>NC_044329.1:82708313-83336803 GCF_007399415.2 Gopherus evgoodei | reverse complement strand
GTACTGAAAGTCTGACTGAAAAGTATATACCTGAGCTTACATATTGAAAGGACTTGAGAATCATCAATCCCAAATATCCCCAAGTACTCACTGTATTTATACTGATGGCTGAGTAAACAAAAACAAAATACTGTATGTAGGGGTAAGTTAAATAGCCTGTTGCTTACGGTTAATAAACCTCACTCATGATAATGTTCAGTACTCCATGGAAAATGACAGTGAACCCAAAACAGAGGTTGAAAAGCTGACACTTTCCTCCCCTAGGAGGGATCATGAAATAGACCTAAAGATGATGAATATCCCAAAGACAGTGGAATAACTGAAAAGTATGGAAAGAAAAAAAAGGGTAGGTAAGGGGCAAGCATCTTTGGCACTACAGAAAGACAAATCTCTTACCTCAAATACACACACTTCTACTAGCTAGAAAAACTAAAGCCTAGGAGAATGGCAGGCTTCTTGTCCAGTCCTTGCCTCAATCTATAGCTCTAGTTTAGACATCTGGAAATAGCAAGCAACCAAGAAAAGGGTTGTTACATTTCAGAAATTCGCTTGCAATGTCATTTCATTCAAAAAGAATCAAACATGAAAGCTCAGGACATCAGTGTTCTGAGCCTAAGCAGCCTTTTGTACTAATTCCAAAATAGAGTGAAACCATCTAATAAGAAAATGATCAAAAAGATACAGTTTTAAGTTGTCCAATTCATATTTACTTCATTGCACAGCACATTTCATTTCATGTGTTAGGAAGTCACAACTTTGGGTGACTAACTTTTAGCCAAAAATCCACCATATAATGGCACGTTTTACTGTATATAACTAAGTACAGTAAGGTTGTCCTGTAGTTTGATCCCATGTCGAACAAATAAAATTGTTTAGAGAGGAAGAGAAGCAATTATATGTTACATTTCATGCACACACAGTATAATGGTGTCTGGGAAGTACTGCAAGTCTAATAAATGGGAACTTGGTCAATGTTATTGTTAGTCAAGTTTAACCCCCAACAGATACATTCTCTAGCTAAAAAGCTCTGACCTGTGTGATAAGGACTGAGAAATATCTGCAAAGCCGTAGTCAAAGGAATTCCCATGGAGCTTTCCTATGCTTTAATTCCTATACATTTCAGTGCATTCAAAACATATTTACACAAAAATCCAAACAATCTCTGCAACATAGCTATATACATGAAAAGTAGAAGAAGATACACTACACTGACACGTATTACCTTTAACATCAGGTGACAGGTCACAAAGGTGAAAGTTTAAAATTAGGACTGTAATGCTATTAAAAATTAATCAAGATTAATCACACTCAAACAATAATAGAATACAATTCATTTAAATATTTTTGGATATGTTGTACATTTTCAAATATATTGTATTCTGTGTTGTAATTGAAATCAAAGTGTACAGTGCTCACTTTATAATTATTTTTGATTATAAGTAACTGCCCTGTAACCCCCCCCAAAAGAAATAGTATTTTTCAATTCACCTAATACAAGTACTGTAGTGAAGTCTCTTTATCACAAAAGTTGAACTTACAAATGTAGAATTATGTACAAAAAAAACTGCATTCAAAAATAAAATCATGTAGGCGCTAAAGTTTTACAAGTTCACTCAGTCCTACTTCTTGTTCAGCCAAGCACTCAGACCAACAAGTTTGTTTATATTTGCAGGAGATAATGCTGCCTGCTTCTTGTTTACATCATCTCAAAGTGAGAACAGGCATTCCCATTACCCTGCTGTAGCCAGCATTGCAAGATATTTACGTGCCAGATATGCTAAAGATTCCTATGTCCCTTCATGCTTCTACTACAATTTCAGGGGACATGCGTCCATGCTGATGATGGGTTCTGCTTGATAACAATCCAAAGGAGTGTGGACTGACGCATGTTCATTTTCATTATCTGAGGCAGATGCCTCCAGCAAAAAGGTTGATTTTTCCTTTTTGGTGGTTCACGTTCTGTAGTTTCCACATCGGAGTGTTGCTCTTTTAAGACTTTTGAAACCATGCTCCACAGCTCATCCCTCTCAGATTTTGGAAGGCATTTCAGATTCTTAAACCTTGGGTCAAGTGGTGTAGCTATCTTTAGAAATCTCACACCGGTACCTTCTTTGCATTTTGTCAAATCTGCTGTGAAAGTGTTCTTAAAATGAACAACGTGTGCTGGGTCATCATCTGAGACTGCTATAACATGAAATATATGGCAGAATGTGGGTAAAACAGAGCAGGGGACATACAATTCTCCCCTAAGGAGTTCAGTCACAAATTTAATTAACACTTTTTTTTTTTTTTAACAAGTGTCATCAGCATGGAAGCACGTCCTCTGGAATGTGGACAAAGCATGAAGGGGTATACGAATATTTAGCACATTTGGCACGTAAATACCTTGCAATGCTGGCTGCACAAGTGCTATGCAAATCCCTGTTCTCACTTTCTGGTAACATTGTAAATAAGAAGAGGGCAACATTATCTCCTGTAAATGTAAACAAATTTGTTTGTCTTAGTATTTGGCTGAACAAGAAGTAGGACTGAGTGGACTTGTAGGCTCTAAACTTATACATTGTTTTGTGTTTTAGTGCAATTATGTTACAAAAAAAATCTACATTTGTAAATTGCACTTTCACAACAAAGATTGCACTACAGTACTTGAATAAGGTGAATGGGAAAATACTATTTCTTTTGTTTATCATTTTTACACTGCAAATACTTGTAACTGAAATCGAAGTGTATATTATTTTTTATTACAACACAGAATACAATATATATGAAATGCAGAAAAAACCCAAAATATTTAATAAATTTCAATTGGCACTCTATTGTTTAACAGTGTGATTAAAACTGCGATTAATCACAATTAATTTGTGATTAATTTTTTTGAGTTAATAGTGTGAGTTAACTGTCATTAATTGAGAGCCCTATTTAAAATCTCGGAGCACATGATCAGAGTGCCACAAAGCCCAACCATTTTTCAGACATAATTCACTTCAACACGTATATTGTTTTAATTGGTAGGAAAACTTTTAAAACTGAAATTTAGATTGCTATCTCAAATGGCAGTGCTGTTTTAATCACCTGCAACAGTTGTCAACACAATTCTGATAATCTTTGATAGGAGTGTTTTTAATTGTGCTGTGATTTTGGCAAGTCAAACCTAAAGGCAGGAATTAAACTCCATATCCAAGAGTGATACATTGCTCCCATAGTCAGGGGCGGCTCCAGGCCCCAGCAGGCCAAGCGCGTGCTTGGGGCGGCATGCTGCGGGGGGCGCTCTGCCAGTCACCGGGAGGGTGGTAGGTGGCTCTGGTGGACCTCCCGCAGGCTTGCCTGCGGACCAGCGGACCCTCTGCAGGCACACCTGTGGGAGGTCCACCATAGCTGCCTGCCGCCCTCCCGGCAACCGGCAGAGCGCCCCCCGCGGCATGCCACCCTGCTTGGGGCGGCGAAATGTCTAGAGCCGCCCCTGCCCATAGTTACCTATAGGAGAGACCGGATGAAATCCTGACCCACTGAAGTCAATAGCAAGATTCCCACTGACTTTACTGGGGTCAGGATTTCACTTAGAAATGTCCATTTACATTTTGATATAGTGATCTAAATTTAAGCATTTCTTAAATGAAATGCTTTAAATTTGCTAGCAACTGCTTCCAATTACAGCCACTGACAGATCAAATCTGGCTCCAAAAAAAATCTTTTAAAAAGTGTGCGTGTGTGTAACATTTCCCTGAAATTTTTGCAACTCACACAGGGTTTTGCTACTGCATGAAGACCTGAAAATGGACTACTAGAATTGGACTATAGACTACAGAGAAAAATCTTATTTTTATTGCCCAGGCTTAGAAAAAACCCAAACAAATGCTACACACACCAAACAGGGCAAACCCAGCTTTAAAAAAAAAACAACAAAAAAAAAACAAACAAACAAACAAAATCCCACTTTAACCAAAACTATTTTAGTAAGAAAAATATGTATAAGGACAGCATTTCTAACTGGATAACTTTTCTTTTACAAGAGATACGATTTTACAAAGTAAACTCTCTCCTCCTTTTGTTGACAATTAACAAAAAGTTTACCATGTGATTTTCTAGAAGCTATAACTTACTATACAAAGAAAAAGTGAGCGTAAATCCAAAAGGATTAGAGGAGAGCTTAACATCTAGCCTAAATCTTGTTTCTAAATTAGTTATTTCTACAGGATTTTAAAATGCTCTTTAAAATACTGTTCTGAATGGAAGGGTTCTCCAAAGCAGTTTATATTGAGTAAGTAAGCCAATTAGGAAATTCAGAAATATACTGCATTGTGCCAGCTGAATTCAACAATCTACATTTCTTAAATGAACATCCTGCATCTCACGATGCCACAAGTCAATATTGTGTTACATGCAGAACTTTTCATAGAATTGCTGGTGACAATTCTGTCAGCTTACTTTCCAGAATGTCTTAGCTTTGTCTTTCCTTACCAGACCTGTTTGCCATCAGACTGCCACCCATAACTGCTTTCAAGAAGCAGTTCCTTTACAACCTTTTCAGATTAACTGTTTTAAGCTTCCACCTGTGTCACAGAAGACCAGTCTGCACCTGTTTAAGCCATAGAGCAAATAATAACAGAGTAACTGACAGACAATGCAACAGAAGTCCATTTTCCAGACTCATGTGGGAATACAGAACACGTCTGCTGAAACAGTATCCAAGAGTCAATGATACTGTAGATTCAAGTATTACTTTGTAGTCAACCTAATAGCTTTTCCTTTCTTAGCATTTTAGTATACACATCTTAACCACAACGTAGAAAATACGAAATATTGTGATTTACAGAACTGCACAAAATGGAAACTATATATCATACCAAATGCCCACCAAAATCATCCAGCACATGCAACTAACTTAACATACCACTGCGTCAAGACTTCACTCCAAAGGGGAATGTTCTTATGAAGTCTAGATCCCTATGTTAGGGCGCCGAATCCTAGATCAGGTGCTAAGCAAGTTTTACACTCATTTGTGAAGAAATTAAATCAAGTATTTTTTGTAGTTTTGCTACTGAGATCTGAACAAAGCATTTCTCCCTAGCTGATTCTCTGTGTCACCGATGCAGTTCTGGAGGATCATCCAGATTCCCCTGGGGTCATTCTCTCCCCCTTTGAGGAACACTGCAGAAGATCCCCTCTGGAATCAGTCAGCACCAGCAGTTGGTATGCGGGAGCGGGAGGAGGACACCTATAGCAGCTGGTACAACTACCAAAACCAGACCAAATCCCAGAAGATCTGTAGGTCTACATTAGAAAACTATTTATCTTAGGAAGTGGTTCTGGAAACTTGAAGAACAATATATTTACTGCCATGTACTTTAAGATGTTAGTGCACTGTTTTTACAACTTCCCCTGTAAGATGGTGTATTGCTGGGTGCTTTTCAGGATTAATGCCAATCAATATTGGGTTTTCGAGAATAGTTTTGATCAACAGTCTCATCAAAAGAAATACAACATTTAATTGATAAAAGCAATAGTGTTGATGCACTTTACTTAGACTTTTGTAAAGCATTTGACTTGGTACCAAATGACATGTTGATTAAGAAATCAGAACAATACAAAACCAAAATGGCACACATTACATGGATTATAAACCAGAGAACTGATAAATCTCAAAACATAACTAAGTGTGGAATCATCATCAAGTGGGTGTGTTTCAAGTAGAGCCAAGTAGAGATCAGTTCTTGGCCCTACACTATTTAACATTTTTATCAGTGCCCTGGAAGAAAACAAAATTAAAAATTTGCAGATAGATAACACAAAGACTGGGGGAATGGTAAGTAACCGAAAGTAAAATAATCTGAATTGCTTGGTAAATTAGGATCAAACAAACATTATGGGTTTAAATACAATGCCATTAAATACAATGACAATGCTATTCTGGGAAGCAGACTGAAAAAGACTTGGAGGATCATCAGCTACCCACGAACTCCTAGTGAGACCCTGCGGTCAAAAGTCTAATGCAACGTTTTGACATATAAACAGGGCAATTTTGAGTAGGTAGGTACTATTATCTCTGCATTTGGCATGGTTTGATTGCTGTTGGAATACTGTGTCTAGTTCTGGCAACCACAATTCAAGAAGGATGTTGATAAATTGGAAAGGGTTCAGAGAAGAGCCATAAGCATAATTAGAGGATTGGAAAGCGTTTCTTATAGGTAAGAACAGAATTTCAGAGGGCTTTCAATCAAGCAGACAAAGCTATAAAAAGATCCAATGGCTGGATGTTGAAGCGAGATAAATTTAGACTGGAAATAAGGCACACTCTTTTAAACAGTGGGGGCAATTAACTTACCAATGGTTGTGGTGGATTTTCCATCATCAGACTGTCTTTAATCAAGACTGGTGGCTTTTCTAAAAGATATGCACTAGTTTATGCACTAGTTCAAACAGGAATTCGTTCTGGGAAGCCCTCTGGTCTGCGTTATGGAGGAGGTCAGACTAGAAGTTCACAATAGTTCCTTCTGGCCTTCTACTCCAGTTATGTATTGAGTCACCTAATATAGCTCTTGTACCGTAAAAAACAATGGGCCCAATCCACTCTTTCCTGAGCCTACGTAAGTTTTGGAATTGGTCAACGGGAGGAGGATTAAGCCCAATAACTAACTGGGGGCTTGGCTACACTGGAGAGTTGCAGCACTGGTGGTGGCTTTACAGTGCTGCAACTCACTCACCATCCACACTTGCAAGGCACATACAGCACTATATCTCCCTGGCTACAGTGCTGGCTATACTCCACCTCGGCCTGGGGAATAACGACTGCAGTGCTGGTGATGCAGCACTGCTCCGCCAGTGTGGCCACCAAAAGCACTGTTATTGGCCTCCAGAGGTATCCCCGAATGCCTGTTCAGCCATTCCGCTCATCAGTTCGAGCTCTACTGCCCTGGCCTCAGGTGACCCGCCCTTTAAATGCCCCGGGGAATTTTAAAAATCCCCTTCCTGTTTGCTCCAGGTGTGGAGTGCAACCAGTGAATCTTTCCAGGTGACCATGCCTCCACACACCAAACGAGCCCCAGCATGGAGCAATGGCGAGTTGCTGGACCTCATCAGTGTTTGGGGGGAGGAAGCTTACAGTCCCAGCTGCGCTCCAGCCGTAGGAATTATGACACCTATGGGCAGGTATCAAGGGCCATGCTGGACAGGGGCCATGACCGGGACGCGGTGCAGTGCAGGGTTAAAGTGAAGGGAGCTGTGGAGTGCCTATTGCAAAGCCCGCGAGGGAAACCGCCGCTCCAGCGCTGCTCCCACGACCTGCCGTTTTTACAAAGAGCTGGATGCGATACTTGGGGGTGACCCCACCGCCAATCCGAGGACCATGATGGACACTTCCTAGAGGGTGGGGGGGAGGGAGAGGGGGAGAGGGGGAAGAGGAAGCAGAGTGAGGGTACTGGGATCGAGGGAGACACCCTGGAGTCCCTGGAGGCATGCAGCCAGGAGCTCTTCTCAAGCCAGGAAGAAGGTAGCCAGTCGCAGCAGCCGGTACTGGTGGAGGACGAACAGAGGAGCAGGTTCCCAGTAAGCAGCTTTTATTTTCAGGATGGAAATTTTTCGGGAGAGGAGGGAGGGTTCTGCAAGCATGCATGCTTAGAAGTGGAATAGCGAGCGGTGGGGGGGACCATTGCTGCACACAGGCAAGCTGCATAGGGGCCAGGGCAGAATCCTCATTGCAGTAGAAGACACCCCCACTCTTCCCAGGTGACCCGCAGCAGCAAGATATCTTCCAGGATCAACTCCTGTGGAAAATGTTCGGAGAGTGTTCAGTGTAGGTGCTCCCTGCAGCTGTTTGCTTTCCTCAACGCACAGAAACCCTGAGGTCAGTACAGGCCTGAAGCAATCAGTCCTCCTTACTCACCATTTGAAGGCTCCTGTGGGCTATGTGCACTCTCTCTTTGGTATGGGAAAATTATGCTATTGTGAAGAATGTTACTCCTTCACTGTGTGGGAATAACTGTCTGAGATACAAACAATGCTGCCTCTGTTAAGTGTTGCCTTTTTTGCCTTTCCACAAGCAACCTTGAGATCTCGGCTGCCCATGTTATCAACAGCTCAAAGACTTCAAAATCTCCAGAAGAAGCTGCGAAAAAGCAAAGACGACCTGCTGCAAGCAGTTATGGATCACTCTGCCAGAGAGAATCAAAAAGCGCAGGACTGGAGGGAAAGGGAAAGTAGGATCCGCCAGAAAAACGCAGCGGCCAGGAAGAAAAAGCACAAAGCAGCTGATAAGCAACCTGGAGCGCCAAGCGGACTCTATCCAGGTGTTTGTAGCCATGCAGGCAGAGCACTACCGCACCACCCCACTCAGTCCCAAAGCTCTTTCCCTTGTGCCCCAATGTCAGCTCAAAACCCCCTTCCCCAGCATTCAGGTTCTTACCACCACCAGTTGCCTCCAACACCTGTACGTTCACCAATCAGCCCTGAGAACTATGATGCTTACCATCTGCACTCAACCCCCATCACCATGCATTACAGGCATCCTGAAATGCAGCAGTCATTGCACAGCACTCCAGACAGGACATACTCAAACCTGTGACTCTACAGTTCACCACCCCACCCCCTGCCCTTTTAGGGTCCCAAAATTGTGTGTGTCTGTCAATAAAGTTATTTTCTTTTCAATAAATGAATTCTTGGCTTTGAAAACAGTCTTTATTATTGCAGAAAGTCAAAGATACCTTAGCCTAGGAAAGAAATAGGCACTGCAAATCAGCTTAGGAAACACAGATTCCTACTAACATTGTGACCACTGCACTTCACTCCTGTGCAAGGCACCAAACATTACTGTTGGTTTGCAGCCTCAAAATCCTCCCTCAAGGCCTCCCTAATCCTTGAAGCCCTGTGCTGGGCCTCTCTAGTAGCCCTGCTCTCTGGCTGTGCAAATTCAGCCTCCAGGTGTTGAACCTCGGAGGTCCATGCCTAACTGAATGTTTCACCCTTCCCTTCACAAATATTATGAAGGGTACAGCACGCGGATATAACCGCAGGGATGCTGCTTTCCCCCAAGTCTAGCTTCCCATATAGAGATTGCCAGCGCCCCTTTAAACAGCCAAAAGGGCACTCCACAGTCATTCAGCACCGGCTCAGCCTGTAGTTGAACAGGTCCTTGCTCCTGTCAAGCTTCCCTGTATACGGTTTCATGAGCCAAGGCTTTAATGGGTAAGTGGGGTCTCCAAGGATCACAATGGGCATTTCAACGTCCCCCACTGTGATCTTCCGGTCTGGGAAAAAAGTCCCTGCCTGCAGCTTCCTGAATAGGCCAGTGTTCCAAAAGATGCATGCATCATGCACCTTTCCAGGCCAGCCTGTGTTAATGTCAATGAAATGCCCATGGTGATCCACAAGCTCCTAGAGAACCATAGAGAAATACTCCCTCCGATTAACATACTCGGATGCTAGGTGAGGTGGTGCCAGAATAGGAATATGCATCCCATCTATTGCCCCTCAGTTAGGGAAACCCATTTGTGCAAAGCCATCCACAATGTCCTGCACGTTCCTCAGAGTCACGGTTCTTCTTAGCAGGATGCGAATAATGGCCCTGCAAACTTGCATCAACACGATTCCAACGGTCGACTTTCCCATTCCAAACTGGTTCCCAACCGATCGGTAGCTGTCTGGAGTTGCCAGCTTTCAGATTGCAACAGCCACCCGCTTCTCCACTGGCAGGGCAGCTCTCAATCTCGTGTCCTTGCGCCGCAGGGTGGGGGCGAGCTCTTCACACAGTCCCATGAAAGTGGCTTTTCTCATCCGAAAGTTCTGCAGCCACTGCTCTTCATCCCAGACTTCCATGACGATGTGATCCCACCACTCAGTGCTTGTTTCCCGAGCCCAAAAGCGGCGTTCCACTGTGCTGAGCATTTTTGTGAATGCCAGAAGCAATTTAGTGTCATATGCGTCAGGCGACTTGCTATCATCATCGGACTCCTCATCACTTTGGATCACTAAGGAATAGCTCAACTGCCAAACGTGATGTGCTGGCGAGACTCGTCAGCATACTCCTCAGCAGTTTGGGCTCCATTTCCCACAAAAATCATGCTGCACAGAAACCGTTGAGAGAATCAAGATGGCGCCAAATGTGGACAGAAAAACAGATTGCTGGGAAGTGAAGTGATGCATCACGGAGCGTTTGTGGACAGGAAGCAGAATGACCCACACCTTCCGCCCCCTTCCCACAACCCACGGGGCCAAAATGGCACCAAAATGGGACGAGATGCTCTGTGGGATAGCTGCCCATAATGCACCACTCCCCACATTGCTGCAAATGTGGCCACACTGCAGCGCTGGTAGCTGTCAGTGTGGCCACACTGCAGCGCTTTCCCTACACAGCTGTACGAAGACAGCTTTAAACTCCCAGCTCTGCACACCTGCAAGTGTAGCCAAACCCTAAAGAAAGGCTACATTTTTCTTCCTCATTGAGCCTAAGGGAGGAAAGGAGATAATGAGCCTAATGGGACACTCTGGTGCCCCTTTTCCAGACTGCACAATACTGATAAGCCAAAGCAGCACATTTTAAGAAACAGTTAAAACACGTTTTAAAGAGAATTTCCCCAAAGTTCCTGCACACATGAAAAGACGCTGAAGTTGTGCTATATCTACTGTTCGTAGGATTAGAGAATGGATAATTATTTTCTGTTAGCGGGTAGCAGCAGATATATCTGATTAATGCTTATAGCTACTTTAGACACCCTTGTGGTTAAAAAGATAAATTATTGTGTATATTAAGTGGCACCACAAGAAACTGACCTGCTGCTTCTACTGATGTGTTTAGAAAATGAGAACATGAAACTGGAACAATATTAAATAAAACCACCCCGGATCTGAATTATGTATTGTCTTTCCATTACTAAAATTGCATTTCTCGAAGTAGCCCTACATCATTTTAAGCGGGTTTATGTCAGGACACTGCGAAACAAGTCATTTCATGAAGTAAGATTTTGTGTCTCCTTCCTCCTCCCCTTTCTGCTATGCATCCAGTTGTGAAAATCCAACTTTAAATTAAGTCCAGTGTTCCCAGACAGAGGGAGGAATCCAGTCCTAACCAGAGTTAAGTTTTCCAGCTGCTTACAGACCCCTCCCTTCCCCAGACAGACTCACAGCAGTGCCTTAATTAGTTGTTTAGGAAGGATGTGACATCTTCCAATTTAATACATTTAGCCCTTCTTAGAGCAAATGTAGAATTAAACCTCAGTATGCACTTGACAGATCTCTTAGCAACTAGAGTGGAATCAGCCAACAATGGATGATTCACGGTTTTAGCTAGAGTGTGCAGAACTGTCTGCCAAAAGGTCTGAATAAACTCACATTGCTAGACACTATGGTAAAATGTACCCTGATCTCTTTTAAACTATTATATCATAGAGGAAAGTTAAACTCCATGCACATTCCAACAACTCAGAGTCTGGAAATACAATTGAACTGTAACACCTTGATTTTTTGAGAATTGATATACTTTGTGGTTATTTTCACACAGAATAATGATACTTCTAAAAGAAAATAGCAAAAGCCTATCAGAGTCTATGAAACTAGGGACAAGCACCTTTTTTCTGGTTTGAAATGTAAAAGGAGGTTTTTCAAAACAAACTACCTCCACTACAGTCCTTAATGATCACCATTGATACTGACTGGACAGTTACCTAAAGACTATCTAATTTAAATAAAAAGGACTGGGACCAAGTCTCCTCTCATTTACAACAATATGATTAATTGTAAGTACACTATGGAGTTACACCGGGTTCTAATCTCCTCTTGCACATCTTAAATCTTTACAAGTCTCTCTAATCTACCAACTAACAGTAAGTGACACAAAAGAAAGAAAAGTACAGTGAACACTCGAGTGTTTATATGGTACTCAAAACAACAGGGCCCACATCCTGACTGGAGCATCTATAAAGTAGAAATAATAAATCTGTATTCTGTGGACAAATTTCCGCTTTCACATACATGACCAATTTCACTAGGAGCTGCAGATTTCGACCTTCAGATGACTTCCTTTGTGGTCTATTCATTCTGTGTGGATATACCACATGCCAAGAAACCAGAATAAAACATTACTGAATCACAGAAAATAAACAAACAGGAAAACACTGTAGGGACTAATCCGGTACAGGAGAGAACAAAATGATTGAAGATAAATCACTGGCCTTTCTCCTTTTGCTACAGAAATCAATCAATCAGAAGTAGGGCTTTTCCTCTGGCCAGCTGGAGACCAAAATAAAATACACGAACAGTTAGTAAAAAGATCTATTTTCAAGAATTTTCTATAATGCCTCCCAGTGTTACAGCCTCATTTTAATGAAATTACAGCAAAGGTTTTCTCAGGGTCTCCACTGCAAACTTTGGGTTTAAAAGTCTAAGTTCAGAAACATTTCACTAAGCTGAACTTTCAGAGATTCTTCTCCTCCCCTACATCTTAGCCCTTCTTTCCCATTGGATATTGCCTACTTGCTCCTGGCTAAGTGAGACCCTGATGACACACTTCCCTCAGTACCCTCTATTGGGGTTCAGAAATAAATCACTCGCCTCCAGAGCCTTTCGCCAATATTCCCCTTCTTCTGTGCTCTAGTTTATTTAGTTCCTGTAGATTCCTCAAAAAGACTTCTCTTTCAAGTGTGGAGGTCTTAACAGCCCTGGCCCTTAGGAGTGTGGGGGTTTAGTCCTGGCTTTCCTGGCCCATATTCTCCCCTTAAGTTTGGGAATCTTCCAGCCCTCCTCCTGGGGGACAGGAGTTTCTGTCAGACTTCTCCCTCCTTGGCATAGGAAGCCCACAGCTCCCCTTGTTGGGCTGCACTCATCAGCTCAGGCCAGATGGGGCTTTGAGTCAGCTTCCCCTTCAGCTGGCCTTACTTCCAATTAGTTCCCAGGCACGGGGGTTCAGCAGGCAGCCCTGTTCTTCTCCTTGTTTTATGATGAAGCAAACTCATCTACCAAGTCTATAACCACCCATCTACCGAGTCTATAACCACCATCTACTACATTCCATGTATATTCATGCTACTACTCTCTTACTCTGCTCTATATTCTTAACAAAACACAGTAGAGGGGTTTTTTGTTTTTTTATGCTACCTCACTTTCCCTGATATTCTCATCAAACCCCTCATTGTGCAGCTGGTCACCTTAAAAGCATCTAAGCTCTTCATCAAGAGCATTTTCCCCTGGAAACACTCCATGCATTCCCCACAGCACATAATCAATTGTTTCTTTAACCTGACGTGTATTACACAACCCATCTTTGTGTCTATTCAATAAATATTAATTATTCCTCAAACTCAAGTGGCCAGTTAACATTCTAAATAAGAAGTCTTACTCCAAGGTTATGACAGAATCAGTAAAATATTAACCTCTGTTTTGCAGCATACTTCATAGAATTTTTTCTTTTCTCTCCTTTGGACCACATTTCTTACCATCTCTTTTTAAATTAAACTTTTAAATTCCTGCTTACTCAAAGGAATTTTTATATCAACTTAATTTTAAAAAGGTTGTCGGTTTTTTTTGCTTCCTTATCTGCTATTGCATTGTCAAGGATTGCAGCATGTAACGGAATCCATGCTGGAATACTATGTTCATGCCCAGGCATACTAATTCTGTTGTCAAAAACATTATTTCATTTATTAGATCACTCCTGCTTGCTGAGGTACTCTTTTTAATTCTCACTCTGTTAGTTTATTTTTGCAAACTATGTCAAAGTGCTTAAACAAATGATAAATAATGTTTTCACCCCTATTCCAGCCCCTGGAAAGAACGAAATAGCTCTTATTACTAACTGGGATAAAATCATTAGCATTAAGACATAAGCTATAGCATATCAGCATCTGATCATATCTAAAAAGTATTCTGCAAGCCGAGCATTGCTGCAAATGTTTGCAATTCTGGGATCACCCACATTCCACAAGGAAAGGATTACTGGGAAGGTTTGGAGCAGCTTTATTCTAGGTAATAGAGCAGATAAGCTTGGCTATAACACTGGATTCCATTGTGCCAAGGGAGTGAAGCATTCCACTTGGTTGGCATATTTTGCCTCTACCTAAGAAGAGGGCTCTGGTTGGCAAAAAGAATTTTAACACATTGTGCCCAGTGCTCTCTTTAACGGTAGAATAGCCACAGGCTTCTGCTTGTGCAGGACGACAGCAGCAAAATGAACAAGGCTGGGAAGAAAGTTCAGCAAATCAAAGAAATGCAAGGAGCCACAGCTACAATAAGTTTTATGCTTTGTGTAAAAACAAAACGAAAAACAGAAAACCAGCAAGAAAGAGGAAAAAATGGTGGGTAGGAGGTGCTTACCTATTTATTGCTTTTGTAGAAAAGTTTCCCAAAAGACTACTACTGAGATGGAACTGATCAAATCCCAATGGAGAAACCATAGTGTGCTGGATTTTCCCCACCGATATCCATAAGGATTAGATCAAAGGACTGAAGGAATGTCAGTGGAAGAACTGTAACATACTGTACTGGAGTTGGAGAGCAAAAGCTTCTTTGAAAATGGAAACTACAATGACAAAAAAAGTTCCACTATATTCTATGATTATTTTATATCTAGCAGTAATGTGTGATCTCTGGTAGGGTGTGATGTTATTGATATAAACTGTGATCGTATAGATTATTGTTGCAACCACTGTTATCTATCTGCAGCAAATATTGTACAAAGGTTGTCATATGAAGTGTCTATGACAAGGTTATGATTATGCTATCTGTATGCATGTATCATTTTTATATTTAAATTTATAAGTATTGGCTTGATACTGTCTGTATTTCAAATTTGTGCTATGCTTCTGAGTGACACCCCAGACAATGTGGCATTAGCACTGCCTAGCCTGCTTGATGGTCCATTAAGGACCATCAGCTACACAACTGACCCATTCAGAGAAGGCAGATACACCTTGTGACTCAGAAAGACATACAGGGACATGCCTATGGACAGAACTATAAGGTTTTTCCATGCCATGTGCTGGATAGATTGTCTTTGGAAAAAACAAAGCAGAGGCCATATGGCAAGAGACTATAAAAGGCTGCTGCACCTCCTCCATCTTGTCTTCAATCCTGCTTCTTACTTCTGGAGGAATCTTGCTACAAACTGAAGCTCTGAACAAAGGACTGAACGACCCATCCCAGCTGGGAATGTACTCCAGAGACCTGATTTGAACCTGCAGTTTATTCCATCACTGCTGCAAGCCTGAACCTAGAACTTTGCCATTACTGTATGTACTTGATTCCATTTAACCAATTTTACCTCTCACATATGTTTCTTTCTTTTTATGAATAAACCTTTAGATTCTAAAGGATTGGCAACAGCGTGATTTGTGGGTAAGATCTAACTTGGACATTGACCTGGGTCTGGGTCCTTTGGATCAGGAGAACCTTTTTTCTTTAACTGGGGTATTGGTTTTCATAACCATTCATCCCCGTAACAAGTGGCACTGGTGGCGATAGTGGGAAACTGGAGTGCCTAAGGGAATTGCTTGTGTGACTTATGGTTAGTCAGTGGGGTAAAACCAAAGTCCTCTCTGTTTGACTGGTTTGGTGTGCCTTAAAAGTGGAGAAACCCCAGGTTTGGGCTGTAACTGCCCTGCTCTAAGCAATTTGTCCTGAATGGATACTCTCAGAAGTGTCCCACCAAAGGTAGTGTCATTACAGAACTACAGTGACAAAAAAAATCCCAGTACATTCTATGATTATTTTAAATCTAGCAGTAATGCGTGATCTCTGATAGGGATTATGGTCTCCACTGAATATTGCATGATACAAACAAAAACTGTGTGCTGTAATAGCTAGAGACAAGAAGCTAGGTGATGGTCTGAATTTCAGTCTTAACTTTGAATTGGCTCTCCTTTGCTGAGATTAAGATAAAGTCTAAAGATTAGAATCATAGAAGATTAGGATTGGAAGAGACCTCAGGAAGTCATCTAGTCCAACCCCCTGCTCAAAGCAGGACCAAACCAACTAAATCATCCCAGCCAGGGCTTTGTCAAGCCAGGTCTTTAAAAACCTGTAAGGATGGAGATTCCACCACCTCCTTAGGTAATCCATTCCAGTGCTTCACCACCCTCCTAGTGAAATAGTTCTTCCTAATATCCAACCTAGACCTCCCCCATTGCAATTGAGACCACTGCTCCTTGTTCTGTCATCTGCCACCACTGAGAACAGCCTAGCTTCATCCTCTTTGGAAACTCCCTTCAGGTAGCTGAAGGCTGCTATCAAATCCCCCCTCATGCTTCTCTTCTGCAGACTAAGTAAGCTCAGTTCCCTCAACCTCTCCTCATAAGTCATGTGCCACAGACACCTAGTCATTCTCATTGCCCTCTTCTGGACTCTCTCCAATTTGTGCACATCCTTTCTGTAGAGGGGTCCCAAACTGGATGCAATACTTCAGATGTGACCTCACCAGTGCCAAATATAGGGGAATAATCACTTCCCTTGATCTGCTGGCAACGCTCCTACTAATACAGCCCAATATGCCGTTAGACTTCTTGACAGCAAGGGCTCACTGCTGACTCATATCCATCTTCTCATCCACCATAATCCCCAGGTCCTTTTCTGCACAACCATCACTTAGCCAGTCAGTCCCCAGCCTGTAGCAGCGCATGGGATTCTTCCATCCTAAGTGCAAGACTTTGCACTTGTCCCTCTTGAACTTCATCAGATTTCTTTTGTCTCAATCGTCCAACTTGTCTAGGTCATTCTGAACCCTATCCCTACCCTCCAGTGTATCTACCTCTCCCCCCAGCTTAGTGTCATCTGTGAACTTCCTGAGGGTGCAATTCATTCCATCATCCAGATCATTAATGAAGATGTTTAATAAAACTGGCCCCAGGACCAACTCCTGGGGTACTCCGCTTGATACCAGCTGCCAACTAGACATCGAGCCATTGATCATTATCTGTTGAGCCCAATGTTCTAGCCAGCTTTCTATACAGTTTACAGTCCATTCATCCAATCCATACTTTTTTAACTTGCTGGCAAGAATACTGTGGGAGACCATATAAATAACTTTGCTAAAGTCAAGGTACATCATGTCCACCGCTTTCCCCACATCCATACAGCGAGTTATCTCATCATAGAAGGCAATCAGGTTGGTCAAGCATGACTTGGTGAATCAATGTTGGCTGTTCCTGATCACCTCTCTCTCCAAGTGCTTCAAAATGGATTCCTTGTGGACCTGCTCCATGATTTTTCCAGGGTTTGAGGTGCGGCTGACCGGTCTGTAGTCCCCCAGATTCTCCTTCTTCGCTTTTTTAAAGGTGGGCACTACACATTAGCCTTTTTCCAATCATCCAAGACCTACTCTGATCGCCACAATTTTTCAAAGAAAACGGCCAATGGTTCCACAATCACATCAGCCAAATCCCTCAGCTCCTTTGGATGCATTAGATCCGGCCTCATGGACTTGAGCATATCCAGCTTTTTTAAATAGTCCTTAACCTGTTCTTTCACCAGTAATTTACCTTCCTAATGCACTTTTTTGCTTTCAGGTTTTTAATGAGCATAAACTGATATATCTGTTTTTGTTTCTAAGCATCAGTACCATTTAGGCCACAGAACATACCATAACTATATTTCTGTTTTACACAGTTAATTAAATTCAGTACATGTTACTCAATGGCTCACGTGAATCCCAGTGTGACATCACGCAGCAAGAGAGAATTCACTTACTTACTGTTTTACCTTATAAGGACATTGCAAGATAGTTATGTGAACACGTGCCTTCACACATTTTTTACAGCTGTCAGATGCGTCTGAGCCAAAACTCAGTTTAGATTCCTGTATGTTGTGATAATCAGCTGGGGTTTGGAAAATCCTTCAAAACAAAAAAAAAATTTAATGTTCTGACAACTTAACAAGGCTTCTGGAAAAAAAAAAAAAACAGTTTAACATTTGGACCAAAATTATTTTACGGAAGTCTAAGGCCAGCATAGTACATAACATTTTTTCCCCACAGTCACAGTACAACACTTCCTTGTGCCTTGCTAAATAAAACTGGACCATTTGTATAAAGATAAAATATCTCCTCTATTCAATACTTTACTTCAAGTAAAATAAAGAGCCATTTTTATTTTTATTTTCATTTCCGTACCATGAATTTCTTCAGTTGTTTAATATATATCTTAATGTCCTTCCACACTTAGTCCTACAACAGAAATGTTGCACCCTCTGTGTTTTCCCATTTAACTTAAGAACCGGGGAAAGTGCTAGAGAGAGGAGAAAAAAAATCCAGCTCCACAGAAGTCTACCCTTCCTTCTTCCACAATCTCTCCTGTGGAGAGAAAAAAAACATAGTACAAAAAGGAATGAATTAGTGCTGTAATTTAGTACACTCATCTTCCTACTGCTGGAGATCCAAGTTCAAGATTTAGTTTGAATCACATATAAAAATATTCTTGGTCATCTCAACCTAGTTCCCAGTGGAGATCTGTCACGTTTCACAATGGTAATAATGAACAGCTATAGTTGTGACCTACTAACAATGAACTTTAAACATTCATAGCACCTTCTCTCTCATCCGAAGGTTTCAGAGTGTTTTGCAAACATTCACAAGTTAATTCATAATATCCCATCATATTTAATATTAAATGAAACAATGTTGTTATTCAGGGTATTTTTTAATCCAACACCATAGGCATGTCTTCACTTAGGAAAAGCTCGGGATTAGACTAGAACTGAGATATAGAACAGAACAAGATGCTTCACGTGGCTGTAAATAGTTACCTGTACGGGCCTGAGCCAGTATTGTTAATCTATTATTTTCATGTTTCCTCCTTCTCCTTTTGCAAGTTAATTTTATTGCTCCCGAAAAGCAGAACCCAATATCTAACTTCCTCACCAGGGCCTGACTGGCAACAATCTGCTATTCCAAGCCCAGGCATGTGAAACTCGGATTGCCAGAAAGGAAAGTTGTTCCACGTTGTGCACAAGTAGGGGCTATAATGAGACCAAACTCATGGTCATCCTTTGTGACCCAACCCTTGGGTTTCCAGAGAGAAAGGCTGGTGGCATCTTTTCGCTTCACTGCCTGTCCTGCACCTGAATGACAGAAGCTCTATTTGCTCTGTTAGTAGCTAAAGGCATGATCCTGCAAAACCCTAATCGTCTGAGGTTTACTAATGCACATTGGCCCATTGGCGTATATGGGCAGGATCCTCACCTGGTGCAATTTTGCTCCACTGATTTCTAAAACGCTACATCTTTCCCAAAGCATTTGCTGCAATGAGATCTGGACTTTCAGATACATTCACTAGCTCACTGTAGGTCAAATTTTCATAGATACACATGTGTATAAATATAAGGAAGCAACAGGTTTAAATCCCCCCCTCTATCACAATCACCACAGAAGCTCTCATTAGCAGTGTTAGACTTCTGATGAATGAAGAGTACATACAGTTCACCTCAGTTCACTGAGCAATGCTGTAACATTTCAGTTAGAATGCCTATCCTTAAAAGGCAGGCCTACAGAATGCAGAGAATCAGGTCCTTTCTACATAATATTATAGAGAATTATAATCCTTATGCAGAATCATTTAAAAAAACGCATAGAAAGGATCTCACTATTAAACACTGTAGATCAGCATCTCTCAAACTGGGGTCCATGAGGGTACGCCACGGGGTCCGCGGGCCCCTCTGATCAACTCCTCCCCCTCCCTCCCAGCGCCTCCTGCACGCCGCGGAATGGCTGCTCTAGATTATTAGTCTTTTCTTTAGAGTATTCTTAGGTTTGTCTATTTATAAAATGCTACATGACGTTTCCATGAGGGTAAAGGGACTGTTTTGCTTTGTTTGGGACACTCCTCCACATGCTCATGAGCTGTGCTATACAAGGGTTTCCCTGTGCTACAGTATACAGGGGCCTGATCCATCTCTACATAGATCCATTGGCCATTGCCCCCTGTCAGAGGACCAGAAGTGGCAGGACAACTTTGAGATAAAATTGGCGGAAAAGAATCCCTCTCCTGCTGCTCCTGTGCAACTTCCCAAATATCAAACCTAGCAGGGAAAGTTTGGTGCAGAAAACTGATATGGCCCTTTTGCTCCAACAGAAAAAGAAAACACACTTGGATTTCTGATTACTTATTTTGATCACAGTACATTATGCGGACGATTTATATGCATAAAATCCTGTGCACTTAGCCAAGAACAGCCCACAAAGAGATTGCTTCAAGTTGCAGAAGCATTGCAAAAAGAAACTAGAATCAAATCTAATAGAGAACAGGAGATTAGAGTTCATATCATCACCTCACATTATCTCCTAGGGATTTTGCTTAAATAAGGACTGCAGAAGTTTTAAGGCTTGTGAGTGTTGTCAAACAAGTTATTGGGCTCAATACAAGATAATGGTGAAGTTTTATGGCCAGAGTTATACAGGAAGTCAAATTAGAGAATTTAATGGTCCCTTATAGCAGGGGCGGGCAAACTTTTTGGCCTGAGGGCTGCATCGGGTTTCACAAATTGTATGGAGGGTCGGTTAGGGGAGGGGGTCGTGGCCTGGCCCCCACCTCCTATCTCCCCCCCCCGCCGGGACTCCGGCCCCATCCAACCCCCCCGGGACCCCTGCCCCATCCACACACACCCCCACTCTCTGTCCCCTGACTTCCCCCAGACTCCTGCCACCCCATCCAACCTCTATTCTCATTCCTGATGGCCCCCTGGTACCCCTGCCCCATCCAACCCACCCCTTCTTCCTGTCCCCTGAACCTCTCTCCCCCACCACCCCATCCAATCCCTCTCCTTCCTGACTCCCCCCTCCAGGACCCCTGCCCCTATTCAACCCTCTGTTCCTCCTCTGACTGCCCCGACCCCTATCCACACCCCTGCCCTCTATCCAACCCCCCCTGCTCTGTTTCCCCTTACCGCACTGCCTGGAGCACCGGTTGCTGGTGACACTACAGCTGCGCTGCCCAGCTGGAGCTGGGCCACACCACTGCTGCCACCACACAACACCGCTGCCACCACACAACACAAAGCACCGGGTCAGGCCGGGCTCTGCGCCCCAGGAGCTCACAGCTCATCACTCAGAGCACTGCGCCAGAGCGAGCGAGCTGAGGCTGCGGGGAAGGGGCTGGGGGCTAGCCTCCCGGGCCAGGCAGGACAGTCCCGCGGGCCGGATGTGGCCTGCGGGCCATAGTTTGTCCATCTCTGTCTTATAGATTAAAAGGCTCCCATACAAAACTTAGAGACATGACTACCCTGAAAGAAAGGCAAATGCCTTTTTAAAAAGAGGTAAGATCTGATGACGACCTCCATCAGTGAAATACTCAAATTACAGAGCTGAAAGATTTAAGTTATTCTTCTCAATTGCAGCTGAAATCTGAAGCCATGTCAATAAATGCTTGGCACATGTACAATATCTTTCAAGCATTTTTAAATTATTTAATCCTCACTATATGTATGATGTAGGTTACTTTTCTGCAGTAGTATGGGGGGAAATGAACCTCTTTCTTTAAGTAATTTGGCCAAGGCAAGAGAGAGAACTTCTGAGAGGGCACAGTGGAATGTAGGAATTCCTGGCTCCCAGTGGTGTACTTAGACCATTAAATTGATTGCTTTGGAGCACAACACACTTTGGATGCCAAGGTACAGATTCTTGGTGGCAGAACCTCAGAACAGTTGGCTTTTTTAGCAGAGCTGGAGAAGTGAACACTGGCAGTAGATCAATGGCTGGAACTGGTAAAGAATCCAATATGTTCAAAAATGTTTGAATTCTTAGAATCTGAGTGAATGAGGAGAGTCATGAAGAACTTGTACCGTGGAAGAACCTGTACTCCCTGTTTTATGACTCTATATCCAAAAGGATCCTACTTGCATTAAAAAAAGAACAAACAGGATCCTTATGAAGAAAGTCAGTCAGGCCAGCAAAACCAAAAAGTAGAGTTCTAAGTTTCCTGCTGGTATGTGACCTGTTCATGGAATTTTTGATCAGATCTCACAAGCAGCCAACAGGGATAAGGAAAAATACGAACAAAATAAAAAACATTCCCCAAGACCTGGTTATGAAAGCCACACAAACTTTCCATCCTTTAAGAAGCTTTTTCCATGGAGAAGGTACAAGCTTCTATATGCTTTCTTGTTGAAATTAAGAATTTTGTATTAAAGACATGCTGGGGTACGTGTTGTTTTCTTTTTGTTCTTTATACTCTTCATCTGTTGATCAAAGAGAACAAAATCAATTTCACTTTCAATAGGTAACTGAGATGCTGGTTCTGATGCTGGTAACTTAGCCTTGGAAGTCCATTCCAGCCTTAGAGGTTTGTCAAAGGTTTTTGTTATCTTCGGATAGAAACACCCATTTTCACATCAGCTTTTCTACTATAAACTTTGAAACCAAACCGAAACGAAACAAATCAAACACCACAGCACTTAACACCTCAGTCCTCTCTCGCACCAAACCAAAAGCCAACCAACCACTCTTTCACTGCAAGGTGGAGTTACAAACTAGTCATCTGTTTGTACAATTCTAGTAGCATTCATTTACCAAGTCTGGTGGCTGCACTACAGATTAGATAGAAGTACTTAATTAAATTGCGGACTGTCACCAATTATCTTGATATTAGATTTTATAGGGCACTTTCACAGTTGCTCACTGAGACCAGACAACATTAAAACCTCCTTGAAACAGGCAACACTATGATGATAAAGATATGACAACTGCATCTTGAATATAATTGGAATGGTTTTACCACTAATTTTTATTAAATATAAATTAGCATTCCATTTTGTAATCAAGTTTTTAAAAAAGGTAAAACTTAAGGTCACAAAAAATTGACTGTAGATCTTGCAAGGAAAGTTTATCCCTGGTCTTACTGCCACCTACAAAAGGTAACTCATCATGTTCTTTATTTTGTTTGTTTGTGTGTGCATATATTACACATAGACTCTCTCTATAAAAAACAATTCTTATTTATTTATTTTTTTTACTGTTTGACAGGACAGCATACAACTTAACATGTTATTATAAGAGACGTTGAGAGCATAAGTAGCTTCCAAAGGGCAGAGATTTAAGGATTGGGATTTTATAACAGTTAACTATTACTGTATATGAAGATATTCTGCCATTTAGGCACTCACTTTGCAATAGTATCCATACGCACTGTTGTAGAGCCACTGATTTAACTGGGATACTGATCAGATCTGAGGGCCCATCGACATGGATTAGATTATAGGATCAGGACCTCATTTGCATTTGCACTGTCATATTATACAGACTGTTATACGTGTAACTAAAACAGGCTTGGTGAGGAAAGTCATTAAGCATGGAGTCTGTTAGTAAGATTAAAACAGCTGCCTTCCCCACAGGACCAAATGGAACTTAATTAAAAATACTTGCAGCCCCAGTATTAGTCTTGCAGAGGAATAATTTACCTAACAAATACAATTTTTGTTATCGGTGAAACTAATTCACTAGCAAAAAAAACCAAAACACATTGAAAATCTTTTTTAAACAATGCATGCTGCTAGAAGATTGAGAAAAGATGCTTTTAAAAAGCGGTGGTTAAACTACTGATTTTACGAACACAGTACAACCTCGTAATAGAGCGGCTTGCACAAACTAGTGCTACCAGGGACAGCTGCCGGTGAGCTTGGTGCCTGCCCCAGTGGGTGGGGCTGGTGGTGGTACAGCCACACCAGAGTATCTGCCCACGCAGGGCGCTGGTTCCTGCAAGCGGTGGCCCGACACGCTGCTGCTTTCACTGATGCAGTTCCCAGTAGAGCACTGCAGTTCCACAGATATTTGATTTATATCCAGAGATATAAATTTTATGTCCGTGTAGGGCTCTATGCATTCAACAGTATTGCTGACCAAGCACTTGTTTAAATGCCACAATTATGTAAGTCGCCTAATCAACATATGAAAGTAAAATCACTAAATCTCAAAGATATTTGTCAAGATAATACTGTGTGTAAGGCCAGACCGTAGCATACTGAACAATATTGTTAACTTAGGTACTATGGATAGGTGGCAAATACTCTGGCTTTAAACACTAGCAGTCCCACTGAAGTTAAGGGGACTGCTCACGTATTTAGAGTTACGCATGTACTTAGGTAGTTTTCTGCAGATCCAAGTGCTCAGCACTTTGCAGGAGTGAGCCCTATTTATTCACGTGCCTTATCTGAGGCAGACCGATATGATTTCACTTCTTAGTCATCTTTTTCCTTAAAAAGGATAAAAGTATTTTTTAAAAACAAGTTCTGCCTCTGGGATCCAAACATTACATCACCCCAGAGTCCATCTTTCAATAGCATTCTGATCTTTCACTTCATTCCAGATCCCTAGCATGAACTAAATCTTGTATCTAATTACACATTTTTCTTAAGCAGCTCACACTGACTGCCCGCACTTGTGGCTGCTAGAGTGACTTCTCCAAATGTCTTGCCAAAGTTGTTATTTCTTTGATGGATAAGTGTAGGCTATATCCCAGATTGAACCCACTGCTTCTAGCACTGATGTGACAAAGTTTTCTCTTTTAATTTAAAATGATCAGACATGCTTTTTTTTTAAAAAAAAAATCACTAGAGGTTAAGGATTTGTTTCTGTTTTTCTTTCCTACTGTTTCTGAGGCCTAACTACGAGTCAGCCTTTTACCAGATCAATATTTCTTCCCATGAAATTCAGTAGGGATATGATGAATCCAAATCCACTTTTGGCATGTGATGCCAAATACTTACCTAAAAATACTGTCTTGTATAAATACAAGTCTGGATACGACATTATACAACATATATAAAATTACTGTTTTACTTTAAAAAAAATCCTATATTCACAAAGCTTTTTCCTAACAATATAATTCAATGGGTTTTAAAAGCTTCAGTAGGAACATTGCTTAGCTTTAGAAACATCAGCAGTATATTTAAAAACTATATTAATGCATATCTAGCAAAGGTGCTCGAGTTGTGTGGAGTAACCTCCTGTAGAGTGTGTTTCAGGAAACTATGCGCAGAGGAAAGTAGGTTAAAATCTCAAAACCTGGTGTAGAATTACAAGTAGTGCCATTACTCCTTAAAATGGAGTGTGAATGGATTACAGTTCAAAAAAAATCACAAAAGCCTTCCTGCATTTTCTGGTGGCACCTCACATCTAGGCCAACAAGCCTCCCAGGCACAGAGCCCTGAGGAAGATAAAACCCAGTTGGGAAAATGGAAAGGCCACACATTGAAAGAGTAAGCTCAGGAAGGACAGCACTAGCTAAGACTCCCTACCATTTGCAGTTAATAGAGCTTGAGAGTCAGCCTTTTCCCAGCAGTAAGGTATGTTAGTTTGGAATGAGGCTCTTTGTATCAGAGGTTGGACTGCATATTCCCACTTTAATATTAATTTTATCTTCTCTTGCTTCTCTTTTTCTGAAACCCTTCAGCCATTCCACATGCAGTGGCCATGGCACAGTAATGAAATTCTGAGCTGAATGAAAAGAAGGATCCAGCATGCAAACTGCAACATCTCTCTTCTTTACATGCTACAAAATTAAAATACTCAGACAGAAGATGACAAGGATTCTCCTCCGCCTCCCCACCTCCCAATCCCATAGTTTTGATGCCTTGTTCAGGTTCTTCCATGACAAGCTGGACATCAGAGCCAAATAACTGGCACCAGAACAGATGTGTACCATCAAGAGCTTTCTTGTACCTTCAGAAATACCTTGAAAGAATTTGAATCGCAGGCTCCCCTCAGACTTTGTCTTCTTTGAGCACAGTGGTGGTCTCTGATCACTTTCTACACAAGGCTTTCTGTAATAAAGGCTGTGGAATTCCATCTTGATATCTCCAGAGAACCCCAGCTCAGAACCATGCAGCTTTGCAGCTCACAAAGCTTTTGGAAACAGCTGCAGATGCTTAAAACTGATGATCCAGCATCTGGTTCATTGCATTCATGTTTCTCACAAAGCCTTGATTCTAAAAACAAAAAACAAACAAAACAACCCCCATCATTTATCCAACGTTGCAGAGTGCAGACAAAGTTGCACAGGGTTACCATAATTCAGGTTTCCAAAATAGAGGACCCTGCGGGGTCAGGAGCTGGGGAGGTACAGTCAGGGGAGTGGGAAGGGGTACCTGCAGCAGAGGTACTCACTGGAGGTGGGGGGCAGGGTCGCTCCCTATCACTGTGGCAGGGTGGCTGGCACAAGGCCCGGATGAAGAAACAGTGTTATTCCTGGCTACCTGCCATTTATCAAGCCTACCTGGAAAGACAGCTGAAATGGTTCCTGTGTGTCTGCTTCCCATTTCTAGTCCGTCAACAGCAAAGGATCTTTGACTCTTTAGTGATTCAATGAGCTGCGCAATCAAGGGAAACAGGGCAGAGAAGATTACTTCTTCTGTGAACCTGTCCCTTCTGACTGAATAAATTATTGTATTGTCTTTAATACTGGACAATATTTTCAAGCAAACTCACTTCATATCATATTATCAATATTGCCAACCCCAAAAGTTAAAAATCATGAGTCAGACTCACCAAAAATCATGATTTTGGCTTTAAAATCATGAGATTATGTAAAAATAATAGATTTTTTAATTCTTTTTGTCTTCTGCTATTTGAACAGTTAGGGTGCATTGGGTTGCATTTTGAAGATTTCTCCACAGTCACATGGGCCAGAAACTTACTTTCTTTTAAGAATGAAGGCTGAAATAATCATATATCCACTTGACACCAGGACCTGGGGCTTTAAGGAAAACAATTTCATGAGAGTTGGCAACACTGTTATTTGGAAAGATTTGACCAAAGCCCACATCCTCCACAATAAAAGCAGGTTAGAAGCTGCCATCAATTTCCCTGGGCCAAGATGGATCTCACCAGCGTCCGGCAAATCCATCTTCTATAGCATTGTCTGGGACGCTTGCTCCTCCAGATTTCTCTGCATGGCTCGTGGTGTAACAAAACTCTGCATCCCAAGTACTCATTGCTAGTCCTTTGTAACAGTCATTTTCAGACGTTTGTTTTCAACATGCTTCATCGTGGCTGATGAGTATTCTTCTCAAGAAGTTTCTGTTTTACGGAATGCTGACACTGTTTAATATGGTTAATCTGAGAAAAAATAAAATTCCTCATAGTTTAAATAAACGTCTACGCCTAAAAGAACACTCGCTGTGTCTTCAGCAAACAAAATGCTTTTCTTTACTGTTATGGCAAAATATTTCCCAGGGCCTGCGATGGGATGGATAAAGAACACACTGAACCAGGGCAAAAGGGGTTAATGTTCTGTCCTGCAGATAGGTGTCCCTGCACTGCATCATCTGCCAGGCTGACTGAGCCTGGTGGGAGGACATCCAACTGCATGAAATAAGAGCCCAGACAAGGTGGGATTTGGGGTCTAAAGTAGGGAAGACTTAGCGGGTTAACTAAGCAGCCCTGAACTCAGAACCCCAGGATCAGCCAAACCTGGGAAAAGGCTTAGACAGGACTTTGGTTTTTTTAATTCATTTCTTAGTAACCGGATAAGATTTGACACTGCATAGACCAGTGGGAAAGTCACCTGCTTATAGTGTCATTGACAGCACCCTCCTCTACTCCCCCCACTACACACAAACTCACACACGTTCATTAGATATTTAAGGAATTCACACCAAACTATCACAGCTAAGAGAATCTGAAATTAGAAGAGAATCTAACATTACTTGACATTTCTTTCCCTGCTTCAGAAAACAATATTGCAGGACAGAGGTTCTCAACTGGGGGTCTGCGAGCCCTTTCAAGGGGACTGTGGGGCCCCCTGGAGGCGTAGGGCTGAAGCCTGGAGCTCCAAGCCCTGGTGCTTCCTGCAGGGCAGAAGCCCTGAGCCCACGAGCAGAGTTGGGGACATGGAGGGCACCCCTCTTCCCCACCCCCCCAAACAGCAGCGCAGGAGCATGGCAGTCCCAGGCGCAGTCCCGGGTACAGCTCCACACCTCCTCAGCTCCTATCTCTTCTCCCCACCCCATGGCCAGATCAGAGGCGGGAAGCCAGAGCCAGGCAGTGCAGGACAGCTGCTGCTCTGGCTGGTACCATGGAGCAGGCAGTGGCAGCGTTCCCTGGTCTCCTGCTGGTGCCCCAGGTTGAAGTTGCTCCTCAGCTCCCAGCCCCCTTTGCTCCCACTGAAGCAGCTGGTAAGAGCCCCCCGGGTGGGGAAACCTGGCTCCATGGCTGGCAGACACCTCCGGAAACACAGACCTCAGGGGAGTCCTCCCAGCATACAGCCCCTAGTACCCCCTTCCTGCATCCTAAGCTGCTTTCAAACTTTTTGAGCTAAGCCCCCAACCTTTGAGTTATAATTTTTGGTTGCACCAGCCTACCCCGCTATCCAGAGAGGCTGGGTGGCCTCCTGAGGTGAGTCGGGGTGGAGGTGGCACTCCCTCCTTTGACCCTGCCATGCAGAGGTGGCTCAAGTCCCACTGACCCCTGGTCCCCCCATAGATGTCAAACTACACCTACGCCCAAGGCCCCTGCCCCGAGGTTCCGCCCCACCCTGCCGGGCCCTGCAGTTTTTATAGCATGTCGAGGTGGGGCTCAGAGAGAAAAAGGTTGAGAACCCCTGTTGTAGGTTACTGAATCTTCAGGGCTACAGCAGTCATCACATAACACTTCACTTAGACCAGGCTAACTGACATTGTACTTCACCATCTGCAAAAACGTGCACACAGTATTGATGTCGGTATTCTACTGATAGTTCTAGCCAGTTTTCTGTATCATCCTGAACACTGGCAACTGCAGCAATGTCTATTACTACACATTTTAGAAGAGCTATTAGTATTCTAGCGGTGCATAGGATGAATGGATTTCCTGCTAGCTCACCTTACTGGCTGGAGCAGGCACTAGCAGGACCAACCCCATAGTGCCTTAAGCGACAGTGGGAGCCCAACCAGGCTAGAAGCCCAACATTCCATTCCGACCTGCCCATGGTGCAAGCAGAGTACTTTGATAGGTAGCAAATAGGTGGAGGCTGCCTGGACTTGAGGTAGCAGCCAACCTATGTATTTAGTTAAGCCAAGAAACCAGTTACTCTGCCCTACCCAACCTTGGCACTGGAAAAAGGAGATGATAATTAGCACTCCAGCTAGTAGATGGCAAGAGCATAAATCAGTGCATTAAACAGCACTGAATACAAAGGCTGCTGACCACAGCAATGATGCCAACACAAACATACAAGCCGTACACAGTGCTCCTCTGTGCTGGGCAATATTGGCAGAACAAGATACTCTTAGGAACTAGCATCTTTCCTTCTAGAACAACCATGAGGTCAGAAACATTCAGCCAGGTATCTGGATATTCAGTAAGGCAAATCCCATAAGATTCTTTTAAAAATCAACAGAAAAGTATCATTATACTATTGGCGAGACAAATCTATCCTTTTAATAAAGGTCACAGACTAGAGTTTCCTGCCAAAATTTAAAGTAAATAAAAAAGAGTTACATTTTGCTTTTTCTAAACTTGGGATAAAAGGTAAGATTTCCTTCCTAAACACTTTTACCTCTCCAGTGAGATGGAAACTTGTGCGCTCACGGAAATAACATTTTCCACAGTACTCGCCTGTGACTCAGAAGAGAGAATACATACCATAATAAAAAAAAAAGTTATAAACACACACCTCACCTCAATACTTGTCTGGAAAGACCACCCATTTTAAGGGGGTGGAGAAGTGATATGTCATTCAGTTTCCATGACAGTGCTTGTTCTGAGCCCTCCAGAAACAACAACAAAAATCACCAGAACAAAACACCTCTAAGGTGTCAAATTATAAATACTTGTTTCACAATATTCAACACTGGCCAGCTGAGACAGAATTTAATTTTGCCAAAGAACTCAGGTTGGTGTTAAATAGACAGAGTTGTATGGCCATTTCTTTATTAACTATTAATCCTCAACCCACACAGCCTCCTAAAAACAGAATATATAGAGTCTTTTTGTAAAAGAGTGCTACATACTGGATATCTGCAGCAATGTATAAAAACAGACTCTATAAAACTCACCTGGGAGTTGTTCATTAGTCTCTAGAGAGCTGTATTTAATTTTTATCTTGGGTTTTGCTAAAATAGTAAATGAAAATAACCAAAAAATAATATACACTCTCTCCACCGCCCTTTCAGAGCCAATATGGGGTGAGGGGAATAGAACCTCCAAACTATTATACAAACATAATATTTGGAGGAATAGCACAGATTTCGGTTGCATTCTGAACAAAATAAAGTTGCCTTGTGTTAATACAACGCAGGGTGGAGGAATAGCACAGATTTCGGTTGCATTCTGAACAAAATAAAGTTGCCTTGTGTTAATACAACGCAGTGGTAGAATGCACAATGTAGTTTATGTACATATTTTGATTGTTATCTTCTCAAAAATATTCCCGATGTACAGAACTACTTTAAATTAATTTTGATCAAGCTCTTTTACATAAACTTATTTAGTTTTGGCATGACTTAGTTATCCAAATAGAGTCATATCTGTAGACATCATCTTCCTCTTCCCAACCCTCAAATGTATTGCTACAGAAGATTGATAGGAGCATCGTAATGTAATTATAATAGAATCTTGACTGATCAATGCCTACTGCTATCTAAAGCCAGGTGATATCCCTGGGGTTGGATAAGTGAGATTTTGCCCCCCCATTCTTCTCAGTTTGAATAAAGATGTGTTCCTTTTAAAAAAGGATCTTTAACTATCTCATAAGAACTGAGAGGGAGCGTGGGCAGCTTCCCCAAGGCAGGAAGCTCAGCGAGACTTCTGCGTGGAGGTCTACATGCCCTACAGTGACCCGTGGATAAACAAGGCTCTACTCTATTTGAATGAGTCATGCCTCAGGTCATTTAACATTCTGATCAGTTACATATTATTTACAAAGCAAAGTCATGCCAGAGAAAAGGAAGCCTAAGCAAAGAGACTACTACAGAATCATTGACACTGTCTCCCTGGATTTGTTGTGCCACCAGAACCCATGGAACACTTTGAAAGTGAAGGAAGTAATGTAGATTAAAGCTTCCGATGTAGTCATTTCCTGTAATATTCTCAGTGGAGTCAGGCTGTGTCTGCAGTCGAGTCTGAATGCCTGCTTTAGTGTTAGTCTGAGAAATCGGCAAGGGAAAAAAAAGGTATTGGGATAAATTACAGTTCGTGCATGTTTATTTTTAATAAACAGAAGTCAATGTTTTGAGCACTTAGCTCTGCCTAAGCACCGGGTGCACCATTTGGCTTGCAGAGAGGGAAGGTCTGGAGCTTGTGAATTTGTTCAGAATGCATCCGAAATCTGTGCTATTCCTCCAAATATTATGTTTTTATAATAGTCTGGAGGTTCTATTCCCTTCACCCCATATTGGCTCTGAAAGGGCAGTGGAGAGAGTGTGTTTTAAAGTGAGCCAGCCTGTCTGCTGCCAGAGCAGGGGCTCGTGTACATTTTTTGAACCAATGTCAAAGAATTATTATAAAACAAAGAAGTTTCATGTAGAATAACAAGAATCACAGGATTAACATGAGTGAAGGAAAAGGAAATACCACAGAAGTACTCGGAAACAAATGAGCACAAAAGAATTGTATTGCTAGAATCTAAAAAATACTTGCTTCAGAAAGCAACATAGCAGAAGAGACTGACAGAAGCAGAGTACAGATTAAACCCTGGAAGGGTAAAGGGGGTGAGAGAATAAAATAGACCTGTTTAATGGGATTAAGGATGAGATAGAAGAGGATTTATATATCACACCAACATACAGGACACAATCCTAATTACACGTGTGTTTCTAGAGGATGTACTAGAACGTGGATTGAAGGCTCTCAAGATGAGTTGTATTTATGCATCTTTTCTCACAACAAAGATTACACATTGCCACATGATGAAAGAGGGTTCGTCTCAGCAGAAAGCAGAAAAGCCCCTTGCATCTGAGCCGCTCACATCGCATGTTTTACGAACTACAAAACGTCTAAATTGTTTAGTGTAAAGGGTTTGGTGGTAAGGCAAATCAATAAAATTTTAAAAACAAGTACACAAAGACAGGCAGAACTGAAATCTTCTATCAAACCATTGTGAACCACTTCTCTTTTAAGCTTAGCTTCTGCAGAAATAAATATAATAAACATTTAAATAAAAATCTTGGAAGTAAGAGTAAATTCTAATATGATCTCACTAGAAATCATTAATGTTACCTGGACAGGTGCAGTAAAGCACACAGAAACTCAATGTCTGCTAGAAAACCAATGAATACGCCATTTCATTTTCTGTTGTCCAGGACTTAGAGCCAAACCTGCTTGCCTTATTCATGTGAACTGCCCACTGTTGTAAAGTAGTGATTAAGGTAACAGACATATTGGCTGTGTTAACAATTGAGATACATCTAAAACTAGTTTCTAAAAAACAGAAAATTAGAAGTCAAAAATGCAGAAATTGAAGTAAATGAGACTACTCAGAGAAGTACAGGTCTGTGTAAGCTCAAAAGCTAGTCTCTATCACCAAGAGACACAGGTCCAATAAGAGATATTACCTCAACCCCTTGTCTCCTTACCACAGAAGGCACCAGGCAGACCACAGATGGAGACCTCTTCTCGAAAGCCCAAGATTCTGCAAGAACATACTAGAATTATAGTCAGCGAACTGTACCGTCACTTGTGAAGGCTGTGTGCAAGTTAAGATCCAGCATGCAACAGATGCAGCAAATCCAGTCTTTGAAGTACCAAACAACCAAAAAAAATATAAAAATCATTAAAAAAAGAGAGTCTGGATTCCCTGAGTTCTGCTACTTTCTAAATAAAAAACTTTAGCTGACCATCTAACCAATGAAAAAAATCTTCTGGAAGATTCAGACTCAATTTAGAAGTGTAGGCCGATCTCTTAGGGAAAAAAAATATGAAACTCCAAATTAAGTGTCTGGTAAGGTCGGCAAAATAAACTCTTTTTATATTTCTAGGAAAGATTTTAAAATAGATGGAACCTGTTAATCATTTATTCTTCACAGTGAGTCATGAGTCTCATAAGAGGCCAGCAGTGCAGTGATACTGAATAAAAAAGTTAATGACAAAGGCTGGCTCTAAGCCTGCACAATGATATTCAGCTTCTATAGGAGAAAAAAAAAGTTTGATTTTTTTTATTCTCAATTCCAGAAACTCAGATACTCTCAAGAATTTCAGTATAAAAGCCCAGCAACCAGGCCTACATTTTACTGGAAGTCAGGTGAATGTTCGAGTTGCTCCCTTCAAGTCCCCTACCTAGACCCTTTTGAAAGACGACTAGGACATTGCTAAGAGATTGTGTTTTATACTCATGTTAACAGAGACCAAATACATCTGTGATATGGATCAGTTTACTGGTCTAAGATTCTCCACAAAGAATAGCCCTTTGTTAGAAATTGCATGATATAGGCATGTATCTGGTCACAGAGCTAACTATTCTGAAGCCAAAGGAGGATTCACCAGTATCAGGAGAAAGTAACCAAATTTATACCACAGTCCTAAGGTGCATACCAACTAAACAAAAGTTCACTTTTAGGATACGCTGTTTAAAGACTGATCCATTCTTACCCCAAGCCCAGCAAAGCCAATTGTCAGCCTGATGGTACCTTGTTATGGAGGTCTCTCTGTGCAGTATTGCTATAAGCAATAATTGACAAGATACAGGTATATTCTAATTTTGCCTTAAGTGTGGTTGTAGAGGGAAAGACATTCTTTTTACCTTTTCAAATTCTAGTTAGTTTAAAACTGTGTTTGAGACAAGCAAATCCCCCAAACAACCTTGAAAATGAAAATTGATAAAAGTTACAAATAAAAAAAAGACTGGTGATGTTTAACATAGAGGCTGGTACAAAGAGCCAACTTTCTGGAGGAGGAGAATTGCGTCGGCAAGCACACACCAGCAACTGTTTCAGTGATCGCCTCTCTTATTGAGTTTCATACCTTGTCTTCAACTCCTATTTGTCCACGGGCAGAACTGCTTTCCCTTCACAAGTGCTGAAGCATGTGCCTCCAAATGACTCACGCTTTATCGAAGAATTATATTACTTACTGCTCTACTGAATACATACCTTCTGTGCTACAGAGCAAGCCTTCCAGGAAGTGTAGTGCCACACTTCCTATAAACATTGTCATAGGAAACCAAACTATCTTCTCTTCTCTCTGGGGCAGAGTACAGGGCACTCACAGGCTACAGCAACACAGGTTAGTAATAAGTCAGTTACCTCATTTCTGTACATAGATTCTGTTCAGAGTAAAGGTTTTATCTTGACCACCACTCTGCTCGTCAGTAAGATACTACATGATCCTACACAGGATGAAGGGAAAAAACTACAGAGGAGTTTCCTACAGAATCAAAACTAAAAAGTCAGTCCTGTGGCTATGGAATAAAAAGATTCAGAGACCAGATTGTCCTAGCGTAAAACAATAAAAAAAGTCTGTGAACGATAACTATGGGGAGATGGATCCAATACTAGAAAGGACAAAATGCATATGCCAAGCAGCAGAACAAACAGAAACACAAATAAAAAGCCCAGAAAAAGCACAGAGCATGACGGATAGTAAGACAGCTAACCCAGCAAGGGAAATGTTCACAGAAATTAAACTGGCCAAGGACAAAAATACGGAAAACAGAAACAATGCCAACAATGTGGCAACTACAATGCGTACAGGAAATGCCTAACATTCAGTCAAATATGTAGGAACTGTAGTAAGCCCCATCATTATGCTAAAATGTGCAGAGAAAGCAGGAAAGATTGGCTGCTTAAACTGCATAAATGGCACTTACATCCAAGATAGACATTGGAGCACAAGTAAACATAACAGAAACAAAGAGAGAGATGTAAGGAGAACATGTAAGTGGAAGAGTCAATAGTGTCTGTGAAAGACTATAGAAGGAACAATTCCAGTGCAGGGCAAGTGCATGCTAACACTTAAATACACAGGAAAAATGAAATAACAAGAGTTTGTGATGGTACAGAGGCCAACAACCAGTCTTGGGTCTGCCCATATGTGAGGTGCTTGGTCTTGTTCAGAGGATATCTACCACAGAAGAATAGAAAGCCAACACAAATCCAGATATGTAAATATCAATAGCATCATATGAAGATGTATTCACAAAAAGTGGGTGTCTCCCAGTAATGTACAAGATACAGTTAAGAAGAGATGCAGAACCCATGGTACATGCTACATGAAAAGTTTCACAAGCCTTAAGCTGCAAAACATGACAGCAACTGGTATTTAGAGACTAGAACAGGGGTCGGCAACCTTTCAGAAGTGGTGTGCCAAGTCTTCATTTATTCACTCTAATTTAAGATTTTACGTGCCAGTAATACATTTTAACATTTTTAGAAGATCTCTTTCTATAAGTCTATAATATATAACTAAACTATTCTTGTATGTAAAGTAAATAAGGTTTTTTAAATGTTTAAGAAGCTTCATTTAAAATGAAATTAAAATGCAGAGCCCCTCAGACCGGTGGCCAGGACCCAGGCAGTGTGAGTGACACTGAAAATCAGCTTGCGTGAATTAAATGAAGTGAAAGCAGACATACAACTTGAAAACAATTCTCAGGTTGACCTTGTGGGCTTGTCTGTATGGCATCAGCAAGCTCACTATAGCGGTGTGATTTGTAAAGAGCATTTTAATGTGTTATGCTCTAACTATCCTATGTAAACCCTGCTAGCATGCTCTAAAAGATACTGCGTTTTCATTGAATAGTCCTGTTTCAAACAGGACTACATTGACATGAACTGTGCACCTTTCAGAGCGTGCCAGCAGGGTCTCCGCAGGGCAATTAGACCATAACGTGTTAGAACGCGCTTTACCCCGTGGTATGCTTTGCCACATCATGTAGACAAGACTTGAGACTGAACATCTTGTTACAGAGAAGAATTTGACTAAGGAGGGTTAGTAATGAAGCATATCATGAAGATTGCTCAAATGCCCTAAGACTGCTCGAGAAGTATTTGGTTGTATTCAGGCAACCTGAAGAGTTGTTAGTTATGGTAATTGTAATATCTTGATAGAGTTTTAGTTAAGTCAGAACATTTTTTAAAAAGATGTAAAATAGGGAAACTAAGCTACAGTGTAAGTCCTCCAGGAAGTGAAAAGATGGTTAAACTGCCTGTACATTCCAGACGCAGTCTTTGGCCTCATGGGATACATTTCCTGCTGGAACAGAAACAAAGAAGCCCAGAACAGGGCAGCGAGAAGCTGCAGCTGCACAGAGAAGGAAGTTTATTACCTCATTTCTCTAAGTAGTTTGGGTTCATAATAAAGGGTGCACCTTAAAACCAGTCTGTTCCTCATTCAACAACATCAGTACAGCCTCTCTGCAGAAACCTGGGCAAAACCCAAGAAAGAATACAGTCTGGCTAGGGCTGATGATCCATGCCTTCCAATCTAACTTTACTTTAAAAAAAAAAAAAAAACAACTTTAAACCAATGAAAAGTTGGGGACCCTGAAGAGACTGTGGGCAGGTGTCAAGACAGGACGCTAAAGCTCACAGATAACACCAAGGGCCTTGGTACAAGGAAGTAAAACAGAGGATGAGTGGGAGTCTACAAGATTCACAGGACTAGTCCTCAAAACAACTGTGACAATCTGAATTAAACTGTTAGAAATTCTCTCTCTTTTGCCCCTCTCAGTTTCATCACCGTCCTTTTGGGAAATGCAAGATGATAATTGCCAGCTGTGCTGCCAGATTCTGCTAACGTGATCAGTCAGCAAATGGAGGTTCTGTTGGCACCAGCATGACTTAAAAAAAAAAAAAATCACTTATCCTAATTAACTTTAGGGAGGGAGCTAGCATAGCTAAGGGAAGTGTTGGCTATGCTTAGGAAAATCATCACTGTCCATCATTCTTTTGGAGTTAAGCTATTTTGTCACTTAGTAGCGTTTCTCTAGTTTTTTCGCTCTTTTTCTCCTTGCCCCTTGGTCACATTATGTGACAAAGCACTGGCTGCGATCTGCATGTCTAAGATGGCTCCCCTTCCATGGTGCTCTGTGACCAGTCTATGAAGCACTTTGAGGTGAAAGGCACTGAATATGTGTGAAGTATCATTCTGGTTGACACATTTGCATTGCTTTATGTAACTTTCAACTAAGCAACTAGCCTTCCCACTGGACTTTCATCCCATTTGTTAGGAGATTGCAGTTCGAATACAGGAAGGTTAAAACTGTGTCCATGTTTTTTAAATAAAGTTTCCATTTATTTCTTGATCTCATGGAAGAACAGAGCTTCTCCCATAAGCTGAGCACGTCTAGGATTTAAATTAATGAAACAGGAGAGCAAGGGACTAAATGGTTCCCCTCGTCCTCCAGCTGACCAACGGGTGGATAAAGAATCTGGAAGAAGAGGGGGCCCTCCGTGAGGTCCCCTAGTCCATTCTCTCTTCTCAGCTTCTACTGGGGCTGTCCCAATCACAGCCGGTCTCATCAGGTTTCTCACTCATTGTGGCGGGTTGGCGGCAAACCACTCTCCCGTACAACCTCAGGTTACTGGAAGGCAGCCCTCCCTTTCATTCCCTTCTGGGCCGCTGAGACAGGGGTTGCAGGTTCCCTCCTGCTTGCAAGAATTCTACCTTTAAACCACCAAGCGAGGAAGCACAAGGGACTTTCCATTATGGAAGAGGTTCCCTGCATCACTCTCCTCTGCAGCAGCCCTTCTCCCTTTCCATGCAGCAGAGCCAAGAGGAGGTCTGCTGGTTATGGGCACTGTTGATCAGCATTTGGATTTCCATCTGCCAAATATGCAGGGTTAAAGGATGGCAGTAGTGCTGCTTTGCACTATCTCAGTCACACACAACAACAACTTAGGCAGTGAGAGAGACACATGGATCAAACTTCTTCAGAACAGATCCCAAAGTGTTTAGAATGTGACCTGAAGAGACTGCGCTAGAGGGCTGAGTCAGAACACACTGGTATAAAGAAAGGATTTTGAACTGCTAATAATTCAGTGACCACAACATTATTTCAATCATCATGACTCGAACACTGTATGCGTATCAGTGTTTGCATGTGGCCTCAAAGAAAGACCAATCAACTGATCTGCATTAGGAAATTAACTAAGGTTTGCATTTAGAAGTTTTTACTTGTTGAATAACTCCATAATTCTCCAAGACATATGGATCTGATAACAAAAATTCTGAGGCGGACAATAAACTTGATTCCTTGATATCAAAAAGTTCTTATTTTTCCATTAAACTATTAAACCTGTGATTTACTTGATTATTTTTCTAGTGTGCTAAATTAATTCTGGAATTTATCCATTTTACTGACAAATTGATTTAGCCTCTTTTCTTTCTGGTTTGCAAAAGCTTTCAGCAAAAATGGTATATTCCCTAAACAGTACTGTCTCAAAAACTAGTTTCTGTCTAGAACATTGAGACATGAACCAAACTATCTAAAAGTGCTTGGTTGTCTCAATGGTTTTAATATAATAACCAATTATATCTGCAAAGCTTGAGTTACATACAGTGCTATTGTAATTTATTTCAGTTGAAAGCAGATAACTACAGCTCTCCTTACGAATTAACACATTTGGGTCCCCATTCTCTCCTCACACTAGCATAATTCCATTGAATTCAGTGGATTTACTCCTGATTTGGACTGGTGAATGGAAAATTAAAACAGCATTTAAGAATAAAATGGAAGTGAGCAGTAATCATACTAGTTAACTTGGAAGCTTAATACTGCCAGCACTACCTCACTCTGGGAAGTGTCAATCAAAGGAAGTCAGAATTGCAAGACTGAGTGAAATAAATAAAAAATGTGGAACTAACGTGACAGGTGACTGACTCTACCATGTGTTCACTCTGCACTTTCACTGCTCTCCATCCCATTTTCCTTTGGGAGAAAGTCTGCCCCGTCTTTCACTTTAAGCAGCCTCACTGAACTTCAAAGTTGTAGTAAGGGTAATATCCATCTTTTTGCCATACTCCCAGGCACTTGCTTTTTGCTGTCGTTATAATTAAATCAATTTTTAAAACCTCTAAAAATAAAGTATTACCTTGAAAAAAAAAAATCTATCTATAGACACACACATCCCCCTAAAAAAACTTCAACTTTTTCCTGATACCCAAACCTTCCCTTGGCCTTCACTCCAATAAGTTGCCTTATGGCCATTGAAAACAGACTTCACCCCAACATGCAATGCTAAGAGAAAGTATTGCTCCATTCATTGCTAAGGAAAGCTCAAGGGCCTGGAAGTGTGTATAGAGTTTGAGTTAGAGGCAGCACTCAAGTTAACTTTGCAAGGAATACAAGCCCTAAATCACTTAAGCATGCTTGAAAATTTTATCCCATATCTTATTTATGAGACTGATCAGGAAATAAAGTTTCCAAATAAATATGCCTATGCTTTAATTGGTCTTTTTATGGGGACAAGAAAGACTTTTTGGTTAAAGTAGGGGTTGGGGTATGGAGGGCTAGTTTTTCTATTATGGAGAGTCTAATAAAAGTGAATGGATTATACTGCAATTTTAAAATTATACTGCTTTAAATATTGTTTTAGATAACGTGTTGAACCTAGGTATGACAGACATGGAGCTGCTCTGTAATAATTTATTACTATTGTATATTGACCTGTTTATAGGGATGTTTATTATACAAATATGTTAGTTTATTTTAATAGCAGGCTGCAAGGAAAAAACAAGCAAGAAGGGATGAAGGGTAGCTCAAGATAAGCCGCCCTTTGGCCTTCTGCAAACACTTAAGGGTGATGTTCCAGGGCACAGGGGCAGAGCCACTGGCTTTGAGGAGTATGGCTCAACCTCCTGTTAAGCCTACCAGAAAGGCCAAAGCACCAGAGCTGACAAGAACAAAGCAACTCTGGCTGCATTAAAAGCTCCCTTCTCTTTTGGAGGGGGAGCCGTTTGGAAAAACCAGACTAACAGGCATCTGCTGGGGTATCTGGAGAAGCTAGTCCTGCCCAGGCCACCGTTACAGAATGGAAGGTCTTTAGGTAAGCTAGACATGCAGGCAGATTTCCTGTTGTTTTAAAACCCTTTCTCTCTAAACGCTTTGTTCCTATTGGTAAAATAAACAATGCTTTGCTTTTAAGAAGGCTGTGTGGTCAATACAAACACCAATGGTCACACACTGCCAAAGGGAAGAACCGCAGGTGCCAAACCTAGTTGGATCCAATGAACAAGCCCAGAGACTATACACATAGTACTGTATCCCAGAGCATAGTCTAACAGATGGAGAATTGCTAAATTCCACTCAAAGAAAGATAAAGGCAGCCTGACCCCTGAAGGAATGCACTGAGAGAGATCAGGAAGAGACAGAAAGAGGTGCAGCTAGCCCTGTGATACTGACATTATGAAGTACCAGAAAAAGATTGAAATAAATAAGGCCTGGTCTACACTGGGGGTACGGGGGAAATCGATCCAAGTTATGCAACTTCAGCTACATGAATAACGTAGCTGAAGTCGACGTACTTAGATCTACTCACCTCGGTGTGTTCACTGTGCTGAGTCAACTGCTGCCGCTCCCCCGTCAACTCTGCCTGCACCTCTTGCAGCGGTGAAGTACAGGAGTCATTGGGAGAGTGCTCTGGGGTCAATTTACTGCGTCTAGACTAGGTGTGATAAATTGACCCCTGCTGGATCGATCGCTGCCCACCAATCTGGCGGATAGTATAGACAGATCCTAAGAAATGGTGCCCATAAACAGAGGAACTGTGGTCTCACCTCACTCCTCCACACAGATTTCATAAAAGTGCTGCTGTGAGGTCTCATTCCCAGTACGAAGTACTGTCATAAGTAATTAAGAACTACACCAGTATGACAAACAATGTCTAGTTTATGATGCAATACCCTGGATTGTTTTAACATTTGTTCACTTATTTTTCAAATACACATAATTAAATAATTCACAGTGGATGTTCCAGTCATTAGAGCAAATAAGGGGAGAACATGGGGTTTTCCTTTTCTTGTTTTTTTATTTATAAGCACCTATGGACCATTCACTTGATGAACATAAGTAAATCTGTACCTGCTGAACTGTTGCAAAGTAGATCTTAACATATTCATGATTTATTTGAGATCTGGTTTCGTAGGAATTAACTGTGTCAACCTGCATTAGAATAGTCAAAACTGATTTTAGACAAAGTAGACATGAATAATGTTTTCAGTATAAATATACCGGAGCTTCATCCTTTCCTGTGTCTCTCCTACACACAATACTCCATTAGAGAAAATGTCTCTGTAACTGTGGTTATGTTATGAACGGGATCGGGTACGGACTCCTTTCTATTTATTGTTTCATTGTTTAATTTAGAGCTTTCAAAAATCAGCTTGAACAAGTACGTATTGCACATACACAAATACTGATGAGTTTGACTGTACCTTTCCAAATACAGTGAAGTTTAATGGTGCTGTGATTGAGCATGGATTCAACAAGGAAACATTACATAAATACAGCTGGGTTTTATATTACTACAAAGCAAAAATTTAGCTAACTCAAGGATAATTTGTTACCATACACAGCCCCTCCAGAATTGTCTTTTTTAATTTTTGTGCATGCTTGTCCCAGTTGGGGTTACGCCATCTTGTGGGTTTTGGTTAATAGGAAAGTTAAACATTTTATCACCCGCTGGCACTTGTAATAGCCAACATACAATTCATTTCACCCTTTAGTTCACTGTTTTTATTACCGGGAGCAGAAAAAAAGGTATCAAGGGCCCAGATCTGCCAAAATTTTGCTCCAGTTCCCCACATAAATATGTCCTCCCAATACAAACCACTCTGTCTTCTTTCCCAGATCCCCTTCACATTAGCCTCTTTCACTGCCTCCTCAGCCTTGGGCTGTCCAGCTCATCCATCTGCCTTTAAAGTCCCAGCCCAATTAGTGGCTGGAAAACAACTTTCTTAAAAGAAAAAAGAAAAAAAAACCAACAAGCTCTCTTCTTCTCATTTTACAGTTGACTCTATGCTCTGCCTACTCCTTAGTCTTTGCTCTATGGATCACATCAAGTGTAGGGAAAAAAAAAATCTATAAATACCCTCATTTAGTTATATTGCTACATCCTATTTCTCTGCATCAGCACAAGGTGGGACCCAAGGGTGGGCCAGACATGCTCATTTCTTGCCTCAGATCTGCCTACAGCCTTCTCTTGAGCTGAGTGAGCCCCACCTCCTGCAGTGCCATCAATAGCAGTCAGTTGTGTAGCAGGAGCCTTCTACCTCCTGCCTATCTCCCACAAGCTGCTGCCACATTTTGCATTGGCCCCCTTGCTGAATCTTTACATTACAAGCTTCTGGGCTCCTTCTGAGCACAGACCTGGATCCAAATTTAATCTGTTCACTTAGTACAACTCATAACATAGTATTGGCAATTCTATACCTTAGGGAGAGATGACACCTCTATTCTAAGCTTAGCATGGCCCCTTACATTCACATAGAGCAGTGGTTTTCAACTCAGGGTATGGGTAGCTCTGGCGGTATGCAGAGGGTTTCCAGGGGTACAACAACTCATCTAGATATTTGCCTAATTTTACAAAGGCTACAGAAAAAGCACCAGTGAAATCAGTACAAACTAAAATTTCATACAATGACTTGTTGATACTGCTCTATATACTATACACAAACGTAAGAACAATATTCATATTCCAACTGATGTATTTTACAATGATATGGTAAGAATGAGAAAGTAAGCACTTTGTCAGTAATAGTGTGCTGTAACACTTCTGTATTTTTATGTCTGATTTTGTAAGCAAGTTGTTTTTAAGTGAGGTGAAACCTGGAGGTACGTAAGACAAATCAGACTCCTGAAATGGGTAGGGTTGGAAATGGAAAGGTTGAGAGCCATTGACACAGAGCTCCACTGAAGTCACCAGAACTCTACATGGGCATAAATAATCATACTAGTGGGTCATATAGGTTCAGTGAAAATTCTCTTGAAGAAGTCTCATTGAGAAACAGCTGCATTTGAAAATAACATACTGCACCCACATACTACTTTGATGTCATTACCTTTTTAAGCACATATCTGGTTGCACTCCTCCAAATACATGCATGTGCATGTTCATGAATGAGAGATTTGCACAATCTCTTAGATAGTTGCACTTTTTGACAAGACATATGAAAAATAACTTTTAATTCATTTTTTTAAAAGGAAAACTAAATGCAAAGAATCTAGGTAAATGGCACATTTAGTTTTTCCCTGAAGGCCCAAAAGTATGCTAGCAGCTTCAAAGAAACAAGTTAAAGACCCAGCCCTACCCCACAGCTCATCTGTGAATATGGATTGTGAAAAGAGCAGTGAGGGACAAAAGAGGAGGGGAACTGGAATGAGGAAGAGAAGTGTTACAATAAAGGTGATGTGTATACACTGTAAAACGCCTTCCCAACTTGGTGGTTCTGTAATTTAGGGGACGGGGGGGGTGGTACATTTTATTCCCTAATCCCATCTCACTTATTAAAGGCAAGGTGACAGAAATGAGTTTAAGAATGCAGAGAGGGATGTGATCTGATGAACAGGTTTGAAGTGTCAAACATAAAGACTGAAATTTCAGAGCAAAGGTTCCTGTAGCAGTAACTCAGCCACTTGCACCTATTTGTTAAATGCCAGAGTCTACGTTCCTGTGCCCAAGATTTTCCATTGGTTTCAGCCATACAGAAATCACAGGTGCACCATGAATGCACAATTGAGTTTAAGGCATTCATGTTAAAATTATATGTATTGACACAAATAACTCAGGTGCACACAAAGGACTGGGTAAAGGTGACCATGGGCATCTTTGTTCTGAATGTCCTGAAATGTGAGAGATTAAGATATACTTAACGCTTTATAAAAAGAATTTTATTCTGAATATAATCAGAACTATTACTAATTTGCACCAATAATTGAACACCCATTATGAATTATTGTACTGTGAAGGTTAATAAATACTGTGAATTAAAACTGAAAAGAGACACAATGAGTCTAAGTTTATGTTGCAGTAGTATCAGTTATTGATATTTACTAGTGTGTTATGAATAGTTACGATGCAAAAATAATACACTCTTAACTTGCAACTGTTTACCTACATTCTATGAAATCTTTACTGATGAATGGCAAGAGCAAGCAATAAAAATGTTGTGCAGATTTATACAGTGGACTGTTCAAAACACTTCTACTAAGATAAAGTACTAATGATTTGTAAGAGAGACTTATTCTTCCATGACAGATCTTTGGTGTTATTGTATTATCTAACTGCCTGATTTCTCTTAGCTGCTAATCTGCTTCAGACTTTTCCCAAATCATCCTTTGTTGGCTGCTTGTATTTCATTTTCTGGTTGGCTGATCTTCTCCCTGCTTGTCTGACTGAATGCAAAGGTGCTTCCTGACATGAGCCACTTCTGCCCTGGGTATAGGGTACATCAGTAACCTGAAACTGGGAGGAGTGTTATTAGATGTATTAATTAAATAGTATATCCCCCCTTTTCATATAAGAGGATACATTGCTGAAGGACTCCAAGTGACGATGTGACTTAGAATGGTCATAAACACATATGAAGATATCGGAGGGTTGGTATTACAGCTTAATGAAGAAGAAAACACCGAAGTCCACTTAAATTATTGAATCCCAAGCAACCAAAACACCTAGAATCCCTAGAGGTTACACTATTTAAAAAAGTGTTGTACAGTAAATTCAAATATGCTCTGACTGTGACAATGGCTTTTTAGTCAACTTATATTTAAATGTATTTGAGAAACTAAACTGACTGCACGTTTTAAAAGCGTACTTAACGCCACTCTACACGTGCACTGACCACCATCACAAGGGCTACACCCAGGAAATAAATTTCTGCACTCAAAACTGCAATACAGTGCTTATACAACCTGCTGCGTTAATAAGATGAACACTTTAATATAATATAATATATTGATATATTAATCTGTTATAAGGACATCTGTCACACTAAATTATGTAGGTGTGCACTTTTGTTTGTTCATATGTAAAAAAACAACGAAACTACACATATTGTCTTTCAGTGTTTTAAAGGAGTGATACACATTCAATAGAAATGTTAGTGAAACGGAATAAATTCAATGTTTCCATCCAGCTTCTCTAATGTAAGAGTAAATTTATATTACATCTACACATGTATTAAATTCACACTGAGCCTTGTGCAGTGTTGCACATATACCTGGAGTTGTTAATTGGTTTTTAACATTTTTGTACCATCTCCCTGGATTGTGTTTAAACTTACAAAGAATTGCGGTGATTAACTATAAAGGGCTTCAGGATGTCTTAAAACAGATCAGAGTGATCTATTTCGTGCAACAAAATGATAGACATCCCGATATGTTTGTTAAGCACAACTAGTTGCAAAACAAAAAGGGACTAGATCCGTTTTTCAGTCTAGACAATTTGCAGTCACCATTACAGTACTGCCAAGACAACAAGAACATATATCTGGATTCATTTTCTTTCTGATACAGGTGATTCACTGCCCGCCTGAGAACTAAGAGTCAGACGTGCTCTTCCCAAACTATGGCTTTTGTGCTAAGAATGGGAAAGCTTCTCCATAAGCATTCAGGTTGGAGTTCATTGTGGGAAAAGGAGACTGCAAGTGCATTGAGCATTTTCTGTCTCTCCTCTCCCATCATGCCACCAGCCTGCCACGCCTTACAGCACCGCACTCTGTATACACTGCTCACTTCCCGGAAGAGCTATTCCTGGCAAACGTTTCCCACAGAGATCTTCGGTTTAATTCCGTGCATTTGCACCAGCTCTGTTCTGCATTAAGTTAAAATAAAACGTCACAGAGCAAGTCCGACCAAAAAATGACCCAGCCTGGGATTCTGGGGACCATGGGCTCTACCCCCGCCCGGAAAGGTGCAGAGATCTTAGCAGAGACCCCGTGGGGACTGGAGAGCGAAGGTCTCCACAGGTGGGGCACAAGGTCTGGAGCCCCGCCCGTGCTCAGCGAGCCTCCCCCGCTCCCCCTGCAGCTGGTACCTCCTTTCTCCTGCTGGGGGCCCCCGGCCGGGTGATCAGGGCGGTCTCCTCGCACACCACGGCCACGTCCTCCACGAAGACACAGTCGGGCAAGCTCTCGTCGGCCGGCAGCTCCAGCACCTGCAGGCCCAGCTTGTTCTTGAGCACCCCGACGTAGAGCTGGTGCTGCCGCTCGGCCCGCGCGAAGTCCACCTCCTTGCTCTTCTCTATGCGCAGCGCGTGCTGGGACAGCGACTCGGCCGGCGCCCGCACCACAGCGTGGCTGCACCGCCCCAGGCTGGAGCTGCCGCTCAGCCCGGCCATGCTGGGAGGCGAATAGCAGGCACCGCCGCGCGCTCACTGCCCCGCACCCCTCTCCGTCCCCGTGGGGTAGGGCTCACGCGGCTCGGCCTGAATAGGCAGCCTACCATTGGTGCGGTTTCAAGGGAGTTCCCATTGGCTGGCTGCTTGGATTGAAGCACCTGATTGGTCGTTTTGGCAGAGCCCTTTACCTGTTCTTTGGGTTGTGGGGGCGTCCTAGGACCTGTTCCTGGATGTGTAGGGGGAGGTGGAGGAGAGTGCTCTGCAGGCTGCCCTTGCAAGTGCTCAGCTGCTGCCCAGCTTGGAGCTAACTGGCTGCAAACTGTGTGGATAGAGGAAGGTGGGCCAGGTGCCCAGCCCCCCATTCACTGAGACTTCACTGTATCTGGATTCCTCTGAAAGCACATAGGCCACATTCTGAACCTGGGTGCCAGTGCCTAGCGGAGGACTCCCTGCAAGTGAGGGTGGCAGGGAGAGGAGGAGGAGGAGGTTCTTCATGTCCTTTCTCCCTTACCCATTGTGCACCTATGTAAGGATCAGGTGTATGTATTGCACCCTCAATGTGCAGGGATGGGAGAGGGCTCTTTAGCTCTAAACGTCTTTTTGGTAGTGAGGTGTCCAGTCAACAGAATTTGGTTCCAGATGCAAAGCCAAACTTTCCCCGGAGCTGAGGAGGGAGGATATTTAAGGCCATCTTGAATTCTGAGTTGCTAATAACTTTCCAAGAGCAGTTTCTTAGGCCAGGTCTATACTATAAACTTGCATCCATATAACGAGGTTGCCAGGGCCAGTGCAACCATTTAGGCGAACTAGGCTGTTGCCTAGGGCGCCGAGATTTGGGGGCACCAAAAAGCACCCCCAAATTTTTTCTTTAAGTGGTCGAGCAGCCACTGCTGCTGGGACAGAGAGGGAGTCTGAGCTGCCCGTGGCAGCGGGCAGCCCAGGGTGTCCCCTGGGTCAGGGCGCCTCCGCGGCAGCTGGCAGCCCAGGGGGTTCCCCGGGTCAGGGCGCCGCCGCAGCAGCCCAGGGGGTCCCCCAGGTCAGGGCGCCGCGGTGGCAGCCCGCAGCCTAGGGGGTCCCCTGGGTCAGGGCGCCGTTGCCAGCAGCCCAGGGTGTTCCCCGGGTCAGGGTGCTGCTGCGGCAGCCCGCAGTCCAGGGTGTCCCCTGGGTCAGCGAGCCGCAGCCGGCAGCCCAGGGGATCCCCCTGGTCAGCGCGCCGTTGCCGGCAGCCCAGGGCTTCCTCTAGGTTGGTGTGCCGCCGCGGCAACCGGCAGCCCAGTGTCCCCTGGGTCAGTGCGCCGCCGCGGCAGCCGGCAGCCCAGGGGGTTCCCCGGGTCAGGGCCCCGCCGCAGCAGCCAGCAGCCCAGGGGGTCCCCCGGGTCAGGGCGCCGCCGCGGCAGCCAGCAGCCCAGGGGGTTCCCCGGGTCAGGGTGCCGCCGCGGCAGCCGGCAGCCCAGGGTGTCCCCCTGGTCAGCGCACCGTTGCCGGCAGCCCAGGGCTTCCTCTGGGTCGGTGCGCTGCCACGGCAGCCGGCAGCCCACAGTGTCCCCATGGTCAGTGCACCGCCATGGCAGCCGGCAGCCCAGGGGGTACCCCGGGTCAGGGCACCGACGCGGCAGCCAGCAACCCAGGGCTTCCTCTGGGTCAGTGCACCAGCAGGGCTGCCCAGAGAGGGGGACAGGAGGGGCAATTTGCCCCAGGCCCCGCAGGGGCCCCCATGAGATTTTTTTGAGGCCCCTGGAGCGGGGTCCTTCACTCGCTCTGAGAGCCCTGGAAAACACTCGTGGGGCCCGGGCCCCTGGAGCTTCTTCTGCTCCCGGTCCTCGCTGGCAGGGGGTCCTTCCGCTCCGGGGCGGAAGGACCCCCCGCCGGTGAATTACCGCCGAAGCAGGACCCGCTGCCGATATGCAGCCCGGTCTTTGGCAGTAATTTTGCGGCAGGAGGCCCTTCCACTCTGGGACCAGTCGCTGAAGTGCTCTGGAGACCCGCGGCGGGGGCCCTCCACCACAGAATTACCGCTGAAGACCCGGCTGCACTTCGGCAGCTGGTCCCGCTTCAGGCGGCAATTCAGCGGTGGGGGGTCCCTGTGGCAGGTCTCCGAGGCACTTGGGCGGCGGGTCCTGGAGCGGAAAGGCCCCCCGCCACCGAATTACCGCCAAAGCAGGGGCCCCCTGCCGCCGAAGACCCCATGCCCCCGGAATCCTCCGGGCTGCCCTGGCGCCCAGTTGGCAACCCAGGGGGTCCCCTGGGTCAGCATGCCACTGCCGGCAGCCGCCAGCCCAGGGGTTCCACTGCGCAGTCCTGCTTGGAGAGGACACGGAGCAGAGGTGAGCTGGGGTGGGGAGGTACCGCAGGGGTCCTCAGGCCAGGGAGTGGGGAGCTGCCATGGGGACGGGCGGCACACTTCAGGACGGGGAGGCCGGGGAGCTGATGCAGGGCTGGGGGGGGCGCAAGGTGGAAGTTTTGCCTAGGGCACGAAACTTCCTTGCACCGGCCCTGTAGGTTGCTCAGGGGTATGAAAAATCCACACCATTGAGCGACAGTTATACCTGCCTAACCCTGATAGAGACAGTGCTGTGTCAACAGGAGTATTTCTCCTCTCAATATAGCTACTGCCTCTTGTAGAGGTGGATTAACTACGCGGACAGGAGAAGTTTTCCCGTTGGCATAGTAGCATCTGCGCTAAAGCACTGCAGTGGCATAGCTGCAGTTTTTTAAGTCTAGTCCTGCCTATCCCAGCACTGTATTTTGTTAAAGGAAGTTATATTTGAAAACAAAATGAGGACATGTGAAGTGTGGTACCTTCAACTTGTGTAATACATTCGTTCAAAAATAGTTGTACAAAAATGACAAAAGCATCTCTCTCTCTCTTTCTCTCATTTAGTTCTTGATATTTTTTCCTCTCTCAAAACTTCCATGAAATGGCCTGCCCTGTTTCATATAAAAACATGAAAAAAAAATCAAAGTTTTGCATGTACTCATGGAAAATTTACTTTGAACTGAAAGAAGTTTCACACTTTTCAGAAATGTGATACTCTTGCCCTTATTTGGTCCTGTTTCAGAGAAGTATCCTGTAAACATTCAGTTTTTGAGCTAGGTTTTGTTGTGTGTTGTTTTTTTAATGCAAAATAAGGCCATTTTTGAAATTTTTAAAATCAAAGCAAAACGTGAGGTTTTCATGTTGGTTTAGCATTTTAATAAACTAGTATTAGAAACAATGGTATATTCATTTGAAAATCATATACTGTACATGCATAATGTCACTGTCTACCAATTATTTACCAGAATGGGGCCAGACTCTGTACCATGAAACCAATGAGAGTTTTGCCATTGATTTCAGTAGGAGCAGGGACCTAATAAGGCTTAAAGGCCAATGGAGCAATGGAGCTAATTCCAGGATCAGGTGCCAAGTCATTTTTGTACATTGAGATAAACACCAAACGTGAAATCCTGGCTCCATGGAAATCTGTGCAAAACTTTGAATTGACTTCAGTTTTATTTCCAGTAAATGCAAGAGTATTTACTTGGATATCTGATCATTTCCATAACTGCATTCCTATATTTTAATTTACAATTATTCAAATAACCACAAGGGCACTTAGATAGCCAAATCATTCATATAACTATACCTGCATGTCTTTTGCTTCAAGTTAATTAACATCTGATTTGGGTATTGTAGAAAGGCGGCTTACCTCTCTCCGTCAAGATGCACAGCTCTGACAGTTTCTCCACACTGAGCCATAGTCTCCCTTTGGTGGTGGGGTAGTTTGGTTGGATGATTGAGTTCCTCCAGGTCAGCATGAGCATCAAGTAGAAGTCCAAAGGAAATTAAAAACAAACCATCAAATCTCCAAGTCTTTTTACTGGATCACTGTCCTCCCTTGAGGGCCTGTCTGCCTTCTCCCCCTTCTGCACTACAGCATCTTTTCTCTTCATTGCAGGGATTTCCACTTCCATGAGGTAGCAGCAAGTGGGAGTCCAGTCTCGCTCTCTACTCCAGCCTCCAGCCCAGGGACCTAAACTATGAAGTAACTGTCCATTCAAAGAAAGACCCGTCCTACTTCACTTTTCCCTCAGCCATTTTTTTGCTTTGGAATGCCTCCTCCTAGGCCTTATCCAGCATCTTCAGCCAAGTACTTCCCAGGTTCCTTCTCTGGTCATTGAAATGACCACATGTATGTAGTTATTTGAATAGCTATATAAATATGGGTATTAAATGTATTTTCAGTATACAAACAGGCAAATGACCTCTGTTATTTAGGAGAATGACAAACTATTGAGGATCTTGAAGATAGAATTGGAACACAAACATAAAATTTGATGATTCTACATTTATCAGAGCATCATTTTTTATTTTTATCATTATAAATCATGGTTTTGGCCAATGAAACACACTTTTTTTTTTTGGTTAGCATAATGTTAGCCAGAAGAAGAAATGGTAAGATTAGTCAATAATCAGAATAAATATAGGTGCCATAATAAGAAATAGCATGTGTTGAAAATCACTGAATAGAGTAGTTCTAATCATTTTAGATTTTCAAACATTCAAAATATGTAATTTATTTATAAACTTACTTTTTTTTTAACTCTTACTAAAAATTGTAGGAATATGGGATACTAGGTGATGCTGCCATCATGTGCATTTATTATGTGATAGAATAATGTGGTTCTCCTGTAGTAATTATCACTGACATGGGATAATCTCAGATGGACAATAGAATCTATAGGTCTATATATCATAAACTTATGATAGTGCTGTATGGAATGACTAAATATATAGAATTTGTTTCTAACAGCTTTTGTATGCCATTCCGTTTCTAAGGAGGGGAAGGCTGTTTATGGACAGAGGTTCTTATGCAAAGAATACAATGCACTTTGATGCAAAGAATACAATGCACTTTGAACCAGTAGGATTGTGGATAAACACAGGCAAATGGAGTTTATCCACTTCTCATTTGGGGAATGTGGAGTTTAGTTTAGGTTACTTTACCCACTTCTTTTTTTACCACTACACCACTGCTTTGAACATATAAAATATTATATACGAACACAAAGTTATAGAAACAAAGTATTGAATATGCTATAAACCAAAATGCTACATGTAGCTATTTAAAGGAACAGGTGCAATTTAAATGTAAATCAAAACTAGCTTTTTGAGGTTAATATTTTTGTAACCATGACATGTCATTAACAATGTCTATGAACAGATGCAGTAGGAGCAAAATTGTGCATATTTATGGCAAGGGTAAAAAAAATTATTCAGTTTACATATAAATTAACAGTATACACAAAAATTACACAGAATGATTAATGTAATGTTAAAATTCATCATAATAGCATATGCAGTAATCCAAAAAGCTACAGGATCAGCTATAATCACCTTCATTCTTTCAAGATTCATGAAGTATATTTATTTCATCACTTTATGGATTACATTATTACAGATACTTTGTGTTTTCCTAATATAGTCAGTTCAGACAGGTGCTAGTGGAAGTCAGTAGAGATGCCATCTGCTAGCCAGAAAAGAAAGAGGTGTCACAAGGAAAGTATCCTAAATGAATTCAGCAACAAATAAAAACAAAAACCACCACCATTCTAACAGGGACCAGATTAGAAGGTACTATGCACAGCACTTAAACAACATGAAAATTGGTAGCTAGAAAGAGAAAATCGGGAAAACACACTGTATGTTCACATAGAAAAGTATACATATTCATTGACACTACAGTGACTTATTTGACAGTGCCAATGAGAAAGTCTTAAGAGGGTCAGAGGAAAATTGAATTACAGGAATGTACTTGTGAAAGCACGTGTGAATAGGTCAGTCACTTTCAAAAGAAAGCAGTCGATTTGAAAGAAGATATTATTTTAAAGGTTTGTCAGCACAGAAAAAATCAACAAGAAACAAAGTAAAATTCCATCAGTTTGACAAAATCACTTGGCATATTAGCCAGATTTTCTGGCCATGGCATTACATTCAGGAAATAACTGATAATTTTGGCAGAAGATGGTTACATACTACAGATTCTGAAATTTATTTCTGGGATGAGTCGTGTAGCATAAATAAAGCATGTTTTATCACAAATATTTCTTTGGCATGTTACATCATCTCTGTGAGTCAATCAGGACTCAGAATTTATGCCAAAAATCAGGCAACGCCCATGTACTGCACTATGTAATTGAAGACCACAGTTGTTCACTGCTATTGAACAATTTGCATGACAGTAACAAACTGTGGAATTTGGATCAATGCCTAGTGTAAAAGCATATCAAGCAGCCTGGGCAATATTTTGAAGGCTTCTAGGATGCCAGGTCTGAACATACTTTCCAGCACTTGCAGATGCTAGCAGTTCTTAACACCGCTCGCTCGCTCGCTCTCAAGTTTCTATATAGTGTGTGTCACTATGTTAACTAAGTGTTGCACAAAATTAAGGCGCATGAAAGACCAGAACAAAAAGGCATGTTAGGCATTCACCCAGCAACTCTCTGCCATGTGGATAAGTCCACTGTACCAGAAACATAGTTAGAAGACATTGGGTAAAATTTTCAAGTTTCTTCTATATTTCTTTCACCTCTGTAGGAAAATACTGCAACTACTTTGCAGAGTAATGCTAATAATCATAGAACCTAACATAATCAGACTGCTGCCCAAACATGAGAAGTATGATCCTACACTCCTTACTCGGGCGAAACGTCCATTAGTATCAATTGGAGTTTGGTCTGATTAAGGGTACATGATTCAGTTCTAACTGTTAGGGAGATAAGTATTATTTATCCAATTTACAGATAGGGATGCTGAGGCAAAGCTGTTAAATGAGGGCTTATCTACACAGGAAAAATTAGTTTGGAATAGCTATTTTTCATTAACTATTCCCAGTCAAATTCCTGAGTGGATTCTTTTATTCTTGAATAAGAATTCTTTATTCTGAATTATCTTAATCCACTTTGGATGTGGAGTTAATCAGGAATAGCTATTCCACTTTATATTCAGACCCTACCTTAAGCCAAATTTGCTTCACAATATAGACAAGCACTGATTGTCCAAGGTCACATAACAAGCCAGTGTCAGAGCTAGGATTAGCATACAGAATTTCCTGACTTCCAGTCCAGCCCACTTTTACACAAAATAGCTCAGTCATTGAGGCAAATGATATTCTTATTAAAAATCATGTTATCAGGGTATCAACTCAATAATCTGGGTAAAGTCAGGGGAATTAAAAAACATTAACTGATTGCATTCAGGCAACATGTGCACAAACACTAAGACATCTTACAAAGCTTGTGCCAGTCTTTATATATTCAAAGTGCTGTACAAATATAACTATTTAATACTCAAGATTATTCCCTTTTTATTATAATGGTAGAAAAAGAAGCTAATGCAAGCTGAAAATAGCTGTGAACTATTCAGTGTTTATGTAGCAGAGACCTCTTTGGAGGGAACAGTGATCGCTTCCAGATGTTAAACCATGTATCAGTCAGCATCTGGCAGAATGTTCTGGAGGTGCAATGTTTTCCTGATTTCTCCTCTACCTGAGCCTAGGGGAACTGGAGTTGAGTTATCTAAACAAAAGGTTACAGATCCATACCCTGACTGCAGAATTTGTTCTATATGTAGCTTGTTCAGCAGAAACACAGTATTTGTTTAATCTACTGTGGTATAATGAACGAGGCACTTTGTCAGCTGGCATTTTACATAAGACAAGTAGCAATTTCCATGAACTGACAGCTAAGCAGTTGGGGAAAAAAAGCTGTCAAAGATTATCCTTTAGAAATCAGCTTTGGCAGCAGTCTTGCCAATATATGTGGCACCAAGAAGCACAGACAAAAGTCAGAGGAGTCATGCATGCTTCACATCTATGGTCGTCCCACTTCTTTTGTTACAATGAGATGCACTAGTACAGCTAGGATGAACTTTGGATTTACTCAGTTGGGCAAACAGACCTTTTGGACATTAACCACATAACTCCTGTAGAATTATTTTCTATAGATTCATTGATAGTATCTCATCTTCTTCTAAAATTCCCTTTCAGTAAGTGAAATCTGTCATTTAGGAGTGTGGAAGATTAAAGATGTGGTGCACCAGAAATTCACATTACCATGGATGGAAGGGTCACCAGGTGAAAATGAAAGCATTAGAATTTTTCTTACAGAAGAGAGTGGAGAAGATGATATTTGGTTCAATGATGGATGCATTTCCTAGACAAATGCAACAAATACTAGATAGACAGTGAGGAAATAAAACTAAGACAGGCAGTCTCTATTTTGTCATTGTCATTCCTGTAGAAAAATTAGGCAATAATAAATTTTCCGGGCATCTGGCATCTTTTACAGGCTAAGTTTAGGTATATGGTCTTCTGTGCACAGGAATGAGACAGCGTTGTAGTACTGTATGATGTTATTGTATTAGCTTGGCAAGAAAAGGTCAAGACGCATTTTGTAGAAGACAATTCATTTGTATCTGACAGGTGCATTACTCATGCTCAGCCCACACAATTGTATTATAAGTTAGGTAGGAAATGCTGATCTATTAGTGATGGCACAGCCCTACAGTAAGTTTACCCAGGGGTGTTTGCACAGTCTGATAAACCCCCACCATCCATCATAAGGCACAATACATTTGCAAGACATACGGGATGAAATCTGCAATCAAAAGCTTCACTGCTCCAGTGGTAATCATGTGGGTGAACACCTGCACAGCACTCACAGCAGGATCAGAACCAAGTGTTGGATTTAAGCCATGGTTACACAGTGTGGTGTCTATAAAAGAACCAATCATTTAAGTGGCACAACTGCAGTTTGCATTGGAGCTCCTGGGATAGCAACTACATTAATAGTAAACATATATACACAGTATTTACTATTAAAAGCTTGAAAAGACTGATAGATTTGTAAAGGACAGTCCAACCAAGTGCTGACTGGATGATTATGAAGGAGGATGATTGGGAAGAAATTCAGTAGGAAAAGGCAGTTTCAGACTTACAAAATACAGTGGCACTCAAACTTAGAGATGTAAGGCTGCAGTTTAGTAACTACCCAAAATGGCATTGTCAGACACCTGTGGAGAATGCTTTACCTTCAGGCTTGAGTATCTGAGGAAATTTGTAATGTACAAAGCAGATTTACAGATTGCTCATTTTATTATTCTCAAATTGTTAAGAGCATCTAAAATTAATAGGGAAAAATGCAGGTGGATATTGTCAATAGCTCAGGATACTCTCTGAGACAGTCAGAAATCTGGTGGCAATGATGTTAGCCTTCTCGGAGAGTCTAATCCTGCAATTAAAGCAGAAAGGATTATGGCATATTCACTCGTGCTACCGAGACAGGGTGCAGGGACACTAGCTAGTGCCCAGTGAACAGGGAGCAAATGCTAGCCCACCTTCCCCCAGGGGAAGATCTGTAAAAAGGTCTGCCTGGGAGACAGAAGGGGTAAAGATCCTTTGGGAAGTTAGGGGTCCACAGCCAGGGTCACATGGAAAGGCTGAGTTGTAGCCATGCCAGGGCTTTTTCTGATTAATTTTTTGTGCTTGTGTTTATAACAAGAATTTATGTTAATTTTATTCTTGAAGAAAGAAGCCATGGTGCCTGAGGGTAAAATTTTCAGAAGTGCCTAAGTCCCATTGAAAAAGTCAGTGAGACTTAGGTGCTTTCAAAAATGTTACCACAAGACTACATTTGTCTGTTCTGCTGAGTCATCCAACCAGCTGACAACCCTTTGCTGGTGCCCTATGGCAATCAGGTGGGCCAGGCCCAGGAGGTGACTGGACAGATGGATAGTATCTTCCTTCTTTATGGTAAGTATATTGTCAACAAACAGTTTTCAGATGTGAAACCGGATATTTAAATGAAAATGGCTAGGTAGAGTTAGTTACATATCCCTGGGGAAGACATCACAAAGTTATTACTTATATATAAGTCAGCAATTTTATGGATTTCTTTTTGTTCCCACACAGGCCAGGAGAAAGTTATTTTGCAGGCTAGGACTGGAGCCAGCCAGCCAGATTAATACATCACAAATTAAACTAAAAAACTGAACATTTCCAAGGTTCTTTGTTACTAAATTTAATAATATAATCCGTGGACAGTGATGGTTAAGAGATTGTATAAGCAGAAAGAATATGGAAGGTTAGCTTCAATATCAACCCTCTTGGTTTAATGCAATTATCTTTGCTATTATCTAGCACAGAAAAGGATGGGAAAGGTTCTTCTTTCTTCAACACAAGATGTTCTTTAGACTGCGCAGATTTGAAAAAAATGCAGATAATTCCATTGGAAACATGATCAAAATGTAATTAATATGGGCAGCAATATCACAGGAAATCTTGAAAGGATATCAGCTGTTGAAATTTATTCTTTTAGGACTTTCATATTGAGACTGCCTTGCAAGTCACCCCCAAGTATTTGATAATTTTTGGCCTCCAGCTGCAAAGGAGCAAGGAAAGGGAGTAGTTCAGGCACTGTTCATTAAGGGATAGAATATCTGATTTCTGCCAGTTTACCTTATAACAAAAGAAACAGAACATGTCAGAACAAAGGGTTCTCAATTCACCAAATAAACCAACAGATCAAGAGGATAACATAGAATATATTGCACCAAGTTTCATACCATTAAGTTTTTAACAACAATAGCTAGTGGTTCTATAGCAAAAAATAAAACAAAACAAAACACAGAGGCTGATAGAGAGCAGCCTTGCTATGCATGTATGTCCATTAAGAGGAGATTAACTCCATTAAGGGCAAATCTTGCTCCCACATTGATGGGTGCAGAAGGCACCATGTACAGTGAGAGGTGAAGTTTTGCCTTCTCTGGCATAGCAGGCTTAGGAGAGAGTACAGAGGGGTGTACACCCCACATGGTTCCATGAATATGCTATGTGTGTTATCATAGTGGGGCACTTGGGGGAAGGAGGAGGAGGAAGGATGGTCATTGCCCCCATGCAGTAGGGGTACAGGAAGCACAAAAGTTACTACAGGGCAGCTTCTGTGGCTATGCTGTCACTCCATGGCAGACTGGAGGAGAAGTCCTCGCCTTGCCCCTGTGGATTTCTCCAGCACAAAGCCCAACTACTTACTCTGTACAGATGACTTGCCACTCAGTGTACTCCAATCACAGGGCTGGTATATAGCAATAAGGGGACAGATTTTGTACCCAAGTGAAGCCTTTTTAAGCTTGAATATTAAATGTATTTTTGGCATCAAAAGCTTTAATGTTTTGATCCTGAAACAGCAAGGTTTCTAGAATTATTGCTTTCCCAAAAGAAATTTGCTTTGCACATAGATAGAGAAAATCTAGTCCCTTCACTTAACATTGTGCTGAATTTCTGTCCAAGTATTGTTGTATATTTATGAGTAGCAAAAGTTCTATCAAAGCCTCAGTACCACCCATTTGGTACTATGTAGTGCAGGGGTTCTCAGACTTTTGTACTGGTGACCTCTTTCACACAGCAAGCCTCTGAGTGCGACCCCCCCCCTTTTTTACATTAAAAACACTTTTTTATAAATTTAACACCATTATAAATGCTGGAGGCAAAGCAGGGTTTGGGGTGGAGGCTGACAGCTCACGACCCCCCATGTAATAACCTTGCGACCCCCTGAGGAGTCCCGACCCCCAGTTTGAGAACCCCTGATGTAGTGGGCCTATCTTCACTCATCCTAAGGGAGCTATGCTACTTTATACCAGTGAAGGGTCTAGCCCACCTGTTCTTTAGTGATCTCTTGCAATTGACGCATGTCAAAGTAAAACTAGACATTGAAGATCTCTGATGTTCTGTAAACTACTGACCATATACATAGTTTAAACCATTGGAGAGTCTTTCAAGACAAAACTAAGTGTGACTATCCATCAGTTTAAACAACAGTATAAAAGATTCGTTAGCTGTGCACTGGGAATGTTCTGCCTCCTCCTTGCTTAGCTAGCCTACCGCTAATGTGCCTTGCAGACCTGTTGACATTTCAAAATCTCTATCTTTCTATGTTTGATGCCAGTTTTTGCATTATGTGACAATTTCACATAATTTCTTGTATTATGTACAGACAACAGATATTTGGCATTGTTAGTTGCCTTATAAGAATGCAATGAATGTTGGCTTAACCGTATAGTTAGAGAGAAATCTGAATAATAGATGCTGGCTCTCTCTGCTGTTAAGTTTGGTGGCCTTATTAGTTTAGCTGTGTTTGAGGACAGGTGAGATTAATGTACAGGACTTGTTATACTTTCCCCAAAGTAACTGAAAAGGAGAAAGTCAGCACTGAAAGCAGGTAGCCTTCCCACCAACGTCACTGAAATAGCAGATCAGCAGAACTGTACTCTACACAGTCACTGGAAGGCAGCACGGGCTCAGGCACTCCTTCCCTCTCCCCCAGTCCCTCACCTGGAGGTGTCAGGCTCTGGCTGTCAGCCCTGGGGTGGCAGCAGCAGTGCAGAAGTAAGGGTGGCAATGGGGTGCTAAGTCTGCTGTGAAAAGTGATATTGACAAATATCACTTTTCCCTTTGCCTCCCTTATTTCTGTGCTGCTGCTGGCATGGCACTGCTTTCAGAGCTGGGCATTCAGCCAGCAGCCCGTTGCTCTCTGCTCTGCCTTCAGAGCTTGGTGGTGGTATATGTATTTGGGGAGAGGTCTAAACAATGACAGGCACAAAGAAGGGAGGCCTAACCAAATAAGTTTGATAACCACTGTACTAGAACGAAACTGGCAACTACAAACTGAAATGTGTGTGTGCTGGAAACAGCACTTTCTTAGCAACTAGCCTGTGAATTTGGAAGCCACTCCCTGAAGAGGTCAGGTTTGCAATGAACCTCAGTGCCTTCAAAGTGAAATGCAAAATCCACTTCTTTGATCTAGACTTCTCGAAAACACTGCATTTAAAAACAAACATGCCTCATTTAACATAAACATAGTCCAGTGTCCCTGCTGACTGGTGAGAGAACAATCTCTATGTCTACACTTAATTTTCGAGAGGCACTCAGACACTAGAGTGACAGAGAGTGTATAAGAACCTGGAGATGAACAGAGTCTCCAAAACTGAAAGCACATTGTGCATTTGGGAAGGAAGGAGGGGGAGAATAGCTAATTTTTTTAAAAGTCTACCCACGTACTCCATTTAACTCAGAACTAAAATTTGAAGACTAAAGGGGTCTCAGCTCATGCATAACAAAGACATAGAATGAAGATATACATCAAGATGACGAGTACTGAGAAGTAAATTTTGTGCCCAGATGGAAATCGCTAGCTTTGTTTGTTCTTTGGCACCATCAGTTGCTTTGGATTGCAATTAAAAGCCTACCAGCTGCCAAGTATCCTAATTTCACACAAGAAATCCCACATCTCTCCATATACCTGAAACATGCCTCCTGCCACATTCATTCAGCTCTTTAAAGTCATGCTTGCTGCTGCTGACATACTTCCTTAAGAGACAGCAGCACGTTCCTGATTGTGCATGGCTCCTTGAGTGAATGATTTCCTTGAACTCCTGAGGATATTAAACAAGAACAGCCTCCTTTGTGTAGTGTGAAGTGTAGCTGCGGTAAGCCAGCAATCTTGCAGGTCTGATACAGGACTTTTTGTGTCAGTGTCTTTCTTCCCTACTGCTCTGCTGTCTTCCCATATGTCACCATTGGTTTTTGTCCCCACTACACTTTGCAGCCTGCTTATTTCCCAGCCCTTGGCAATCCCCATCAGAAATAGTTTTTGCCTGCTCATCCACTTGCGACTTGGTGCTCTTAATTCTAATAAGCACTCCAGAATCCATTGCAACAGTTGCTGCAACAACTTGTGCTCTGAATTCTGTGTCATGTTCTGAACGAAGCAGTTACAGGCAGCAGAATGAAAGGTGGCACAGACCAATACTGAGGGTATGTCTACACTACGAAATTAGTTTGATTTAATAGAAGTCGATTTTTCAGAAATCGAGTTGATACTGTTGTTTGTGTCCCCACTAAGCGCATTAAGTTGGTGGTGTGCGTCCACAGTACCGAGGCTAGTATCGACTTCCGGAGCATTGCACTGTGGTAGCTATGGTTAAAATGGTTGGCAGAGACTGCGGGAACTGTGGGATAGCTACAGTCATCAGTCGCCCTTCCCTCCGTGAGAGCAACTGCAGACAATCGTTTCGCGCCTTTCCTTTTTGCAGATGCCTTAGCATGGCAAGCATGGAGCCCATTCAGCGCACCACAGCAGTTATCAGCACTGTAAACACCTTGCGCATTATCATGCAGTTTATGCAGAACCAGAAGCTGAAAAACCAGGCGAGGAGGTGATGGCAGCGCGGTGACGAGAGTGATGAGGACATGGACACAGACTTCTCTCAAAGCACAGGCCCCGGCAATGGAGACATCATGGTGTTAATGGGGCAGGTTCATGCCGTTTTCCTGGCCCAGAATCGGCATTCCACAAGCACAGACTGGTGGGATCGCATAGTGTTGCAGGTCTGGGATGATTCCCAATGGCTGCGAAACTTTTGCATGCATAAGGGCACTTTCATGGAACTATGTGACTTGCTTTCCTCTGCCCTGAATTGCAAGAATACCAAAATGAGAGCAACCCTCACAGTTCACAAACGAGTGGCGATAGCCCTCTGGAAGCTTGCAACACCAGACAGCTACCAGTCAGTCGGGAATCAATTTGGAGTGGGCAAATCTACTGTGGGGGTTGCTGTCCTGCAAGTAGCCAAAGCAATCACTGAGCTGCTGCTATCAAAAGTAGTGACTCTGGGAAATGTGCAGGTCATAATAGATGCCTTTGCTGCAATGGGATTCCCTAAGTGTGGTGGGGCGATAGACGGAACCCATATCCCTATCTTGGGATCGAACCACCAAGGCAGCCAGTACATAAACCATAAGGAGTACTTTTCAATGGTACTGCAAGCACTGGTGGATCACAAGGGACGTTTCACCAACATCAATTTGGGATGGCCGGGAAAGGTTCATGACGCTCGCGTCTTCAGGAACTCTGGTCTGTTTAAATGGCTGCAGGAAGAGATTTAATTCCCAGACTAGAAAATAACTGTTGGGGATATTGAAATGCCCATAGTTATCCTTGGGGACCCAGCCTACCCCTTAATGCCCTGGCTCATGAAGCCATACACAGGCACCCTGGACAGTAGTAAGGAGCTGTTCAACTATAGGCTGAGCAAGTGCAGAATGGTGGTAGTGTGTGCATTTGGACGTTTGAAGGGTCGCTGGCGCAGTTTACTGACTCGCTCAGACCTCATTGAAACCAGTATCCCCATTGTTATTGCTGCTTGCTGTGCACTCCACAATCTCTATGAGAGTAAGGGGAAAGACATTTATGGTGGGGTGAGAGGTTGAGGCAAATCACCTGGCAGCTGATTACGTGCAGCCAGACACTAGGGCGATTAGAAGAGCCAAACTAATCCCCCCATCCTTTTCTCTGGGATGACCGCTTTAACCCTCCCCCCACCAGACCACATTGCTGGTATCAGGGAAGATCCTGCTAGCCAAATGCAAACCGCTCAGCGTGAAGCCCCCCCCCATCCTTTTCTCTGCAATGATCGCTTTAAACCTTCCCCAACCATGTGGCTGGTATCAGGGAAGATCCCTGCTAGCCAAACGCGAACAGCTCAGCGCCAATGCCCCACCCCCCAACCACTTGGCTAACTGCAAGGAGGATTTCTTTTCAGCCACAGGCAAACAGCCCAGTAGGAACAGCCACCTATGAATGTCCCCTTAATTAAATTCCCATATTTCAACTAGGTTACCATGAACGATATCACTCTCCTGAGAAGATAAAGAACGGATGTTGCTTAAATTCCAGCAAACACTGGGACCATACGCTGCCAGGCTTTGTCATGCAATGATACCAGATTACTTGCTACTAGCATGGTGTGGTAAAGTGTCCCATCATGGAGGATGGAATAAGGCTGCTCTCTCCAGAAACCTTATGCAAAGGCTGTTAGAGTACCCCAGGAGAGCTTCATGGAGATGTCCCTGGAGGATTTCCGCTCCATCCCCAGACATATTAACAGACTTTTCCAGTAGCTGTACTGGCCATGAATGTATCCCAAGTCGTTAGGGCAAATTAATGAATAAAAAACACTTGCTTTTAAACCACCTTTTTTATTTACAAAGGTACACTCACCAGAGGTCCCTTCTTCGTCTTCATGGTCCAGGACACCGCCTTGGGAGGATTCGGAGGGTATTTCAGTCAGGGTGAGAAAAAGATCCTGGCTGTCGGGGAGAACAGTGTGCTATGTGCTCTCCTCAGCCTCGTCCTCCTCCTCGTCCTCCTCATCTTCCCTGTCTGCAAAATCCTCAGGCATGGTGACTGAGAGTACCCCATCATCGGAGTCCACAGACAGGGGTGGGGTAGTGGTGGTGGTCCCTCCTAGAATTGACTGCAGCTCAGCGTAGAAGCGGCATGTCTGTAGCTCTGTCCTGGAGCGTCCATTTGATTCTTTGGCTTTCTGGTATGCTTGTCTCAGCTCCTTAAGTTTCACACGGCACTGTGTTGAGTCCCTGTTGTGGCCTCGGTCCACCATGGCCTTGGAGATTTTTTCAAATGTTTTGGCATTCCGTCTTTGGAACGGAGTTTTGATAGCACGGATTAATTTTCCCATACAGTGATCGGATCCAGTACCTCCCATACAGTCCATGCTGGAGCTCTTTTTTGATTCTGGGACTGCATGGTCACCTGTGCTGATGAGCTCTGCATGGTCACCTGTGCTGATCAGCTCTCCACGCTGGGCAAACAGGAAATGGAATTCAAAAGTTCGCGGGGCTTTTCCTGTCTACCTGGCCAGTGCATCAGAGTTCAGTTTGCGGTCCAGAGCGGTCACAATGGCGCACTGTAGGATAGCTCCCGGAGGCCAATACCGTCGAATTGCGTCCACACTAACCCTAATTCAAATCGGCAATGTCAATTTCAACACTACTCCCCTCATCGGGGAGAAGTACAGAAATAGATTTTAAGAGCCCTTTATGTAGACAAAAATGGCTTTGTTGTGTGGATGGGTGCAGGGTTAACTCAATTTAATGCTGCTAAATTCGACCTAAACTTGTAGTGTAGACCAGGCCTGAGACCTGATGGGCTACATTTTTAAAGTGAGGCCTCCATTTGTGCACATGCAGCTTTGTGCCTCCAAAATCTGCATGGGGGTCTTTTGAGCACTCTCACTTGTACACAGGAAATGGGTTTTGTATAAATGAATTTTATCATCTGCTTGCACAAATAAGAATGCTCAAAAGTGAATGCATAACTATTTTATGCCTGCATATGTTGGCCTCTTTGACACTCTTTGGAAAATTTGGCCTTACCTTTTTGCCTACAGATTTTTCATTACTTATTTATATTTCCTTTGGGAGCTAAATGCTAAGAATCTTTGGAGTCTGTGTGAAAAGGGTGGATTTTACTATCCTCAAGGGAGAAAAATAGGTTTAGCAACGGTTTCTGATTGATCTTTTATATGTTATATTTTTGTATGCCCGGCATATTTTAGGTGCTGTATAAATAATAGCATATAATGGACAGTCTGACTCAAATAGTATGAATGGTTTCCAGTAACAGCTCCACAATGGTTTTGACCACGGAGATGTGGTTTTTAATAGGCCTTAAATTACTCAGGCCTGAATCCAGTTAATTAGTGAATGTGTGCAAAGCACTTTGAAGATGAAAACCACTAAGAACTAAGAATTATTGTTTTATCATTATTATTACTTTATTATAGAGCTAAGTGAGGACAGCCATAAAGTTCCCAAGGAGACTAAAGCCATGGGTTATCTGGTGATTAACACAACTATAAACGTAGAGGTGAAGAAGCACTCCAGTTGAGGGATTAGCCAGCCACCTCAAGACCACACTGCCCAAGATATTACACTGTACATAAAACCTTGAATTTGCAAAATGTGATGATTTATTTTAATTAAGAGTAAGGGTAGCTGGACAAGAGTTCAATCTACATTTAGCACCAGTAGAGATGAACAGGCTGTGAAATAAATAAAAGCGAGAGAAGAATGACTGACTCCCTGTGATCCTTTCTTCCTGAGCTGTTCATAGCCATGCCAAATTGTCTGTGAACTCCTGAGAAGGGGGCCAAATAAGACCACTAAGGTGAGTTGATGGTGCTCACTTTCTCTGTCTAACTCTAGAATCAATTCTTCTAATATCCTTCTGATTCTCACTTACCTTGATCCCCCGTCACTCTGGAAGTGCAGAGGTGCCTCTGATGTGAGTGTAAATGGATTTATACTGCTGGAGAGACACAAAAGGCGCTTACAGCAAATGAGAATCATTGCCGTTACCAAAAAGGAAACAAACATATTTACTGAACATTCAGGACTATTTTCAATTTCAAAAGAGTTTGAAAAATTTACTTCCCCTTGCTTGCACATTTTAGTATCTGCACAAAATACTACACTAATCCTCCTATAACAAAAATCATTAAGGAAATTCACATACACACAAATTACTTTAAAATTAAACCTGCTGGGAATCCAACCCTAAGGACAAAAATGCCATCAGTCCTGCACCAGCAAGACACAAAAGGAATGTTTTGGCTTTTTTTTTAATGCCACTTGTCCAATTTAATGTTGAAAGATGATCTTTCACAATATCATAGAATCATAGGACTGGAAGGGACCTTGAGAGGTCATCTAGGCCAATGCCCTGCCTCATGGCAGAACTAAGTATTATCGTGACAATTCCTGACAGAGGTTTGTCTAACCTGCTCTTAAAAATCTCCAGTGATGGAGATTCCACCACCTCCCTAGGCAATTTATTCCCGTGCTTAACCACCCTGACAGTGAAGAAGTTTTTCCAAATGTCCAACCTAAACCTCCCTAGCTGCAATTTAAGCCCATTACTTCTTGTTCTATCCTCAGAGGTTAGGAAAAACAATTTTTATCCCTCCTCCTCATAACAGCCTTTTATGTACTTGAAAATTGTTATCATGTCCCCCTTAGTCTTCTCTTTTCCAGACTAAACAAACCCAGTTTTTTCAATCTTTCCTCATAGGTCATGTTTTCTAGACCTTTAATCATTTCTGTTGCTCTTCTCTGGACTCTCTACAATTTCCTGAAATGTGGCGCCCAGAACTAGACACAATACTCCAGTCAGGGCCTAATCAGAGCAGAATAGAGCAGAAGAATGACTTCTCAAGTCTTGCTTACAACACTCCTGCTAATACATCCCAGAAGGTTTGCTTTTTTTGCAACAGCATTACACTGTTGACTCATATTTAGCTTATGGTCCACTATGACCCCCAGATCCCTTTCCACAGTACTCCTTCCTAGGCTGTCATTTCCCATTTTGTATGTGTGCAACTAATTGTTCCTTCCTAAATGGAGTACTTTGCATTTGTCCTTATTGAATTTCATTCTACTTACTTCAGACCATTTCTCAAGTTTGTCCAGATCATTTTGAATTTTAATCCAATCCTTCAAAGCACTTGCAACCCCTTCCAGCTTGGCATCATCCACAAACTTTATAAGTGTGCTCTCTATGCCATTATCTAAATCATTGATGAAGATATTGAACAGGACTGGACCCAGAACTGATTCCTGCGGGATCCTACTTGTTATGTCCTTCCAGCATGACTGTAAACCACTGATAACTACTCTCTGGGAATGGTTTTCCAACCAGTTTTGCACCCACCTTACAGTAGCTCCATCTAGGTTGCATTTCCCTAGTTTGTTTATGAGAAGGTCATGTTAGACAGTATCAAAAGCTTTACTAAAATCAAGCTGTACCACGTCTACCACTTCCCCCATATCCAGAAGGCTTGTTATTCTGTCAAAGAAAGCTATCAGGTTGGTTTGACACAATTTGTTCTTGAAAAATTCATGCTGACTGTTACTTATCACCTTATTATCTTCTAGATGTTTGCATATTGATTGCTTAATTGTTTGTTCTATTATCTTTCCGGCTACAGAAGTTAAGATGACTGGTCTATGCAACATGCATTCACCAATGTTGGTGAAGGACTGTGTAATTTACAGTGCTGAACAGATGTTGTGTAATAATACTGATAGGACTATAATTTATTAAAGTTTTACACTGACCTGCTAGTGGAAATTCTTGGCTGGGCATTGTCCAGAGAGCCTAAGGGCTTCCACTGGGGATAGGAAGGAGGAGAATAAAAACCATTTTCTGAAACATTTAAAATGAGTAATTAAAAAAGAATGCTAGAAGAATACCAGTACTCATCTGACTGGGATGGTGTTGCAAAAAAGCTTACTTATTTTTAAAATATCCAAAGAAGATGCAAGAGGGGCCTGTCTAGGAAGAAAAATATGAGCATATAAACATTTGAAAAATACATTTAAAAAGTACAAAAAAAAATGTGCTGAGATTTTTCTTACTGTTTTTAATTTGACAGCTGGCTATAGGTAGGGTGACCAGACAGCAAGTGTGAAAAATCAGGACAGGGGCTGCGGGGGTAATAAGAGCCTACATAAGACAAAACCCCAAATATCAGGACTGTCTTAATAAAATTGGGACATTTGGTCACCCTAGCTATAGGAAAAGACAGACAGAAAAGGGAACATCTCCAAGATATTGCATCTTTCTGGTCAATGAAAATTCCCAGCAGCCTGTAAATTTACCTGCTTTTCTCCCTAATCCAAGGTGGCTACCATACACAGTGTTATGTTGTCTCATGATTAATTTTGTCATGGAGGTTGCGGAAGTCACGTGACTTCCAGAGACCTCCATTACTTCAGCCTGCAGTTCCGGGAGTTCCGGGCCGCCGGGAGTCGCGGGGGGACTTGGGAGTTTCCAGCCACCATGGGTGGTAGGGAGCTCTGAGCCCAGCAGCTCCTGGCTACCAAGGACAGTGGAGGCCCCCCGGAGGTCCGAGGTGCCATGAGGGGACCCCACAGCTACCAGCTGGCAGCAGCGTCAGGGCCCCCCTGCTGCCTCTTCCAGCTGTTGCAGGCAGTGGGTACCCCTGGAGCCATGAGTTGTGGGGGGACCCTGCTGCTCAGAGCCCCCACAGGTGGTGAGGGACCCTGGAGCTCTGAGCCTCCATGGGCGGTGGGGGGGTCCCCAGAGCTCTGATCTGAAGCTCTCACAGCTGCCCAGCCGCCGCGGGTGGCATGAGGATTCTGCAGCTCCCCATTTCTGTCACGGATATTTTTAGTAGAAGTCAGAGACAGGTCATGGACAATAAAGAAAATTCACGGAAGCCTGTAAGTGAGACGAAGAGCCAATGTATGTGTGTGACTATGTGTTGGGGGACGGTGAGACTCTGTGTGTGTGTGTATGTCTGTGTGACAATCTGTATTGGGGGATTGTGACTTGTGAGAGCAGAGTGTACGTGGGTGTGAGAACCAGTCTGTGTGTGAGAGTGTGTGTGTGTTAGGGAAGTGTGATAGACAGTGAGCGCACTGTTACTTTAAGTCCCCCCTCCTTCACTAGCTCCTCCTGTTCTGACCCAGCCCGGCCTGGCCCGCCTCCCGCCAGAGACCGAGTGGCACAGGCAGGCAGTCGAGGGAGGGACTCCGTTCTGGATGGTGGTGGGTCAGGTTCTGGACGGTGATGGGTCAGGTGCCGCGCCACCATGACTGGCCCCCCTGCTCTGGGCTCCCCAGGTCTGGGGTGGCAGAGCCGGAGGCTGGAGCCCTCAGCTGCTTGGCTGAGGAGCGAATGAGGGAAGGGGTGGGGTTACAGTTGGGAAGAAGCCAACCGGCCCAGCAAGGGGCTGGGGGAGGCTGGAGAAGAGAGGATTCCAGCCCCGGCCAGCGAGGGGAATGGTGCCCCAAATTTTCCAGTGCCCTACATAGCCGTATGCAGTGTATGCCTAGGGACGGCCCTGCGGCAGATCTGACAACATTGTCCGAACTAGCCCTAGGAACAAGGGATTGCAGGGGTGCTTGAACAGTTTTTATAATTGGGGCGCTGAGAACCGTTGAACCAAACTGTAAACCCTGTATATAATGGAAACCACTTCAAGCCAGCACCCACTCTCCTCCACACCCTTAGTACCAGCACCTCTGAGGGTTTGGCCAGCCAATCATGATAGATGAGGCAGAAACACAAATCAACAAGTTGAAGGGAAGCTAAAAGCTGGACAGTGAAGCCTAGAGAGATGTGAAATTATCATAATCACATGAAGAGACAGAACAAGAATATGGTGAAAGAAACAAAACATAGGTGAAGGACATGTTGAGGTCTTTGAAAAAATTGCAAGGGTAATGGTCATGCTGTCAGACAGAAGATGGTTAGAATAAAGGCCAATGAGGAGGCTATCAATAGTGGAGGTATAAAGGCAGGTCAGAAATCGTTTCAGTTCCTAAAAGGTCAGATCTATCACCATTATTGCTTATTGAGTACTGATTGTGTGCTCAGTACTATCCAGGACAAAGAGGAGGCAAGGAACCTACTGCAAGCAGCTTATAGTTTAAGACGACAAACATGCAGACAACAATTAAAACCCAAAAGCAGTGGCTAGCCATGTGGTGGGCTTGCGTTGTGATACAGTAGGTTTTGTTGTTAAGGAATCATAACACAACAAGGGTGCTTTATGATCACATTGTGAGGCTGTCTTCTAACCAGGATCTCAAGGAGATTGGGAGGATGATTAAAGATTAACAACTGCTTAATTCATATTGTCCTGGAAAGAATTTAAGAAGAATGAGCAGACTGCATCATAACGTGGAAAAGCCTGAAGATGTCCTAGCATATTTGTGCAGTAAATCCCGCCAACATTTCTCTACTATTGTGATTCTTGGATCATTATTCTTTGTAAGCTGTGACCAAAAATGCCTTCTATTATATTCTGCTCCCTTTTCATTTCATACACAAGGGAAATCTCCTCTGTGAATGCCTTCGGTGAATACTGATTTCTCAAAAGTTGCATGGCAAAGGTGTTTTTCATCATTTGTTCGCATACTGTAAGCTTCAGCACTACTGTAAGTCATTCATAAGCATTTTAATTTTAAAGGTCTGCTCTTTTTTAATACTCAGACATGTTACACAGAAGTTTCTTTGCAAACCTGAACATTTATTTTAATTAACAATTCCATAACACATGCAGCATTCAGGGAAATGAGCCACTAAAATGAACAAAAGGGTTGAAACAAAGATGTTCCAGTAGAAAATCTCATTACATGCACATAAACACACACACACACACACAAATAGTGTTGTAAACTACGGTACAATACACAATATTGAAATAAGAACAAGATGATGGATGTGAAAAGGTCCTGACTAGAAACTAGAATGTTTTTCACATTCAGCCCTGTGAGGTGATTTATAGAAAAGTCTGACACAGCTGAACATGAGAAAGTGAAAACCTCTGAAACAGAAGGACAGCACAGGAAAGAAGAGGAGGTAATATCTAGCAGAGGGTAACAGAGCGAATCAGCTGATGAATGAGAATACAGCACAGGAAAGGACAAAAACTAACTGCAGAGTCTTCTAAATAAAAGAATGAGGTTAGAGCTGTAGAAGAAAGTAAAAGCTGTTTTCGGACAATAGAAAATTCAAACTCTGTCAGGGGTTTAAACATAAATAGGTTTACTTCAGCCATTCCAGAACAGAGAAATACTTAGGAATTTTGGCATTCATTATCCTGAGTAATTGTAACCTTTGAGCATCCAGGATGTTTAGTGTACCGTAAGTCCACCAAGAGGGTACTTTTATGCTATTTGGGTGCATGCTTGAAGCTATGCTAACCTACTGATGATTAGCATGGACATTTCTTCAAAAAAGGTGTGACTGATACCCACACACACCAGGGTGATAGGATTGGGTAACTCGGTTTATAGGTGGTTAATTTCCTCACATTTACTATTGTAATCCTAGCTTTTACTATTTACAGAGATTGAAGTCCTATAGTAATGCCCAGACCAAGTACAATACAAGCAGTGGCAAAGGATGTTTCCCCCACTGCCCTACCATTATGTTCCACAACCATGAGCAGCAGGGGACTATCCCTAGGGCATCCAGGATGTGCCCAATTACTGCCACTTCTTCCTCCACGTCATAAATGAAAATCCAACCTGGTTCATCTGTATCAGCAGCTTGTTCACACTTTAGTCATCTCCTTTCTTGACAATAATTGTGTTTTCTCTAGTCAACTTGATACCCACATTTGCCATCCCTACAATCTGTCCAAAATGCTGCTAAAATCATCTTCCTTGCTGATCACTCCGACGACCACCTCCACTTTGAACCCCATCTACTGGCTCCTCATTGTCTTGCTTCAAGTTTGAACTTATTGGAGTAGATCCTCAGCAAATGTAAACAGTCCTAGCTCCCACTGACTTCAATGAAGTTATGACAATTTACACCAACTGCAGATCTGCCCCCTTGTTCTTCCTTTGAAGGTAATGCACAGCTCTGCCCCAGCTAATCTTATCTCCTACTGTGGACCCTCTCTGCTTCAATCCATCACTTTTCCTTTAAATCCCTCTTTAAAACTCACTTCTGCCATGTTGTCTACAAGAAGCGAGTTAACTGAGAACAAATGAATACTTCCAAACGTTAATAATTTGCAATGCATTCTCAAGAAGTACTCCTGGCAAAACAAAGTCACACTGTGAAATAACTATAACTACTGTATAATCCTAGTCCTCCCCACAGCCTTCCTACCTCCCACTTCTGTTTGAAACCTTCTCATTGCATCTCTGGCCAGGAACTTTGCCTAAAGAAAGTTTTTGTAAAGTACGCAGCAAAATTCTGGACACTGTCAAAATAACAGTAACCGGAAAGAAGATGGACAAAGTAATTTAAGGTATTTTACATTTCTAACTTACTATGATAGTAGAGTGAAAAAGTAATGTATTTAGCAAAATTTGTTTATAACATTTGATTTCTGGTTACTAATTTGATTTAAAACTACAGATTTCCTATTTTACTTTGGATTTTACTGTACAAGACAGGATTACTAGTATACCATTTTAGTTCAATGACTCCTGGGCCCATTTCTGAAGAGTTATTGAGTCTAGGACTGGAGCTGCAGGTGAGTAATCATTATAATTATGGGAGTTGAAAATGAAACAAGAAAATGATAAAATCATTAAATGTTTGCAGTCACAGATTAAATTAAATATTCAAATGTCCAATGAGAGGGACTTTAGTCCATATAATCATTCCATTTCTGCTTCTGAAAAGGCACCAGGACACAATGTCACAACTTCTACATTTGAAGTTTTGATAAAATGTGCACTTATAACCTCTGCAGTTTCTATAAAAAGGTTGTTGCTAGTGATATAGATACTTAATTTGTATAGAGTAATTTTGGATACTAAATTCAGACTTGTTTTAAACAGCAGAGTGCAAGAGCTGACATTTTCCTAAGCTTCTAGCTGTTCTCTGATGAGGTACGGTCTTACTTTATGTTGCTTATAGAATTTATGTCTGAAAGTAACTATAATTTGTATTATTTTATTTGTGGTTTGTCTTTTTTTGTTTGTTTTTTTTGAAGAAGAGTGTCAACAATTTAATTATGTTTGTATTCTGTTCACAAATCTGAGCATTAGTAAAGAACTAAGCCCATGACACATGAATGCACAAGTGATATGAGTCAAACTATGATAAAAATGAGAATCAAGGAAGGGGAAAAGTGTCAAGCTGCATGGGTGTGGGCTAAGATGTCCTAGAGAAGAGTGTGTCAAAGGTTACACAGACCATGTTACAAATCAAATCTTAACTAATCTATCTAAGGTAATTGTAAGACACCTATCCCCATGATACGGAAGCACCAAACAAACAACTGAATCAGATAAAGATGAAGTGGAAAATGTATTGCAACAAATGGAGACTATTAATGTTCTGTTTAAAAACTTGCATTAAAGGAGAGGGAGAAGCAAACTGGTAGCATTTATAGAACCTACACAGAAAAGTCCGACCCAGGATAGGAACGTTTGTTGAAAGCATAGTGAGGCTTTTGTGTTTTGTTAGATTATAAAATTCTCTTATGTGAGAGACTGATTCAGAAGAGCTCTTAAGCACATGTGTACTTTAAGCACATGGCTAAAGTCCATTGAAGTTAATGGGACTTTAAAGTTAAGTCCCACATGCTGTAATGCTTTCCGGAATAGGGAACCAGAGACTGGAAGGATTTTTCCCTTGCCCCAGGAATAGCAATGCCCATTTGTCTAGAGACACTAGTTGCAGTGGAAGGATTCATCCTTCTCTGAACATCAGGCACTGATCACTGATGAATGAGGGACACCAACTAGATGGGCTAGAAGTCTTATAAAGCTTGGACTACAAGGAAATAGAATTCCTCACGGAGAAGGAATAAAACTCAGAGAAAGTGGACCAAATTCTGCCCATATTCCACACAACCCACTATCATCTTCACTTGGTATAAATCAAAGAATACTTGGCATAAAGAGCAAGGAAGAAAAGCATAAAGTAGAAGGAAGAATGTGGGGGCAGAATGGTATTTCTTAAATGCTTATAGAGCAGGGTGTGAGGAGGAGAATTAAAGATGAGTGTAACATTCTTCGTATTAATATTGCTGCATGGATCTGATCTGAAGAGTTCAATGTCACTAATGCCTTGCGTGTGTGTTTTACTGAATTTAGGGGGCAGAGGGACTAATATCATCAATTTTTACAGTAGAACATGTGACTTCAGAATTCTGAAAGACTTTTCCTAACTCTTCTCCCCTGTGCACAAGTGGTAACCTCACAGTTCATTATGAGAAAGGGGCATGGAACTTTTTTTTAAAAAGTCAGATATCAAAAGGACATGCTGTTTTCCAAAATGGAAAACTCCGAGTTTTGAAATCAAATAATTTAAAAGTTGCTGAGACAAGACACTAACAGTTAATCCTGCCCAAAGGGTTGATCTAAATTCTTCCTGGAAAGGCTATTGTATGTGGGTTTATATACAGTGGTTAACCAAGTATTCAAGGGCCATTAGTAATTACCATAACATCCCATCACTTACTGTGTCATATACACAACTTAGTCAACAAGCCCACAACATAAAACAGAATCCGTTTATTTTTAAATGGTTGGAAATATATTTTCCAATTATCAGATCTTTTTCTGATCACCTTCCTGCTCTCCCCTAAAAAATACTTTGCCTCTCAGATTTCTAGGTGCATAGGGTTACGTGTAAACTCTGAAACATAAATTTTCTCTCACTGCTTGTTTCTCACAAAAGTTTCTCATTTTCTGCCCTTACTATGCTATGCACACATTAAATTACTATGTCCTTTCATTGTGGGTGCTACGCTATTAATAAGAACATAAGAATGGCCATGCTGGGTCAGTATCCTGTCTTCCGACAGTGGTCAATGCCAGGTGTTTCAGAAGAAATGAACAGAACAGGTACTCATCAAGTGACCTATTCCCTGTCGCCTGGGCTACAGCCTGGGAAGTGGGGCGCTAGGACTTTGCAAGGTGGGAGTGTCCCAGAGGTCAGCATGCAGACAGAGCTCAAATGTCTACACCACAATTAAACAGTCCCTTAGCCCAAGTTAGTGGGCACGGGTCAGCTGCGGGTGTCTTTGCAGTGTAGACATACCTTTATGAAAGGTGTTCTGAAAACAGATCTCCTCAATGTACCCAGCAAATATATAGAACAAGTATCAGCAGTGTATGATTCCCCCACATTGCCCCATTAGTGTTGCTCAGCCCTGATCCCAGGGACTATCTATAGGGATGAAAGGAGAGTTCATCATTAGCTCTTAGCTTCGCTGCTCCAGATTTCCAACAAAAGTGCCATTGCCAATTACGGTGACAGTCTGAGATGTGAACTCCTGTCTACCAGGAAATGTCCTGAGACCACCAACATGTTTCACATAGGCCAAACAGCTGTCAACTGGGAAACACATTAAATCATTGTCATCCAGAATGGAATTCAAACCAGGGCCCTAAAAGCAAGAGGCTGCGGCATTACTAACTCCCTGAGCTGTCTGATTCCCCTAGTGTAAGGTGAACACTGAAAACTTCAACCACTTCACAAGGGCTGCCTTTTTGGATAAAGCAGATGCACTGCACATTTTTAGGGTCTGGTCCTCGGAGCACTCTTAACTCCCATTAAAGTAGGAGCATGACTTGAGCCCTTCCAGAGTCAGGCCTTGGGCCTTAATGCTGCAGTTGCTAGTGTTCAGGTGAATTGCTACATCTTTGCCTAGCCTCAGTTAATTCATTAGGACTCCACCTAGGCACCCCAGTGCACTCACATGCTGTCAATTGCAGGGGCCATAGATGGTAAATGTAAAAATAATCACGAAAAATATCCTACTTGGGCTCCTCCTCCTGTTCCTGTTTATGTCAATAGTTTTGTCATTCACTTCAGAGGCATTAGGATTGGGCCTGTGACAGTGTAGGATTCATTACAGAGCCTTAAGAGATTATTTAAAAATGAGCATGCATAAATATCAAAACCAAACCCTCCTAGTTTGTCCTCATTTTTCTTCCCTTGATATTGCACATTTCAGTATCATCTTGCTCACCAGTTAAAATAGAAATTCACTAATGCATACTTTGGGAGTTCTGTCACTGACGGAAGCATTTAATGGTGACAAATAAGCCAGAGAATAAAACAGATGGAAAATGGTCATCTCCGTCCATGGACACTTGCTTTGGGATGAAGTCTGTAATGATATATGCACTTAATTTTTCAGAGACAAAATCACTTTGCCATATGTTAAAGATTTGATATCTAAAAATGAGTTATAGGGAAGACAGAATGGGTACAAGAGATGGCATAAAATCAACTGTCAAAGCAGTGCCTAGTTGTAGTTCTGAAAAGAACTGATTATCTCATTCAACAAATAGCCGACAGATTGAGAAATAGTATTTCCTATAATTCAGCTGTAAAAGTGCTTAAAAGAACTGTTTTGATTCTTAGTATCATTAATCCAGGCAGAGCATAATTCACCTATACAACCAGCTAGAACAATTTTTTCAAACCTTAGTGCCTAAAATTAGTCTTCTAAATCCATATTCAGGCCCCATTTCTGTAATTAAATACATGTGACAGTAAGGGTGAACCTCTGCACATCTCACTGCAGGATCCAGCCCTAAGGGACCTAAGTAGAAGCCAGAGTGCTGAGCACCAAAGCTCCCAATGACTCTCATGGACAGTGGGGTGCTCAGCACCTTTGAAAAAAAATCAACCCACTTCTATCATGGTGCCTAAATATGGCTTTTCAAGCCTAACTTTAAGTGTCCAAGTAGAGCAAATTACTCTAAAGCATCAAATATGGTAAGAAGACAACAGTGGACGCATTTAGGACACACTTTAAGAATGCCAACAATGTGATTTCCATGGCAAGTGATAATCTGAATACCAGCTGGAAAGAGAATATGAAGGGGTTTCTAGAGAAACATTGCGCAGAACAATAGAGAAAGAAGCCAAATCCATCCACATGACAGCCAGAAGTCTGAACAGACCAGCACAAGACCAAAAATAAAGGGCAGAAGTTGGTGGACCTGAGTGTGAGGAAGGATAAAGAAAGAGGGGTACAATATTTTGAGTATTGCCATGTGCACAGCACCCAATTAAACTACTCCTCCTCTGACAGAGAAAAATGCAAATTCATAGGTAGGCTTTATCATTACACCCTCTCTGACTGGCAAATAGGTAGATGTTTGGTCTGATGCCAAGCAGATTTTGATGTAACTCCAGGCATCTTTTGGGGCATCACCTTTTTGATGACAGGTACATTTCCACAAGGCTTAACCAGAATGTGGCTCACACTGATTTTGCACATCTTACAAACAATGATGGCTATTTTTAGAACCCAGATATCTAGAACTTGCAGGACTTTCCCCATTAGATAATTGCTATTTTAAGATTATAATTTGCCTGCCAAGATGAGCCAGAAAGATGAGATCCAAATTTAGCTCTATTTGTATCACCATCTAAAGTTAGCAATTGGTAATGCTGTAGAACAGGCTAATTTTAGTCATCTGTGAGGTCTCTGTAAGCATGCTATAGTCAGCCTTCTTCCTAAATATCATTATGATGAGTAGGCCATATCTGACCTGAAACTGAAAAAATGGTGTCTTTAGGATACCTCTCAGCACATCTGGCCTGGATGAAATAATTAGTTTCGTATCCAGATTTTACTAGTTCTGCTTCAGAACCATTTGAACATTCTCAAAGCCTTTCAAAATCTAGAGACACTTCATTTGACTTTCTTATCAATTCTTACAGAACTGTGTGATGTTTTCAAAGATCTAAGTTGCTTTAGGAGAAAGATGTCTCATCAGTCAGAGTTGGTCACTTGCTTTCTATATCCTGTACACTGCACACAATCAAATCCTGAAAAGTTTCCTAGGGGACACTATCGGGTTGCCAATTTTGGTTGGATGTATTCCTGGAGGTTTCATCACATGACATAATCTTTCAGTAAAGATTAATCTTTAATTACTGGAGACTCAGGACACTCCTGGAGGGTTGGACACTCTAGGACACGGCTATGTATGCTGCTCAGGGTGGCACATCCCATGACAATGAGCTCTATGCATAGTTACATCCCAAAACAAAATCACATTTAAGTCGTTCAGGACTGGTATCTTACAGGTAATTTAGAGAAGTGTGTGATAGCCAGGTCAGAGCAGTCTCAATCAGGCTTTATTATTGCAGCTTGCTGTGCTTGACCTAGGGACCTAGCCAGGAGGTACATGTGATATAGTGAGAATTCCATTCAAGACCTTACATCAAGGTCTCCTGTTGATGAGGCAGATGCTGTTCTTGGCTCTATGTTTCATGGAATGTGAGGTGAAGGTAGGAGGAGAGTGGGGAGTGGGATGTAGGAGGGGGTAGATTCCAGACAAGCTAACATCCTTGCTGTTGACTGCAGTTACTCTGACTGTGAGCAATGCAGATTGTGAAAAACCTCAGTTGTATGTGAAAAATTTTTTTATTTCTTCCTCTACAGAAAGGAATGGATTCAGCATATGCCAGACCTGCTGCTGCTGCTGCTGCTTTTTTTGTTTTTTGACAACTTGTGGCCCACTGTTTATCAAATGGTATTCTGAATCATTTGCATCATCTTCTCTCTAACTTGGGCTATATCTACATTGCACAGGACTGGCAGCAGCGTGTAGGGTATGCGTAGCTACATGCTGCAGTGAAAAGCAGGCTGTATCCACACTGCAGTGCGGAGCTACATGCTGCAGTAAGAGAGAAAAGGTTCCTTTCCCCACTGCCTCTCCCCTGCCAGAGCGTTTTCTCGCTGTGGGGAAAGGTTCCGCAGCAGGAAGCTGCTGGTCCAGAGCCTTTTCCTGCCACCTCCCCCCTGCCAGAGCCTTTCCCTTCTGCTGGAGAGGCAGTGGGACACTACTCTGCTAAAAAGGCAGCGTAGACTTGGGAAGCGCTGCTTGGGTGTGTAGAGAGCCATGTACATACTCCTAGGGCTCAGGGATGTCTTTACTCACCTGAGCAATGCCTCACCCTCTACACTTGTATTTATGCCTGTCCTAGGCTAGTGTGCAGTGTAGATACTTTACGCACTGACATAAAAAGAGTGCACAGTGCAGACGTACCTTTAAAAAGACCTTTATATCACACTATGTGTATGACCAAAAAGATGCATTATTAGAATCTTAAGGAAACCAAGTTTAAAATTTCTCACTCATATCAGATGATGCATTTTACCAGGGAGGTAAATAACTAGTGTTTATTCCTTCTCTACTGTACTATCTGTGAATTCAGACTTTCAAATGGACTTATTTAGTATTGTAGTTGAAAGTTTCTCTTGCAGCAAATGCTTTCATTACAAAGAGATTATAGTCTCTCCTCATTTGGTAAGGGTGTTGCTAGCATTCTGTTACATACCACGTTTTGAACTCTCTGCTATCCCAAAATGGACAGATCTGCCCAAAAAAAGGACAGGTGTCTTGTTCTCAGCTGTGCTTTCTTTTGGAAGTAATCTGAGTGCGGGAAGCGGGAAGATCCTGGCCCAAGCAAGATTCTCTTTGTTCTGTTTCACCACAGCAGGTTCTATACCATCACTGGCAACACCCTGGACTAAGAAAGGTTGTGGCCAGAACACTCTGTACTTCAGCAGTCTCCATTCAGCGTAACAACCCCTTCGACCTGTTAACAGTCTGCACAATTTAGAGTAGCCTTGAAGTTGTTCACAGTTGTGCCAGGGGCTGAATCATTCCATTCTCTGCCTCAGTGTTAGGGGCATGAAAGGTGGTGTAAAGTCACCTTTGTCTCCCCTCAGGGCTCCTGCATCACCTGAAAACTGAGCTCAGGGAGTTTATAAGATGTGACTGAAGTCTCAGATGATTTTTCCTTATGTAAAATTGTTTTAATTTCTGTCCTGAAACACTGTGTATCAAACTGGAGTTGACCTAGAAATGTCAAATTTGATTTCTTCTATCCTTACTGACAGCTGGTGCTCAAGTATTTCTGAGAAGATTGGGTGGTCAGCTGTTGTTATTTGATCTGGTTTTGGGGACCCTCAGACAGGTCCATGAGCTCTCATTATCTATTTCAATTATAATTGAACTTATCACTTCCTCAGTGCATTAGTTTTAAAAACAAAATTCTCTTTATTTTTCAACAAAGAACATTACAACAACCAGTCTTTGGAGGGCATTCATCCTTCAGCATTGGCTACGCATTTAACAGAACATTCATTAAATAGCACAACACAAAACACACCTTCCACTAGACTCCTTTACCCCTGCCATACAATCCTCTCCAACCCACACTCCCTATCTCTTACTATTGTTAACTATTATTTATTACATATGGACACTAATGTCTCCAAACATAGCTTGTTAAATCTGTCCACACAGCACAGAAGTGCTATTTATTATTAATTATTATTATTAATTTGTATTATGAGTGCCTAGAGGCCTGCCAAGATTGGGATTCCATTGTGCCTAGCGCTGGATAAACAGAATAACAGACAGTCCCTGTCCCAAAAAGCTTATAAGCTAAATACACAAGAAAACGAGAGGTTATAAGAGGCAGAGGTTACCATACAGGTATAGCTTTAATCTAGCTGGCTTGGGGACCAATAGCAGTGAAGCTATGGTACATGGACTTCAGCATGAACTAGACACCTCAGTAAGTACCCTGGGTCCTGGATGGGCTGGGATAGCCCATGCTGAAGCCCAGGCTGTCACAGCTTCACTGCTTTGGTAGCCACACTAACTAGATTAAAGCTAGCTCAGCTTTATCTACACATGCTGCAGTCACACACCCCGATCACACTGTAGACATACCCTGTGAGGGAGGGAGCAGGAGTGGGGCTGGAGCAAAGAGCCGATCAGCACAGAGGAGAGAATGTCCAGGAGTTCTGGATGACACAGTACAGGAGGTCAGGATGCTGGAATAGCTGTGACCACAGCCTATCTTCCAATTACTCTTCACTGACAAGACAAGTTCACTACTTATGTTATATACACAACATACACCTCTCCTACCCCCATGTCACCTTTCCTATATAGCTCTCTCACTCCAGGTACTGGAAGTTTTATAATAATTGTGGCAGCAGCATAGTCTCGTGGCTAGAGCACAGGCCTGAGACTCAGGAAATCAGGGCTCTGCTCCTGGCTCTGCAACTTGACCTTGGTCAAGTCCCTTTCCCTGTTTGCAACTCAGTTTCTCCATCTGTAACATCTGGATAATGATGCTTTCCTTCTTGGTAAAAGATTTTGAGATCAGTGGACAGAAAGTGCTCTAAGAGACATAAGCATGTTTTCATTTTAGCTCTTGATTATCGCCAGTGATCATGCTTCCTGAGTAGAGGACATCTTATCCCCAACATCAGCTATGTAGCACCTAATATACAAGCCTAGGGCCTGATTCTGATCTCATACCACTGTTGTACTCTTGTAATTTCATTGGCTTCAGTGGAATCAGTCCTAATTTGCACCAGTGTAAGCAAGAGAAGGATCCAGCCCTTAGAGTCCTTGTATGAACTAACAAACTATATAGGGTTTCAGATGTTCCTAGCCCCCTGGGTTTGTGGTCAGACTGCCAAGGAATACAGGACTTAGTATGTCAAACAGCTCAGAGACTTGTCACAGAGATGGAAAGAGCACCCAGTAGCATAGAGATGGAGTTAAAGTTGTTTGGGGTTTTTGAATGTCACATTTCTATACTTTCCAAAGTGTGTTTATTCATTATTTTAAAATTACAACTTTATTTTCATGTGTTTTCTTTTAAGATATTGATGTATATACTGCCTTAAAAAGATACTGTGAGTTTAGAAATCACACTTGTCTGAACTGTTTTTTTGTTTTAAACAAACTGTAGTTATAAATAACATCTACAATTACTAAACCTGAAGGAAATTAGAGAAAAACATTTCTCATTTTTTCAGTTTATTTAGTGCATTTTAGAGATTCAGTTTCATTTTTTCCTACTTACGGTCACTTTCCTGTGTTTGTGTGAGTCTTTTGCACAGCAACAGAGGAGAGAAAAAAATTGAAAACAAATAGGAAAATGTGATAGTAAACCATAAAAAATTGACAAAGGGATTCAGAGGCAGGTGAAGCTACTTCTTGTATTTTTTAAAGGACTAGATTTCAAGCAGAGGTGTCCCTTTATCTCCAGTTTAATAAGGATATTTGGTGGGATGACTGGTAATTTAGACAGCACTTCATTTAAACCGTTTTGTGAAGTCAAGTCAGCTTTGTCCTGCAAAAGTCTGATTCTGCTCCTCCTACTCACAGTGAGAAGGGTCCTTACTCCTTAAATTATCCAAACTTTTCAGAGTAAGTAAACCTGCTACAGTCCAGAATTTTTAAACACACTCCAATGCCCATGCCATATGTAACACTTTCAGGGCTGTAGCTGGTAACCAAATTGCAGGCTGCAAGTTTTAGTTTGGGAAACCATTTAAAACGAGCACCCACATCGAGTGGTTGCTGGTAAGGCTCATTGTCCAGTGAAAGAAGATTGCTCAGTCAGCTATGTGAAGGGCATAGACAGACTTTCCACAGGCTCCTGAGTGCCGTAACACATCTTTTAAGGGATGCTATGTTTATTGTGCCTGGAAAGTTTCTATCCAAGAGAGTTGCTAAGTAAGGAGATGTAGCCAATGAAGAGTAACATGCAACAGTGTTGCTGTGTTCAATAATACTGAGGCGTATTCAGTTAGGGTTATGAGTAAAGTGAACAGCTTCATTTCACTTTTGAAATGTTTGATGTAGTTTTAGAAAATATGTGGGCAAGCTTCACTTTGTTGCACTGCTGATATCTTATCAGGTGGAGAATAAGAGGGGTGGGCGGGGATGTTTGTATGCAACAATGCAGAGGCCATAAACTAAGTCTTGGCAGTGACAGACTCCACGAAGTCCTAAACTCCCATTAACATACATGTTAATAATCATCACAATAAAAGCTTTACCACACTTTGAACAGTTGCTGTTCACGTAACCACAAATCTTTTCCCAATAATGATCTCAAACAGGTAATTTTTTCTTGAAAGTTACATGTTGTGTATGAAAGCTTCTTCTATTTAATGAACTGCAAATAGCTACATTTGCATTACATTTCACTGTGTAAGATAAGCATATTAGCGTGTGTCAACTGTAAGGAGCGTATCACAGAACCAGCTGCATAACTTCATGAAAGGAAACCAAAAATACCCAGTCTCCAATCTGAACACAGAGCAGTGTCCATTGACTTCTTTATTTTGTATGTAGCTACACCATGTACATTGATCTTGGATTCTGGTTGGCTGCTGTTGATGGTACATTTTTTCTCTATATAACTACAGGTTCAGAAGTTTTAATACTACAATTATCTCTGGGCTAGATTATGATTAGCGCCTATGTAGCCACTAAGTGGAGAGTGAGAAAATAAGGAGTCGCTTCAACCACCCCCGCCCCCTTTTGCTGCCTGAAGAAAGGACAGCCCAGAATCACAGCCCTTGCACTTGATGGGTACATCAGAGGTCTGAATGGTATGAATGTGGGTTCCCTCTCCCTGTGTGTGTGTGTGTGTGTGTGTGTGAGAGAGAGAGAGAGATGGGGGAAGGCAACATTTGACACCTCTCAAAGGGATATAGCAAATTGTTCTCATCAAATACAACTGAAGAGCTCAAAGAGGCTTCCAGATGCTCCCCTGGAATCCACCTTTGCAACAGATTACGCCTTAAAGACACAGTCGACACCTTTATGATTTGGAGAAGGATGAGAACAACAAGCTGCAGAAGTCTCCTGATAGTGCTATGTTTTTCTGGTTAGTAAGAACTAGTTTAAAGGACTGTGAGAAACTTCTGATGGATTTAGACATACTGAAGATTGGGCAGCATGTCAGATGGAATCCAACTTGGATGAGTGTATGGCAGGGCATACTAACACAATTATTTTAACTTCTATATTTACCCACATGGGCTTTAAACTTTCCAGATCTTCAAAGGGACAGAAATTCAGGAGTCATTATAGATATTCAATGAAGACATCTCCCCCTGGGCATCAGCAGTTAAAGCAAATAGAGCACGGGTACATTAATAAAGGGATAATAAACAGTAGTACCCCCATCATCTGAAATAGCATTACCAATTCTGGTGGCCTCACTGAGACACAGGACAGACTGAAGAAATCTGCAGAAGGGCAACCAAAATGACTAGATGTCTGTCTGAATTTACAGAGATAGGAGATTACAAATAGACTAACATTAAATAGCCAGGAAAGGAGAAGAAGGAGTTATGTATTCAGAAAGAGGAAAGACTGAAAACTGATCACTGAAAACTAATCAGCCTCTCACCTTTATATCCTGTCCCATAAAACAACAAGTATACACTTGCTGAAATTAAAGGCAGTAATTTTAGAATAAAGGAATTTACTTTATAATTAATCTGGAAGTCACAGAATCAAAACACAGTGGCTAGATAATTTGATGAGCACCAACATCACTCGTGCTATGCGAGTTAAGACAATATGGACAATCAATCTCCTAAATAGAGAAAGAAGATGGGCCAGTGGTTGGAGAACTAGCCTAGGACTACGGCCCTGTCTATACTTATAAGTTTCTGCACAGCAAAGCAGCTTTCTATGTTGTAACTCCTGAGGTGTACACACTGCCAAGCCACTTAATGTGCAGAAACCATGCAGTTGCAGCACTTAAAAAAAACCACCCCACAGAGAGGGGTACAGCTTTCTGCACCAGGGAAGACACTATGGTCCATTACAGCGCTGCGATTGGCTGCCAGGAGGTGTCCCACAATGCCTGTTCTCGCCTCTTTGGTCATCGGTTCAAACTCTACTGCCTTGCCCTCAGGTGACCAACCATCATCCCCACCGCATAAATTCCTTTGGAATTTTGAAAGTCCCCTTCCTGTTTGCTCGGTGACGCATGCTGTGGTCTCAGGACATCTTTCCAGGTGGCCATGCCTGCTCCATGCACCAGGTGATCCCCCACTTGCAGCAATGCCAAGCTGCTGGACCTCATCAGCATTTGGGGAGAGGAGGCTGTCCAGTTCCAACTGCACTCCAGCCAGAGGAATTATGATACCTATGGACAGATTTTACGATGCATGACAGAAAGGGGTCATGACCGGGACACACTGCAGTGCAGAGTCAAACTGAAGGAGCTGCAGAATGCCTACCACAAGGTGTGGGAGGCAAAATGCTGCTGTGGTGCTGTGCCTATAAGCTGCCGGTTCTACAAAGAGCTGGATGAAATACTTGGCAGCGACCCCACCTCCACTGCGAAGATTGCTGCAGATACTTCGGTGGCTCACGTGCCAGTTGAAAATGGACAAGCCAGGAGGAGGAAATCTTGGATGAAGATGTGGAGCGGGAGGGGGACCCAGAGGCAGAGGATAACTCGGAGGTCAGAGATGCAAGCAGCCAAGAGCTCTTTTCTACCGTGGAGGAGGATAACCAGTCACAGCTGTCAGATGTTGGTGAAACACAAAAGGAGAAAAGGCCCCTGGTAAGCGGATATGATTTTGGGAATCACTGAGGTGAGTTGTTGGGGGCAGGAGGGTTGCAGAAAGCAGGCTTGTCTCCCACTACATGCCCAGTCTGAGCGGTGGAACAGGCTGTTGATTGATTCCCTCACTTCAGGGGAACCTGTCTTTGATTTCCAGGAAAATCTCATGGAGATACCAGGCAATCCGTTGCCGCAGGTTCTTCAGTACAGCTGCTTTGTTTCTTGCCCCATTATCAGTGACTTTCCCACACCACTGTGCTGTCACGGGGATCATTGTTGCATACAGGCGAGCTGCATAGGGGCCAGAGTGGAAGACACTGTCTTGGAGAAGACCCTCCCTTGATTCCCTGCTCACCCTCAGCAGTGAGATATCTTCCATAATGATCACATCCTGTGGAAAGTGTGGGGGCAGGAATGATTATCAGGCCCCTGCTACAGTGCTGACTCTCCCCAAGAGCCACATGCCCAGTGTACAGCATGGTCCAGGAAGAGTGATTTCCTCTGCCTCTGAGGCTACTCACCATTTTGGGGCTCTTGTGGCTCATATGTGCTTGCCTGGGGTCAGCCAGTTAGTGACAGGTGTGTGAGTACTGGCTGTGTTTTAAATCACTGAATCAATGTTCTCTGTGTTGCAAACAATTCTGCTTCTGTAAAATGTTGCATTTAAACTTCACAGAGATGACTTTGGGAGAATAGCCTCCCTCTTTGTTATCGGCAGCTGAACGGCTGTGCAGAATTAGAAAATGGCCAAGAAGAACTAAGGAGGACTTTCTGCGTGACGTTATGATGCAGTCTGCAGCTGAGAAACAGGAACTGAAGAAGTGGTGGGACAGCAAGAAGAGGGACCAAAAGAAGAATGCGGTAGGCCAGAATGAAGCCATGGAGCTGCTCTTAAACATTATGGAGTGCAAAGCGGACACACTCCAGGTGGTACTAGCACTGCAAACTTTAACCACACCCGCACTCTCCTGCAGCCGCAGTTGCAAAACTCTTTCCCATGCTGCTCCCCCCAGACACTGCTGACATACTGTTATCAACCTCCTCGCTCCAGTCTATACTGATGGCATTCCACTCCTCCCCCATCACAGTCCAGCACTGCAGACTCACAGTACCCACTGCACTCAACACCCATCCCTCTGCAGTTTGGCCCTGCTGAAGTACAGTACCCGCTGCATTGTACTCCAAAGGAGAAGGTTGGCTATGATCCCTGGACATACATCTTTAGCCATCCCATGGTTTTTTTTGGTTTGACTCTCTCCTCTGGTTGTTGTTTTTTTAATAAAAGAATTGTGTTGGTTTGAAAGCCATCTTTATTCTATTAATTGAAAGAAAAAGGAGCCATGCAAAGCAACATTTAATTATGTTAAACCCACATATTGCATCATCGGCACCAAACACCTCCGAGCACTACAAGCACTGCACTCCTGAGTATAGCAACACATATTAGTGGCTTTCAGCTTCAAATTTCTGCCTCAAGGCATCCCTGATCTTTATGGCCCTGTGCTGCACCTTTCTAATAGCTCTGGTCTCTGGCTGTTCAAACTCAGCCTTCAGGTGATGAGCCTCTGTGGTCCAGCCCTGAGTGAAGCTTTCACCCTTCCCTTCCCAAATATTATGGAGCATACAGCATGCAGCTATAAGCATAGGGATATTGTCATCAGCCAGGTCCAGCTTCCCAAAGAGGCAGCACCAGCGGGCCTTTAAATGGCTAAAAGCACACTCCATAGTCATTCTGCACTTGCTCAGCCTGTTGTTGAACTGCTCCTTGCTGCTGTCAAGTTGCCCTGTGTATGGCTTCATAAGCCATGGCATTAAGGGGTAGGTGGGGGTCTCCCAGGATCACAGTGGGCATTTCTACTTCCCCTGGGGTGATCTTCTGTTCTGGGAAGAAAGTACCTGCTTGCAGCTTTCTGAACAGGCCAGTGTTCCGAAAGATGCATGCGTCAGGCACCTTTCCGGACCAGCCTGCGTTAATGTTTGTGAAATGCCCATGGTGATTCACAAATGCCTGGAGAACCAGTGAATTGGAATATGCGTGCCATCTATCATCTCTCCACAGTTAGGGAAGCCCATTTGTGCAAAGCCGTCTACAATGTCATGCATGTTGCCCAGAGTCACAGTCTTTCAGAGCAGGATGTGATTAATGGCCCTGCAGACTTCTGTCATCACAAGTCCAACAGTAGACATTCCTACTCCGAATTGGTTAAAAACCGATTGGTAGAAGTCTGGAATAGCCAGCTTCCGCAGTGCAATCACCACACGCTTCTCTAAAGGATGGGCAGCTCTCAGTCGTGTGTCCTTGCACCGCAGGGTGGGGGCTAGCTCATCAAACAGTCCCATGAATGTGGCTTTTCTCATCTGAAAGTTCTGCAGCCACTGCTCATCATCCCAGACATGCATCATGATGTGATCCCACCGCTCAGTGCTTGTTTCCTGAGCCCAAAAGTGGCGTTCCACTATGGTCAACACCTCTGTGAATGCAACAAGCAATCTCGTGTCGTAGCTACTATGCATGGTGAGATCAATGTCACACCCCTCTTGTCTTTGTAGTTTAAGGAATAACTCCACTCCCACTTGTGATGTGTTGATCAGAGCAAGCAGCATACTGGTCAACAGTTCGGGATCCATTCCTGCAGCTCAAAGAGGCAGGGCACACAGTGCACAAATGGTTGAAAGATGGCGCCAAATGCAGACGGAAGCACAGGGATTGCTGGGATGCGACTGAGGATGCCCCACAACCCCCTCCACCTTCCCACAACTCTTAGTGGCAGAAGAGAAAGAGGTGCTCTGTGGGACAGCTGTCCAAAGTGCATCACTCGGAATACCACTGCAAGTGCCGCAAGTGTGAACATGCTATTGTGCAGGCAGCTGACAGTGTGAACACATAACAGCGGTTTTCCTTCAACACTCTGAGTGGCACTGTAATTCCCGGCGCTGTAGTGTAGAAATGCCATAAAGAGATAAAGGTTTAATTCCCTGCTCCACCACAGTCTTCCTAGGGGCAAGTCACTGACTCTTCAATGTGCCTCATTTTCCTACCTGTAAAATGGGAATAATAGTATTTCCCCAGCCCACAAAGATGTCGTGAGGAAACATATACTAAATATTGCTAGGTGTTCAGATACTGTGGTGATGGGGCCATATAAGTACCTAAAATAGATAGATACTTTAGGGAATAAGTTAATTGTGATGGTCAAGAACCAATCCATCAGATTCTAAAGTTCCCAATTGGCTAGAAATGTGCTGTTTGTGGGAGAAGGATTCACATGCCTCCTAAGCACCCATATTGGTGGAATGCCAGACTAGATAGAACAATGGTGTGATCTGACATAGCACATCCTATATTGAGGCAGAGTAATTTAGCAGCAAGTGGATAGCAATTTAGACGCTCAATTTGTACTCAGAGCACAGTTTATGTGTCAAACCCTCTCCCTCGTGATCTAGGTGAAAACTGCTTCTGAAAGTATTTTCCTTTCTAAAACCAAACATGAAAATGAAAACAGAAGAAACTTAGCACAAAAGAACTGTTTAAATAGCAGAGTTATTGAGATACTATGGAGTAAAAAAGTCAAAGATAAGGCTGACATACCTGTAGGCACCTGAGGGGCTGCCAAACTGCAGAGGTTTAATATATACACTCAGTGAAACCAACATCCAATTTGATCCTGCTCCCACTGAAGTGAATAGCAAAACTCCTATTAGATTTCAATGGTTCAGGCTCAGGCCCCTTCTGACAAGGAGGTAGATTAAAGACTTTTAAATGTTATATTTGTTTATTTGTGCCACAATCAGTGTTGCTAACACTTCATTTTTTGTACATTTAGAAGATATTTAGTTATCTCAATTATTTAACAATGTGTAAAATTATAAACAAGTTCAATTACAATATGTTCCTCTTGCTTGCGTAAACCTCACTTCTTAGCCATATACATAATGAAAACCCTATTGAGTCAGTAATAAAATCCAGAAATCTTTCAAGTCTCAGAACAGAATGTTCAAATTTTGTAGCTCACTTCCTTTTTTAACCAGACAGCAGGGCTGCCAAGAGAATTTCTGGGCCTTCAGCCCCTTTTCATATTCTTTTAGAATATATATATAAAATATAGCACTCTATCAGAGCTGCCAGGGAGCAGACACTGATTATTTTTAATCTAATTATGTATAAGACAATTTTAAAAAATAGAATACTCCTTGATTTTCATTCAAATGAGACAAATGCCTCAGACTTGGGCAGGGAAAACGATCATCTGCAGTTTTGTCAATAAATAAACGTTCACATGTCATCCCAGTGAAGGAATAATGCACTACCAAACATTTCAGGACATGGCTTCCAAGCACACAGCCCTAACACACATGTTGTCGAGCATGCAAAATGGGTATTCACACATGCCAGTACCTGATTTGCATGTGTAATAGCAGTAAGTGTGTGTGCAAGTTAGGTGAATGGTTTGGCATATATTGTTTTCTGAAGACCATTTTCTTAGGACTCATCCTGTGAGAACTTTAGTGCCCTTACCTCTCATTGAAGCCAATGAGTGATGAAGTGGTTGGCAAATCACAGCATGGAGATTTTGATAGTAAATATATGAGTATTAATTGTATATTACACATGACACTTGAGATTCCTGTATGATGGATTAATAGTCCTGGCACTATCTGCACAAAATGAAAATTCCACAACTGCTCTTTTATTTCTCTTTGGTAGCACTGTCTGCTTTTGTATTTATACTGTAAATAGCCCGTTAAAAAGGAGCACAATAGATTTTGCATATGTTAGTACAATAATTACAGTACAGGAGCCGGCAACAGCCACGTGAAGGGAATGACAAACATTCAAAGAGGTTCATGTGGCATAAAGATACAAAACTAAGCTCAAGTCAGAGAGTTTTCCCACACTCCAGTTAAGTGCATTACCAACAGGCCACTGATGTACTTTATGTGATCACATGAAAACATCATTATATATGGCATAATATAATGTATCCCTAAGGCATTTATCATAAGATATCTCTAACAGAGGTATTTAAACTGGTGTGTGTGTTCCACAAGGACCAATGAACATACAGTTTTTAAGGGGGCTATGAGATAACCTGGCAAGGAAATATAGCTATCAACATGGGAGGGGAGAGTTAACTCCATCCCTCTTAGAAATTTTACAGGAAAAACCAGGTAATCCTAAACCTAACCCACATCCTAAAATGGAAGGAACTCATGGATTTTTTCCAAGCTCTTTGCACTGCTCCTATGCTTAAATCTTTCCCCATCAGTACAGTGATATAATGAGGCAGATTAGGTCACAGATAGCAATTACTGAAGGGTCCCTGGAATTTGAGAGAGCCCCAAAAGAAATATTTAGGAAGAAGAATCCTAGAGAGATAAAGTGAATGAAAACCAGCCAAACAAAAACTAGACAAATTGTAGGGATGGGAGGCCGGTTGGGGACAAAAACCACAAAAGGACAGATAAGCAAGCAGGCAAAAAGATGGGGGGACATGGATAAGAGGAATTCAAACAGAAACAATGGGTTGTGGGGGCGAAGAGAAGAGAAGGAAGGGGGAGAGAGAGAGAGAAAGCAGGTAAGAACGGATTAAATGGAGGAGGAATGGAGAGCAAGAATGGTAAGAATGGTGGGATTAAGAGATATGAAAAGATGTGTGACGCTCCTCCCTGTGCCTGCTGGGGGGTGCCTACTACCTTGCTTGGCTGAGGACTAATCCCGCGCAGGTTTCCCACAGGCAGCTCCAGGTCGGCAGCAATTCGGCGGCGGGTGCTTCAGTCACTCCAGGTCTTCGGCGGCAATTCGATGGTGGGTAATTTGGCATGGCGGGTTCTTCAGTCTTTGGCGGCAAGACTTGGGTTTTTCTTTTTTTTCCCTTTTTATTCTTCGCTGCTTCGCAGTGGATGGCACCTTTTTCTATATGTTCGCTCCCCGTGCTCTTAGAACCTGGCAGTGCCACTGCGCTTAATAGGGGTAGTTCCCTAGGAGCACAATATACTGAACATGCATTCAGTGTTAACAGAGGAACAGCCATACTGGGTCAGACCAATGGTCCATCTAGCCCAGTATCCTGTCTTCTGACAGTGGCCAATGCCAGGTGCTTCAGAGGGAACAAACAGAACAGGTATCACCAAGTTATCCATCCCCTGTTGCCCATTCCCAGCTTCTGGCAAACTGAGGCTAGGGACACTTCAGAGCATGGTTTTACATCCCTGCCCATTCTGGCTAATAGCCATTGATGGATCTGTCCTCCATGAACTTATCTAGTTCTTTTTTGAACCTTGTTTTAGTCTTGGCCTTCAGAACATCCTCTGGCAAAGAGTTCCACAGGTTTATTGTGCATTGTGTGAAGAAATACTTCCTTTTGTTTGTGTCCAGTCTGTTGCCTATTAATTTCATTTGGTGACTCCTAGTTCTTGTGTTTTATGAGAAGGAGTAAATAACACTTCCTTATTCACTTTCTCAACACCAGTTGTGATTTTTTAGACCTCTGTCATATCTCCCCTTAGTAGTCTCTTTTCCAAGCTGAAAAGTCTCAGTCTGATTAATCTCTCCACATATGGAAGCTGTTCCATACCCCTAATCATTTTTGTGTAGCGCTATTATTATTCGGCAGTAATTCAGGAACCAGAACATTCAAAATGCAAATGGCATCATCTTGAGAGTTTTACAAGTAAAATCCCTGTCATAAAGAGGACAGGGAATTAAGGAAGAGCAGACTCCAACAGGCAAATTCTTAGCCAGCCCATCTTCTGAGTCCTAGAAATACTGTTGACCTGGGCTAATAAATTTCCCTAAGACATAGACATTCTCTTGGCCCTGATCCCAAGTTCACATAAGAAACCATTTCATAGGCTAAGTTCTTATTTATGGTTACTCAGCTCCCATAGTATTTTATCTGAGCTGGCATTTTTAAAACCTCTACCACCACACATGCTACTGGATGAACTGTCTCTTTCTTTGCTTTATAGATTTGCAACTAATCTAGTAAAATCCCATAAATATTGGGATGCTTCAGTGCCCTACAGTCAGACAAGAGCTGGCTGAGGAGAAAGCTCATTAGCATCGAAATGATGGTGACATGCAGACTGAGGCTGACAGTACATTCATTTGTTAAGTCTCTTGTCATTATGCCAGCTGTCCCTGAGGAATGGACTATGTACCAACTGTGCCGCCTTCAAAGTGTGTGATATTCAGGCAAGAGAAAATCTCTTGTCATAAAATCAAGAGAGAATCAATAGTCCCTGCCAGGTCACTACACTAGTGTTTCAACCTCTGGAGTCCATGTGCCAGTTTCTCTGATTCACTGCAGACTCTACATGCCTCTCTAGCAGCACAACTGAGTCATAAAGGCAGAGGAATGGCACACGGGGGAATATCCACAGGATCAGAGATGCCCCAGGGAAATTCTCTTTCTGGAATCAAGGAATTTCAGTGTGGGCCTGATGACTGCTGTTTGTAAATGTTCATATGGCTGAATTTTTTGTTTGACTCACTATTCACAAACAACAAATACTAAAAGGGTCTGAATGGCATGAATGGAAACTTGGTTTCTAATTTAGTTTTGCAACCAAGTTTTTCTATTATTCTGCCAGTTCTATTCCTAAACAGCATACCTCTAGTAGTGAGCCTGTAACACCAGTGTACCTTGCCTCAGTGTGGAGACATGGTTTCTGCCTCAGTTTCCCTCTGCTAGTACCATGCTTTCACAATGCAATGCTCTGCATTCTTCAGTTTTTCTGGTGCTCTGAGGTGGCTTGTAGTTGTGCAATCCCAGGTTATGCCCTTTAACCAAACCTCTAGACAACCTTTCACTTCCCAGGGATAACAATCCATCAACCCTACCTTGCCTCAGTAATCCTTTAACAGTCCTGCTCTGGACTCAGCAGTATTTCATCATCTCTTCCCCAGGACATAGCTTCCTTCAGCCTTTCCTAGCTGAATAGCCCTTTCTCCCTCTCAAGCAAGAGATTTCTGTACCACTTCTCTAGCTGACACTGTAGGGCTGCAGGGAAATCCAGTCCTTCTCATCATTCCAGACGCCACCTCCAAGAATATCATAAATGAAGCAGTTGTCTGCTTCGACCTCTATGTTTGTTTCACTGATCCCCAGGGCTACTGACCACAATGGCTGCCTTGCCTTTTAGGCCTTCACTCTGGCCCCTTCCTAGGCAGTCTCCCACCACTCCTTCCTAGACCTTCCCCAGGCCTCTTCAGGCTCAGCTCCTTACAGTCTCTGTTCACAGGCCTCTTTAACCCCCACACCTTGACCTGGAGTGCTCCCAGACCAAGCCACAAACTTGTCTCATATGGTGGCATCAACTTTTAAAGGGGCTTGTTACAAAGCCTATAGCAAAAGCTTGTTACCATGCCTATAGCAAAAGCTAATTGTATTAGTCAAGGGCGGAGGTAGCATTCAAGAACAGGGACAAACCCTGGGAGCCAGATTCTGCACTGTGTTTTTCAGGAGGTGCTCCACAAAAGGTGTAGTCTAGAGTTTGAAGTTAAGGGTGGCTTTATGACATGTTTGCACCTCCCTAATTCTGGGCTGATCCAGGAACTCATAACAGGCTGGCACAGCTGCCTATGTACTGCTCTAAAGCTCAGAATAGCTGCAGTGCAAAGCACTCCTGCCACTCCTTTTCCTGTCCTCAATTTGCCCATGGCATGCCCTGTGCTGAGGGCTGTGCAGAAGGGCAGCATAGGGCTACCTATAGCAGGCTTCCAACTGCCCTGAACTGGGGTACTCCCAGGAAACTGTTCTGATTCCTTTATGTCGTTCCAATTGGACACACTCACTCACCTGTAGTCCTAGCAAGGAAGAAAAGAAAACAATCTGCCTGAGACTCCTGGCTTTCCTCCTGTGCTGTGCTGACAGTTAAATGAAAAAGATCACAGTCCAGAATAACTGGCTATATTTGACCACATATACCTTACCAATATCCAGGCTCTAACAGACTCTTATTTCCAGCATTCACTTTCCATCATCAGGAGCCTCTTCAGCTAGGTCAGGCAGGCAGCTCAGCCTCAATGACTGCTTTTAAGCATTACCTTAATGAGCCTGGGTAACTAAGCTTAACAAAACCCTTGCTCTGATTAATTAGATCAGCAAGGAGGCCCAGTGATTGTCCCTCAGCCCAGGGAAACTGCAGAGAAGAAGTGGGTAGGACAGGACGAGGGACAGAGGAAGGAATGGCATCCCACTCACCCATTCTTCAAGAGCTCTCTAGAAAATCCACACACAGATTCTAAATCACATTTACATGGATGTAAATCAGAAGCAATTCCATTGATTTCAACTGAGTAACTCAGAATAATGCCTGTATAATTGAAATGAGAATCTGGCCCCCAGTTAAGATCTTGATCAAGGTTCAGAACTAATCCTTACAAATTCCCTTGGATGGTCTTGGCTCGCTGAGCAACATTGCCCGTTGCCTATACATATCCCCAGTACTGTTTACACAGATGACAGAGGTTTGCCCTGAATGCTTTTGACTTGAGAGTGTTCTCCTGTCAAATGCTGAGAGACCTACCCACTGAGTCACATCCACATTTGGTCCTGCATAGACATTAATTCTAGTGCTCTTTTTCTCAATTGGCAAGAGCTTTAACAATGTTGGCTCTCAGTTTTTAAGAAAATGCTGACAATATTTTAACTACCCAACTTTGGAGATGAGGCTCACGGCATTTAGCCTGTAGTAAGGGGCAGTGTGGAGGACCAGAGGTGATGGTTGATATTCCCCATCCTTTCCTTCCAGCTTCAGTGCGCCAGCTCTTCAGGACAAGCAGCTCAGTAGCAACTCTGTGCTCTCTCAAGCACAGGGGCTGTTATTCTCAATGTCCCTGACACAGGCCATGCACGGCAGGGGAGAATTCTTCCTTCCTTCCCTAACCTCGCTAGCCACAATCTAGCTCTTTATTTTGTAAATATTTCAGGTCTCAAATGTAGGATTTGGGTTTCTAAAGGAAGCTTTTACACCAGCTAATATTAATAGAAACACTTCCATGATTTTTTTAAATGTCAGTGGAACACTTTTATTTTTTTAAACATTCCTCTGGTGCTCGCAAGCCAAACACTGCGGCCTTGTGCTAGTGCATAGAACTGACTATGAACAGATCAGTCTAGCTTCCCTATCAAGCTGAGTGAAGTCACAGCATAAATAAGTAAAAGTATGTTTGTACATTAAAAATTCCCCATTTTCAGCGTGAATAATCTAAAAGTGTTATTAGTAACACAAACAAGAGGCATTTTAATCTAGGATTTATATCTTGACAATGTACTTGTAAAAATCTGATAGGTACATCCTGAAAATGCAAACTCCTCCTGCTCTGAGGCTACTCAGAAACAAACCTAAGGTTATGTCTGCTTAGTTTTCCAAATAAAGAGTTACAAGTGACAGAATCGGAGACACAGCTGAAACTCTCCTACCAAACCTTGCAGTGCAAAATTCAGCAAATCTCTGCTAATCTGGAAAATCTGCCTCTCACTTTAGAGTAAAATCTGGAAAATCTGTCTCAGAGCTTAACCTGGAAAATCTTCCTCTCACCTCTCTCTGTGGGCCCCTGAAATGCTATGGATTCTTTTGATTTTGCTGTCAATCCTTTTTATAGCTTCCTTCCCCAGCACTGGATTTTTCATCCATTGAGAAAGGATAATTAAATAGAGACCCATTCTCCTCTACGTATGAAAAACCTGCACATGGAAGCCAAATACAACAGTTAATTATGTTATAATCATTGTGGTTCTTCAAGATGTTGTTGTTCCACTCCAAGTGTGTATGCACCTCACGTGTATGAGACTGTACTGTTTTGAATAGCAGTCTCCATCGGGGCCACATCTGCATTGTGAGGACGGTGGTGAGTCGACCGCTGCCGCTCCTCCGTCGACTCCGCTTCCGCCTCTCGCCGTGATGGAGTTCCGGAGTTGACGGCAGAGCGATCAGGGATCAATTTTATCGTGTCTATACTAGACATGATAAATCGATCCCCAATAGAGCGATCAATACCCACCGATCCAGCGGGTAGTATAGACATACCCTTTGTCTCAGACCAGAACACTTGAACAAGATTCCCCCTTTGTGAGGTCTCATCTTGTTCAGTCATTTCCAAAACACAGACTCTTTTAGCCCTAAGCCCTGCTATTCATTCAGGAGTCTGACAGACCTCCTTGGGATCTGTGTTGGTTCAGGCCAGTTTCCTCTCCTGGGCTGAGGAATCACACAGCTCTCCTTGGAGTCTGTGTTCATTCAGGTTCGCTGCAGCCTTACACCAACTCCTCCCCAGCTGGCCTCCTTTGTAACTCAGTACTTTCCTCCCTGGGGTGAGAGAGGTCAGCAGTTCTTCCCCTGCTGTTGTCTTCCCTGTTATGAGTAGGGGTCTACTTAATCATGGAGAAATCACACATTTTACATGGGCTGGTCATGGCATAAATAGCAAATTTCACAGCTGTGTTACACATCCATGAAATTTGCTAAATGCCATGATCAGTTCATGAAAAATATGTGATTTCTCTGCAACTTTTTTCAAACCGAGGGCCCTGATCCAAAAGGAGGTTGCAAGTCCATTGTAGAGGTCGTGGTATTGCCACCCTTACTTCTGCGCTGGTGGTGCTGCCTGAACCTGGGAGGTGGGAGAGCAGCGGTTGCTGGCTAGGCGCCCAGCTCTGAAGGCAACACCGCTGCTAGCAGCAGCAGAGAAGTAAGGGTGGCAGTACCATGATATAGGCCACACAGCTTGAATAGGATCCACACAGACATGTTTAAAGAACTGTGAGTTTGAACGTGTTTAGTTTCTGGTGAATTCTCCATCTGGGAGAAAGACTGTGGCTTCCCCATCCAGGGAGAAGCCAGAAACCCACCCTTTTAACCCATGTCTCAGGAAATCAACAAAAAGCAAAGGGGCATCCATGTGGATGGCTCTTGCTTCCAATCTGTTGTCATGCCCCACAGGGACCATGCTTCCATGATGTAGTCCTACTGTCTGTGTGAGGTGTGAGCTATACATTTTAGAAGGGAAAGCTGCACAATTTAATACAGCCTGCAACTGTCTTAGTTTCCTTGTTTTTTAATGTGGGGTTAGAAGGAGGAAATTAGCTCCCTCTTCAGTTCCATAGAACTGGAAGCCCATGATGCCCTGGAGAGGCGTCAGTGGAAAGCTGTCATATCAAGACATTGTTACCCTTGGCTATTCTAGCCATGTATCTAAAAGCCAAACTCCCCCTGCAGATGTGGAGGGCAGCATGGGGCACATAGATACCCAATATATCAGAAAATACAGGCACAGTCTACAGGAGAGCTGACAGGCTTGAGCCCAGCTAAAAAAAACAATAAGTTGACAGTAAGGGAACGGAAAGCACAGACAGGAAACCCTGCACACAGGAATTCTGCATTAACTGCGCAAATCCAGGGAGTAAAATCTGAACCCACTTAATTTTGCATATTGAGGCCTTCCTGCTACTCCACTGCTGTGCCTGCACGTTGCTATGCTTAATTTGCCTCACTGGATTGGCACCTCCTATGAGTCACTGAGATGAGACATTGACCCTGGAAGAGCTGATTTTGTGCAGCAGGAACCAGCGGCCTGGCAGGAGCAGCAGAAGAGGCCCCATCTACGTAAGTCAACATGAAAAAAGGAAAGGCTGGGGGAGAAAGAACTGAAACAGGGCAAAGGAAACCAACGAAGAGGGAACACATAGGAGGGGATGGGTAAAGGAAAATGAGAATGGGAAAGAGGAAATTAAAAACAGTACAAAAAGATTTGGGTTCAGGTTTTAATCAGAACCTTCCCAAAAGTTCACATAATTACAACCGTTTGATGTTCTCCTTTCCAATTCTGGGTATGTACTTTCAATGGAACCAGCAACACCTAGGGGAATATCTGTTCATAGCCCCCAAATCCCTGAAAATAGTCTTAAAAGACTGAAATCTTTAGGGAGACACACCCCTCCATTAGTTTTCTTTTTGGTTCTGTGGTTCCTGTGACGTGTCATCCCATATTATTTATGAAAATATGCTTATGATATGAATATGACATAACTGAGATATACTTTATGCCAGTGTAGAAGGGCTCAGCCGAGGCTCGTCCCTCAGTGGGGCTGTGGGGTATCCCATCACCTCGCACTAGTTTGCTCTGGACACAAACCCTGGGTCAGGGCTGGCCAGTAAACAAACAGTCAGGAGCTTGGGGCCCTTAGACATGGGCTGAGCCAATAGTCGAATATGAGCCCTCGCCCTCGGTCGGGGCGGGGCAGCAAACACACGGTCTGGAGCTCAGGGTTCTGAGTGCCTAGTGCGAGGGGGAGATTGCCACCTGTGAGTTGGGTGGCAGGGGGGAGGCAGGCTGGGGACCTAGCAGCGGCAGAAGACTTGCTGCTAAATCAGTGGGACTCCTGACCACAACACACTGACATTGGTTCTGGCCCTGCTGCAGCCAGGCCAGGCTCAGCTGCCCCCGGGCTACTTCCAGACTCCCCCTCGTAAGGTACCTGGTTTGGCTGGCGTCCTTGGCGGTTTCCAGCACCATCGGTTCCTCCTGGTAACTAGCGAAAGGTAGGCGCGGCTGCTCCTCGGGGTAGCTGGCGAGGGATAGGCTCAGCTGGCCCGGCCAGTCCTCATGTTAGCTGTGGCCTGCCGGCGTTCCCCAACCCGGAGCTAGGCCATAGGCATCTGACTTCTCCAGTGGCTGGCTTTCAACTGAGCTTTGCAGCGGGGCTTTTCTACTTCCTGTCCTGTGCCATGACCTCTGGGGGGCGGATGCAGGACCCACTGACTCCGCCCACGTTGGTGCTAGGGGAGGCTCATCCCTCAGTGGGGCTGTAGGGTATCCCACCGCCTCCCTACAGCCAGATGGCTCATGTGAGATATCATTGGAAAGTTATGATTTACTGAATGTGATTATCCAATTTGTATGGCTGTATCATTTCTGTATCTGAAGTTACGAATATTGACTATGTATCTGTATTTCAACTATGTGACTTTGTTTGACACCCACTGCTAACCCTTCAGGTACAATAATGGAAATGTCAGATAGGGCAGATGGCCCATCAGCAAAGACAATGAACTGTGAAAAACTTGGCCTTCCTGTGGATGCTCCATACTGGCCCTGACTCACGGACACTGTAATCCTTCATATTCAGGTGGTCTATTACCTGAGACTTCTTGTAACTTTCCACTGTAACGGCAGGGGGGTCAAACTAGGGAAACAAAGGATTCCTGCCTTATGCAAATCCTATTTAAGGATAGGGAGTGAGGTAATCACGGTCATTAGTTCTCCCCTGCTACCCCACACAAGATGACTGCTGGAAACAACTAAAACTGAACTGGGGGAAAGAACTGGCCCCAGGCTGGTGACCTGTGAAGAAGATTATTAGAACTATATTTAGGGTGAGAACTTACATGTAACCAGTTTCTTTTCTGTATTAAGCTTTGTTTGCGTGCTCTGTTTTATTTTCTTAGTAATTTATCTAGTTCTGTCTGCTACCTCCTCAACCACTTAAAATACACAAGTTATAGTTAATAAATTTATTTCTGGTTTACAATATAACCCAGTTTATGTGATTTCTAACTGGGATGGGAGGAATAGTTGTGCATATCCTCCTCCACGTTGAGGGAAGAGGCGAATTTCATATTATTTTGGGTTTGTACTCCAAGGGTGCGTGGATATCTGGGTGCTGTGGAAAGTTCCTTAAGATGAGTCTTCCCTGAGCTGATCTGCAGCTGGGTGTAGCCCTGCCTGTGTGTGTGTTAGAGGAGGTTTTAAGACCCCGGCTCAGCAAGACAGGTTAAAGGGGGACCAGGCTGGCAGAAGAGGTAGACTCAGTGGTATCTCAGGACATCAGGTGGCTTCCCAAGGGGTCCAATCCATCACAGTTCCATTGGAACCCTTTTCCCTGAAGAAATGAAATTTCAGAATCTAGGCTCCTAAAGCACAGGTGCTAGGGAAATGCAAAGAGAGGTGGCCTGTGAAATTAATGTTATATATACCCAGTAAATATATATATAACCATGAGTATAATCAGTTGACCCAAATGCTTGCTTTGTACTAAGGAGGGTATAGAATCATATAAGCGTAGGACTGGACGGGATGGCTATAGCTCATCTAGTCCTGATCCCCTTCACTCAGGACAGGACTAAGTAATAACATCCTGACAGGTATTTGTCTTACCCGTTCTTAAAAACCTTCCAGTGATGGAGATTCCACAACCTCCCTAGGCAATTTGTTCCAATGCTTAACTACCCTGACAGTTAGGAAGTTTTTCCTAATATCCAACCTAAACCTCCCTTTCTGCAATTTAAGCCCATTGCCTCCTGTCCTATTCTCAGAGGCTAAGAAGAATAATTTTTCATCCTCTTCCTTATAACAACATTTTATATACTTGAAAACTGTTATCATGCCCCTCCCCTGGCCATTATTGGAGGTTTTTAGAAACAGGTTAGACAAATACCTGTCAGGGATGGTCTAGATAATATTTAGTACTGCCTCAGTGCAGGGGACTGGACAAGATGATCTATTGAGGTCCCTTCCAGTTCTGCATTTCTATGATTCTATTATTTATCCTGGATAAAATTGTGTCAGAGATTCAACCAGTCACAGGTTCAAAAGGAATTACAGATTCTTCATATTAAAACATCTGAGGAGAATCATACACCTGCAAAATAAGAAAACCTGGAATACTGGATAGCTCAGAGAATTGGAAACAGGATAAGAAACTTTTCACCTCCAGGTCACCAACTCAATTTTGCCAAGTCAGTAGGGGTAGAAATGGTTAATGGAACCACTTAATGGTTATTGGTGGTTCATGTGAATTAGTTGGTGGTCTCAGGCGAATTATTAATGGGTAGGTATGCAAATAAGAATGCTTATAATCACAAATAGCACTAATTGGTGACCTCTCACTGAAGGACTGTCTGGATATATGGACTCTCTACTCAGACCCTATGCCACCAGCACTCCCAGCTATCTCCGTGACACCACTGATTTCCTGAGGAAACTACAATGCATTGGTCACCTCCCAGAAAACACCATCCTAGCCACCATGGATGTAGAGGCTCTCTACACAAACATTCCACACACAAATGGAATACAAGCTGTCAGGAACACTATCCCTGATGATGCCACAGCACAACTGGCTGCTGAGCTCTGTGCCTTTATACTTACACACAACTATTTCAAATTTGATGACAATATATATCTCCAGATCAGTGGCACTGCTATGGGCACCCGCATGGCCCCACAATATGCCAATATCTTTATGGCTGACCTGGAACAACGCTTCCTCAGCTCTCGTCCACTCACGCCCCTTCTCTACCTACGCTACATTGATGGCATCTTCATCATCTGGACCCATGGGAAGGAGACTCTGGAAAAATTCCACCACGATTTCAACAGCTTCCACCCCACCATCAACCTCAGCCTGGACCAATCTACACGGGAGATCCACTTTCTCAACACCACGGTGCAAATAAGTGATGGTCACATTAACACCACCCTATATCGAAAACCTACCGACCGCTATGCCTACCTTCATGCCTCCAGCTTCCATCCCGGACACATCACACGATCCATTGTCTACAGCCAAGCACTGAGGTACAACCGCATCTGCTCTAACCCCTCAGACAGAGACCAACACCTACAAAATCTCCACCAAACATTCTCAAAACTACAATACCCGCATGAGGAAATAAGGAAACAGATCAACAGGGCCAGACGTGTACCCAGAAGCCTCCTACGGCAAGACAAACCCAAGAAAGAAACCAACAGGACTCCACTGGCCATCACATAGAGCCCCCAGTTAAAACCCCTCCAACGCATCATCAAGGATCTACAACCCATCCTGGACAATGATCCCACACTTTCACAGGCCTTCGGTGGCAGGTCAGTCCTCGCCCACAGACAACCTGCCAACCTGAAACATATTCTCAACAGTAACTGCACACCGCACCATAATAACTTTAACTCAGGAACCAATCCATGCAACAAACCTCGATGCCAACTCTGCCCACATATTTACACCAGCGACACCATCACAGGACCTAACCAGATCAGCCACACCATCACCGGTTCATTCAACTGCACATCCACCAATGTAATATACGCCATCATATGCCAGCAATGCCCCTCTGCTATGTACATCGGCCAAACTGGACAGTCTCTATGGAAAAGGATAAATGGACACAAATCAGACATTAGGAATGGCAATATACAAAAACCTGTAGGAAATCACTTCAACCTCCCTGGCCACACTATAGCAGACCTTAAGGTGGCCATCCTGCAGCAAAAAAACTTCAGGACCAGACTTCAAAGAGAAACTGCTGAGCTTCAGTTCATCTGCAAATTTGACACCATCAGCTCAGGATTGAACAAAGACTGTGAATGGCTTGCCAACTACAGAACCAGTTTCTCCTCTCTTGGTTTTCACACCTCAACTGCTAGAACAGGGCCTCATCCTCCCTGATTGAACTGACCTCGTTATCTCTAGCTTGCTTGCTAGCATATATATACCTGCCCCTGGAAATTTCCACTACATGCATCTGAGGAAGTGGGTATTCACCCACGAAAGCTCATGCTCCAAGGCGTCTGTTGGTCTATAAGGTGCCACAGGATTCTTTGCTGCTTTTACAGATCCAGACTAACACGGCTACCCCTCTGATAATTGTCAATATTGGTAGACAGTCAACAAGTTGAATGGGAATAAAGAATTAATTACCCTTGCAACCCTGTTTTTAGGTCAAGTTTTCAGGCAATTGATGGGCAAGAGCAGAGAAGAGAAGGGAAGGGAAGAATTGCTTGCTACCACTCATGCTCAGGTAATATCTAATCTGTGAAGAGAAGGCCTGGAGCTGCCAACCCATCACCTTTCATGAGCCACAAAAACATCATAGAAAAACCCCCAACAAATCTATGTCACTTGAATGAAATTGCAGCAAGGGAGATTTAGATTAGAATGAAAAGAAAATGGTGAAAAGAGTAAAAGGATGAAACACCACATTAACCCTTTAGTGGCTGCATTCAGGTGCAGGCTCTGAGCCGTGGCAGAACGCATATACTATAATCATATAAATTACAACACTTCAAAGTATTTGGTGCTGCTAATCTAATCTATCAACATCACTAAAGCACACATCTGGGACAGCTGCTCATGTGCTTTTTTCCCCCAGCAATGTATCAGGCACATGCACTGGCACACAAGGAAATGTAAATCCTTAAGAAAGAGAGAGAATGATCTGTTCTTTTAGATTGCACACCTGCCTTATCTTCTCAGCTCTCCTAAACTCCTCCAGGCACTGCCAGATTACAAGATCAGCTGCGTTTTTCCTTTCCCTTATGGAACTCGGAGCAAAGTGACTTCACAGATGAAAACAAAAACAAATACATAAAGTTGTGATTCCATTGTTCTAACCAAACCGCAGAAAAACATTAGCCCAGAACCAAGATCCCTCAAGGGCATTGGGAAAATTTGGCCCCAGATCCAAACTTTGCACTGGTCCCTATCTCTGTAATGGGTCAAAACAAAATCATCATCCAAATCCCTCATCCCACCCAAACTCTGAGGACTGTCAGATCCAAATGTGAACTTCATGGCTTGGGTCCATCTCTAAAACAATGTAAAACAAACGCAGCTGTTCCATCCTATCCCTAACTTAATGTATTTTACATGCCAGGATGAACTGATGATATTCATTCTTGAGGCACAATGGTCATCAGTAAACTCTCCCGCGGAGGAAACCCCCCCAAGCCCCTCCCCCAGGCTCAGAAGGGAAGGATTGAAAACATGCCCACAGATTCTCCAGTGACCTGTATTTTTGGTATGCAGGTCAAAGACCCCTGATTTCCTCTTTCTAAAAGGAGCTTGGTGGCTGCTGCTTAGGCTGCATCATCCCCATCATCGGGTGGATGACGAAGCTCACAAGACTTTCACCAAATATGGAACTGAGCTGGAAACATCCTAAGTTTGTGCTGAAGCTGGAAATAAGACTCTGGCAACAGACTCACTTCTCTCTCCCTCATTGCAGAGCCTCAGCAATGGGCTGAGCAGGGGCCAGTGCAGCCCATTCCCTTCCAGCATGGGGCAGCAGCACCTCCACAGCAGTGACAGCTCTGGGGGCAGCTGCTGCTGAGACTAGCTTCAGTGCAATGACAGCCACACAAATGCCTCTTTCTGTCTCCTTTTCATACTCTGTACATTCCCACACTGGCACCATATGAAACATAACTGAAACAGGGAGGCCATGAAAGAACCTTTAAAGCAGAAATGCTTCCAGTAAAATACTTCCATTGAGCTGGGTCTCTTCCACCAAGAGAAGTTGGTCCAATAAAAGATATTACCTCACTCACCTTGTCTCTCTCATAATTGTAAAGGCACTTTCAGAGGGGATTGGGTGGGGGAGAATTATTTTATGCTTAAATTGGTCCCTTTTGCCACCATTTCGGGTCAACAGATGGTTTCCTCATGTTAATTTATTTATCCAGGGTGATGGTGGTGGAGTGTTGATGGGGAGGAGGGAAAATGGTCTCCAGAAGAATCAACAAAGATGGACTTTATCCATCAGCCCTGCTCTATTCCTTTGGGGAGGGGGGGAAGGGCAGGGGGAAGGGGTGGCTGGAGCCAGTTAGAAAAGATACATGCTTGAGAAGTAAAACAAAACCACATATGTTTTGGAAACTCCACTGTAGGGTTCAGGCTGCAGCTCCAAGCCTCTGCTGAAGACAGTGGCCCTATTATATTGGCCCCTTTCTTGTGTCACCTTCACCTCCCTGGCAGCAGAGTCCCCCCCCACACCACTCAATCTAAAGCCAAGTCTAGGAGCAGGCGCTCTCAAGACAACAACAAACTCCCTTTTCTGTGGCTCCAGCAAGGTCCAACAAAGCTGCCTATTATTCCCGCTGTATTTTTTAAAAAAACCCCAAACACACACACACACATCCCCCAGCCCCCTAAACAGATTTAGCACCGGGAGCAACACTTACCCTGAAACATGTGCACAGTCCCTCAACCAGTCACCATGAAATGATCCTCTCTGTAACCCTTTCACTGGTGGAAAGGAGGAGGCGACAAGACGTCTGAGCTTCTCTCCTCCTAGCAGGGGGGCCGGTGCTGCTTTCCCTCCCTAACCACCTATCCTTTAGGAGCAGCACACAGAGACACATACTGTTTGGAAATGCTAGGCAGACAGGTTAATCAGCTCCCTCTTCCTCTGCCCATCTCCTCCCTCGCTACTTCTTCCCCACCACCTCTGGTTTCCAAGGGCATTGGAGGTTTTTGTCAAGTTTCTCCTCCGCTGTGGGTCTGCTCTTCCACCTTCAGTCATTGAAGGCAACAAAAAACAAACGTGTGTTAGTAACCGTAATCTGTTTGCAAAGAAAAAAAATCCTTGGAATGGGGATTTATTGTAACGCTGTTGGGTTGCAGACTAAACTACTTTCTTTTTTCAATAAACGAGCAAGCTACAGTTGGCTCCTCCACTGTAATTTCTACTAAATCATGATAGACAGATTGCATGAAAAACAGGAATTCCAAAGAATTTCCTGCCCTGGGAACAGAAGTTAAGTCTATATTTAACACCATTTGAAGCTGTCAAGAATGCTTTGTGGTTGGATAACAGAGCAGAAAAATGTGAAAAATGCAGGCTACTGCTATACCAAATATGGAAATATTGTTACGTCTGGTGTCTGAATCACCATCTGGAAATACTTACAGACATGAAACCTAAAAAAATGCCACAACAGAAGCTAGGAACTTCTCCCCCCCCCCCATCCTAAATTTTTAGCTTCATGGAGGAATCCCTAAATGAGTCTAACCATATTGAGGATTACTAAAAACTTTGGTGATAAACACTGCAGAGGGATGTATGTGCTGCAGGGCCTGGGATTTTCTCCTAACTTGTTCCTGGCCTAAACACTAGACATCTAAAACACTCAAGGGTTTACCTCTGAAATAAAAACCCCAATAACAAATGACTGGATTAATGTAAATTTGGTATGTAGAGAATATATTAAAAGCTTTAAAAAAGTCTATGCATGAGTATTCCTATACAAAAGTAACATGGTTAGTCTTTGAATGTTCACTCCTCTAGGGTTAACCTATAGTTTAGGCAGATGTTTATTTTAATTGCTTATCATTGTATGCTGGAGTGAAGGTCATAGAGAGGTCAGTATTCCATAGAAATCTAAGGTTTGTTATTCTGCCCTCCTAAAGTATTTAGGCAGAATAAAATAGCAACGAGGCTAGTAAACTCAATATAATAATTTAAAAGGTTCCTTTTATTCAATTTCAAAATCCAGAGTTTAAAATAATTCTAAACCAAGGAGCAACTTTATTGCAGCGACTTCACCTTTAAAGATTATAAATTAGAGAGAACACTGTGTAGCAGTTTTTTCATTTTTCCAAGGAACAGTATATACAAAAGAGTTGTCTGACTTCTCCTTCCTAGAGCAAGGTTTAGGATGAGAACATGTAGCAGAGTTATTTGTATTTTCAAATTCCGATCTTTAAAAAAAAATTACACAACCTGGGGGTGAGGGCTGGGCAAGGTCAGCTGATTATATATGTACTGGACCTGTAAAAAAGTAGCCAACTTTTTTCTGGGATTCTTCAAAGTCACTGCACTGAGAACATCCACCTTCCATGATTATAACATAAGTGGGAACCTCTCAAAGCAAAAAGCTAGGGAAGACCTTTTAATGGAACTTTGCCAGATACTAGGGAGCTATTTATTGTGTTCCTTTCCCATTCATAAATATTTAAAAGTAAGCCACCAGGGCATTGAAATACACACCCTCACTCACACACTGGATCAAGTTTTTTGGCTTTGATAGGAAGGTGCATAATTCCAGCAACATATTTGTGCTGCTTTTCCGGATATCCCCCTCCTCCCCCAATATTTCAGAGTGATTTTCAGTCATACATAACTTACTTAATAAACACACAGGGAGGATCTACATACAGCATTTCCCAGCCTGAAAACTGGGAACTTTCTTTTTTAAAAAGAACCTCCTAAAATGCATTTCCCACATGATCATAAAAAGATCCTTAAAGTGAGGATTATTTAAATTATCATTTCAAGTGTGGGAATTGGGGGCAGGGGGGTGTAGAACTACTTTATTGACAAAAAAAAAGGTGCAACTTAGACAGGGAGGAGCTTGGAGGCAAACCGCGCCAAGAAACATTCCTGAGATGCTTTGGAATTCTGGATGCTTTAGCATTCTGGAACGCTCAACGTCAGTGCAGCTGCAACGCGCGGCGGCATCAGCACTGTATATAAGGAGTGGCTCCCTCGCTGCCTCCTCAGACTGCAAAGGGACCCCCGAGAAGCGGAGGATCCAGGCAGCAGCCCTGATATCCCTCTTGCTCTTCTCAGAAAAGAAGAAAACGTAGCAGCACACGCTTTCACAGCCCTTTAGGATTTAGACTCCTCTCTCTACAGGCACAAGAAGAGATCCACTCAGCCTGTAAAGCCGCAGGGAAAGTTTCAGACTCTCTCTCTACTCTAGTTTGTTATTTTCTTTTAGCTATAGTAGGAAAACAGTTCCTGCGCTAACAATGAGCTACCAAACCACCAGTTATTTCTTTCTGGCTGTTGCCTTCCTCCACTTATTCAGGCTGGTAAGTTTGCGTTTGCATGTAACTTTGTTTGGGATCGTAGGGTTTCGAGGTTTGTTTGTTTTTTTAAACTGTTTGCCATTTTTGGCCACTTTCCTGCCTCGAAATATACCCCTGGAAAGTCGATCGCCTGCGTGTATGTGTTGTGAAGGCATAAACTGGGAGCATCGCTAACTTTTAGGTGCGGACGAGCGCTGCTGTCCATACTGTGGGCTATCGTAAATCTCGGGTTTGTCTCTCTATGCATGGGCCATTTAGCACATACACTCATCGGCTTTTAATGTGCTTCGTTCCCTAGGCGCTTTCCGCCTGCCCGGCCGCCTGCCAGTGCCCTCTGGAGGTGCCCAAATGTGCCCCGGGAGTCGGTCTGGTTCTGGACGACTGCGGCTGCTGTAAAGTCTGCGCTAAACAACTCAACGAGGACTGCAGTAAGACCCAGCCTTGTGATCACACCAAGGGGCTGGAATGCAATTTCGGCGCCAGTACCACGGCTCAGAAGGGGATCTGCAGAGGTAAGAGGCGTGTGGTTTGGCTCCTTTAAAAATAATAATAGTCCCCGTAGTGCCCAAGTTTAGTAATTTTGAGTCCATGTATGGTTATGCTTTGTTGTTGGTAGCTTGGCAGAAAGGCATATGACTTCAGCAGTCTGGAATGCAATTCAGTATGTCTGGGCTCCGCTAAAAGCGCATAAGGAAAAGTGATTCCTGACTAACTTATTGTTCTAGCCTTGAGTCTCTAGGGGATCGTAGGGAACTTTACCATAACTCGAATTTAACAGAGCAGCAAATATGCATGCGTTTAAAACAGCGGGTCCCACCTCTAACTCCCTCCTTTCTCTTTTAATCTCTGCAGCCCAATCCGAGGGGAGACCCTGTGAATATAACTCAAAAATCTACCAGAACGGTGAAAGTTTCCAGCCCAATTGTAAACACCAGTGCACATGCATAGATGGAGCTGTGGGCTGCATCCCACTCTGCCCGCAAGAACTCTCTCTCCCTAACCTGGGCTGTGCCAACCCAAGGCTGGTTAAAGTCCCTGGCCAGTGCTGTGAAGAATGGGTCTGTGATGAGACCAAAGATGCTCCTGAGGAGTTGGAAAGTTTCTTCAACGAAGAATTTGGTCTGGATGCTTCTGAAGGTGAATTAACCAGGAACAACGAGCTGATTGCCATTGTGAAAGGAGGACTGAAAATGCTACCTGGTGAGTAAGGCTATTGTGCATATTAGTAACACTGTATTGGGAGGGGATAAGTTGAATACAATGGGTATAGTGCTTTGCTGTACTCCTCATATATCTTGGTGCCTCTTCTCAATGAGAAACTTTATGCCAAGTTCTTCTTCTCCTCCCTTCTAGTCTTTGGATCCGAGCCATACAGCCGATCTTTTGAGAGTCTCAAATGCATTGTGCAGACAACTTCGTGGTCCCAGTGTTCAAAGACTTGTGGAACTGGCATCTCTACCAGAGTCACCAATGATAATCCTGACTGTAGACTAATCAAAGAGACCAGGATATGTGAAGTGCGGCCATGTGAACAGACCAGTTATGATTCCCTAAAGGTAAATATAGATCTCTGTGACAGGCCCCCTTTTTCCCCCCAGATGAGTCTAGGTCGAAGATGGATGTTACAAACAAGTTGTTTGCTAATAACATTGTTACCTCTTCCATACAGAAGGGAAAGAAATGCACCAAGACCAAGAAGTCACAAGCTCCAATGAAGTTTACTTATGCTGGCTGTTCCAGTGTGAAGAAATATCGCCCCAAATACTGCGGCTCCTGTGTGGATGGAAGATGCTGTACCCCCCACCAGACCAGGACCGTCAAGATCAGGTTCCGCTGTGATGATGGAGAAACTTTCACTAAGAATGTAATGATGATCCAGTCTTGCAAATGCAACTACAACTGTCCACATGCAAATGAAGCTTACCCCTATTATAGACTGTTCAATGACATTCACAAATTTAGGGACTAAATTGTGATGGGGTGGGGAGTTATCAGAATTTTGAAGTAACAAGCAACGGAGAAAAGAACTCTGTGGAAATGGTGCCTTGCCCATTTATTTGAGGGCAACATTGAGATACTACTACAAGAGCACCCTGTGCAACTGGACACTAATGCAACAGAGATTTAAGCATACTTAAAGCTTCATAGTACTGGAGCAACTTTATTGCTTCTTTTTGGAGCACCTTACCTTAATCATGTGCTGTTTTCTGTTTGTAACTGATCAGATAAATGTTTGTTCTGGTTATGAAAACTTTAAACTTTTCTAAATCCTTCAGTTTTAACACCATGCTTTTTTTATTTTTTTCCAAACATGAGTTGGAAGATACATTCCTTCCTGAGGTGGGCACTTTAGAGTGCTCACTGGTGGCAGCTATTATGTACCAACTATAGTTTAACTGCAAACAGAAATCAGTTGTTTTAAAGCTGAGTATTTTATTTATCAAAATGTAGCTTTCTTTTTTTGACCCTCCCCCCCGTAATACTGGAATAAGTTGTAAATGATTTTAATTTTATATTCAATGAATTAAAAGAATTTATTTATGGATTTAATCAATTAATAAAGAAATATTTACCTAAGTGTACTCTTAGTAGAAAATTTGACAGGTAACAAGACAATTTGACTAAACGTGGAAGCGTTTGGTGGTAGAAGCTTGAACTTCTACAAACTCAGTTCCTCCAAAAACCTAAATCAAGCTCTACCTTGGAACTAATGATGATTGATAGACTTTAAAATTATTAGTTTAGGGGGGAAGAAAATTAAAAATTGCTCTACCCAAAGTGCAGTCCCTTATTCACTAAAACAGATGAAAACAATTTAGTAGGTGTAAGATCAAATCTCTAAAATAGAGATTGCTTTGTTAATTACATTGTGAAAATATTCAAATTATCCTGAAATTTGCAATAGAGTGTTTAATTAGAATGCAGACATGCACCACAGTGCTGAATGGTGGGTTTGAAGAGTTAGCCCAGGCTCACGTTACTTTGCATAGTTGCTTCTTGAAAATTAATACATTTATGTGGAAAAAGAATGTTTCCTAGAGTCTGTAGGAGGTAGTTTGCTTTCACTAAATTCAAACTAGATGAGCTTGAAGCAATGACTTGTGTTAATCCTAATAACCCAGTGATTAAAAGTAAACATGCTGTTAACAGGAGAAGAATGTGAAGAATTTCAAGTACTTTTCCAATAGAGTGTTACGGCCAGCCTCTCTTCCTTTCCCTTCCTCCCCCTTTTTAAATATAATTACACTTTATATTTTGTAGATTTGAATCAAGTTTAATTATGAGCATGGTCAAAGGGTAGATGACTAGGATATGTGAAGAAAAACACTTTTTTACTAAGGCTATAAGAAACTGAGGAAGCTAGCATGAATGTTTGTACTAATGCTGGCGGCTACAAAGCTGCACTATAGACAGGACTGACAATAAAACTATGATAGCGTAGATTTCTCTGTTATTTCTACCCTCTTGTCATCAATACAGCCCTCTAGCAACATATTTCACTATACTCTTAAGAAAGTATATTATTTTCAAGAAGTAGATGTGGGTGTTTGTGTTTCCACATTCATAGAATATGGTCACTGTGAGTGCCACCAGAAGACACAGATCAGTAGTCTAGTGTTACAGTTTAGGTTTAAGTTAATTTCCATTAAGGTTAGACATAAATACTACCACCAAATAAATGGCCAAAGGTCTCAGAACTTCATTGTTTGGAAGCTAATACCTCACCTGAAAAATTATAACCTGGTATTTTCTGCTCAGTCAGGTTTTCCCCCTCAAGGCATTAAAAACTCTAGCATATTTTGGAATTTACCAGTTGGCCCCCAGTCTTACCTATACCTAAACTTGTCTGTATAATATTTGTTGACAGAGAAAGTATGAAATTCAGTGAGACACTTTTGTCGGGCTTCCATTTAAATCTAGCAACAAAGAGCATATACATCAGGATGTAGACTGTACATAGCTCATGCCTGGGGTATTGCCAACAAACAAACTATTGCTGAGAGTTCACCAATTGTATGGGCTGGTTTATTGGATAGAGGGAATGAAAAGGGCATGTCCTCTACAGACATGTACACAGTAGCTGTATTTTCATTCCTAGGGATCCCTTTTAGTATGTGGCTGTACCTTTAGTTTATTGTATTTTATTCAATATATTCAATATTAAAAGTTAACCAGAGTGAATTAGTGCCCTTTTAAACAATACACATAATGGCACTTCCAGCTCTAATAAAGCAGAGTAGTAGTCATGCCCTAGCAAGAATGACATGCTTTTGGCCTTTCATACTTTACAAGTTTTGGGCCTAATCCTGTGAGCCTTACTAAGAGCAGTCTACCTGAAGTCAAGGAGTAACAGTTGCAGAAGCAGAATGGGAAGCAAGATATACTAAATGGAATTATCCTGTTAAAAGAAGGTGAAATTCTGGCCCCACTGAAGTCAATGGCAAATCTCCCAGGGTCAAAATTTCATACAGAGTGTGTGTGTGGAGAAAGGGATAAGTAATAACAGAATTAACTATATTCCACACAGGTGTGAAATGGAAATAGCACAGAAATAAAAATACTAAACCCCACCAAGTCTGATACTGTAAATTTTACCTCCCACTTATTTTTCATCTGCAGCTTCTACAAAACTCTCCATCCCCTCAATTGCCCCAACAGAAAACCATGCACTTTGTATATAAAAATGGGAAACAGTATACTCATGGAGTGCCTTCAAGATGTAAATAGCAGGGGTTACTGCTAAATTCTGAATGCATTATTATAACTTTATTTATTGAGTAAAAGCAAAAAAAAGCACTGAAATCCCCCTTCAAGATAGATTATTCCTTTCCTGTTAGGGGATACTAAAGCAGATCTATGGCCTGCTTTTTATAGGTACTGAGGACCCTGCACCATTCGCACCAATGGGAGCTGTGCGTGCTCAACAATTGTGAAAAACAGGACATTAAATATTTCACACACACCCCGAATACAAAACCAAACCATCCTATACAAAGCAGAGCTTCCTATAACCACAGCCAGATTCCATGAACTCCAGTAAAGACTTTGATATGCCAATCTATTCACCTGGAAAAAACTTATTACCATAATGAGCACCAGTATGCAACCAAAAGATTGAAGGAATCCAATATTCTAGTTATTATTCTCTGTGCTTGTAAGTATCCAGGCTGTATTTTAATTCCCCCACCCACCCTGAGCAACAAAAAGACGTTAAGTTCCCTTATTTGATGCCTGATTTGGGGAGGCAGCAGAGAGAGAACAAGTGCAAGGGAACTGTTGCCCCCTTAGTAACACTCAGTGGGGGTGTTTTGATTGGCTAGCTCCCAGTACCAAAAGGGGAAGGATCAATGGGAAATCAGGACCCTGAGACTGACAGTCCCCAGGAACAATGGGGAGAGGCCAATGCTCCAGGTCAGCCGGACTGACAGGGCAGGCAGGCTAATCAGGGAGTCAAGAGGCCAAAGTGGATCCCGTCCTCCCTGTGAGCTGAAATTGCCTGGGTCTGACAGAGTGGGGCCAAGCTAAGGAGAGAGCAGGGGCCTGAGATAAGCTGCTAGGAGCAGAGCTGCAGCCCCAAAGCCAGAGCACTGCCCAGAGAGAGCAGACCTGCCCTGGGAGCAGAGCTGCAGCAACCAGAACCAGAGGGGCCAGACATGCATCCCAGGAAACAAGTCAGAGCTGGGAGCAGAGTCACAGAAGGAGCCTGCAGAGCAGACCTGTCCTGGGAGCAGAGCTGTAGCAACCACCGCCAGAGGGGCCAGGGAAGCAGCCCAGAGAGCTAGAGGCAGAGCAGCAGCAGCAGCAGCCATGCTGAGGCAGAGTGGAGCTGGGACTGGAGCAGTCCGGAGCTGGGTGCGGTGAGCAGCTGGGGAGAGTAAGGGGGACCCTGGGCAGGGGGGCTCAGCACAGGGAGACGCCTCAGCCAAGAGGCTGTCCAGGCCAGACTTGGAGGGGGATCATAACCCTGACACGGCGGGGGCAACGCTGGGAAGAAGGGTCCTGCTGCCTAGAGCCTCAGAGTGTGTGGCCACTGCCAGAGCAAGTGTCCAACCCGCTGCATCCCAGCAGCACAGCCAGGGCCTGAGAAGGAGGCCTGGGACCTACAAGGAAGACTGTGAACTGCCCTAACATTCCAGAAATGCTGTGATGTTCCCGGCCACAGAGCAGGGTGACGTGTTTCCTTTAACCTTTCCCATTTTTCCTTATTCTTTTTTAAAATTGTTAACAACTTGTATTTGCTGTAAATTATATGAAATGATCAGTGGGTCAGGGAGTTGCCCAGTGCAGAGAGAGTACCCTGGAGTGGGGACACCCTAGCCCCTGTCCTGGGTGACCACAGCAGGGTTGGGGGGGTCAAGCCCCCCAGGAATCCCCAGCCTTGTTGGGGTTACGCGGACTCTGCCAGACAGGAGAGTGGAAGGGGAGTCCTCACAGGCAGGGAGGCCTCTGGGTAAAGGAAGTGGGTGCGAGGACTCAGATCCTTTCGCTAGCCCACTTCACCGGGGTAGTGCAGAAGCCAGGAAAGTTCCCCACAATAGCGGGACCATTCCCCTGCTTACACAAGCAACACTAGCCAGGAAGTTGAATTCAAGAATTATATTCAACCATCTCTGTTGGAATTCCTCTAAAATTCTATCACAGACTAGCTGATGAGGAGCAGATGTATGTAGATGTTCACTTCAATCACTAGCCGCCTGCAAAAAACAGATCAATTCCCTGATCACCTTTATTTCCATGGAGCAGCTTCAGAAACAGGACCATAGCAATGCAATCCCACACTGGTGTGTCAGTGGCCCTAATAGCACTTGTTACTAAGGTTGCCTGGCACTCCCCATTATAAGACCCTGTTTTCAGTTGCTTATAACTTTGCGAAACTTTAAATGTTGGGGCTGAAATTTTTCATACTAGATTTGTTTCAGGTTTTGGGGGGCTTTTTTGGTGGGGTTTTCTTTTTTGTGTGTGTGGGGAATTTTAGCCAAAACACACAATCCATTTCTGAGAACAAGACTATGGAAAAATACATTGTTTTGCCAGTGTTAAAAAAAATAAATCTGGTGGCCTTCTTTGATAATCTATAAGCAAGCCTGTACCTTGGAGAAGGGACTTGACATTTGGGAGAGACATGTGTCTTTTGCTGTTCTTGTGAAAATCTTCCCACATTAGGTGAAGTTATATGTATTTGAAAAACTGCACTATGCATAAGTGCACAGAGAGAAGATTTTAGCAGCCAAATTCCCCAAATATTTTGTTCACACAGGGCATGCTCCAGCCTGCGGCTGAGAAGGACTTTACCTGTAATTTCAGCTCTGGGCTGCTGCAGGTTGTTCTGGGTCCAGACACTTGAACTAAGAGCAGGGAGCCTCTGTCTCCTGTGTTCTCAAGGACCTTTCTGCTGGGCCCAGGGAGAGTGGAGGAGGAAGCTGTTTCAGTTAATTGTAGAGGTGGGGAGAGCAGGTTGGGCCAAAGAGAATGGAGACGATACAGAACCTGAGATTGGGAGTTGGGGTGGGCAGTGACTGGGACTGCCTGGGCCAGGAGACTAGGAGAGAGAGTGGGGGGACACAGTGGTATTGGGATGGGGAGTTGGAGAGGTGAAATTTGGACTTGGTGGTGGGCAAGGAAACTGGAACAAAGATGAAAAGCCTGAGAAGCAGAGACTCGGACAGCCTAGGTAAGGAAAATCGGACAGGGATGAGGAACCAGAAGTGGGGAAGAGACAGGGTTCGGTTGGAGGGAAACATAGGAGTTTGTGGCCATTGAAACACACTCCTCTGACGAGCCCGAAATGGAACCTAAGATTTCTCAGGCCTACACCCACAAAGGCACTTAGGCATTCCAACCTAGAAAATCACAGGAACACTGCAATTCAGAAACCTGAGTTAGGCTCCCTATACAATTAATGGGGAGAGTTAGGTACCTCGGAATGCAATCTACAAAAGCCAGCGTGCTAGGCAGGGAGCTGCCTAAACTAGCCAATAGGAGACTCTGATGACAAGGGTGTATCTTAAGCCCCACCCCTTTCATGGAGGTGAGCAATAAGTCCAGCTGCAGAAAAGCACCTAGCTGTGCTACCTATCCATGAACAGGAATCTGCTGCTTGGAGTCAAGCGTAGGCACTTAAGTATTTCTTGTAGTAATTAATTAGCTGCCTGCCTTGCACCACATAAAATATCTGGAGAAGCTGGTGCTGCTGCTGTACGCTTCATAGCTGTTAGCCCAGTGGTTAGGGCACTTGCTTGGGTTGTGGGAGACTAAGGTCCAATTACCCCTTTCTGCAGGAGGGGGAGAAAAGATTGCAACAGGGGGTTCTCCACTTCTCAGGAGAGTGCTCTAACCACTAGGCAATCGGATAGTCTGATGGAAGGGGCACCCTCAGTCTCTCCTATTGCTGTTCCACTGTGGATAAAGTCATTGGAGTAGGGGGACTGGACCCAGGGTCTCCCACCTCTCAGGCGGTGCCCTAACTACTAGACTGTAGGGTCATTCCTCTCTGACCCACTGATTGTTCCATTGTGGATAAAACACTTAGTCACTGGGCCAGAGAAAGAGAGCACCTGAGAATTACTGCATGGTCCAGTGTACAGAGCACTCTCCTCTGAATGGTGGATCCCATTACAATCCTTTCTCCCCCTGGTGGCGAATTAATTGTGTATTAACACAGAAGCTCAAAACTTGTCTAAATGAAAAAGCAAACCATGAAATCTACTGTGTAAGAGAAACCACTTGCTCCAAAACCTGTGATTTCCTTGGAGATCTCATGCTCCAAGTACTGACTAAGTCTGACCCAATTAGCTTATGAAAACTGACAATTACAGACTGAGATGGTCTGGCTGGAAAACCAAGACATTTGTTAGTAAGAATTTAAGGTAGAAGAAATAGTTTTTCTACAACTCTGCCCTTCCCTGCCACCTTCTGCTCTCAGGTATACTGGAGCATCAAAGCCATCAGAGATGCATGGGTGTAGTTGGGAGCAGAAATTGGCATGAAGCTTATTAATAAGATACAGATGAGAATTTAAACATAAAAATGTCAGGAGAATCTCAGTTAAGTTTCTAACATTGTCCCACACAGCCATCTCCCCATCACATTCACTAGCTTTAATTCTGCCTTTTGTGCACATGCACATACAATATGGGCCACCTAGGGAGAGTGGATAAGTTCCTGGCCTGTAATAGGAATCTACACTGGATGCTTTGTTCAGCGGTGTGTAGAGTATTTCATCAGGTAGCCCCACTAGCAGGGGATTCAGTAGCAATGGAGATGGTAAGGCATGGCTTAGGCGAGTAGAGGGTGTGGGTATGTTCCCGAGTACATACCCTATATGACTCTACTCACCCAAGCTGCACCTTCCCTTCTACATTGCTATTTTTAGTCATGTAGTGCCCCGCTGCCTCTCTGCTGCCAGAGCCTTTCCCCACCGCAGGGAAAAGGAGCTGGCAGCTGGGACTCCGTCAGCTCTCTTCTGCTGTAGCCTTTCACCACTGGAGGGAAAGACTCTGGCAGCCCCCATTGCTGGAGCCTTTCACCATTGCAGGTAAGGACTCCAGCAGTGGGGAGGCAGCAGGTAAAGTCTCCGCCCTCTTCTCACTGCTAGAGCTTTTCTGCATTGCAGGTAAGGACTTCGGCAGTGGGGAAAGACTCCTGTGGGGTGGTGGGGGAGAGAGAGCGAGCGAGCACAAAAGCGCCTCACAGTAGTGAAAGGCTCTAGCAGCAGGAAGTTGCTGAAACCTTTCCCCGCTATCACCACCCTGCTACAGCCTTTTGCTGACATGTGTAGCTATACACCAGAGTGTGGACACAGAATGCTTTTCACAGAGGTGTGTAGCTACATATATCCTATATGCCACCAAAAGTGGTGTATTGTGCAAACATAGCCTGGGTATGAGTACAGGGTCCATTTTAAACTGATGGTTGGGAAGACATTAGGTCTGATGCTCAGTCATTCTACTCCTGTGCATGAATCAGTGATAGAGGGAGGGTAGGGAGTGGAATATATAGTTGTAAGCCACCTTTGCAAGTCTCATATACTGGGATTGTGCAGGGACCTGCCCAGCACCAGTGTGAATTACTGCAGCTTCAGGGTTGGTCTGACTTACACTCTGCTCCATACTGCTCCCTCTGAGAACACGTGAATTAATCTTCACGGCTCTCATTAGCACAGCCATCTGCTTATCCTACTTATAAGTGCAGCTCACTGGACTGAATCTTTTCAGTGAAGAGATTGAAATAAAAGTTTGCTTCGCAACTCCAAACCATTTTGCTATTCAGATGGCATAGAATGAGATGACCATGCAGGAGCTGCCATTGCAATCCTCCATACCACTTATAGAACAGTCCCAGATGCCCAAACCCAGCAGAAGCCCCTCTTTTGATTGAGCACAGGGAGCATTCAGTCTGCTGCCTCCCTGAAAACTGTTAAGACACCTAACAAGGCTGCAAATAAATATTAGCTGTGATGCTGGAAAAGCCCTCAACATTCCAATGGAAAGAAAAATAAAAGACATATTGGAAAACAACTTCTAATACGTGATTACAGGCAGAATTAGTAGTTATATGTAATAAAGGAGGAAAAGACCACTAAAAGAATCAGATAACAAGTAATGGAAGTTTAGGAAGATCAAAATAATCTTGAGAAATAGACTCTGCTTGGATTCAACACATTAATTAAATACAAAGTTACTCCTCTTTCCACTACATTAATTTCCTTTTGGAATAAAAATCTTACCAAGGTGAGATACAAATATGACATGACTTCTTATCCTATCTTGTCAGAACAAACAGTAGGTGGGACAAACATCCTCATCCAATCTGCTCAGAAGGCAGATGACCTCGTTTCACTACAAATCTTGGAATAACAAACATGCGATACCCATTTGCCAAGATTGCCAACAGTAGAGCTAGGAGATTTGTCCTACATTTGCCATGACATCACATTTAACAGTGCAGCACAAGATGAATTTTGGAGGCAAGAGGCATATGCAAATACATATACATTTAACAAGATTGTGAATACTGAGCAGCTCATTGGCTTAAGTTTCAGAAGATACATGGAAATGGAATTTTTATTGAACATGCAATGATACAAAAAATTCAAGTAAAAAATCTGAAAAAATTAAATACCCAACCAGGGGCAAATTCTGTTCCTTCCTTGCATGGAATAACATGGCCTGAAAGCAGAACTACTAACATCCTTCTGCACAGAGTACATACAAGGTCACAGAACCCAGGAGCATTACTGCATGGAATTTTTACAGCAGTGCAGATGGGAGTTTGGACAGCTGCCAAGGTACTAACTGAGTCTGCCAAATCCACTATCCAACACCCCCTTTAAGAGGGGCTGTATCAAGCAGCAGCCACAACTGTAGCCAGGAAGATCTGCTCTTTGTCCTGGTGGAGTGAGGAGACAATTCTGCTTAGATCCTCCATGCAAAGCCCATTAACTTTTATATGAAGAATGGAAGTTTGGGCAGAACGAGCTCTTCAAAAAGGAAAATGTGAAAAGATCTCAGAAAAAGCATCTACACTTCAGAAAAAATTTTGACAGTCAAGAGCAGCTGGCAGCAAGTACCCTTTTCTGGATTATTCAGAAGGCAGGTGATCTAGTACTGTAGTGTCGCCATCTTTTGAGTGTCTACATGGATACTGTCAATGTCAACAATAAGAAGCCATATTCCATCCTGCTCTAGAAATGGTTTAACTATTTGGATCTTTGTGGCAAAGATCTTCATTTAACTAAAGATACAAAAAGCATGTTGGAAACAGCTTTACAGTCGGACACTGGCATGATTGATATGCCATGGGAGAGTACTTGCTGCTTGCATGCGACTCCGTGACACTGTGATGAGTGGGGGTACCCCGCCCATGAATAAGTCTACTGGACTGCTCTTGGCCTCAGGGCTTCGAGACCTAGTGGTCAGAGTCTGTAGAGTTGCCCTCACTCTCAGGGCTGTAAGGCCCAATGGCCAAAGTCAATAGAGTGGTGTCATGGTATACTTCCCCAATCTGAACCTTAAGAGTCCAAAAAATGAGGTACCAGCATGAATTCCTCTAAGCTTAATTACCAGCTTAGATCTGATAGCTGCCACCACCCAAAAAATTATAGTGTTTTGGGGGCACTCTGGTCCCCCCAAAAACTTTCCCTGGGGACCCCAAGACCCAAATTCCTTGAGTCTTACAACAAAGGGGAATAAACCATTTCCCCGCCTTCTCCTTTCTTCCTCCCAGATCTTTCCCACCCTGGGTACACTAGGAGATCACCGTGATTCAAACTCCTTGAATCACAACACAGAGAAATCAGGTTTGTTTCCCCCCTTCTCTCTCCTTCTCAGGCTTTCCCTCCCTGGGCTATCCTGGAGAGATAGACAGATTCAAGCTCCGTGAATCTAAAACAAAGGGATTCTACCCTTCCCCCCTCCTTCTCTCTCCCTGTCCCTCACCAATTCCCTGGTAAGTACAGACTCAATTCCCTTGAGCCTCAACAAGGGGAAAAAATCAAACAGGTCTTAAAAAACAAAACTTTTAATAAAAAAGAAAGAAAAAAAGTAAAAGTTGTCTCTGTAATTTAGATAGTAAAAGTTACAGGGTCTTTCAGCTTATAGACACTAGAGAGAAGCCTCTCCCCAGCAAAAATACAATTTAAAATACTTCCAGGAAAATACACAGTTTTCTGTTTTTGCAAATCAAAAGACTATAACCGCCTTTCCTACTTAATACTCACTATTCTGAATATATAAGAGACTGTAGCAGGGAGATTGGCAAGAAACCCGGTTGCACGTCTAGTCCCTTTCAGGACCCAGAGAGAACAAAGCAAAACCCAAAAAACACAAACAAAGGCTTCCCTCCATCGAGATTTGAAAGTATCCTGTTTCCTGATTTGTCCTCTGGTCAGGTGTCCGGTTCACTGTTTGTTAATCCTTTACAGGCAAAAGAGACATTAACCCTTAACTATCTGTTTATGACAAGTGGCCTTTGCTCTCAGGGCTGTAAGGCCAAGTGGCCGGAGTCAGGAACTCTGGCCACCACCCAGAGGAGGGTGATGGCTGGGGAAGGAGAACCAAGGTCCTCCCTACTCCACTGGGTCCAAACTCAAGGCCCTGTCAATGGCAGGGATCCTGACCACAACATGCTGACTATTCTCACCTGGCGGCTGAGGACGCCCCTAGGCTATTTCCTACTGTATCTCTTGTAGTCAGACTTCGGGTGCCTCCATGGTCTCCAAACACTTTGTTGCGGATGGCTCCTGGCAACCCTGGATTCTCCTGGACCTCCACCAGTGTCTGAGTCTCTGCCTGGGCTTCAGCATTCCTGGTTCCTGCTATCTGAGCCTTTGGCACCTCTCAGGTGGGAGCCTGCGGCAAGTGTTCTTCCTCCTCGCCTGTCAGCCCAGACTGAGCTGCGCAGTTCCTTTATACTACTGCTATACTTGGAGCATGCCTAGTAGTGAGGAAGGGGCCTGGCTTCCTCAACCCACATTATGGAGTTAACCGTTCCCTGTCTAGTACAGGGTGAGTACAACTGGTTGCAGACATTACTATTAAATAAAAACTCCATTTACACTCTCTCCCTCACACACTGTGTACAGGACTGTATCAATATCATCTCATTGTGAGATCGTAGGGAATATTGTGCTGAGCAAAATGTGATACATATGTTGTGGAGGAACTTTCCTTCTCTTAGATGGTGAAAAAAGAAAACATGAAGTGTAGAAATTGTTAGAGAAGCCAGACTGACAAACCTGGCTGACATCTAATTTTATCCACAGTACAGATACAGTACATGAAATCTCCATGCAAGCTATCCCACATCACCAGCCAACGTGCATCCATCCTGACCTGAAAGTAATACGTTGAGGAGTGAGAGCATAACATCACTTGGCCTGTGCCTCCACTGGAGTAGTTTACCAAAAGTTTATATATATAATCTGCTCCACTGCACCAATGGGAGCCCTGGTATAGAAAAGGCTGCAGTGGCTTCTGATCTTTTAACCACCATGTCAATTAAGCCAGCTGAAAAGTCCTTCCAGTCTAACCTAATGTAATGGGCTTTTCAGCAGGTTTAATTAACAGAGTGGTAAAAGTAAGTTTAGCCAACGGCGCTTTGCTTCCACAATAAAAACTATTATGATCAATAGAGTTTTTATGGGAAATGAGCTAGAACAAGAAAAACATCATTAGAAACTATGCCATTGTCCATCAGTCATACAGGCCAGTGACACAGTGGGAGTGCAGTTCTGTTACCAAATTACAAAAAAGTTGGCAGGAAAAAGTCTACATTATATATGTGATGTTTTCCTGGATTTAATATATCATCTATGACAGCTCTTTCACTTTCAGTATTTATACTGAACTTCCTTTGCTGCAATTTCTTTTTTGTTTGTCCTGCATACATGATTTCCTTCCATTTCACTGCGAATTTCTATCAAACAAAACCATATGCACTACCATAGCAACATTCTAATACAAACATAGGGTAATCTTTGTTCACTGGAGTACACAGTTCATCTTTTTCCTTATTAACAGAATCTGCATCTGCATACAGTTGAACTAAAATTCCATAGCAACAACACAAATACAAATTCATGGTGTATGTTTTTTTTTCGTTTGGTAAGTGTTTTCCGGGAAATTGTTTGGAAATTAAAAAGATAGAATGCAATGTTTGCGAGCAAACAGCTTGAATTGAATAACACTGTCACAGCTGTACATTTACTCTTTGGGGGCCCCATGTTGCAAGGTGCTGAGCATACTCAACTCCTACATACTTCAGTGGAGGACAGGCAGCATCCTTCAGGATCAGGCCCTTGAGTATAAATACCTCCATATAAAACATATAGAGCCAGCACAGGACTATGCACAGCTTAAGTCCCACCGAAGGGACTAAGTGTTGCATAGGCTTTGTGCTGGCCTTCTGCACGGAGATGAATTTCACCCACAGTGCACACAGACCATTCGATTCATAATCAGGCTTTTAAAATGTTTTATGCTATCTAGAGTCCTAGAGTATGTTTGATAAAAGTCACATCACTTGATCGTATCAAGAATTCTCTAGTACAAACATACTACAGTACTGTATTAGGAGAGACTGGTTTGCTCTCCACTGCAACAACCCTCACAGACCCAGCATATAGCCTCAGAACCTCATCTACCCCTTTGGTGGCAGCATATGGGCAGCAACCTCCCGTCTTCACACTGTCTGGGAATGGGATAACTCCTGGAGCAGAGAAATACAAATGACAATAACTGGGAATCAAGACAACATGAATTCTAGACTCACTTTTTATGCTGACAAGTCGTATTCTTTACAACTCATTATTAAGCAATGACTCTTCTCCCAAATATAGGTCCCACAAACTGGGAATAGAACAGAGTTCTGTAATAGGGCAGACCCAATCCTATCACTTAGCTTCACTGCCTCTTAGGAAGAGCTTGTCCTATTTGTCCTTGACCATGCAGGGTGTAAAATGGAGCTACTCATGCATCATCAGTAACCCACTGTTTCATTGTGTTAAACATCTGCCTCTAAATAAACATTTATCAAATATTGGTGAAATTAAACTGTGTTTGAACTAGTCATGGAGGAAATTCAGAGTCATCCCCATTGTTCAAATTGATAGCACCCTTTTGCCAACACAGGTGAAAACGACTGAAAGCAGTCTGGAAAACAATGCTAAATGCACCTGTTAAAAATTAAGATTTAATTCTATCTATACGGCGAAAGCCTGGGTGATGATTTGCAGCTTTGCTCTGATGAATTTCATTTCTAACTACAACCAAAAGAATTATGCTAAGTTATGTTTATTTTACCATTTTAGAGCAATGAATACTTTCAATCTGAAAGGCAGATTTAACAGTATTTACACTTAAAAACAAATCAGGGTTGTGTTTGCCTGTGACAAAAGAGCTTAAATTGGACTGGTGTAAAAATAAGGGTGAGCCATTTCTGCACAATTAATGAAAAACAGCAAGCGTTTAGAAGAGTAATGCAAATTGTATCTACTACAAAACCATGTGCCTCAGCCAAACATTAATCATACACAGATGAAGTGCCTGGTTTGCTAATATCTTTGGTATTCTAATTTCTACTGTATCCCATGAATCTTAAGAACAGGAATCCCACTATCTTCTACAGATGAAACTAATTTTCTATCAAATAAGCTCTGGCAGTTATATTGTTTAGTTAAAATGAGAGGTTTATTGCTAACGCATATTTATGTGAACAGGTGCAAAACTTGTTTTCAGTAACTTGTGGCTACTGAGCCTGAATGCAGTAATCAGCGATTCTGAAAGACCTAGTATTTCATTTGAAGTGAAGTGACATGGAAGTATCTATAACAATGGACAAAAATCCTTGTAAAAGTGGGTAAAAAACTAGCTGGTCTTCATGCATTATTTTTCTCTATTACTATGAATTGTAAAAAGAAAGTAGGGCACAGGATGCTGTCACCAGACAGGAAGAAGTTTGGTTGTTTGAATTTATCAAGAATCCAGGGCATAGGAAAGGGTCAGAGATGTGACTCCCCACAGTGGGAACAGGAACCTATTCCCTTGCACACATTAAAAGCAGCTAGAGAGCCAAGGTGATGGGGGTTGATGGAGTGAGGGGAGGGGCAGCTGGGGAAAGGAGATGTGGTGTTATTGTCAGAAACAATGGCATGTATCCTATAACTGTCCAGTGCTAACAAGGCATCAACCCTCTCTTCAACACTTGATTAACTGGGTGACCCAATGAATGGTGCATTTGATGAATATCTGATTCCTATGAGGTGATGAAAGCATATCTTATATCCAGGAATGTTGGTGGAAAAATTGATCAGGTGCAGGTTAACCTTGACCATCTTGCACAGACAGAGCTACCAAAGGCTTCTGAGAGGAGCATGATGGGTAAGGAGCTAGCAGGACTAGCATCACGGGTCAGTGAAATAGGACATGGGAGTGGGAGTCAGTAGACCTGGGTTCCCTTCTTGGCTGTGCCACGGATCCACTATGTGATCTTGGACAGTCCTTTCACTTCTCTGTGCCACTGTTTTCCTGTCTATTTAGACTGTATGCCCTCTGCAGGGACTGTTTTTCTGTGTGTGTTTGGGAGTGCCTGATATGAGATCTCAATCTGAATTAGGGCTACTATGTGCTAATAATCAAGGACTGGCTTTCCAAGTTCCTATCACATGGGTCATCTTAAACTGGAAGGCAGTTAAGGGATTTAACAATGCTGAGTTGTGAACTTACATGAAAAGTATATTACAAACACGTCCTGATCTTGCAAGCAGCCCTGCATGTGCAGATCCCCAATACTATGCTGGACCATAATGATTTGAAACTAATAGTGCCAAGTAGGTATATTGGTGCTTTATTGCCCCCAACCATGTGTGCTGTCCCCCTACAGCAAATACCATAGACATGGGATCTAACCAAAAAACAGGCTGGAAGGTATTAAGTGACTCATGACATGGATGTGTACTATGGGATAATCACAGCCTGCTGTAGAATTTCACAGCAAATGTTCCTTGCCTGCAGGTGATGTGTTACATGAATCTCTATGCAGCATCTTTTATTTATTTTAAATTAGAGATAACTCTCAGAAGATATTCCATTAAAACTAGGAAATATTTACAATGTCTGATTTCAACAGATGAAATCACAATACAAAAGTACACAAAATAAGAAATATTTATAAGTCATAAATGTATTAGCATTACCTGCAGTTAGTGAATTTATTCAGTTCTGCTGATTTAAAACAACATCATGCTAACAATTGAAAAGCTCACTACTACTCTAGCCAGAAAAAAAAAAATGTTCTCACTGGATCCTGCACAATGCACCTAAATATGAAAAACTAAAATTTACTACACTAAACACATACATTGTTACCAAATGAAGATTAAAGTCAACAAGAAATTATGACCGTGTCTACAGAGGCTCAGCACAGCAAAGAAATACTGTAAAAAAGTAAATTCAACTAGAAAAACATTTAGGTCAAGATTTTATTAAAAATAATAGGAGCCTGAAGTTAGGCACCTAAGTAAATGGCCAGATTTTTAAGCTCTGAGAAATATGGAGCTGGGTTGTTAAGATAAAAGCTAGATACCCAAGATTACTGCACAAGCTGAATGTACCTTTGAAATATATATTATTACGTTGATTTATGGAAAACGTATGGCTAGGACTTACCCTAAAGTTAGGCATCCAGTTTTGAAAATGTTGCCCTTAAAACAAAAAACTATCACAATAAATGTAATGAAGAAAAAAAAAAGTATAAGAAGCTGATCACACCCCCTTCTGTCAAAACAGATTTTTCAGGAACTGTCCCGGATTTCCCCTTCTTCCTCAGATGAGAGGGATGAACTGTCACTGTCCAAGTCCCCAGTGGATTCACTAGCATCTGAGGGGGGCATAAAAAAAAAAAAAAAAAGAGGAGACCATTATTACAACACTTTTTCATTTATTTGCTCATGGTAGAGTATGGGTGTTCTAGAAAGAACACTTTATATTTCTGCTTTCCAATAACAGTGATTATTTTCTTGAATGATCATTTCACAGTGAGGTTATGAACACAAACTGGTGGCATCAAGAAGAATCTCACTATCGTGGGACAGAGCAAGAGTGCTTATAGATTTCTTTACATTTAGCAATAAAGGCAGAGTGCATTTGCCTCCATGTGACTTTTCTCCTCTATCCACTGAAGTTTGGCTCATTCCCTCAGCTGATTTGTTTTGAAATACTGCTTTCTAGGCTGCCACATACTTATAAGCCAAAAGAAATGCAGTATCAATTATTTGAAGTTTTGTTAGCATTTTGATTAAGAGGGAACTCTTGAGACATGCTAGTTTCCTGTTGGAAAATTAAGATATGATGCACACAATGTGCTGTGTTTATATGTTTCACTCCTAAAGATTAGGCAAGGCTACAGAATCCTGAGAGTCAAAGATGATGATGTTATGGGTTCAGGATGCCCAGAGCTTTAGGACAGATCTACACTGTCTTAATGATATCACATTATGCAGCACACATTTTCCAATCTGGCCTTCACACATATTTATTTCCTGACTCAGCAGGTACTGATTCCTACCCTGCGATGCTGGAACAATTTGTATAGTAGAGGTACTGAGAGCCATTGAATGAAACTGTAAACCCTGGATATGATGGAAACCACTTCAAGCCAGGCGGTTCGGCAACACTCCTAGTACTCCTAGTTCCAGTGCCTATGCTCCTACCATCCCAAGATGAGGTCATCAGATGCCAGCAGTTTGCAGCAAAGAATTTGCTTTTTATGGTCAAACTTTGGATTTCATGGTGCACACAAAAAACAGTATTTTCATCCAAAATAATCAAAAGCTACAGATAGGCAAAGTAAGAAAAATGCTTGACATTATTAGAAAGTAAAGATATTTGCTTTGTATATTTTAACGTGATGTTTTAACTGTTATAAAGATTTAACTTTTTGAGTCTCAGCATATTGTCATTAAATAATTATCTGACCACCTACTACTGCCTGATTCCCCATAATTTCCCACAACTGTGAAAATTAAAATGAGTACAAAGTGAAAATGCTTAAAAATATTATCCATCAAAATTATAAAAAAAATATTAAGAATCAAATTCTGCCAAACCTAAACAAACTACAGCTAGAGCAAAGTAAGGCTAAGATAGACACACACATCAGCCTCCCCTTCCCCCATTGGTATTTTCAATGTTTGATCAGTGATTAATTCAAATAGGTTTTCTGGACATATGGTGTCAGTTGCTCTTTAATAATGAAATATTATGAAGCAGGAGCTAATGGAGCATCATTATTATGTTGTCAAGATAAATTCTGCAGCTGGCAAGCACAGATAATACATGGAACATAGTGTGCACCTGTACAATTTCATTGGAATCTGGTCAAGAAAATAGAAGCATTTCACCCAGAAACATCAGAGGTCACATTTTGTCTACATTTAATCTAGTGTATAATCAATTAAGATTTATATGCCAGATATGTACTGAGTTAATGCATAAAGTGAGGACCATTTTTGCCTCTCAGTCTTGAAAAAATGTCTGTAATTCCCTGTGTACTTGACCCATGACTGACCCTGTGTGTTGACAGCAGAGTATCTGTATTTTTTCTTTACGCAAGTCAGGCATCATAACTTTATAGAAAATAGTCTGTCAAACTTCTGACACGAAGATGCTCAATGGGCTTAAAGTTTGAATAGTAGTTTACTTCTGCTTTGTTACAACTTTGTTACTACTACTTCAATGGACAGTGTACATTGTTTTCACTCAGTTAAAAATAGTATATTGTTTATTAAGGGTGGGGTTGGTAGTATTACCTATTAAGGTTACCCAACACTTCCCATTATAAGACTCTGTTTAATGAAAGCTATGATTGTTATGGTACTGGTGATAATGAACAGAAACTAGAGAGACTTTTGGTTAACAATCTTTGAATGGATTACTCCTTATTGTGTATATTTGGGGACATTTTTTTTATTATATATATTTCAACAGATTTCCAGTCCATTACAAAAAGAGGTTGCACCTGAATCTTTTATGAGGTGAACTCTGCTTTTAAAAAGTCTTAATAATCGAATAATGTAGTTGGCTTCAAAAGTTATGATAATTTTCCTTCAAGCCTAACTCCACTTCCTGGGCAGTTTCAGGATTCTTCAAAACACCGAAATTATATATAGTCACATTTTAAAAAGGGATATTTGAATCAAACACTGCTTTTTTTTTTACATTTAAATTAGAACAAGTGTTAGAGTGGTGTTTTTCCAAACCTCTCCCTTCCACCCACTAGGTGAGAAGGAGCTTGCTTGGATATAAAGGAAAGTCCTTTAGTATGCACAGAGAAGGCCCTGCAGGCCATACAGCCCAAACTGAGCACATAGCTTAAGAGCATTATTAAAAAACAAAAAAGACATATTAACTAATAAGATGTGCAAAGGTAAAAACAGCATGATCTTTCCATACTGTAACCTTTACCCTTTAGTATACAATCTTTTGCTATGCTATGTCTAATCTTGCTTGTAAACTTACAGTAGGGGGACGGCATTCTTGAATTTTTATGCAAACCCATGACACTATATTAACAGCCATAAAAAGACTAAGCAAATTTATGGTTTGCTAAACCGGAAATGGGTGTCAAGATTTAGTGAATATAAGCTTTTTAAGAGAGCATCTTTTTGAACAAACCCTGCAATAGATGGTCACTGTCTTGAAGACATTTATTTGCACATCTCTAACACATTCCTCAACATTTCCTCAGGTTTCTGGCCAACATCAGTTTTCTCTTCCCTTTGCTCCAGTCCTCGACTCTGAGTTCTTATGGAACCAACTAGTTAGAGAAGCAGTAGCAGTACAAAGGTTAGAATTTCTTTCAATACTTTATTTGGATAATAAGCTCAAAGGCAGTTGCCATAATAGCTCATCAGGCAATAATAAGTTTAATGACGTCAACCCTATTCAGACTTGGTTTTTAGAATTGAATTTTAGAACGAATTCTCTCATGCCAGTTATTACCACATAGGGGTCCCGTTCAACAGGGAAGGGCTCAGCTCAAGCCAACTGGATAAGACGAAGACAAAGTTTCTCATTGAGTGGAAATGTTCCAGTAAGTCTAACGTGTCTGCTTTTCCTCCTGGAGTGAACATCTGTGGATGTAGTTGCAAGACAGACTTCAGTCTCACCCTCTGATGTGGTGCCTTACTTCTCAAGAGAAGTGAGAGTTTCTGTCGTTTATCAGAAGCTCTCAAGGTCAGCTGGAAAGGATCCCATCCCTTTCTTTAAGAGAGGGTAATCTAGCAGGATCATTCATTATAATCCAGACAGAACAGTGGTTAAAAGTCAAGTATATTTAAGATAGAGAGGTGAAATATAAATATTAATTAATATTGTAACACAAGCCTTTCAAGTCTCAGGCCTGTAAAATACTCAGTCACACAACGCCTTAGGCCTGAAATAGGTTGGTATGATTAGTTTACTCAGAGATAACCCTCTACTAGTAAAGATTAAAATTATGGTAAAAGATGGATTAAGTGCTGATGGTCCAGAAACTATTCAGCAATCAACTGGCAAATACATGGCTATGTACCAGTTAATACCACAAGATGTCTGATAGTAACATTTTTGGGTATTCTGTAATAACCTCAAGTTGTTATGGTAACTCATTTACATAGGTGTTAATGAGAACAAGGGGAACTAACGGTGGTGCCAATGAGAGATGGGGCACCCCTAAATTATCCATACTTTCACTCCCCGCTGAAGAAAAAAGGCTTGGAATCCTTATATATAAACCTTAGCAGGTGTAAGCATAACTCGGGGAAAAAAGGGTGTTGTCCAGCCTGTGTGCTGGGGAGTGGGGTATGTAGAGGGAGATGTCAGGATGAGAACCCCAGGTGACAATGATGATGCAGAGGAAGATAAAGACTGATACTCCAAGGTCCCCCAGCAGGAGATCAGATGTGAGTGACGCCACTCATACGGTTAAACACTTTGCAGACATTATCCGCTATTGCACTTCAACATTTGTGGGACTGTTTATCTGCATAGTGGATTTGTTCATAAAGGGACTTGTGATAACTTGCAAATTGCTTCTCATGTGCTTCTAGGATCCCTTATTCTAATGATACCGATAGTAATACTCCTGATGCTGTAGCCCTCAAGAGACTAAATCTTTATTGATCACTGCGGTTTAAAAGATTAATCAATCACCAATCCATCAATAAGGCTATACCATCCTCCTCAGCTACTGCAGGACTGTTTCCTATGGTATACAAGTCAGTGTTTTCTCCAGTCCAATTCCGAATCTAGGTAGAGCCGTGATTAAGACTGCCAAGAAATTTCTGCTGCAAACCTATTTGGGAGTTTCTCCACAGAGCTCTGTCAATATTACAGACTGGATTGTTGGAGCTTACTTTGGTGCAATGCTTGAATACTCAATTCCTAGTGCTGACATTCCTGATCTTCCAGCTCACCTACAAGCTCTCTGAGTTGATGCACCAATTAGGAAGCACATGTTATTGTTACCCATTGTATTTCTTCTAGTTAGATTCCCAATACCAGCACAGTTCCTTGTTCTCTGTTTTTTGTGCCTTTGGGGTCTTTCTGGATCCATTTTGTACTTCTTTTTGTCGCACAGTAACTTATTTCTAAATCAGCTGTATAAATAGGAAGCAAGTTCCTCTCAACCAGATGGCAACTTCAACCTTCTAGCTTTCAAACAGGCAGCCCACATTTCTGTACTGGCAGCTTTAGATACCACTTCCCTGTCTTTCCTGTAGAGCAGAAGACAAAATGCCTGTGCCTCACTTATCATCAGCATCACTAAAAATGATGCGATGAGCACCTTAACTAGTCACCCTTCTTCCAAAAGTTGTGCCCCTTCTATTAGTGGCAGTTTGAAGTGGAGTAGAACAAAAAAAAAATTTTGTAGTAAAAATTAAAAAATAAAAATGAAAACTTCCTTTGAAGTTTTCAGTGCAAAATGTGAATTTTCCTCTTTTATTAAACTAACTATCAAAAGGTGTTCACAACAAGCTACTTTGGAAAGATAATGTAGCTCTTTTAAGCCCATTGAAACTCCATCTTCTGAATTATGTGGTAGGCATTCGAACTTGTAATGTCAATTAATTGTCCAATGTGAGGAAAAACTACACTGGGAAATTACGCAAAATTGTGTCCTTAAGGCCAACAAGTGTTGCACAGTTTTGCTACCCATGAAATGTAATAAATAAGACTAGAAAAAAGTCCAAAAATTATTTTATTGCTATGGTTACACTACATAAGATATACTAAAAACTAGTAAACATAGTAAGCACAAAATTTAAGCCATCTACCTAAAGGAATTAAAGCAGAGCATTCACAAAATCTGTAATAGATTTTTTCTGTCAATATTTTAAATTTAGAGGCAAATACAAAACATACTGTACATTCCTGAGATTAATAAGGGATGTATCCTTAATTATTGTTATTCAGCTAAAATATCTAGCATAATAGGAAATAAATTTATGCTTACCTTGGCCAAGAACTCCCATATCATTCTTGAGTTTCTTTAATACCACAAGTAATGTTGGGTACTCAATTACTACCTTGTCTTTCAAATTGTCTAGAAGGCTTTTACTGGTATGCAGTTCATCATAGCTTAAAAAAATAATTGAAAGTTTATTTTAACTTTTATAGCATCGAGGATATAATATGCATTTTCTTATTTCCAGAAATGAACATAATAATTAGTTCATCTTGGTAAGACTAATTTTCAATTGGAAACCACTTTAATTACAAGCCAATGTTACTATCCATCTAGATCAAATAAACAAACTTTATCCTAAAAATATAGGAATAAGCGAAATATAGGTATCTCTAAAGATTAAGAGGACTAAAACCTGATTTTGAATTAAATAAAAAAAAAACTCAGTGTACAATTTGTTTTCCTGTACTAGTTGCCATTATAGTATGCTAAGTAAATAAACAGATGTAATCATAATTTTTCATGCTTTAAGGCTCTAATATTAAAGGTTTAATTTACATGCTTAACATTGAATATTAGTTTAACATACTTGCTTTTTAATTGTCAATAGTTTATTAGACAGGTAGCAAAGATCATATAGGCTCAAACTGTCAGAACAAGTTTATATTGAAGGCATTTACACCTATCTTGTAAAGGTAAAACTGCTTGGACACAATTTAGACAATGTATGATCCCCATTATGTGAATCATGCTTTGAAAAATGGCATAATCTTGCCATTTACTCCTCAGCCAAACCCCCTCCTCACAGCATCAGCTGCGAACACAACTCCCAGCAGAAAACTCCACTTATTCCTGTGTTCTGCCAGGGTCACGTGATTTGGACAGCAGGCCTTTTCCATATAAGGAAGCCTTTTCACCCTCCAGGAAGGATATATTCGGAGCCAGTACAGACATCAGCTTTACGTAACAAAAGTTATGCCACAGTAATAAAAAGTCAACTGAGCATATTCCCTACAATTACATTATAAAACTACCCTATCCTCTCTGGTCTTTATAAATCTCCAAACCAAAATAAGCTGGATGCTGGTGTTGGGGGGGAAAGAATTTTCAATTGTTTTCTACAATGCAAACCCTGTTTCTAATACTTAATATAACTGCAACATCTAACAGATGCTCAGCTACTATTACAATGTGATCTGAGTGACGTGACTCCTGTTTTGAAACTAAAATTAGGATTATGAAATTAGGATTATTAAATTACTACTAAACTACTGAATCAGTTAAAGGCAAATAAAGTTTAGATACAAAATAAATTTTATATACAAGGGGGACATTTCCCTTAGTTGCTCTTCACTCAGTTTTTTTTTTTAACATGCTGTATAGTTATTCTTTACCAATAACCACATTTCATGGATGCGAGTAGTTATTGATACACTTGACTATTTACAGTAATGCGTGACTAAGAACAGTACATCTCAGAAGCCACCAGACAAAAGAAATACTGAAGGTAAGCTAGGAATTGAGTTTTCTGGCTTTGAAGGAAACTTCATGTAAACAATAGCTATTTCCCCCGCCCCCCACCCCTTATTAAACTTCAACCATCATGAAAATATTTGATTTCATGTTTCTCTTGACCCAAAGTAACTATTACCTGTCCTTTCTTAAACCCTTTAAAAAGGATAACAATATATTAAATTTCTTATTCAACGAATGCTTTCATAACTTGTGGATTAAAACAGAAACATTTACTGGCTTACTTACAGTACTTTGCATTTAAAGTATAGCAATACCTTTCCTTTGGCAAGGACCTCAACACATTCTTTTCTGGTTAAGCAAACATTTACCTCAAAGAGGCTAAAGTAATTCACATGCCACAATACACTTTCCATTATCTCATGTTTTAGACAAAACAGCTTTAGTCTCCAGTTTGGCATAGCATAAAACCTTTGTACTTTAAACTATTTTATGATTGTAAATTATTAAAGTGTTAGATCACTGAACCACAGTTTGGTTTTGTTAAAGTAAATGTTATTGGCGATAGACAGGAAGAATTACAGAAAGTATATAGAAGTTTAGTTTTTTTTTTAACAGTGCAAATACTTGCAAATATAAAGTGAGCACTGTATGCTTTGTATTCTGTATTGTAACTGAAATCAATATATTTGAAAATGTAGAAAACATCCAAAAATATTTAAATAAAATGGTATTCTGTTGTTCAACAGTGTGATTAATCATGATTAATTTTTTTAAATCACTGACAGCCGTACTGACAACAAATGTCAGCAAGGGGTGCATCTGAGCTGGTATGGAACACTGCTGAACTGCATATGTAGACAGGAAAAAACAACATTCAGTACTGTTTCAGAAACTGTGGTTAAAGCCTGCTGTTATAAACAAAGCTTCATTATCTGGCACCATATTCAATCTCCCTGCCTATCCCATCATGTTCCCTTGTCTCCACAGACACCCCACATCCACATTCTCTACTAGCTTTCCCTTCATTGTTCTAGCCACCCATTGTGTTCACTTCCGCATATTCCCGACTTCTCCTACACACCTCTCTGATTCCCTGCCCTTACTCCCCACCCTGGGGGGCATGGATCAACATTCATGTCACACTCTCCATCAGTACCAGACTTGGGCCAGGGAAGCTAATGATCCAATCAGCAGACCAAATTCGGTAATGATTCCTGGTTACATGCCACCTGAACACATTGCGCATATGCTAAGATGATGACTCTCCACCCTGGGTCATTCTTTGCCCCACACATTGCATTGTTTCCCCTCCCCCCCGTCTTCTGCCCAGATCTCAAATGGTCAATAAGCTGAGGGAAGCCTGGATTCTGTCCCACTTAGTACAGCTTCACTACCACCTGGTAAAGGCTGTAGGTAGATGGCTGCCAACTTGGCGGGGGGCTGCTTGTAGTTTCAGCTCTGTTGGGACAATGGTAGATAGTAGCCATTTTGGTAAGGGCAATCACAAGCTGGTACGCCTAACTTCAGTACCAGCAGTCATGGGATAAGAAGGGAAGTCCTCTTATGGATCAGTAACTGGTTAGAGCCAGGAAACAAAGGGTAGGAATAAATAGTCAGTTTTCAGAATGGAGAGAGGTAAATAGCAGGTCCCACAGGAATCTGTAATGGGACCAGTGCTGTTCAACATATTTATAAATGGTCAAGACAAAGGGGTGAACAGCGAGGTGGCAAAGTTTGCAGATGATAACTATCTTGAGTAATTTTGTACGTCCAAAGCTGACTGAAGAATTACAAAGGGATCTCACTAAACTCTGTGACTGGGCAACAAAATCGCTGTTGAAATTCAATGTTGATAAATGCAAATGCAAAGTAATGCACATTGGAAAACATAATTCCAATTATGTTTTCCAAAAATGATGGAGTTTAAATTAGCTATTACCACTCAAGAAAGAGATCTTGGAGTCATTGTGGCTAGATCTCTGAAAACATCTGCACGATGTACAGTGGCAGTAAAAAAAGCTAACAGAAGGTTAGGAATCGTTAGGAAAGGGACTGATAATAAGACAGTAAATACCATAATGCCAATATATAAAAACATTGTATGCTCACACCTTGAATACTTTTGCAGTTTTGGTCACCCCATCTCCAAGAAAAGACATATTAGAAACGGAAAAGGTACAGAGAAAGGCAACAAAAAATATTAAGGTTGTGACCAGCTTCCATATGAAGAGAGTTTAAAAAGACTGGGTCTATTTAGCTTGGAAAAGAGACAATGGAGGGTGGATATGATTCAGATGTATAAAATAATGAACAGTGTGGAGAAAGTAAATAAAGAAATGTTATTTGCCCCTTCACGTAAGAGAACAACTAGGGTCACCCAATAATAACAGGCAACAGGTTTAAACAACCAAAGGAAGTACTTCCTCACACAATGCACAGTCAACCTGTGGAACTCATAGCTAGGGGATATTGTGAAGGTGAAAATTATAATGGGGTTCAAAAAAAATTAGATAAGTTCATGGAGGATAGGTCCATTAATGGCTATTAGCCAAGATGGTCAGGGACACAACCCCATGCTCTTGGTATCAATAAGTCACTCACTGCCAGATTCTGGGACTGGACGACAGGGGATAATTGCCCTTTTCTGCTCATTCACTTTGAGCTAACTGGCACTGGCTACTGTCAGAAGACAGGATACTGGGCCAGATGGACCATTGGTCTGAACCCATATGGCCATTCTTATGTTCTTATGGCTAGCAGCTTTCAGAGGGTCCCAGCAAAATGATCTCTTGGAAGGAAGCTGTGAGTGTGGAGAGGATGAGGGCAGGGCATTCTGTCTGCTGCACTGCACCCTCTGGCATTTCCAGGGGGCTCATGTGCTCTGTGATGGTAAAAAGGCCATGGAACAGTGCATTGCTTACATGGGTTGGTTTGGAGCACCTTCTCCAAGGCGCTGGAGTGTGAATACCCAAGGAGAAGAGAGTTGCATGGGAGTCCATAGGGTGTGCAAAGTCATCCATTTTTTTAACTAACAGATTGTTGCCCTTCACACTAGCCTGAACCTCTTTGGGAAACCCAGAGGATTAGAATTATGAAACCCGTATCATGAAAACTGAAGTCACCACAGATCTGTGTCCATGACATCAACTGAAGCTTGGAGGCTGACCTGGCTGTCAGCTGATCCTTGTCAATGATGTCTTGAAATTGTGGTCCGAGTTACTGTGGAAGTTTTGTTGGTAAACTCAGACAATTTGTTGTAATTAATAATGTTGTATTTAGAAATCAATGCCTGATAATTTGCAATGCAAAACTGTTGGCTAGTGGAGGAGAAATTTTCTTCCAAAGGAGGTCTACTTTTTGGCATCCTTGTTGGAAGGAACAGAATTAGGCTGTCTCAGTCTGATGCACTCAGTGACAGTCTGAACTACCAGAGATTTGGGGTGCGTGTGTGAAAACAAATATTCCACCCCCTTAAATGGTACACCTTTTAAGGGTTGGGGCACAGGTGGCTGGGGTATGCAGAATGTCTTGATGGACTCCAATATAGCTTCATTGATCAGAAGTGATACTTTGATGGGCATCTTCCAGACTGCAGTCCCTAACACTTGTCAGTGGAGTCCGGGATTTCCTCCAGGGGAATCTGGAGTGACTCCCCAATGCTCCTCAGGAGGTCTTGAGATTGGCAGAAATTGTTGGGTAGCAATGAATAGCCTCACAGCTGCTATCTCAGCCTCTACCTCATCATAGGATTATGAATCTCCAGATTCCACTGGCATAGCTGTTGGCACCATATACCTCAGTTAGTGGACAATACTGTAAAATGGGGCAATGATGTTGTGGATATCTACCTACAGACCACTGATTCCACCAGTATCAGTGACTGGGTTGGAATACAGAGCCAAGTCCTCAAGCATAGCAACCAGGGTCTGATGGGTGGGTAATGGGAAGGGCTTCTGCCTTTTGGTTGGGCAGATGGTGCTGAATTAGGCTGGGATGTGAATGTCACTACTATCAAGTATTTCTTCCTATACTATTGGTGCAGCTGGTAATCCTTCCCTTCTTTTTCTTGCTGCTGCCAGGTTGTCTTTTTTGTTTAATTAAATATCAGGGTTGGAAGGGACCTCAGGAGGTCATCTAGTCCAATCCCCTGCTCAAAACAGGACCAATCCCCAGACAGATTTTTGCCCCCGATTCCTAAATGGCCCCCTCAAGGACTGAACTCACAACCCTGGGTTTAGCAGGCCAATGCTCAAACCACTGAGCTATCCCTCCCACTCATTTCCTTCCCCTTCCATGACCTGCAGTTTTGGGGCAGCTCTTGGCAGTTCAGATCCATGCTCTCTGTGAGCCCCTGATATGTCTGTACCAGGATGCAGAGTCTCATTAGATTTGGAGGATGCAAGGAAGGCAGTCATCTTCTTGGAACCCTTGGGAGAAGATTTTGCCTGCTTCTTATAAGAGTGTTTCTCCTTACCCTCCTGCCATTGACTATTAAGAGTCCTTGGGCCTGGTCTCTGATGGCCCAAAGCGAGGGTGTGTCTGGCCAGCAGGGGTGTTAACATGTACCTCCAGCTGATGTACAGGGTGTATATGTGAAGATCAACTGACCCAGGGTTGGACTGGGCTTTCATAGACCATTCCATCAAGTGTCTTCAGAACTGGAATTCATGGGATTGCTGGATTCAGGGTGGAAAGGAACAACCAATATTGCATTTAGAGGGAATGTGGGATTCTCCAAGGCAATATAATCCTGAATCATGGGGGTCACTCACTGGGATGATCCAGGGGCACGCCATGCAGGACATGAAGCCTGAAATTTTAGGCATCCTAAGAACCAAATGGTGGTGGTGTAAAAGAGGGTGAACCCCCCAGACAGCAAAATACTACCTACCTATTAGTAAAACTTCTGTAACTATACAAAGGGTACACTATTTACAGAAAAAACACACACCTAGATTAGAAGCAGGAAGGTTAGTGAAGCTATGGACAATGAGGGTTAGAACAGTAGAAAGTAACTGGGGAGGCAGTCACTCTAACCTGTGACAAGGTTTGCATACCCTGCAGTAGGCAAGAAAGGGTGGTGGAAGTCCTGCTCTGGGTGATGGAAGTCCCACCCCACAGACCATGCTGGGCATGCTCCAACTGCTGCCTCAGTATAAAATGGAGCACCCCAGCTCATTTTAGGCTGAGCACAGAGGAGGGAGGATGCTTGGTGGAGGCTCCAGCATCTGACTGTGGGAACCAGAGTTCCCATGGACCAGACCAGAGACCTTTCACCTATGGCCGGCCAACCAGAGTCGGACTCCCAGAGCACTACCTACACCAAGGAGCTTGGAGACCCCGATGATATACAGAACCCGGCTTCAGCAGACACAGCAGGAAGTGGCCCAGGGAGGCAGAGTGAGTGGTATCTCCCATCCGAGGAAGATCAGCATGCTGTGGTAGGGTCCTTGTTGACTGAATGGTGACCATACTCGCTGCTGACAGGGCACTGGACCGAGACCCAGTGGAGGTGGTCTCCCTACCCCAGCTATCACCCCCACAGTGGTGGCCCCTGACTTTGGCCATTAGGCCACACAGTCCTTATCCCCAGGGAAGCCATAGTGACTCTGGCTATTAAGCTGCACAGCCCTGATCCCCAAGGACAGCTGTATAGACTCTGACTACTAGGTCTCACTGCCCTGAATACAAGAGCAGCCATACTGATTTTGGCTATTAGGCCACACAGCCCTTATCCCTATGGCAGCAGCACTGACTCCAACCATTGGGCTGTGTTGCTCTCAGCCTAGGGATAGTCAGGTAGGCTGTAACCATGGTGGTATCACAACCCCAAAAGGGGACGGGCGTGCATACTTCCTCTAATGCCCTCTGTTTGGAACATGAAGATGTGCAGGAGCAGATCAGGGGATGCTTCTAGTGAAAAAAATTTGTGGTATGCTCACTCACATTGGAATACCCACCCATAGGGACTACCGCACAAAGAAGAATCTACAGTTCTGCACCCTGCAACCATTCTTCCATCTTGCAGGAAGACAAAAATATTCAACCTCCTTCTGTAGATAGTAACATTACATTTGTTTAGGCTATTGCAATAAGACCCCCTCCACTGAAGCCTACAGCTATCATCTCAGTGGTATAACTGTCTGCACTGGTTTCAAACAACAGGAAATTCCCTGCTAAGATCAGGTCTCCCCCTACATCATCCACAGGAACTCTGATTTTTGCTGCAATCTCAGATTAAAGATAAAACTGAAATTCTCATGTGATTTCTGGAACTCATAGAACTCTAGTTGTAGGACAGAAAACTGTCATATCGGAAACAATCTCTGATAGATAAATCATAACATTTAAAAAAAGTTCACACTTCTAAAAATTTTCTTGCACTAACCATCACATTTGATCATTACCCAGATTTTAAGATGGTAGTCCTGAGGCAAAGCCCTCTCCCCCCATAATATTTTGTTGAGATTGAGCTTCCCTAAATGGAAACAGAGGTATTATTAGTATAATTAAGACACAATAGATTGATGGCATGAGACACTACAATTTTGGACCCCATCTTAGAATCGTTATTCAGGCAAACTCCCAATAACTTCTGGGAAGTAAATGGAATTTTCCTGACAAAAGACTGCAGGATTTTACCCTTTTCTGGATGCCTGTATTTTCCTCAAAGACAGCACTTACAAGATCTCTCCGAAGCACTCATTCTGAAGTGCTGTAGCACAGCGAAGATAATAACTAACAGATGGACTTTCATTCCTAAGTGGTGAATAAACCCTTTGTGTGGTTATGATTTGGTGAACATGGAAGTAGTGAAATACACTTCTGAATTAGATGAGAGAGGAAAATTTACTTTTGGATTGGGAATACATTTTTCCTTGAAACTACATAAAATTCTTTAGCTTTGTATTTACAAGTTCTGTCAAAATTTTAAATGCGCAAATTTTAAGAATATCAATCTGAACTCTGAAAAACTAGGAAAAAAGTAAATCTTTAAAAGGAACACTCCCACCATGAAACTACCTTTTGATTAACATCCCTTCCCCATAAACTTATCTTTAACACAAATACAAAAACCCGTTTTTAAATTGAACAATACTTTTTGAAAAGTGAAAGTAAGTTCAAGGCAATTAAGTTTACAAATGAAAATGTAATTTACACTAATATTTAAAAATATATTGGCATCACCTTTAATTCAGTAGTTTATTTCATTACAGATTTGTGAACCTCTACGTTGTGAGCATTTTTAGGCTGTATCTACACTAGTCTCTCTCTAAACTTTCCCCCTTGCTGTTAACACATGTACAGATCTACCTGTGCTAATACTGTTGAGAGTGTAGTCCAGCTCTGGCATTTTAACCATTATGTCATCTATCCCTCCTAAGTACAGGTATAGACAACTCGGGGGCTGCCAGCTCCTCACGTACACTAGCACTCCCACTACTGCAATGATGGGAAATTTCAGGGAAAAAGTCCTAGTATACATAAGGTGTTAGAACACACTGCCTTCCTCTCAGAGGCGGCTCTAGCTTTTTCACCACCCCAAGGCAGCCTTCGGCAGCTTGCCTGCAGGAGGTCCACTGGTCCCGCAACTTTGGCATACCCGCCGCCAAATTGCCGCTGAGACTGCGGGACTGGCAGATCTCTCGCAGGCAAGCTACCGAAGGCTGCCTGACTGCTGCCCTCACAGGGACTGGCAGGGTGCCCCCCTGCGACTTGCTGCCCCAGGCATGCGCTTGGAGTGCTGGTGCCTGGAGCCGCCGCTGCTTCCACTGTCAATCAGTTGGTCCAAAAATCTTGCCAAGAACCAACTGTAACTTTTATAACTATTTCAAGAGAAGTTTTTAAAATTCAGCTCATTTCATCATTAAATGAGGATCATCCACAGAGCGGATCTTTTAAGTCAGTATTCTATATCCTTCAGGCACAAAATTTTGTGTACAGCAACTTTATGCAGCGTTTGAACCTGGGATTCTCAGCACAAAAGCAAAGACCTGTACCACTTGAACTAAAGGAGTAACTTCAGTAGCTGAAAACAGCAGTAGGGGGTCATTGCCTGGACGACTATAGAGGGAGATGTAACCTACTTCACAAGCATGTTACACATGTACCTCACCATCCAACTTTACCCATCTGCATAAAAAGTGCATATTTTTCTCCACCTATTAAATACCGAATGGAACAACAGAACAGAAGAGGAATAGCATCATCCTTTTCTTTACATTCAGATTAAGTTCTTCAGACTATGTAATGATAATTTCAGTCACAGAAATACCTTCAGAACCTTCAGAAAATATAGATCCTGCTGAAGACACAGTTACAGCAAGCCATATCTCCTCTCTTTTGTATCAATGAGCCTTTGACTATGGAAATCAAAGTACAGTTGGAATCAGAAGTGATAGAAACATGTAAAATAATATTCTAACAGTTACAATAAAATTGAATGATTGAGGCAAGAATGAAGAAAGATCCAGTGGAAAACAGACAGGTAGGGACACTTTTTAATCTATGTAGTGAGGCACAGCGGCCTTCCACTGAGTCAGACAGGGAGAGTCCACACACTGAACCAGGGTGGGCAAGGCCAGGCCATGCTTGCACACCCATCCCACCGGAAGTCAGGAGGTGGAACAGGAAGTATGAAGGGAGGGTCCTGCAGTTCAGTAGTGCTGCAATTGCCAGAGAACAGGCACCTCTTGCCCATTCCCAGGCTGACAGACTGTAGTAGAATCCTGCTGAACCGAGGACAGGACAGAACTGCTGGCGCTGTCCACTGACCCAGGCACTGAAGAGTCACTGGCCTTCTACCCTGAGGAAACAAAGGACCCCTGCGGATCCAGTTACACCTCAAAGGAATGGTAGGAAGTGACCCAATCTGGCTGCATTGCTGCTGGAGACCTGGTTAGTGTGTTGTGGCTGGATTCTGTGTTGACCCAGTGACGGAATGCTCTGCCACTGTTAGGGCCCTGGGCTGGGGCCCAATGGAGTCAGGTGGGCCTAGGCCCCTCTATCCCTTGCCACCCCACCACTCTAGGCCAAGAGGCCTGCGTTTGTCGGCCATCCACTGGAACCAGGGTACAGGCCAGAGCCATAGACTATTGCTGCTCTGCCCTGACTGAAGGTCTGGGCTCAACAAACTTGCCTGTCCTGCCCTGAAGGCTGGGGCTCATAGACTTGTGCTGCTCTGCCCAGATCGTGGGCTAGAGCCCCTAACTATTTGCTGCTCTGACCAGACTGCAGGCCAGAGCCATAAGCTGTTTAATGCTCTGCTAATTCCCTGACTCTGGGCGCTGCCCAGTGACATAGTAAGGCAGAGTGGCCTCCCAATGACCCAGAGGGGGAGGGACCACCCCAACCCACTACAATCTACTTATCACCTAAATTAGTAGTGATATTTAAATACTCAATATAGATAAGCTTTTCATTGTTAGTCTAGAGACACTAGGTAACAGTGAAGGGGAAGAAAAGATACTAAGACAGGAGTTCTCAGACTTTTGTACTGGTGACCCCTTTCACATAGCAAGCCTCTGAGTGAGACCCCCCCCTTATATATTAAAAACATTTTTGTATATATTTAACACCTTTATAAATGCTGAAGGCAAAGCAGGGTTTGGGGTAGAGCCTGACAGCTCATGACCTCCCACGTTATAACCTCTCGACCCTCTAAGGGGTCCCGACCTCCTAGTTTGAGAACCCATGTACTAAGAAAATAAAGAGTGGAACTAAGCCACCTTGGAAGGACAAAGGTTGTCCTTATCACTTTTTGAGAATGAGGCAATGGCTCAGAGCTGAGCAGAGTAAAACTTGTCTAAAGAGAAGCATAGAAAAATGGTAAAGCATTAAAAGCAGATAGTTTGTCTGCTGCAATGATTCCTTTGACAAAGTCAGGGGTAATTTGTGAAAGAGGAGTTTGGGCTGCATAATGATAATCCAAAGACTCCAACCAAAGGACAAACCATTCTGGATTTGCTTGTCACTTATGGGAGAGTGGTAGAAAATATGAAAATCCTTGGGACTGGAGGGAAGGGAACGAGATTGGAACTAGTGAATGTCAGCTGCCTGGATTCAATACAATCAGGTTAACAGAATGCAGCAGTACAAAGGAATTAAATTTCAGGAAAAAAATGTTGGGAAAATAAAGAATTCAGTAAGGCATAATGGGAGGAAATATTAAATCCACCCACACAAAAGACACTTGGAGTTTCCCAAGACATTACAATTAAGATGCAGAAGACAGAAAATCTTATAAAAATAATTAGCCATGTGGCCTCACAAGGAACTGCTGTTAAAAAATAAATGATACTTTAAATGGTAAGATGGGGAGGTAATCAAACAAGAATATTCTGAGTCAGTTAAGGCTGGCATAGAAAAGATAAAGGCAGCAAAATGAGCTAATGCTAGCTAGAGGGGCTAAAGGAAAGTCTCCAAAACAAAAAAGCACAAGGGAGAAAGCAAGTCAGCTAATACTTCAGAAGGATCAATTAAACGGATGTCTCAAAAATAACTCCGATAGTGTCATTTTCTATACTACTAAATTACTCCTTAAAAAAAAAAAGTCATGGACAGTTAGTTATCAAAAGACTAAAGGAAAAATCAAAACATGTAACTTCTATCACTAGTGTAATATTGGAGAAATGGGGAGAAAAAAGGGAATGCTGGAGGTACAGTGTATTTTGAGTTTAGTACATTCTATAAGGTTTCATAAAATATTACTTGAAACAGTTTGAACAATCATGTGGATTGCAAACAGCCTAAGGGCTTGTCTACATCAGAAAGTTGCAGCGCTGGTGAGGGAGTTACAGCGCTGCAACTTAGGAGGTGTACACATCTGCAGGGCACCACCAGCGCTGCAACTCCCTGTTTGCAGTGCTGGCCGTACTCCCGTTTTGTCTCGGGTGTAGAGGATCCAGCGCTGGTGATCCAGCGCTGGTAATCAAGTATAGACACTTACCAGCGCTTTTCTTGACCTCCGTGGAATAAGCAGGTATCCCAGCATACCTGAGGAAGCCTCTGGTAATCAAGCTGGTCTCCTTCCCCGGCTTGCTCTCGCGTTCCCCGAACCCCGAGCAAGCAGGTCTCCTTCCCTGAGGTTTGCACGGTGGTTCGGGGAACATGCAAACCGCAGCGAAGCTGGTCTCCTTTCCCAGTTTGCTCTCTCGTTCCCCGAACCCCCGAGCAAGCAGGTCTCCTTCCCTGCGGTTTGCAGGGTGGTTCGGGGAACGCAAGAGCAAACCGCAGCGAAGCTGGTCTCCTTTCCCGGTTTGCTCTCTCGTTCCCCGAACCCCGAGCAAGCAGGTCTCCTTCCCTGAGGTTTGCTGGGTGGTTCCGGGAACGCGAGAGCAAACCGCGGCGAAGCTGGTCTCCTTTCCCGGTTTGCTCTCTCGTTCCCCGAACACCCGAGCAACCAGGTCTCCTTCCCTGCGGTTTGCAGGGTGGTTCGGGGAACGTGAGAGCAAACCGCGGCGAAGCTGGTCTCCTTCCCCGGTTTGCTCTCGCGTTCCCCGAACCCCCGTGCAAGCAGGTCTCCTTCCCTGCGGTTTGCAGGGTGGTTCGGGGAACGCGAGAGCAAACCGCGGGGAAGCTGGTCTCCTTTCCCGGTTTGCTCTCTCATTCCCCGAGCCCCCGAGCAAGCAGGTCTCCTTCCCTGCGGTTTGCAGGGTGGTTCGGGGAACGCGAGAGCAAACTGCGGGGAAGCTGGTCTCCTTTCCCGGTTTGCTCTCGCGTTCCCCGAACCCCCCTTGAAGCCGCCCAACAGCGCTGCAGTGTGGCCACATCTAACACCACTTGCAGCGCTGGTTGCTGTAAGTGTGGCCACTCTGCAGCGCTGGCCCTATACAGCTGTACTAATACAGCTGTAACAACCAGCGCTGCAAAATTTTAGATGTAGACATGGCCTAAGTGACTGTAACCAAAGCATAATGAAAAGTGGTCATGTACAGAGCAGGAGGAAGTGTTAGGTCAAGTTTCATTTATATCTTAATTAATGGAAGTAAACAGCACATTAATGGAATCTGCAGATGCTACAAAACAGAGTTTTATTCCTTGTAAGTGGGGAAGGATTTTACAAATAGGCATTTTATGAGGATGTGGGTGGGACAGTAATGTTGTAAAACTCGTTTCAGAAGTAGAGACAGCTTTTAAGTTGCAGGTCAGACACAGACTCTGTCATTTAAGATTCCTAGTTAGTGGATTCTTATGTACAAAGTAAGCATTATTGCCTGGCTAGCAATATTTTTGGAAATATTAGCACAAGGAATGATATAGATTTATAGACTTCAAGGCCAGAAGGGACAACTGTAGTCTGATTTCCTGCATAACACAGGCCACAGAATTTCACCCAATTATTCCTGAAGTGGAGGGAATTATTATTCTTACGAGAATATTACCAAGCCCAGCAACTTGTAGTTTTAACTAGTCTATATTTTAGAAAAACATCCAATCTCAATTAAAAGACTTAAAATGATGACAAATTTACCACTTCTCTTGATAATCTGTACCAATGATTAATTACTCTCACTGTTAACGAAGTTGCATCTTTTTTCAAGTTTATATTTTTCTAACTTCAACTTCTAACCACTGGATCTCATTATGTCTTTGTCTGCTAGACTAAAGAGTTCTCTAGGTATCTTTCTACTTGTGTAGGTACTTCTTTCATCGTGAGACCCAGCTGGCAAGCCTAGGGCATGGCAGAGAAAGACACACAGAATTCTACCCGATCTCCAATTAGAGCAGCAGTTACACAGGGACTGCTATCGCACCGTATAGAGCAGGCCTAACACACCCTGAATTCAGTCCAGAGGAGATAAATCCAACCCTGACAGTGCAGAATCCTTACTCCACCCTTCACCATGTCCGATCCCAATCCAAAACTAAACTCCAGAACATGGATGTAAACATACAGTATCTTTAAAACAACTGCAAAGGCAGTTATCTTTGCAACAAACTCTGCTTTGTGACAGAAAGAAGATAAAAAGCTGATGCAATAGCCATTGGCTAATCCAGTGTAATGAAATGTGACATGGAATAAAAGATATCTGGAAACACTAACACAGGACCTTTAATGTACTGTAGACAGAATGATATTCCAGTTAAGAGGACTTATTACTTCCTTACATTCACTACTTTTGACATGCGTTTTCCCCATTCCCTCTATTTTAGACTGGTACATCTTATCTTGCCTAAAACTTAAATCTTGACTCTGTATTGTTACTCATCGGTCTTAGGCTTTTACAGCTTATTTGTGTAAGAGGCTCATTGCCATACACTTGCCAATAAGGGGTTACGAACCCTTTGAGGAAAGGGAAAAAATATAAATAAAAAAAATAAACACTCCTTTCCTGGCAAACAAGCAGGAAGGTCAAGTCCCTCCTTGGTGGGGGACAAATAGTCCTACTTCCCTTCTGTCAGTAAGAGATAAACAGAGGGATTCCCCTTTGGCAAGATCAGAAGGAAACAGCGCTGGTTCTCCTTTCTGACAGGAACATAAAAGGCTCCCTTTTCAAGTCTGCCCTTGTGACAGAAGGGACAGCCAAGAGACCATTTTTCACAGCAGTCTGGCTTCACTGAACAATCCTGTGTGTTCTCTGCTCAGTTGTGAGCAAGCTCAACTTCTTTCTTCCAGAAGCCCTTGCCCCAAAACCAACCCTGCTTTATGGAAACACCTTAATATAGTCCAGTTGAAGACTCTTCTTGCCAAACCTAGCAGCCAACGAACCCTTTATGAAACAAGGCAGAATCTCTTCTCTCACCCCTAAAGGGATTTACCAGCTTTGCTATCCTGATGGATGCTGGCCATATATACATCATCACATGCCTTTTATTTACATGCCCCTCAGATCTCCCCCAGAGCCTACAGAAACTCCTAGCTGACCAGACAGGTAGGAGGTAAGCCATGACTAATGTTAAATGGATGATTATATTCTCTCATCCTCCACCTCTTCCTCTATACTCCTTTCCCCATGTTTGTAGCTTTTGTGCAATATTAGCACAGTAAGGCCCTGACTCCTTGATTGAGGTCCTTAGGTGCAGTAATACAAACAATTAAAAAGAGTTCATTAAATCCAATGGAATTCACTATTGGGTATTAAATGCTGTTTTGTGAAACTGTCTCCAGGTTTAAAACAATTACTCCTGAGAAAACAACTTATTGCTCAAGATAGCAAGAAGGACATGTTCTATCCAGACTGGAATTATCTATAAAAGTTTCTCAAAGGTCAAGTAAGCGATTATGAACATTCAGCTTGGCATACTAAAGATTCAGATCATACGCATTTGTTACTGTTAGCAATGACTACATTTCTGCTTTCCATTTGTGTTGCGTAATACAAGGTTTTAGTAAAGAACATTAAGTGAATAGGAATGAAAATTGACGATCATTACAGTAAAACTTACAAGTTTTGGAAACTGCTGCTCCCTATTGTTTTTAATCAGTTGAAAAATTCAAGCTAACTATTACTAAAAGGAGCAGACAGACTGATATTCCCAAGAAAAAAGGGAAAGCAGAACTTTAGTTGGATACAGAATGGTTGGAGTTGCTGACAACAGTTAAGGCTGATGATGGACTGATCAGGAGATTTAAAAGATATGTCAAACTGTAAGAGAGGCTGAAGGAAAAAGAAAGTTTTAATAAAAAAATGAAATTGGGGATAAATAAGAACACCCAAAGCATGAGAGGCATGGAAGGAGTACATTTAGATCTAGCTGTTGGGGAGAATCTTCAATATTGATGCAGAAGTGATATTAAAAATTATTATAACTTTAAAATTGTTACAAACTTGTTTGCACTTTTACTGAATACTAAGATATAACTAAGAATGTTATAGTCAGGTGCTTGGAAATAAAGCAGTACATATGTTTCACTAGTTCTGTTACAAAATGTTAAAGCTAAAGGTTTCTGCTTCTATATTTCAAGGACAATCAAATCTCAAGACAGAGTGACTACGTAAAACACTCATATTTTAAGTAGAGCCTTAATTGTAAAAAGAAATGCAGGGTGTGTTATCCGAGCAATAAATCTAAGAAGAGTGGTCTTTACTAACCCCACACTCTTGCAAGAAAACCTGCTTGTGTTCTTAAAACTTTCAGAGAAGAATACGTAGGTGGAGAAGTTTTAAACTTGTTTATTTCTTAAATGCAGAAATGACAAACACCTTTGTGAAATACAGACTTGCAAATATGTTAGCTAAATGCAAAGCTCCTAATATAGCTCTTAATGTCATTGCTATGTAAATAGTAAAATGCTTCATGTACCAACATGGCATCTAATGACCTTGCTAAACCAGTGTAAAAGCCATTAAGTATAGAATATTTATATTAATGGGAAATTAAGAACTGGCACAGGATAAGAAAACCCTTAACTAACTTCAGAAGATAAGAATCATCTCTCTAAAGTCAACAACTTTTAATTATTTAAGCTAAAGACTTTGAGTTATTTAATTAAAAAATACATTTGACGACTAAAACTTTTGTATAAACAGGCGTGTTTGGGATTTTTGAAAACAGAAATTCATTTTCTGTCAAACTCAAAAAAATGGAAAGAATTTCTCTGAAACTGGCTGAATAAAGAGAGTTAAAACTAACTTTACAAATTATCTGGATCTCTCCTACCTCAAAAACAAAGGCAATTAAAGAAATGTTGCATATTCATTAAGCAGACTGTACATTCAGGAACTGAAAATGTCAACTAAACTAACCCCGAAGGAATGAAGCAGTGATCTTTGAATCTAAACAACCCTGCAAGAGGTGTGTTTTCCTATAATTTAATGGAAATAGGAAGGGGATGGGTATAAAAAGCTCTTAAGTGAGCACTCCTCACTTGCACACTCTGCTACCAAGCTCAAACACAGCACTGCCACAAACAGTAAGAAAAACCATTTAAGAAAGATGACTCAAGAAGAAATCAACTCAAGGAAAATCTCCCCAAGACTTCAACTTCGATTGGTGAGAGGAAGTTATCGAAGACACTGCCAACAGATGAAAATTTAAAACTACTGTCATGATTTTGATGGAATGTTGAAACGCTGTTGTAATTTAAGACTAACAGTTTCTCCTGTTCATCACCAAGTGGTTAGAAGACCATGTACTTCTTGAGAGGAGATGGGCTAAACATTGGTAAACAGAGAAATAGTGGAATGTAATTGGCCTTAAGAGTCTTAATATTCATAATTGGCTCATTAAATGCTGCTTTTAAGTAACAAATTTAAATGTTTTCCTTGGTTTCATAGGGTTTAGCTAAAACTGCCTACTTTGCCAACTATAAACTGGTTAATTATTTAATAAACACTGCTCTACAGCCAAAATGCTTCTGAAATAAATGTAGTCCAACTTTACTAATTCTGGATCACTGAGAATGAAAATGATGCTTAAAATTGTTGATTGGCTCTAGTTTTCAAGATATGCTATTGGGTCAGTATATATGTCCCTTGACTTGGGAATGGCGGAGGATAAGTGAGTTATAAAGGGAAGGGATCTCAATTTAAACCAGAAATGACTAAAATACATCTTTGACTGGATCTATGGATAAATCTATGACTGGGTTTGGACAGTACTTGCTTTTTAAGCAAAACAATGAATGATGCAATCTGAAGCTGGTATTGCGTCATACATGATATGAATTGCATCATGTTATTCCTAGAAGTCATGGATGATGCAATCAGAACGAAGCTGACATCACTCTGCTGAACAAATTGCCCTATATCAGCTCTAGAAATCATACAGTGTCGTGCTCTCTTATTTGCCAGTGTTTGATTTTGCAAAGGGACACATTTCTGTTTAGCCAAAGTGAGCAGAGATGCCTGGTACTTGTGTGAACAGTGCAGATAACTTCCGCTATGTTTGTGGTGAAGTGACTTTTGCATCACAAAAGCGCAGTATAACCACTATGGTTAAGAAAGGCTATCACCTTTCTTTTGGCTGCAAAATTGGAGATCAGGACAAGAGGTGGGCCCCACACATACGCTGCAATAGTTGTGCAACAAATCTTCGCCAGTGGTTGAACAGGAAAAGGAAATCTATGCCTTCTGCAGTGCCAATGATTTGGAGAGGGCCAACAGATCATACCAGCAATTGTTACTTCTGCATGGTGCCTCCAGTTGGGAAAGGTGTGTCAAAGAAGAAAAAGTGGACTGCGCATTATCCAAACATTCCATCAGCTATACGCCCAGTACCCCACGGAGCAGGACTGCCGGTTCCTGATGCACCAGAATCATTCTCACTTGAGTCAGACGAGGAAGAGGAAGAGGATGAAACTTCTGGTCCTGAATCATCAATGTCACAGGACCCACATTTTCTCCCACCCTTCTCCTCTGAACCACACCTTATAACACAAGGTGAACTGAATGACCTTGTCAGGGATTTGGAACTACCCAAGAGTAAGGCAGAGCTGTTGGGCTCCAGACTACAGCAGTGGAATCTCCTGGCAGGCTATCAGGGCAAATGGAGCCCATCAATGCTTGCAGACTGTTGCTGGACAGTGACAAGAGATGCTGCATTTAATGAATACAAGAAACAAGCCAAGAAGCGCCGAGTAGACACTGAATAGGACTAAACTATGTACATAATAGTTTTTTGCCTTTTGTTTCATAATAAATTTTATTTATATAACCCTTTTGCTGATTTTTAAAGTGTTACATAAACAGGACAGGTGAAATATTATCATGTAAAGCAACCATAAACACATGAAAAGACCTAGGTTTACAATTTATGATTAAAACTCTACTATCTACACAATATACGTAGACATAAAATGTAAAAACTTAAATATCTTAGAAACAGTAGCCAATCAGTTGTTTTAATTGTCATATTTGAATTCAGCACATCAAAATACATAATAAATATCACATTTTATCTCTGAAGCAGATGACTTCTCAAAAATTGTAGACCAGTGTAATAACCAACAGGTTCACCAGACTTGAAATAGAATTCTTTAGCCCATCTATAAACATTGTTAGCTGCCTAACGTCATAGTAAGGGATGGACTCACAATAATTTTGGAAAATAATTTACTTTGGTCTTAACTTACCAAGAGAGAAGAGCCCACAGAGGGGTTCACTCTCAAGGGTAGAATCTCTGTTAAAGCTCTCTCCAGAAAGATATACAGAAGAAATTGAAATGGTCGCTAGTTTATCACTTGTATTGTGTCATTTGCGTTGTTTTGTTTAAAGTTTTCTTTTCCTTTCTTTGATAATAAAATAGCCCTGGTTAATAATTGTGATTATTTTGCTTGGTCTTGATCAGAATACTATTTTTGTTTATACCACATTTTACACTCCAAGACAATTTTCTGAAGGTGAAGTGGCACATTGAATAAATACACAATTAAAGCAAATGGATTTTTATAATTAGGAGATGCAGTCAACTTCCATTTACATTTGATTTTAATTTTAACCTACTGTGTCTACTTGTGACACCTACAATTACTTTAACTGGAAGGTTAGAGAAAGAAAGGCTCCCTATTTCTATCAGTTTGTCTTTTTAGACAATAACTCTATTTGGACACAAACTGTGCTTTCTTTCATATTTGTACAGATCATAGCGCATGGCAGGTGCACTCAAATACATAACTAAAAACTCATAAGTCAATATCAACATTTACAACTGTCATAACTATAAAGGGAAGGGTAACAACCCTCCTTTATACAATAATATAAATTCCTCCTGGCCAGAGGCACCAAAATCCTTTTAACTGTAAAGGGTTAAGAAGCTCAGGTAACCTGGCTGACACCTAACCCAAATGACCAATAAGGGGACAAGATACTTTCAAATTTCAGGGGTGGGGGTGGGGGGGGAGGAGCTTTTGTTTGTGCTCTTTGTTTTGATGGTGTTCGCTTTTGGGACTAAGAGGGACCAGACATCAATCCATGTTCTCCAAATCTTTCGGAACAAATCTCCCATATTTCAAACTTGTAAGTAACACCCAGGCAAGGCATGTTAATTTATCTTTGTTTTCTCAACTTGTGAATGTTCCCTTTGTTAGAGGGAGGTTTATCCCTGTTTTGTTGTAACTTTGAAACTAAGGCTAAAGTGGGTTCCCCATGGCTCTCTGAATCTGATTACCCTGTAAAGTTATTTTCCATCCTGATTTTACAGAGATGATTTTTACATTTTCTTTTTAATAAAATCTTTCTTTTAAGAACCGGACTGAGTTTTGTATTGTTCAAAGACCCAGGGGTTTGGGTCTTTGATCACCTTGTAACCAATTGGTTAGGATAGTATTCTCAAGCCTCCCCAGGAAAGGGGGTGTAAGGGTTTAGGGGGATATTTTGGGGGAAGAGGAACTCCAAGTGGTCTTTTCCCTGTTTCTTGTTAAATCACTTGGTGGTGGCAGCATACCAAGTTTTAACCTAAGCTGGTAGAAATAAGCTTAGGGGGCTTTCATGTGGGTCCCCACATCTGTACCCTAGAGTTCAGAGTAGGGAAGGAACCATGACAACAACGAAGTGCATTTCAGCACAATCACTATTACAGGATACATACTATCTAAGTGATAGAGGAAGGTACATCAAGCTTTTTAAATTCGTCAAGGAGTTGGTTTTAGTGATCTTAATAGCAAAGAGCATAATATTAGCAGAATCTAAAGCAACTTTAATCCCTAGATATTTAAAAAAAACAGTAGGCCACAGAGGAAAATTCTCTCTGGGCATGGAAATAACAGTTTACCAAAGCAAATAACTCCTACTTCTGCCAGCTGATCTTGAGACAGGGAAGTGCTCTAAAATTACTAACGTCCACCATTCTGGGAAGCAACTGTTTTGGACCAGCTAAAGCAAAATAAGTGGTCACCAGCATAAAGAGATTACATTTAGAAGAGAAGCACTTGCAATACTTGTTTAATGGATTTTTCTTCCTCACTATCCACTACAATTGAGTAAAATAGGATGGCTGTGTTTTCCATTTGTTTGCGAATGTCACTCACTGCAGCTAGCAAGAGGCAATCTGATGGTGAGTGTTGATGTTTTAAGGTTTCTTAAAGCACTGAAATATGAGTTGCCCCAGGACAAAATGTACAGACCCCATCCTTGGAGCCCTTTGAGAGTGTGAACTCCACTGAAGTCAATGGAAGCTCTGCATTAGGAACACCTGTAGCACATAACCTGTTTTCACTCAGTATTCCTGTACTGTTCAAGGAACCGATCCAAAAACTCACTGAAGTTAATGGACTACCTGCATCTTTACGTGCCTAAACACCTTTTAAAATCTGGCTCTTGGTGTTATATTAAAATTAACTCCATGACAGTTTATTCTGAAAAAATTAATAATGAGTCATGAACAGTTAACAGGTTAGGAAGAAAATTAATTTATGAAAGGATCCTTGTTGAGTTTCAAAAAGACAGTCTGTTAGAAAAAATATTTCTTGCAAAACAAATTTGTCCTAGTCAGTATTAACTCAACAGGAGAATATTATATGAATGATTTAACAGTAGCCTCATCATGCAATATTTATATTGGAATAAATGCATGTAAACCACATGTCTTTGTTTACTAATCTGATGTAACTATTCTGACTATCAATTTAGTTACTGTGAACATCAAGTTCTTTGCTTAACAAAGGCAAATCTGGCAGCACTCTCAGGAAAATGAGAAGGTGTATTTCCCAAACTAGACTGTATAATTTGGCAGTTGCGTTTTTCCTTCTCTTAGTGGAAAAAGCAATAATCTTACCACATGAAGTCACTTTGAAGGCATCTCAAATAAAGGATTAGACACAGTAAGGGCATTAATTTATTTTGAAGAAAGAAAATATTATTTTATAAAAGAATTTAGAAGAGTGCAAAAATCATCCAACGGGCATCAGTTAAACCTCCCCTGGAATAGTTTCACCCCAGAACAAAACTTAGACAAACTGAATACTGCATACCAGGTGATAGGGGTAACAACTCCAGATGGAAAACTTCATTTTTAGCAATCCATCCAAAAGCAGATTTTCCCAAACCAACAAGAAGAGAGCTGTGGATTTCAGAGTAAAAGGAGCACTTTTGTGTCTATATAACACTGGTGTTACTAATCCTCCCTCTAAATTAAACTACAGTTACCTTAAAAAGGATCTTTGACGAAACCAACCTGATCTCCTTCTTTGAGAAGGTGACAGACTATTTAGACAAAGGAAATGCCTTACTGAAATCGAGGTAAATTAGGTCTACCGCATTTGACACGGTTCCACATGCGGAATTAGTCAAATCGGAAAAGATGGGGATCAATATGAGAATGGAAAGGTGGATAAGAAACTGGTTAAAGGGGAGACTACAACGGGTCGTACGGAAGGGTGAACTGTCAGGCTGGAAGGAGGTTACTAGTGGAGTTCCTCAAGGATCAATCTTTGGGACCAATCTTATTTAACCTTTTTATTACCGACCTTGGCACAAAAAGCGGGAATGTGCTAATAAAGTTCGCGGATGACACAGAGCTGGGGGGTATTGCTAACACGGAGAAGGACCGGGATATCATACAGGAAGATCTGGATGACCTTGTAAACTGGAGTAATAGTAATAGGATGAAATTTAATAGTGAAAAGTGCAAGGTCATGCACTTAGGGATTAATAATAAGAACTTTAGATATAGATTGGGGATGCATCAGTTGGAAGCAACAGAGGAGGAGAAGGACCTTGGGGTATTGGTAGATCACAGGATGACTATGAGCCGCCAATGTGATATGGCCATGAAAAAAGCTAATGTGGTTTTAGGATGCATCAGGCGAGGTATTTCCAGCAAAGATAAGGAGGTGTTAGTACCGTTATATAAGGCGCTGGTGAGACCCCACCTGGAATACTGTGTGCAGTTCTGGTCTCCCATGTTTAAGAAGGATGAATTCAAACTGGAACAGGTTCAGAGACGGGCTATTAGGATGATCCGAGGAACGGAAAACCTGTCATATGAAAGGAGACTCAAAGAGCTTGGCTTGTTTAGTCTAGCCAAAAGAAGGCTGAGGGGGGATATGCTTGCTCTTTATAAATATATCAGAGGGATTAATATTAGGGAGGGAGAGGAATTATTTAAGCTTAGTACCAATGTAGATACGAGAACGAATGGGTATAAACTGGACACTAGGAAGTTTAGACTTGAAATTAGACGAAGGTTTCTAACCATTAGAGGAGTGAAGTTCTGGAACAGCCTTCCAAGGGGAGTAGTGGGGGCAAAAGACATATCTGGCTTTAAGATTAAGCTTGATAAGTTTATGGAAGGGATGGTATGATGGGAGAGCCTAATTTTGGCAACTGATCTTTGATTATCACCAGATAAGTATGCCCAGTGGTTGGTGATGGGATGTTGGATGGGATGGTATCTGAGTTACTGCAGAAAATTCTTTTCTGAGTGCTGGCTGGTGAGTCTTGCCCACATGCTCAGGGTTTAGCTGATCGCCATATTTGGGGTCGGGAGGGAATTTTCCTCCAGGGAAGATTGGCAGAGGCCCCGGAGGTTTTTCGCCTTCCCCTGCAGCGTGGGGCATGGGTCACTTGCTGGTGGATTCTCTGCAGCTTGAGGTCTTCAAACCACAATTTGAAGACTTCAATAACTCAGGCATAGGTTAGGGGTTTGTTATAGAAGTGGATAGGTAGGGTTCTGTGGCCTGCTTTGTGCAAGGGGTCGGACTAGATGATCACATTGATAGATTCTAGGGTCAGAAGGGACCAATCTATGAGTGGCCTATCAAGGGTCTAATAGTCACACACTACAATTCTAGGAAATGGTGGGAAGGTGTGCTTTGAATCACTCAACCAAAGCTGCTCCAAATGATTCAAGAATAATACCAATACATAATGAAAGAAATCCTGGCAAAGTCCTCCTCAACCAAGATAGGCTCCCATATTATGTGCACTTCAGGAAGAAGAATGTCACTATCTAACATAAAAAGGAATCAATGGAAAGCAAGCAAGCTTCATGTTGTTCAACAGCTAACCAGTCTATCTGTGCCCTAGTGGTGTTAACTAACTGTTGTTTAACTTCCCGAGCAGGGACTCTCATGTTTTAAGTAAAAACATGTAATAGCTGGCAAATATAAATATTCTCCTGAGAAAAATATATTTAAAGATAGTATTTTGTAAATGACATTCAAATTAAAATGGCTGTTACACGGTGAGCCACAGAATGAAACAGTCAAAATTAAACCACAAACTCCTGTTCTATAAACATTTTCAGGAAATACTGAAATTCTCTTGCAAGATGCTTATCTTAAAACTAGGAGCCTAATAATAATCCTATTTAGTTCTCTGAAACATGCAGTGGTTCTCAACCTATTTACCATTGTGGACTGCATATGCTCTCTGTGTTATGTGGGTCACATATATATGGATATATACTATCTGTATGGTGCTGAGGATGTCACATGGGCTACAGCTGTGCGCTGATAGGGTCGTAAACTGAGAACCACTGCTTTAACGATACCTAACTGCAATTATGAGGAGCACTGTCTTAAAAGACTCTGGACTAAAACCTTACATCCAATTTGACAATGTATAGTTTTAAAGTCCTCCTATTATCTAATAATTTTAATAAGGTGTTTTTTGAATTCTAGATAATACAATATTCATATGAACTTAAAGGCAGTATACTGGTACTATCCTCCAGCAACCTGCTACTCAGTGGTAAAAAGGGGCCCTTTCACACAGCTGGGTCATTGCTCTGCCTGATCTTAGATAATGTGAGCAAAGCAGAGCACTGGTGGATTATGGGGTACTCGTTGTACTTATAGGCTTGTCTATCCAGACATGTAGTGCATGGAATGCTGCAGAGTGAAACAGCAGTATATCCAGGGCCGGCTCCAAGGTTTTCGCCGCCCCACGCAGCAAAAAGAGAAAAAAAAAGAAAAAAGAAAGCAAGCCACAATCGCGATCTGCAGTTCTACTGGTGCCGCTTCAGACTTTGGCGGGAATTTGGCGGCTGGTCCTTCGCTCCGAGATGGAGTGAGAGACCCGCCACTGAAGACCCGGATGTGCTGCCCCTTCCCCTTGGCTGCCCCAAGCAGCTGCTTGCTGAGCTGATGCCTGGAGCCGACCCTGGGTATATCAAAGTGTACTACAGAACTTTTAGGCCTGGCAGCAGGGCCCACACAGCCACTTAGTGGGCAGCACGTTAGAGCACCGTAGATTTACACCCTGGCTTGTTGGGCTTGTCTGTATGGAGATCTAGTGCACATGTTATTAAGAATAACCTGGCCTGCACAATAGAAGAAAAGCTGCTAACACTACCCTTACTAATATAAGGCAGCAACATGGTGGTGGGGGAAGACATGGTCAGGAGGAACGCACAAGGGGAGGAAGTTATAGCAAAGATCAGCATTCAACTTCCTTGCTGCGCCCAAAACTGCGCTAAAAACAAGCATATCTGTTTTAACAGAACTGACACTGATATATTTGCTAAGTGTTAATATTTTAAAAGGGATGCCATCAGCTTTAAATCTATCACTTAAAAAAAAGTTACCTGCTTCAGTTCCTCACCAAATTTTTGGTGTTTTACAATCACATTTTCCTTTTAAAAATATTTTGCTTCCTTTTTCTGTGTGTAGGAACCACACAAAAACTGAAGATAACTGACTGCACAAAACGTGTTGATAAATGTAGTTAATCTAAGAAAGATTTTTCTCTCTAACACAGTCCTCTTTGTAATCATAAAAAGTGAAGATTTCAAACAAAAGAGCAATTCTGATGTTGGTGACTGGTCTTAAATTCTCCTCTAATACTCAACTTCAACCAGAACTTTAGTCTCTCCTTTAAAGCACTGGGCTTCCTATTAGAATGCTGCCTATTAGACATTACTGTGGAACCACAGCTCAGGTCTACCTTTGGTCTTGGTTAGTAGGTTTAGGCTATTTTTCCTAAAGCTATGGTAAGTTAATCAAGCACAGAACAAGTTTTAATTTCTATTCACATTCCACAAGAGGAATGCATAATTATACCCAGGATTCAGCAAAGTACTTATGTACTCACATTAAACATGTAAATAATCTCATTCATTTTGCTGAATATCTGGACACACAAGATGAAGATCAACCTTAAGGGTTTTTAATTTCTTTTAAATTCACTACACTTTCTATCTGAAGATCCAAAAGAGCTTCATAAACCATTAATGAATTTTAGCTCAATTCCTCTGTGAACTAAGAAAAATATAGTGCCCATTTTATAGAAGGAGAAACTGAGAAGAGATTGTGTGACTTGCTGACAGACATGCAAACTTTCCATGATAGAGCAGGTAAAAGAACATACACTTCTGGATTCCAAGTCACATACTTTATAAAGCTGATCCTCCCCTCCTAATCAAATTTATTAGACTAGTTCATAGAAGGAATGCCTACATGGCAAAAAAAACAAAACAAAAAACAAAAAACCCAAAACAAAAAACTCTGCAGCAGCAAGTCTCAGTTCAGTGGTGGCAGGCAACATATGCACAAAGAGGAAGAGAACAAGATAGGCTGCAATCATAATAAGTAAAGTTTTCAACAACATGTTTGTTTTTGGAGCTCTTGACCCCGCCCCCCAACTAATCAGCAGAGAGCAGAAAAGCCCAAATAAAAATAATTTAAAATGGGCAATTTTTCTAAAAAATACTACTATCAAAAAGGTAATTTTATAAAGTTAGTAAATTTTTATAAAAAGTGGAAGCTGACAAAAAGTCTCCTTAATGTATTAAATCCTGAAGTGGAAATCAGCTCATTTTATGCAAAAAGAAAAACTGCTAGCTGACAACTATCTTGTAGCCAATGTTACAGTTATTGAGAAACAAGTATCAGAAGAAGAAAAAGTTAATTTGTAAAGTTTCATTTTTTCCATTCAAATCCAGAGTATATTCTACACTCACTCTTGCACAGAGTTTGCAATGAAATTAATTACAGGGAAATAGGATTTCTCGTAACTTCATTAATGTTTTTCTTTAATAGTGGTATGTCACGTTCCAGGGAACAAGTTAGATGACATTAAGTTTGTTACATCTGAAGAAAGGAATGCAGTTTAGAAATCTTAACTAGAAGTTAGTGGTCAACCACAATAAACTATGATATTAAAAGTACGTATTCTTTTCAGTAACAATGGCAGCTGGGTGGAGTGTTCTAAATGGTGCTTATGATACGAGTAGAATTATTTCTTTAGCTATTTTTTATACAGTTTTTATTTTGATGGTATAAAACAACTTTTGTCCAGAGCTAATATAATAAAGAATAAAATTATATTAAAGTTTAGGTTCAAGAAGCTTGAGTCCAAAAACACCAAAACGTGAAATAAGACGATTACTCACCTTTGTAACTGTTGTTCTTCGAGATGTGTTGTTCATATCCATTCCAGTTAGGTGTGCGCGCCGCACGTGCACGTTCGTCGAAAGATTTTTACCCTAGCAACTCCGGCGGGCCGGCAGGTCGCCCCCTAAAGTGGCGCCGCCATGGCACCTGATATATACCCCTGCCGGCCCATCCGCTCCTCAGTTCCTTCTTGCCGGCTACTCTGACAGTGGGGAAGGAGGGCGGGTGTGGAATGGATATGAGCAACACATCTCGAAGAACAACAGTTACAAAGGTGAGTAACCGTCTTTTCTTCTTCGAGTGATTGCTCATATCCATTCCAGTTAGGTGAATCCCAAGCCTTACCTAGGCGGTGGGGTTGGAGTGAAAAGTCGCGGCATGGAGCACTGCGGAGCTGAAGTCTGCATCATCTCTGGACTGCTGGACTAGGGCATAATGGGAAGCGAAAGTATGAACGGAGGACCAGGTCGCTGCCCTACAGATCTCCTGGATGGGCACGTGGGCGAGGAAAGCCGTCGATGAGGCTTGAGATCTGGTAGAGTGCGCAGTCACGTGGCCCGGAGGGGTATGAGCCAAGTCATAACAGGCTCGGATACAGGACGTCACCCACGAGGAAATTTTTTGAGATGAGACGGGTAACCCTTTGACACGTTCCGCTACCGCCACAAAGAGTTGGGGGGATTTGCGGAACGGCTTGGTTCTCTCTATATAAAAGGCGAGCGCCCTACGGACGTCCAGTGAGTGAAGCTGCTGCTCCCTGCGGGACGAATGGGGTTTCAGGAAAAAAACAGGGAGAAGGATCTCCTGGTTGATGTGAAAGACCGAGACCACCTTGGGGAGAAAGGCTGGGTGCGGTCTCAGCTGCACCTTGTCCCTGTGGAACACAGTATATGGGGGATCTACCATGAGGGCCTGGAGCTCCGACACCCATCTGGCTGAGGTGATGGCCACAAGGAAGGCGGTCTTCCACTAGAGGTAGAGAAGGGAGCAAGTTGCCAAAGGCTCAAAGGGAGGGGACATGAGCCGGGCCAGAACCAGGTTCAGGTCCCAGGTGGGGGCGGGGCGGCGAATCTGTGGGTAAAGATGCTCCAGGCCTTTAAGGAACCTAGTCACCATTGGGTGAGAAAACACCGAGCGGCCATCCTTTCCTGGGTGGAAGGTGGAAATGGCCGCCAAGTGAACTCTTAGAGATGACACCGCCAGGCCCTGTGGTTTGAGGGACCAGAGGTAGTCAAGGATAGTAGAGATGGAGACTGCAGTGGGAAGCAAGTTCAATTAGCACACCAGCACGTGAAGCGCTTCCATTTGGCCGAATACGTCGCTCTGGTGGAAGGCTTCCTGCTCTCCAGGAGCACCTGTCGCACTGGGGTAGGGCAATGCATTTCAGACCGGGTCAGCCACTCAGAAGCCATGCCGTGAGGTGCAGCGATTGAAGGTCCGGGTGACGGAGCCTGCCATGGTCCTGAGTGATCAGGTCCAGGTGAAGAGGCAGGGGGACAGGGTCAATGTTGTTGGGGCCACGCTGGAGCTATCGTGATCAAGTGGGCCCTGTCCCTGCGCACCTTCAGAAGGACCTTGTGGACGAGCGGGAACGGAGGGAATGCGTAGAACAGGTGCGTCGTCCACAGAATAAGGCAGGCGTCCGCTACCGAACCCAGTTCCAGGCCTTGAAAGGAGCAGAACATCTGGCACTTCCTGTTCCCTCGGGACGCGAAGAGGTCCATCCGGGGACATCCCCACCTCCGGAAGAGCGAAAGGGCGACGTCCGGGCGAAGGGACCACTCGTGGGAAAGGAAGGATCTGCTCAGATGATCCGCCAGCGTGTTCCAAACCCTGGGAAGGAAGGATGCGATGAGGTGAATGGAGTGGGCTATGCAGAAGTCCCAGAGCCTCACAGTCTCCTGACACAGGGAAGAAGACCTCATGCCGCCCTGCTTGTTTATATAATACATAGTCGTTGTGTTGTCGGTGAACACTGAGACACAGCGGCCCTGAAGTTGATGACGGAACGTTTGGCAAGCAAGGCGGACCGCCCTCAATTCCCGTACGTTGATGTGAAGGGTCAGCTCGTGAGGTGACCATCGGCCTTGAGTCCGCAGGGTTCCGAGATGGGCCCCCCAGCCTAGATCTGAGGCATCCGTTGTCAGGGACACCGAGGGCTGGGGCAGATGGAACGGGAGCCCCGCGCACACCACAGACTGATCCAGCCACCACTGCAGGGAACCTAATACATCCTGGGTGACAGTGACAATCGTGTCCAGAGGGTGCCTGGCCGGATGGTACTGACTGATGAGCCAGGACTGGAGGGGCCTCACGTGAAGCCACGCATACCCCGTGACAAACGTGCAGGCCGCCATGTGGCCCAGTAGAGTCAGGCAAGTGCATATTGAGGTCAAGGGTGCTGCCTGCAGTCGTCGTACGATGGCCGTCAAGGTCTGGAACCTTGATAGAGGAAGAACGGTTCTGGCCAGAGTAGAGTCCAGAAGGGCTCCAATAAACTCTGAGTGGGGATTAGTGTTGACTTTTCTACATTGAGGATTAGACCCAAGCTCGCGAAAAGTCTGTTGACCATGCAGACGTGGCTGAGGACTTGTGCCTCTGATGATCCCCGTATCAGCCAGTCGTCGAGGTATGGGAATACATGTATGCGACTGCGACGAAGGTGGGCGACAACTACAGCCATACACTTGGTGAACACCCTCGGGGCTGTAGAGAGGCCGAACGGGAGGACCGCAAATTGATAGTGGCGGCAGTTGACCACGAATCGAAGGAACCGTCTGTGGGGCGGGAAGATGGCTATATGAAAGTATGCGTCTTGCATGTCAAGGGCGACGTACCAGTCTCCAGGATCTAAGGATGGGATAATGGTCCCCAAGGATACCATACGGAACTTCAACTTCACTACGTATCTGTTGAGTTCCCACAGGTCGAGGATAGGCCTGAGGCCTCCCTTGGCTTTGGGGATCAGAAAGTAACGGGAATAAAACCCCTTGCCCCGCTCGCTCTCTGGAACCTCCTCTATGGCTCCTTTGGCGAGGAGCATTTGCACCTCCTGAAGGAGGAGTTGCTCGTGACAGGGGTCCCTGAAGAGGGAGGAAGGTGGGAGGGAGGGTGCGAAACGAATTGCAGGTGGTATCCAACTTGCAATGTGCGAAAGACCCATCGGTCAGATGTTAGTTGGGACCACGCAGGGAGGAAAAACGAAAGACGGTTGGAAAAGGGAGGGGATGGATCCGGGAGGGAAACTGGTGCAACGCCCTCGGGCGCACCTTCAAAATGAAGGTTTCGGGCCAGAGGGAGCCTTGGCGGAGCTCTGGTTTTGTCCTCCTTGGTTGCCCAATTGTCTACGTCGGCCATTTCTACTTCGTCGTCTGGCGAAGTCTTGCCTCCACTGGGGTTGGGGGTGGGGCCGGTGTTGTTGTTGAGGCCGGAAGGGTCTGCGCTGGGTGATGGGTGTATGCATCCCCAGTGAGTGCATAATGACCCTATTGTCTTTGAGGCTTTGTAGCCTGGGGTCAGTCTTGTCCGAGAACAGGCCCTGGCCTTCAAACGGGAGATCCAGGATGGTATACTGGAGCTCCGGAGGGAGGCCAGAGACCTGTAGCCAGGAAATGCGGCGCATGGTAACGCCAGAAGCGAGAGTCCTGGCGGCCGAATCTGCGGCATCCAGAGATGCTTGTAGGGAGGTTCTCGCTACCTTCTTGCCCTCGTCAAGGATCGCAGCGAATTCCTGACGTGCATCTTGCGGAAGCAGCTCCTTAAATTTGTCCGCTGCCGCCCAGGTGTTGTAAGTGTAGCGGCTAAGGAGAGCCTGTTGATTGGACACCTGAAGCTGGAGAGCACCTGCAGAACAGACCTTTCGGCCGAGCAGGTCCATGCGCCTCGCTTCCTTAGACTTTGGTGCCGGGGCCTGTTGGCCATGGCGCTCCCTCTCGTTCACAGATTGTACGATGAGGGAGCATGGGGGTGGGTGAACATATAGATACTCGTACCCCTTCGAAGGCACCATGTATTTGTGCTCCACTCCGCGTGCAGTGGGGGGAATGGACGCTAGTGATTGCCAGATGGTATTGGCATTGGCCTGAATGGTCCGGATAAAAGGAAGGGCGACTCGAGTGGATGTATCGGCAGATAATATGCTCACCACCGGATCCTCAATTTCTAAGACCTCCTCAGCCTGTAAGTTCATGTTCTGCGCCATGTGCCTGAGGAGGTCCTGATGCGCCCTGAGGTCAAGCAGAGGAGGGCTGGTGGATGTCATTCCAGCCACTGTTTCATCCGGGGAGGATGATGAGAAGACACCCAGCAGGAGTGGATCTGCAAGAGGCTCTGCCTGGAGCACTGCATCAGACTCTGGAGGGAGATCAGGGTCCTGATGGTGAGACAACCCTTCCTCTGCAGGGGAAGGGGGAGAACGAGACAATGTGGTCTCCGGAGCCCTGTGTTCAGATGCCGTCGAATGCGGGGGAATCTGCTGAGGGCCTTGGGCTTGATGATACACCCAGGGAGTCCAGAAGCCCCACTGTTGTGGTCCATGTTCCTGGGGGGGAGGAAAGTATCGGGACCGTCGTGAAGAGGACCGGCACCGTGAGTACGACCAGTACTGCCGCGGAGAGCAGTGCCGAGACTGCGAGCAGCGCCTTGATCAAGACTGCCCACTGTGCTGGGACCGCGATGGGGATCGGTGCCGGCTCGGTGAATCCAGAGACGGTGCTCGCATGGCCACAGGCTTGCCTTTAGATTGCAGAACCCGCACTGGAGGAACCGGGGTTGAGGCAGCGTAGACTCAGTTAGTGCTATCAGGTCCCTAGCCGAGGAAAATGTCTCAGGCGTGGAGGGGACCATTAGCTCCACTCTGGATCTTATGGGGGAGCTGTGAGGGACCGGACTCAACGGACCCCCCGGGCCCGGAGTCGATGGAATCCCTGGTAACGATGCCGCGGCAGTAGTTGGTGCCGGGCGCTCTGTTCGAGTCTGCTTGGCCGGAGTGGTGGACGTCGAAGGTCTTGCGTTGGGGCCCGGTGCCAGGGAAGGTGGGTGCCGAGGCGTTTTCCCGGGCCCGGCACTTGGTGTCGAGGCTGGAGGGTTAAGAGCTGCTTCCATGAGGAGAGTCTTTAAGCGCTGATCTCTCTCCTTCTTGGTTCTAGAACGCTGACGTTGGGAACGGCTTCTGGAATCTCGGCGCCGGTAGCGATGGCTTGAGCCAGAGCGTGGAAGAGAGCAGCAGGCCTGTCAGTGTCCATGGCGTACGTGTGGTCTGTTTGGGAGGAGACAGACGGCTGTTGGGACAGCCAGGGAGGAGCCGAACGGGACTGATATGGGTCCCTCGCTCTAGACGGCGGAGACCTCCTTGGTGCCGGGGACCGGTGCCGGGAGTCATAGCAGTGCCGGGATTGAGACCGGGACCTGCCACCAGCGTGGTGCTGGGAGGTCGACCGGGTGGAGAGCTAGGGACGTGGAGGACAGCTATGCCACGCTCCACAGTTCCAACGACTGACATGGCGGTAAGAAGGAACTGAGGAGCGGACGGGCCGGCAGGGGTATATATCAGGTGCCATGGTGGCGCCACTCTAGGGGGCGACCTGCCAGCCCGCCGGAGTTGCTAGGGTAAAAATCTTTCGACGAACGTGCACGCGCGGCATGCAGACCTAACTGGAATGGATATGAGCAATCACTCGAAGAACAACTGACCAGTTAATAATGTTGAGAAAGCATCATGTGGCACAGTAAATTCAACTTAATTTTACAGATGCTTACAGATGTCTCAGTAAACTTTATCTTGATTTTAACAACTTTTTTGTAATTTCATGTTGCAAAACAGAAGGAATTTAATCAGAGAGTAGAGACACATTATCCTTTATCACAGCACCACTACAGACTAGGAAATATGTTCAACAAGTAATTTCTCTCTAAAAAATACACAAACAGCCTACATACAGAAAAAAATATATCCCTTACCTGACAGAATTATGTTGCCTGTTTTCTATTTTCATTAAAATTTGCACATCTGACTGAGGAGACATTGTATATATTTTTAATCTGGGAAGAAAAAAAACCCAAATGAAATCTAAACAAATCACATTAAAGAAAAGGTATAAACAACTTGTTACCGTTAAGAGATTTACAAACTTTAGAAGCCTACAACCAAAACAGCCTTCCTGACAATGTAAATACAGGTTTGTCACTATCTAGAATTTTAAGGCAGTCTATGAATCAGAGCTTGGATTGCAAATGTGTTTCCTCTACTTCCTCCAGATAAAGCATTAACACTACCATTATTTAAATTAATTCTTTGGATTTTTTAATCATTTCAATTGCATCATCAGCCAATTTCTTTGAGTGCTGCTAATTTAAATTCAATGACTTTAGAATAATACAAATGTAGGGCTGGAAGGGACCAAGTAAACTAGATCATCCCTGACAGGTGTTTCTCAAACTTGTTTTTAAAAGCTTCCAATGATGGAGATTCCATGACCTCCCTTGGAAGCCTATTCCACAGCTTAACTACCCTTATAGTCAGAAAGCTTTTCCTTATATCTAACCTAAATCTCCCTTGATGCAGATTAAGCCCATTACTTCTTGTCCTACCTTCAGCGGACATGGAGAACAAGTGATCACTGTCCTCTTTACAATAACCCTTAATATACTGGAAGACTTACCAGGTCTCCCCTCATTCTTCCTTTCTCAAGACTAAACATGCCCTCCTTTTTTAACTTTTCCCTCATAGGTCAGTTTTCTAAACCTCTTATCACTTTTCTTGATCTCCTCTGGACTCTTTCCAATTTGTCCACATCTTTCCTAAACTGTGGTGCCCAGAACTGGACACAGTACTCCAGCTGGGGCCTTACCAGTGCTAAGTAGAGCAGGACAATTACCTCCTGTGTCTTACGTAGTACACTCTTGTTAATTCACCCCACAAACATATTAGCCTTTTTTGCAGCTGCAGTACATTGACAACTCTTACAGCTTGTGGTCCACTATAACCCCCAGCTCATTTTCAGCAGTACTACCACCTAGAAAGTTATTCCCCATTTTGTAGCTGTGAATTTGATTTTTTCCTTCTTAACTGAAGTAATTTGCACTTGTCTTTGTTGACTTTCATCACAATGAATTCAGACCAATTCTCTAATTTGTCAAGGTCATTTTGAATTTTAAACCTGTCCTCCAAAGTGCTTGGAACTCCCACGGGTTGGTGCAATCTTCAAATTTTATCAGCATACTCTCTACTTCATTATCCAAGTCATTAATGAAAATATTGACTAGTACCAGACCCAGGACTGAACCCTGTGGGACTCCACTAGACACAACCTCCCAATTTGATAGCAAACTATTGATAACTCTTCAAGTACAGTCTTTCATCCAGTTGTGCATCCACCTTACAGTAATTTCATCTAGATTACATTTCCCTAGTTTGCTCTGAGAATGTCATGTGGAACAGTGTCAAAAGCCTTACTAAAATCAAGGTATCTACTGCTTCCCCTCATCCACTATGTCAATAATTTTATGAAGAAAGGAAATTAGATTGGTTTGTCATTATTTATTTTTGAGAAATCCATGCTGACTATTCCTTATAATCCTATTATCCTTCAGCTCCTTATAAACTGATTGTTTAATAAATTTGCACCAGTATCTTTCCACGTACTGAAGTTAGGCTGGCTGGTTTATAATTCCCTGGGTCCTCCTGGTTCCCCTTTTAAAAGACAGGTAATATGTATCCCTTCTCCATTCTTCTGGGACCAATCCTGTCCTCCAGGAGTTCTCAAAGATAATTGCTAACAGCTCCACGATTGCTTCAGCAGATCCTTAAGTACCCTAGGATGAATTTCATCAGGCCCTGCTGACTTGAATACATCTAATCTATCCAAATGTTCTTTAACCTGTTCTTTCAGCTTATGTTTCTTTGCCTTGGTTGTTAATATTGTGTTGAGTATCTGCTCACCATTAACCTTTTCAGTGAAGACTGAAGCAAAACAGGCATTAAGCACTTCAGCTTTCTTGATGTCATCTGTTATTAGCTCTCATTCTCCGATAAACAAAGGACCTACGCTTTCCTTTCTCCTTTTCTTGCTCCTAATGTATTTAAAGAACCTCTTCTTATTGCCTTTTATGTCCCTTGCCACGTGTAACTCATTTTTTGTGCCTTGTGCTGTTCTTTTGTATTCCTCCTTATCAATATCACTATGTTTCCACTTTTTGTAGGATTCCTTTTTAATTTTCAGGTCACTCTTCTGATCTTTCCTTTTCATCGGAATAATTTACAGTTGTGCCTTCAATATTGTCTCCTTGAGAAATCACCACTGTCCTGAACTCCCTTTTCCCTTAGATTTTCTTCCCATGGGACCTTACCTACCAGTTCTCTGAGTTTGTTAAAGTCTGCTTTTTGAAGTCCTTATTCAGCTACTCACTCCTTCCTTTCTTTAGGATCATGAAATTTACCTAAATTAATTTCAGTCAATAAGTTTTAATGAGGTAGCTTTCCTCACAAAGATGGCGAGTGCACTATTAGCTAGGAATCCAATTCTGAATGGCTAAAGTGGAAAACTGACAGTTTGACAGAATTTATTTGAATAGTTTGGTTATTTTAAAATCAGTTAAGTAAAATTACTAATGGTTTTTAATACATACCTTTGACGAATAACAGGATCTGATTCTTCAGGATCAAGGTAAGGTTTAAGGATTTCACCTAGCGTTTTATCATCGGGCACCCTTTGGCCAAGAAGATAAAAATGCAGTTTATTAAGTATCATTCAAAAAGAAATATTAAAGCAATTTTAAGGAAATGATATTTCCATATTTAAATTGATCTAACACCAGCAGGTAACATCTGGAAAGGGTGCAATGTGCATCAACATAGCACAAGCTAGCAATGGATATTATCAGCCCCAGCACACAGAGTATGTCTATGCTGCAATTAAAAACCTACAGCTGTCCCATGTCAATTGGGCCTTGCAGAGATCAAGGGGTTGTTTTAACTGCAGTGTAGATGTTTGGGCTCAGGCTGGACCCTGGGCTCTAGGACCCTGAGTGGGGAGGGTCCCAGAGCTCAGACTCCAGCCTGTGCATCTACACCACAATTCAACAGCCCACTGAACCTGAGTCAGCTGGTGCAAGCCAATCATGGGTGTCTGTCTGCAGCACAGACATACTCTCATTCAACATGAGGACTTAGCTGGCACCTGCAGGAAGGAATCAGAGACCCTACCTCTTATCCTTCCCCATGTGTGCAGCTGGAAAAACAACTTCCAGTCCTTGCAGCCCTGAGAACAAGTGGAGAGGGTCTACTTCAGAGCTTTCTTACCCCAAATAGGCATAGGGAGAGAAGAAGTAGTTTTTGTTTCTTAAGGAGAGTTGCTGTTTTTCTGCTTTCCTAAAGGCACCTTTCAAGGAGGGGGTTTGTAGCATCTGCTACAAAGGCAATATTGCTTCCTTTCCACCCTCTCTGGTGTGGGAGAGGATTTCCTGCAGGGAGCATGATTTTCTCTGAAGATCAAGGAAAACATTGGGAGTATGCAAAGCTCCTCTATATTAGCATGCCGATGCATGTGGACAGCAAGCATCAAGAGGCATATACAAGGCTGCTCTATTTACAGAAGATTAGTAAATAAAACAAGTATTTAAATTAGAGAAATTCAATTTGAAAACAGACTTCAGTGTGTTATGCTTCTAAGGTGATAGAAACAAAACTAGTATTTAAAAAAAGTGATTTAACCTGAAGTGTCCCCTTTGTAACCCTCCCCCCAAAGAAAACAACAACTCTTTATCTTTAATCTTATTACCACATACAAAGGGATGGCTAAGAAACTAACCAAATAGTCTTATAAAACTAGTTTGCTACAATTAACTATAGACATCTGCTTTTCACAATCTCAGGTACCTTTTTACTGTGTATTCAGCATGACTGTGAGGAAATATGAGCTTCAAATGCCAGTAGAACCTTTGCTCCCTAAAAATAAAGAGAAAGAAACACACACACTATCTCAGAGGTATTATTTGTATCATGGTAGGGCCTAGAGACCTCTACCAAGATGGGGTACTGCAAATAGTAAGAGTCAGTCCCTGCCTCAAAGAGGTTACCATCCACAAACACGGAGTGGGGAAAAAAGTATTATTAATCCCATATTAATATATGGGAAATTGAGGCACCAAGAGATTAAGCAATCTACAGGAAGGTCAGAAAGGAAAGCTGTGGTGGATTCAGGAACTGAACCCAGATCTCCTGAGACCCTGTCCAGTTCCTTAATTAGAAGCTCCTTCCCTTCCTCTTTCGCCAACACAGTTAATTATAGAGCAATTTTTATTAGGTATTTGGAAGCAGAAATTACCTACTGCAACATGGTTCAAAGTAAGACACATTCTTTATGGAAGGCTGTCGGACCTTCCTGACAGCTCTGGTGGGACCTGGGCTCTATTCTTGGTTCTCCCACTAGCCTGCTAGGTGACCCTGGGCAAGTCTCTTCACTTCTCTGCACCACAGTTTTCCCATCTGTAAAATGGGGAGACAGACACTGACCATCTTTGTAAAGTCCTCTGAGATCTACTGATGAACAGCACTATATAAGAGTTAGGTATTATTATGCCGCTGCGCTTTCTAGTTTAGAATTTCACACACAGCACATATAGTTAAGGTGAGGATAAACTGAAGCAGCATTTACAATGTTCCAGAGATCTGACAATTCCCTGAAATTCAGGAACTTTTGATGGTACCTTTTTTCAGCTGTCCAAGACTTGGGACTCCTAATTACACCCCCAAAACCATCGAGTTTACAAAGGTTTACAAAATTATGATTAAAAATAATGTGCTGCTGTTGTAACAAAGTTAATTTGGATATCAGACAGATGAAATACTACACAGTTGGGTCCAGCTGGCTACAGAGGGATGTACGTGTATTCAGTAGCAAAACAGCAGACAACAAATTGGTTGCTAAGTACAATTAACTATGCTATTGCTTTTAGATGAGAGACTTACAAAGTTTGTTCACTGAAATAAACAATTATTCTTAACCTAGTTATTTCTAGGGGAAGGTTACAGTCTATATAGTATTTCAATTACGTATATAGCACAGAAAGTTTTGGATGCTAGTATAAGAGGAGGGAAAACAAGGTCCTTACCTACACAAATCTTAGAATCTAAACAGATAACAAATGTATAGATGAACGTTAGGGTACAACAAGCAGCAAATAACTGAATGGAGTTGTACAGAATGTCTTGTGAATTCTCCATTTCCATCCTCTTCCTCTGAACCACTTTTTAAAGTTTGTTAAGTCTCTAAATATTAATCCTCCCCTTTAAGTATGAATGTTTTAAAGAGAGATGGAGTGACAACAGACCAGCTCAGGGAGAGGAAAGAGGATGCAAAGACCAAGATTGGAGGAGGACACAAAAAGGGTGGCTGTAATCAGAAGTTGGTACAGTTGAAAGCATGTGCCCTGTCTTCACATTTTAAGAGGTGCTGTTTGGTGTAATGGTATGGTATTTACTATTACAAGTTCCAAACTTGAATATTAATTTAAAAATAATTTTGAAAGCAGATTCTTGTTTTGAATGTTAAATCTGCCTTATGAAAAATTATATCAAAAAATTCTTAGCACCTCTGGAGCTGGCAAACTCAAAGCAACATTAATATCACTGAACAATTGTACAGCAAACTGCAATGCTAATGAGGAAGGGCTTCAACTCAACTGACTATTAACAAGGTCACGATCCCAATCTCAGCTGTACTTTAATATTTAGCACTTAGAACATACAAACATAAGAATGGCCATACTGGGTCAGACAAATGGTTCATCTTGCCCAGTATACTGTCCTACAGAGGCCAATGCCAGGTGCTTCAAAGGGAATGAACAGAACAGGGCAATTATCACATGATCCATCTCCTGTCATCCAGTCTGTGCATCTGGCACTTACCAGGCATATACAGTGTAAAGCACTATCCCAGTATTTAATTAAAACTTGCTGTGGAACTAAAGGTGGGGGTGTTGTCAACTGGAAGGCAGGCTGCATAGTCACAATTAAGAAGATGTACACTTATGTTGTAGTAGTGTTCAGATTAGATATTTCATTTCTTGCTCTGAAAATAAGGCCCAGGAATGAGGCTTGGCTTTTTCTTTTTCCTTTCAGTTTGGGCAAAATGGTCTCACAGGTGAAATCATCTTCCTCCAGTACCTGTGTGTAGAGTGATAGGAAAAGGCAGTACCTGGCTATTCCAGGAATGAGCAGGTTGCCCTTGGCAAAGTGCACAGTGCAACATGTACATGCTGTAACACATACACTGAGCTGTAGACTACCTCTCTATCACCTCCACAGAGAAGGGCAGCATGTACCTAGAACTACTTGGGAACTTTTTAGCTCATCTACAAATGCAGCAATCACATCCAGGACTTCATACAAAAGGGGGATTCTTCCACCCATCCTTTTTGGGTCAGAGCAATAAGAGTGAGGGAAAGGTTGGGGACCTTCCTTTCCCAAAGGGCCCAGGACAGCTGTAAAGTGGTTAAGAAGACATTTCTCTTGCAGGAGCAGAGGGCTGCCTCTACTCCAGAAAGCCTAGAAGATTCATCAGCAATCTGGTGCTTGAAATTACGATTTCTACTGACACACATCAGTACTTCTGTCACGCATCACTGCCTGATCTCAGAGGCAGGTCTAGTTCTTCTTCGAGTGCCTGTCCATGTCAATTCCAATCTGGTGTGTGTGTGCCGCATGCACGACAGCTGGAAGATTTTTCCCTTAGCAGTATCCATAGGATTGGCCTGGGTGCCCCTGGAATCATGCTTTCATGGCCCAGTCGACCTGACCCCTCCCTCAGTTCCTTCTCACTGCCAGTGATGGCTACCTGGAACTTCCCTTCTGCAAGAGCCTTTAGCAGTGTCCCATTGTGATCTGTATATAGTTAGTTTCTTAGTTAGTAGTAGTCATTTATCTAAGTTTCCATTACACCCCCTCTCCCCATTTCTTCCTCAACACCAGGGGATGCCTCGGTCACCGGGGTTCAAATCTTGTGAAGTCTGCAGTAAACTGATGCCAAAAAGTGACCTGCACACTTCTTGTTTGAAGTGCCTTGTTACCAAAAGGACAAGTGCCGCATTTGTAAGAGTTTCAGCTGAGAAACCTTAAGAATCACAAGCAGAGACTCCAAGTTATCCTCATGGAGGCAGCCCTGCATCCACAGTCCGACTGAGTCGGCAGAGCCCATGCCAAGCAACATCTCCTCCGTCTGTAGCACACCAGTGTCAATGGCATGCAAGCCAACAGCAGGGAAAGAGGCTAAGGACTCCCAGCACCAATATGGTGCCAAACATAAGACTTCTGGCAGGTGCCGATCTTCATCCCTACTGTCCCAGAAGAAAGAGGTAGGAGAGAGAGTGCTCTCCCCTTCCTAAGCCTAATGAGCCAGCAGCAGGGAGACGCCACCCACTCAGCCTACTTTGGGCCCGGTGGCTCCAAGCGGCTCCTCGACTCCTGCCCCTCAAGGGGTCCAGTTGAGTCTGGCCCACTATCATTCTCCAGACCTTCATGGCTGGAACATTCAACTCCCTCCACTCCGGAGGCCTTTGAGGCAGCGCAGGACTTTATTCGCCTAATGGCACTGCCTTCTCCAAGGAGGGAAAGGCACCGGTGATAACCTGGCCACCTATTTCATCTAGTGGCAAGCCGGCTATGATGCCACACCAGTCCCCAATTCTGGCGCACCGCTCCATGGCGCTGGCCATCCACATGGGGGAACCACACCAGTCTCCAAAGGCCCGGCACCGCTCATCGGCACCACCTCTAGTACTGCTCCTCCGTGGTCTTTCTTTTTGGAGACCTCAGAGTCCGAGGCAGAAACTTATCCTTAAGATAGGTCCAGCAGCAGGAGGTCTAAGATCTAGGCGACACTGCCAGCCTCCTCTGGCACCATGGCCACCCCAATGGCAACCACCAGCTCAGTGGCCCTTTTGGATCCCTGGTCTTATCATCAAGCCCAGGGTCAGAGCCAGGCATCAAGATCGAGGTCAGCGTCAGTCTTGTCTGCATCTTTCGCCTCCATGCAGCACCTGGCGTCGAAACTACCTCTGGAGACTATGCCAGTACCTCTGCATGCCGCTCTGACGTCGGCACCGGCGGCTGTCTTGGCATCAACGACACACGAACATGACTCTCTTGCCAGTGAGGGCAGCGACCAAGGCCATGTGCTGGTGCTCTCGTCCTCCCCATATGAGGCCGTTGCGGGCACTTCAATGGCCCCGGCCTTACAGGATAGCAGGGCCCTGCAACACTTGTTGGGCAGGGTGGCCCAGAACATGAATTGGATAGCAATCTAAGCACCTCTTCTCCTAAATGAGATGTACCAAACTTAAAAATATTTATGCAAATTAGGTTCTAAAATGTGTAGGCTTTTTAGCAGCTACTGGTTCTTCCTGAAAAAACATCATCTGCTTCCCCCTTACCCTGCCAAAAACCTTTTAAATTTGCAACATAAAGTAATTTCTTCAGCTATGCTTTTCCTAATTTCCCCACACAAACATACAAGCAAATAATCCATAAGAAAACCAAGCCTCTGTTCCTATAAGCAAGGAACACAGCAATTGTTACTGTCATTTCTTTCAATATTAGAGACACTCAGATATAACAACTGTGGCAGCTCTATGAGCAGCATGGTCATCACCTCCTCAGAGCAGGGGTTCTCGCAACCAGTTTTTTGGTGGCCTCAGAGTGTGGCCACCAACTCTTGCTGCTGGCCACTATGACAATTTTCCCTAAAATATTTAATTAACTTTGGGGAAAACAAATAAATATGCACATATACATATAGTCATTTATGTAGGGTTTTTTTTTGCAGACTCAATAATAAAAATAATGTACAGTTATCTCTATTCTTTACTGGACTTAAACTGAATAGAAACAAATAAGATGCTTTGCATGTTTTGTTGTTTCTTTTCTTTTTTTTTTTTTTTTTTAAATTTGCTAGCCAGTAAGTCTGTGTCTATGAAAAGTGTTATCTGTATGTTTGTGAAAAGTGATAGTAACAAACAAAAATAACACTTTTCACAGCAGACTTACTCAGCTCTGGCAAACTGGAGGACAAATTATGCCTTGGAAGGGAAGGTGGGGAGGCAGTGGGGGCCAAGGGTGATGGGGAACTCTCACCGGCTGCCTGCTTCTCTGGCGTTTGTTGCTCCGGAGGTGGACAAGGCCTAACCCCTCCTGGTAGCCCCAGGGGAAGGCTGCTTTGCACACCCTTCCCCCCCCGGCCCATCACCACTCAGAATGCTTTGGCCACATGAAAAAGCCCCTGGTGGCCACATTTGAGACACACTGTTGTAGAGTATCTGGACTGCTGTGCTCTCCAACCTTTTTGCTGAAACAATCCCTAGCAATGTGGTTCTGTGTACCATGATTTAGGCAAGTGCTGTAGACACTGTAGCTTCTAGTCCCCAAGAGACAGATTTATAGGTATTTGGGTACCTAAGGAGGCAGGATAGGTAACTACTGGTATTTTCAAAAGGGCCTAAGTACAGATTTAAGGTGCCTAACCTGCTCTGTATTTGTAGCCTATCTGCACTTGTTGGTACTTAAATATCACAGTAAGTCTGGCCTCAAGGCTCTACCAGCACCTGGTGGTCCTAAATAGCACTCTGCTAACAACAGTATTTCCCTCAGACACCCCATTTCTGTGATCCTTCTCCTTCACCAACCGCCACAGAACCTTTTCCTTCCTTCCTCCTGGCAGAGAAGCAGGGAGAAAGCAGCAGCAGATTCACCCTTATCAGAGTCATCACACTTGCATTCTGCAGATCTGCCACTCAGCTGATTTAACAGAATTTAGAGGAGAGAATCAACCCCTCCCCCCAGCTCCCCACCCCTCCCCCCTACACGCAGACTATGGAAGTGCAGTAGAGGCAGGAGCAGCACTGAAAGGAAGCTCAATGATTTAAAAGTACAGTAACTGTATGTATTTAAGGGATGGAGGGCAAAAAGTGTTCAGCTTTGTTTTCCTGTCTTACATGAATATAATTGGTTTACAACAATGAGAAGAGAATCAGACCCTTTGCTCATTCCTTGCCTTGTTTTCTATTAAAGAATCTCTAGCCTGTCTATCTGAAATTAAGTAGACGACATTTACTGTTGATCAATCCAAGAACCACTTGCCCACAATTTTATAATACTTGAAATTTCCAAACACCTCTCAAAAGCTGGGATGACCCTCATTCAATAGATCTTTTCAATAAAAAAAACTAAACTCGATTTTCCTGCCCTCAAATTAGCCTTTGGTTCAATGTTTACATTTACCAAAGCTGATTCCAACTCTCTATCACTCTGCGGATAAACTCCTTGAAAGCAGTCACATGAGACCACTCCCACCTCTTCTGGACATTATCTTTGCCCTGGTCTACACTGGGGGACGAGCGGGGGAGGGGAGGAATCAATCTAAATTACACAACTTCAACTACGTGAATAATGGAGCTGAAGTCGACGTACTTAGATCAACTTACCGTGGTGTCTTCATCGCGGTGAGCTGACTGCTGCCGCTCCTCCATTGACTCTGCCTGCGCCTCTCGCGGAGCTGGATTACAGGAGTCCACGGCAGAGGGCTCAGGGGTTGATTTATCATGTCTAGACTAGACGTGAAAAATCAATCCCTGCTGGATCAATCACTGCCTGCCGATTCGGCGGGTAGTGTAGACATAGCCTTAATTACTTTAAATCAAGTAGCCTCAACCAGATAAACATGAGGAGCAATGAGAGACAAACCATATTTACAGATTCTAACATTAGTAAATATGATAAGATTGTTCAACTAGCCTTGAAAATAAAATCAAACTAAAATTACTGAATTATAAAGAACCATCACATCCTGACTCAAGATCACTGACCCTTTGCACATTTAGTCCATTTTAAGAATCAGAAACGCTCCTACAGAGCATCAGAAGTCAAACATGCAGTGTGAGCTGCTACTTGCTACCTAAGAAAGAGTACACACTTTAAGCACTCAGCTTTCTGATCCACTTCCCAGATGTGCCTGGGACTTAGCTTCCCCCTCTGAGGGCTTGGCTACACTGGAGAGTTGCAGCGCTGGTGAGGGGGTTACAGTGCTGCAACTCAGGATGTGGCCACACTTGCGAAGCACAGCCAGCGCTGCAACTCCCTGGTTGCAGCGCTGGCTGTACACCTGGTCTGCCTCAGGTGTAGCGATTCCAGTGCTGGTGATGCAGCACTGGTCATCAGGTGTGGACACCAACAGCGCTTTTATTGGCCTCCGGGATATAAGGAGGTATCCCAGCATACCTTTTCAGCCACTCTGCTCATCGTTTCCCACTCCACTGCCCTGGGCTCAGCTGACCCCCCCTTTAAGTGCCCCGGGAATTTTAAAAATCCCCTTCCTGTTTGCTCAGCCAGGTGTGGAGTGCAAATCAATCAATCAGCAACCATGCCTCCACGCCCCAAACGAGCCCCAGCATGGAACAGTTCCGAGCTGCAGGACCTCATCAGCGTTTGGAGTGAGGAAGCTGTGCAATCACAGCTGCGCTCCAGCGGGAGAAATTATGATACCTATGGGCAGATATCAAAGTCCTTGCAGCTAAGGGGCCATGAACGGGACGCGTTGCAGTGCAGGGTAAAAATAAAGGAGCTGCGCAGTGCCTATTGCAAAGCCCGTGAGGGAAATCGCCACTCAGGAGCTGCCCCCACGACCTGCCGTTTTTACAAGGAGCTGGATGCCATACTTGGGTGTGACCCCACTGCCAATCCAAGGGGCACGATGGAGAGTTCAGAGCAGGCAGAAGCGGGGGAGGGTGTAGAGGAAGCGGAGAGTGAGGCTACTGGGGTGGGGGGAGACACCCCAGAGTCCCAGGAGGCATGCAGCCAGGAGCTCTTCTCAAGCCAGGAGTAACTAGCCAGTCGCAGCAGCTGGAAGTTGTTGGTGAAGAAGAAGCAGAGGAGTGTGTTCCGGGTAAGCAGATTTTATGTTTTGGGAGAGGAGGCTTGGGGTTATGGCTGCCTGCATGCATGCCTAAACGTGGAATAGCCCATTGATTTGCTCTATCAAGTCTCTGTAATCGGCCTCGGTAATCTCTTGAAAACTTGCAGCCAGAGCGTGGGCAATATGCTTGCGCAAGTTTATAGGGAGAGCCACCGTGGTCCTTGTCCCGGTCAGGCTAACTCGTCCGAGCCACTGTGCCGCGAGGGGTGGGGGGACCATTGCTGCACATAGGCAAGCTGCATAGGGACCAGGGCGGAATCCACATTGCTGTAGAAGACCCTCCCTCTCTTCCCAGGTAACACGCAGCAGTGATATATCTGGCAATAGGAAACCCTGTTGAGAATGTAGGGATACTGCTCAGAGCAGGGCGCCAGATTCGCGCCCCCCTCCCCCCCCCGTGCAGGTCAGCAGCTTCCCGGCCCCCCCCCTTGCAGGTCGGCAGCTTCGCGGTCCTCCCCCTTGCAGGTCGGCAGCTTCCTGTTCCCTCCTGTCCCCTGTGCAGGCCCCAGCTCCCTCCTCTACCCAGTGCAGAGAAACCCCAGTGAGCCATCAGGCAGTTCCCCTTCCCAGGTGAAGTCGGGGCAGAAACACTCACCCCATTGCTCGCCATGCCTTTGCTTCCGTGGCCTCTCTGTGCTATGTTAGGTATGTGGGAATGATGCTACAAAAAGTCTAAAAACTCCTTCACTGTGTGATAATAAACAATGTAGCCTCTGTGTATTACATGTTTCTATCTATGTTTTTTTAAGTGACCTTGAATAATGCAGCCGGATCACTGCCTGCCCGTCGCTTGCAGAACTTGAGGAAAAATCCGCGAAAATCAAAAGAAGAATTGATCAAAGCAGTTATGAATCAGTACGCCACAGAAAGTAGGACGCAGGAATGGAGAGAGAAAATGCATGAGTGGAGGCAAACAGAAAGCAGGAGAAAGGAATTGGCTACCAGAAAAACCTCGAAGCAGTCGATAAGCCTCCTGGCTCGCCAAACTGACTCTTTCCAGTCTCTCGTAGCCATGCAGGCAGATCTGTACCGTGGTAACCCACACCCCTCCCAAAGCTCTCTTTCTTTTTCCCCAGTATTTGCACAAAACGCCCTTCTCCAGCAGCCTGTTTCTTACTACCCCCAGCTGCCCCCAACACCTGTATGATCACCTACCAGCCCTGACAACTACAATCCTTACCCTGTGCACTCCACCCCCATGACGCTGCAGCATATTAATCCTGAAGTGCAGCAGACATTGAACAGTAATCCAAACAGGACATATTCAAACTTCTGAATGTACAGTCCACCACCCTACCCCCCTGCCCTTTTATGTACTGTATTTTGAATAAAGGATTTCATGGCTTTTACAATAGTTTTTATTATTGCAGAAAGTGGTAAATACTGTACCCCAAGGGAAAAATGAGCACAGCAAAGGCACCAAACATTACTGTTGGCTCTCAGCATCAAATTGCTCCCTTAAGGCATCCCTAATCCTTGAAGCCCTTTGCTAGGCCTCTCTAGTAGCCCTGCTCTCTGGCTGTGCAAATTCAGCCTCTAGGCGTCAAACCTCGGAGGTCCATTCCTCACTGAATCTTTCACCCTTCCCTTCACAAATATTATGGAGGGTACAGCACGCGGATATAACAGCGGAGATGCTGCTTTCCCCCAAATCTAGCTTCCCATAAAGACAATGCCAGCGGGCTTTCAAACGGCCAAAAGCACACTCTACAGTCATTCTGCACCGGCTCAGCCTGTAGTTGAACCGGTCCTTGCTCCTGTCAAGCTTCCCTGCATACGGTTTCATGAGCCATGGCATTAAGGGGTGAGCGGGGTCTCCAAGGATCACAGTGGGCATTTTGACGTCCCCTACTGTGATCTTGCGGTCTGGGAAAAAAGTCCCAGCCATCAGCTTCCTGTTGCACTGTTCCGAAAGATGCGTGTATCATGCACCTTTCCAGGCCATCCTGAGTAAATGTCAGTGAAACGCCCACGGTGATCCACAAGCGCTTGGAGAACCACAGAGAAATACCCCTTGCGATTAATGTACTCTGATGCCAGGTGGGGTGGTGCCAGAATAGGAATATGCGTCCCATCTATTGCCCCTCCACAGTTAGGGAAACCCATTTGTGCAAAGCCATCCACAATGTCCTGCACGTTCCCCAGAGTCACAGTTCTTCTTAGCAGGGTGCGATTAATGGCTGTGCAAACTTGCATCAGCACTATTCCAACGGTGGACTTTCCCACTCCAAACTGGTTCGCCACCGATCGGTAGCTATCTGGAGTTGCCAGCTTCCAGACTGCAATAGCCACCCGCTTCTCCACTGGCAGGGCAGCTCTCAATCTTGTGACCCTGCGCCGCAGGGTAGGGGTGAGCTCAGCACACAGTCCTATGAAAGTAGCTTTTCTCATCCGAAAGTTCTGCAGGCACTGCTCGTCATCCCAGGCTTGCAGGACGATGTGATCCCACCACTCAGTGCTCGTTTCCCGAGCCCAAAGGCGCCATTCCAAGGTGCTGAGCACATCTGTTACTGCCACAAGCAATTTACTGTCTTGAGCGTCAGGCGAATCAATATCATCGTCTGACTCCTCACTGTCACTTTGCAGTTGAAGGAATAGCTCCACTGCCATGCGTGATGTGCTGGCAACATTCATCAGCAAGGTCCTCAGCAGCTCAGGCTCCATTTGTAACAGAAATCGCGCTGCAGACTCACAATGCCGCCAAACTGCTCGGAATGTGTAGCAAAGCACCACGGGGCGTTGGAACAGGAAGCGGAAAGACCCGCACCCTTCCGTCCCCTTCCCACAAGCCACAGCGCCAAAATGGGACGAGGTGCTCTGTGGGATAGCTGCCCACAATGCACCACTCCCAACAGCACTGCAAGTGCTGCAAATGTGGCCACACTGCCGCGCTGGTAGCTGTCAGTGTGGTCACACTGCAGCGCTGGCCCTACGCAGCTGTACGAACACAGCTGTAACTACCAGCGCTGCAAAACTGTAAGTGTAGCCATGGCCTAAGAAAAATATATTTGATGGGACACAATGTCTATGAATTTCATGAAAACATGTAGAATCTGCATCTTGTGAGTTTCATGGGCCACCAAAACATCCTATCATGTGCTCATTCACAAAACCCCTTTTGTAATCCTGCAAAGCAGCAGAGCAGCATTTATACATATATACAAACATAGCCACTATTACAATCAGTTTAATATTATAGTGGGCTCTTGTTAGGCTTTGTTAGGTTAGGTTTTGCAACTTAAGGTTGCAAACAGTTTGTTATAACCCTATTTTCACATGCTCTTAACTCTCAAATTCTACTTCGGGGTTTTAAATTTTCCCTGCTTGTTTTTTGCCTCAATGTAAACTCTATTTCAGAAAACAAAGCTCTTTTAGCCACTTTTTTGTTCACCGGAGGGGTGAAGCCACGATACCCTTTTTGCCTTTCAGAGATATGTCAGATGCAGACCTGTTAATACAAAGAACTTACAAGTCCTGCTCGTAAATTTATTAAGCTCTTGCTTCTCCTGCCCAGTGAGTAGAACTGTGCATTGTATTTTTCTCCTTACTCTTCTCTGATTTTGCCTAGTGTACTAGGTTTACATGCGACACTGACTGGTTTACATTTGTCATCTACTTTCCACAAAACCATAAAAAAGCAAGTCAAATGTAAGGATACTAGAAATTATTTCTCAGAGACAGGAGAGAATATTATTAAGAGTGTTTATATTAAGGTATTTTGATAGATATGCTTCAGGTTTCTCAGTTAAAGTTATAAATGTTAGGGTTTTAGTTCATCAATTCTCAATGTACTTTTATGAAAAGTATCATGTATAAATTTTCTCATCTGACTGTTCTTTTAGCTTTTATACAAACTCAGTCCTAGAAGCCAGCCTTGATCAACACAAGAATCAGCTTGCTTTATTAGTAATTGTATTAATAACTGTCCTAGCTAGCATTATTCACATCCTAATTTGCTAACAGGAAATGCTAAACTTTCACCATCCAAAATCTCAAACCAACAAAGCATATTGGAATCTGCTTACAATTAACTCAGATACAGAAGGCACCATTTTTTTATATAGATAGATAGATAGAAGTAGACTGAAAATCTCAAATTGTTCAATGCATTGTAATGTACCAATTACAATTGTGATTACAGCGAACTTCACTTAAAGTGAAATCCTGTGAGACAGAATGACTCATTGAGGATTTTATTCTATTGAATAATAGATGCCATATGAAGTTATTGGAAAGAATATGTGGAAGTACCTTAGATCCGGGAATGTGCATGTTCACATATACAATAGCATCTGCTCTATGCAGGTTATACCGCATCAACAAAAAGGGGAGAGGGAAGAAATGGGGAAGTTTAATGAAGTACCAATCATCCTTTAACCCTGATTTGCCACTGTGGGTCCATCTCACCCACAGTACAGCAGTTTAAGTATAAGGGGATTAAATGTTTACTCCTTTTGATAATATTGCCTTAACCTGCTTTAGGCAACACAGATCCAGTTCAATTAAGTCACTGGATTCTCTTGAGAAATCCAAAAGCCCCTCAATAAAAATAAATGAATAATAGTTTCAAGCTTTCACGAAAATACACTGTCTCTAGTGCCACTATACCTACAGCGCTAACGACATTAAACAGCAGAAGGGACCCACACTTCGTTGAAGCTCAGCTAAACTAATTCCCAGCTGAGATGCAACAGACAAACAATAAAGTTGGGTTATTTCTACTTAAAACTGAAGCATTTCCCAATTGTAGTAAATTGCAAAGCAAGACTATCCACCAAGAAACTGATTGAAAAACATTTCCTTTGTAACACATATGGTCTTCTCCCAAGAGGCCTCAGAACAGCAGGAGATCTTACTAACCACATGTGCTGCAATATTCAAGCACACTGGGTTTGAATTAAAGGTTCTGTGGAAACTGAAAGACTTTGCCAAAATTTAGTCCAAAATTTAACCTTCTTTAAAAATGTGTTTTGTCCTCTTCTTGGATTCTTTTGAGGAAACAAAAATGCCCATCAGCTTCCCTGCACGAGAACGAACACATTTAGGTTTCTATCACACTTCCAGGCTAGACAACCAGCCAAGAGCTGAGCTGGGATGTAGCCTTTCTTCATGTTTGTATGTCATCCCTCCATTTTCATGAGACTATCAAATGATTGAAATGCACAGGAATCATTCTCTCCGATCATTAGTGAGCAGCATTCATGTAATGCTACCTGGTCTCCTTCATGCTTGCAGGCAGAGAAAGAGTCACACTGTGATCACAGGTAATGGAACTAAGGATGTAGGGGTGCACCCCCCCCGGTCTGAAGTAGTGATAGCAACCCAAATACATGGTTTACACTTTTAGCAGCCCCACTACAAAAATCGTACCTGCACCACTGATTGCAATGAGACCCAGACAGCAAGCAAAAAAAAAAAAAAGCAACTGTACTTCTAGATTTAGGCTTAACAGCCCTGATAGGGTACATTTAATTCAAAATACCTTTGCATTTCTCAGTAGTCTAAACCTTAGCATTGCAATATGGTTTCTGTTCATTATTTTAACGAAATTAAGAAGTGCAGAGATTTTCATGTATTTAAGTTTCCCCTGAAGTATACCTCAGATTAGTATAATCTTACTAGAGGCATTAGACAATAAGAGTTAAAAAAAAATCTGATTTCCTAAATGCAACAATTTATCTAGCCATGATTTCCAGTAAATAATTTGATCTATACTGAATGTGCATGTCTGTGTCTCTAATTTCAAAGGCCAAACTGAAGTTTAATTGATTTAAAATGGTTTGTTTGTTTTTTGGACACAGCAGATGAGGGGCAAGAAGTACTCCTTCAAAGTCATTTCCAATATCCTAAGCATCACCTATTTAAATACTATTGCCAACCTCTAAAGTTATGGCTTCATTGTCTAAATGTTTGTATGAAATCGAAGAGATGAGAGTTTGCATATAATCTACCTTAACTGTTTGTGAACAGTTGTCAATGAGAACATGCTCATAAAGAGGATACTCTATGAGCCTTTATATTATTTGAATAATTGGGACGTCCCATTTTGACAGATACTGCAGATTTCAAGGTTTACCACTGATTTGCAAAGAAATATGGACCACAGTAGGACACACAAAGAGAAACAGGTGGCTCCCAGTAACATAACTTCTTTTCTCACAGCATCTTAGACAACTTTCTTCATTAGAAGGCGGCCCAAATATCATTTTGTCACAACTTTGATTGGACTCTATTTTCTAGTTATAGCATAGTCAGTTTTAAACAGAAAAGGCAGACTTCTTAGCCTTGATAATGATGACTCCTGTTCCAATACAGCTGGGAACGGGCATTTTGCAGTATGTGCAATACTTTCCCCTCCCCCTGCCCTGCCCTCGCAGTGGAGGCAAAACTGCACTTTACCATGTCAAATTTGTATTTAATACCTCCCTTTCATACTCATCCACAAAATGTGTATCACTCTCACTGCCTGGAAATATATTTGCAGAAAACAGATGGCTACTTTCCTAAAGAATGATGTGGCTGTGCCACTTGATGACATCAGAATGTGTCTATGAAAGATTAACATTTCAAAACAAAAATTGTTCTACACTACGACAGAAAAAAAGTCATTGTCTTATTCCTTTCTGGCTGGCCCTGAAATAGTCTCATGCTTAACTATTTACCTACAAATAACACACCAATCCTGCTAGATCTTAAAAAGGGCCTCTGTTCAATAAATGTATTAATATAAATGTACAGACATATGTAATTCAATGCAGAGATAAATTGATCCCCAGCGCTCAGCCGTGTGTTTCCATATGTGAAAGTACTTTTGTGAACAGAAGAGTTTAAAAAGCCACACTACATAACAGCAACAAATATCTGTCAGTGTGTGGCTGTCTCGTGTACAGGATTTACCAGTGAGGAGAATGTTTTTGTGGTTGTGCCCCCCACAACTCTCAGCCATTGATGCAGAGATCTGCAGTATTTGGGGGTTGCCTTGTGGTCTGTTCTGAGGAAGCCAGGAATCCTCATCAATGTAAGAATTCATGAGAAATTTAAATGGGAAAAACCTCACATTTCCTCTCCTTTAACCCCTCCTGTGGATTTTCCCTGACACTCAGATTCTCTATTTTAACGTATGTAACACAGAAAGCTAACATTTCAGAAATTCTTTTATGCATTATGTTCTGCTAAGAATGAGGTTTCTCCACCAACGAGAAAAAACTGCTTTTGTTTCAAAACAAAAGAAATTATGCTAGTATTTATTTATTTATTTATGCAGGCAAATTTATTTGCTAAGCCATTACAAGAGGGACACCTAGTGGTTTAGTCACTAAAATATTGTTAAGTTCTCCTCCATTCATTGTTACCAGATAACTAACTGTAAATGGCATTAACTGAATAGAAAACAAATCTAGGAGCAGAACGTGTGACCAAAACCAATAAGCAGGGGTGAAGGAGGAGAAGCCCAAAGAGAAGCCATCAGGGAAAAAGCCTGCTCCAAGTGGCTCTTATCTGAGGCTCTCAAAGTGTTTACTGTCCCTCCCCCCCAGCTCAATCAAATATTTAAATTTCATTGAGCCCTCATATTAACTTTGGACCTGTCCCTGTAGTTCACACAGAAACACTCTTCACCAAGTTACTACATTTTTGTATTATGACACAGTACTATACAAGGAATATAAACTTTATGTATATTGGCAAATGTTTGCTTCATGAATAACGCAGACTTAAATCCACATCCTTTCCCCTCCATGAGAGGGAGACATTATCAGCAAGTCTTTTCATCTTAAACAGATGTACCCACCCTCCCAATCAAAGAAAAAGAAAGTCAAGAGTATCTTTGATCAGCAAGTACTTTGGTAATCCCAATTAATGGAAGATTGACAGATACAGAATTCATCTAGGGACTAAAGAGTTACAAATCCTTAGCAAGGAAATCTGAATGGAAAATCATTTTGGTAAAAGCATTAAAAAAAAAAATCTCGTTTGTCCTCCATCACAGACATGCATGCAAGTAAAAGCCCAAATTAATTTATGAAGAAGGAAGAACCTCGTTCTCACTCTCTTTGTGAATACCATTGTTCAGTAAAGACAACAATTAAATTGACTAGCACCAGCAATGGATGTTATGATGCCACTTTGCTGACTTCAGTACTTGGATTTCCGACTATGACAATCAGTGACTACTTTATGACAGTGGGAAACATCAGCCCAAGCACAACAGAAGAACCCCAATTGAAGTTTGGGCTATAATAAATCGTCACTGAAGAAGCTGAATACTAGAGGACTGTAGAAAAATTTAGTACAAAATTTCCATCTGAATATGTTTCCAAAAATATTTCATGGAGTATTGTTCACTGTCTAATGCAGGGGTAGGCAAACTACGGTCCAGGAGTGCATCCAGCCCTCCGGATGTTTTAATCTGGTACTCGAGCTCCCGCCAGGGAGCAGCATCTGGGGCTTGCCCTGCTCTGGCGCTCCATCTGGGGAGCGGGGTTGGAGGCTTGCCTCGCTCCGCGCGGCTCCTAGAAGCAGCGGCATGTCCCCCCTCCGGCTTCTACGTGTAGGGGCAGCCAGGGGGCTTTGCACGCTGCCTCCATCCCAAGTGCTGCCCCTGCAGCCCCCACTGGCTGTGGTTCCCAGCCAATGGGAGTTGCAGGGGCAGCACCTGTGGATGGGGCAGCACACAGAGCTGCCTGGCCGCACCTCCGTATAGGAGCTGGATGGGGGACGTTCCTGAAGCAGCTCCCAGAAGCAGCAGCAAGTGCTGCCCGGAGCCTTCACCCCTAGCCCCCTCCCGTGACCCTGCCCCAGCCCTGATCCCCCTCCTCCCTCAAACCCCTTGGTCCTAGCCAAGAATTCCCTCCTGCACCCCGAGCCCCTCATCCCCAGTGCCACCTCAGAGCCCACACCCCCAACTGGAGCCATCACTCCCTCCTGCACCCCAACTCCCAATTATGTGAGCATTCATGGCCTGTCACACAATTTCCAGACGCAGATACGTCCCTCGGGCCAAAAAGTTTGCACACTCCAGGTCTAATGTGATTCTGTCATGAAAAACGCTACCAGGCCTTTAAATCTTACATAAGAGGTCTTCATCAGCTATTTTTTCAGTAATACTTAAATGAAAGTTTTGTCCAGTTGTCCCCAAACCCCATACTAATTAGAAACTTACTTCTTGTTGAAAGTGGTTGAATTCTCTTTCCTTTTTGTAAATCCAATGGGTAAAGTTTTCAAGTGGATATTGTGCTTTCGAGCTCGGTTTTTCAAATAATTTATCTAACAGAAAATAAAAGCCAAAATATATTCAAATATGGAAACATTTATTACTTCTGTCCTGCAAGTCTAAAAATTGAGGCCAAAAGAGCAGTCCCGGAACCAAAGTGCGTGTCAAACATTTAAGCAGCAGCATAATGGAGAATAGCACACAATGATAAACTTTTTCTCGTTTTTTTTAAACAAAAGTTCTCAGTTAAAAAGAGTATTTAGATATCTTCAAGAGTTTCCAAGCTTATTCTTAAACATTTACAGACAAAGTTTTCCTATGGTGAGCACAAGGAGTCTCAATGAAACATAAAACGTATGTTATAAGAAGAACTCAAACAGTACGAGAGGGTTGGAACCCAACACACCTACAGAATTAGTGACTGATCTCTTATGATTTTTTAAATCCAGAGAGGCCCTAAACCTTTATGTGCACAAATCAAGTACAAAGCCTGTATCTGTGAGGTCCAGAGGAGAAATTTCCCCCAAACCCACTCCATTACTGCAGTTGCTGCACACAGTTTCCCTGAGATGAAGGCTGAATAGTTAGTATATCTACACAGTCATGAATCAACTGGCCAGTGCAGAGAAAACCCAAAGAAGCCTGCTCTGCAATGCCAAGGAGTAGTAATGTTGACATGGCATGGCTGAAGTGCCATTAGATCAGTATTCTGTAATGGTACAGTCTGCTAAAACACTTAACTATGCGCCAAGGCATTACTGACTTCCATCAGAAATTCTGCAACATTAACACCATCCTTACCACCATGGATATCACCTCCCTCTACATCAACATCCCCCACAACAGCATTGCTGCCGGCCTCAAATACCTACAGATAACGTACATTTGAAAATCCACCCTATGCCTATTGCCAAATGCATCTATTTCATCCTCACCCACAAAAACTTCACATTAACAACAGACACTGTGTCCAAACTCTGGGTACAACCATGGGTACTAAGGTGGCTCCCCTATACACCAACCTCTTCATGGGCCACCTTGAGGAAAAATTTCTGGAAAAATGCACCACAAAAACCAACATACCAATATATCTGAGTTACATCAATGACATTTTTATTCTCTGGACAGAAGACCTAAACTACTTCACAGATTTCCACCACTTCAACAATCACCACTGATCTATTACACTCTGTGCAGGACACTTCCACACCAGCATCAGCTTCTTGGACACCATGACTAACTTCAACAATGAAACCCACACATCACCACACTTAGCTTCACAGATTCAGTAACCATCCCAGACACACCAAAAAATCTGCTACTGTCAGCCAAGTACTCAGAGCCCACCTCCAAAGAGAAAAATCCAGGCTATACACCTTAACGGACTTAAAGCCTCCTTCACTAAACAAGGACACACCACCAGAGAAGTAGATTGCATCATGGAAAGGATCCCCCAAATACCCCAGGAGAACCTACTTCAATACAGAAAAAACACCACTCACTGACTGCACTCCCCCTACTTGTCACCTACTGCTCCACACTAGAGCCCAACTGGGGTATCGTCAAATAAATACATTGATGGGCATATGCTGAAGGAAGTCTTTCCTAACCCCCTCTTCTGGCCTTAAGAACAATTCTCCAACTCTGACAAGCTCACTACCAAAAACAAGCTCGCCACAGACCCAGACACACCAACTCAAAGCAGCATCAGACCCTGCCTGAACAGATGCAAGACATGCAGACATATCTCCACTGCCACAATGATCAATACCTGCCCAACACACCTTTCAAGATCCCTGGGTCCCACACATGCCTATCACAACATGTGGTTTACCTCATCCAGTGCATCAAATGCCCCAACAACTATGTGGGTGAAACCAGACAATCACTACATTTTTTAAATGAACTCACACAGAAAAATCGTAAAAAAAGACAAAAACATATCACCTGTGGACAAAGAGTTTTCATAAAATGATCACTCCATATCTGACCTCTTGGTACTTGTCCTCAAGGGGAACCTTCACAACACCTTCAAAAGGTGAGCCTGGAAACTTATTTTCGTAACTCTGCTAGACACTAAAAACCATGGACTCACTAGACACACTAGTTTTTTGACTCATTACAACAACTTGCAACATACCCCACTGCCTGCTAATCATTAATTGCCTTCTTCATTTCAAGGGGTTTCCCACAACGTTATTTCCTTATGCTTAATTTGTCCCAACTTGTATCTAGCTCAGAAACACTGATTTCCTTCTCCACAATGGAAGAAGAGCCCTCTGAAGCTCAGAACCTTGTAACTTCCACTACAGACATTTTTCTAATACAGTAACTCCTCACTTAAAGTCATTCCAGTTAATGTCGTTACATTGCTGATCAATAAGGGAACATGTTCATTTAAAGTTGCGCAATACTCCCTTATAACGCTGTTTGGTAGCGGCCTGCTTTGTCCACTGCTTGCAGGAAGAGCAGCCCATTGCAGTTAGCTGGTGGGGGCTTGGAACCAGGGTAGGCCAGCAGCCCACCCACCCCCGCATCACCTCCCCACTCCTCTAAGTTCCCTGTTGCAGCAGCTGCCCAGCAGGCTACCAATTGCCATCCCCACTGCCATGTGTTGCTCCTGCCCTCTGCCTTGGAGCTGCTCCCGGGAGCCTCCTGCTAGCTGTGCAGGGAAGGGGGGGGGGCCTAATGTCAGGGTGTCCCCCTTCCCCCTACTCCTGCCCCATATAGAGCAGGGTGAGGAGAGCTTGCTGGCCACAGCTGCTGTCTCAACTTCCTGATCTTTTTAAAGGCAATGTACTTAGAGTGGGGCCAGCGTTCTTAAAGGGGCGATGCACATCTCTCTCTCTCCCTCCCCACCTCACACATGGTGTGTGTCTGTCTGCCATGCTGTTTCTCCTCCCTCCATTTGTGCTGCCTTGTAGAGCGTGAGGCTACATTAACAATGTGTTAACCCTTGAGGGCTCAGCTGAATGCATCATTTAGCAGCAAGGCATTCCCTGGGAAATATCCCACACTCTCTCTTCACCACCTCAACCAAGCTTCACAATCATCATTGCTGTGTACAGTATTAAATCATTTAAAACCTATACTGTATGTGTGTACATACAATATATAGTTTTTTGTCTGGAAAAAAAATTTCCCTGGAACCTAACCCCCACATTTATATTAATTCTTATGGGGAAACTGGATTCACTTAACATCGTTTCGCTTAAAGTTGCATTTTTCAGGAACATAACTACAATGTTAAGCAAGGAGTTACTGTACAAGATATTAGTTCACCCACCTTGTCTATCTCATATCCTAGGACTAACAAAGCCACAACAACACTGCAAACTTAACTATGCTGTACTTTAAAAGATCTGTTTAGGAAAACTCCAGTGATCACTTAGTTTATAATAGAGGTTCTCAAACTGCGGGCTGGGATCACTCAGAGGGTCATAAGATTCTTACATGAGGGGCTGCGAACTGTTAGCCTTCACCCCAAACCCTGCTTTGCCTCCACCAGCATTTATAATGGTGTTAAATATATAAAAAGTGTTTTTAATTTATAAAAAGAGGTCACATTCATTGGCTCTCTGTGTGAAAGGGCTTAGCAGTACAAAAGTTTGAGAACCACTGCTTTATATGGATAAGTCTATTTGCAAACCACAGATACAGATATAAAGTAAGTTAGTTTCAAAACAGTTTTGAGTAATACCAATCACTATTCCAGTATTCCCATTCAGCAAACGGGGCTGTTCTCTCTCAGTGAGTTACAATTATTACACCTAAAAACCATTTGATGATGTAAGATTAGACTGAAATAACACGATTTCTCATTGCTATACACTGAAAACAAGAAAGCTTCAAAGTTGCTTTTAGACAAGTGACAGAATTTGAGAATTCGCGGTAACTTTGATATTTGTTTGTTGTTAAACCAGCTATTTTAAAACTTATAGCACTTAAAACAAATCTGGCACTTCCTGCTATTTGGTATTTTCTAAGGGCTCCTGCAAACAAGTAAATTTAAATGAGTAAATTTACTTATATGAACACTGAAATCTGTCCATCTTATGAATATAGGTACCTAAACATCTTTAAAAACTTGTCCATAAGTAACTTGCCGAAGCTCATACACAAAGTCTGTAACAGACCAGGGAACTGAGTCTAATCACAGGACCACACTCAAGTAAAGTTACTTGTGTGTGGCTGAGTGATTGAGTTCTAACAGAACACTTGATTCTTTCAATTTTACTTTACAGCAAACTGTCCACATGGCATCTTCTTGCTGCATGAGTTTTAACATTACATTTAAAGATGGTTTGCATAGGACTAAAAAAATTAACAACATTGAGTTTGTGGCTTTTTATGATGTACAAAGAAGTCTTAATATATCATTTTGATTTTCTCTCCACCTCACTTGTTATTTTAACTTAGAAGTATCAGGAATGTAAAGTATGGTCTTCCCTAGTTTTGCTGGGAGGACCTGTGAGAGAGAAAATATATTTATTGTGAGTTCTTAACACTTTAATTGAAGGGATGATTCTTATTGAAAGTCCTTTCCCCTTTTTAATAGCTCAGCTCGCACTCCTCGCGTGATGTCACTTATCCCAGCTCTTTAGTTGTCATCATCTCCGCTCCCCATGTTATTAAATCTCTCATATTACATTGGAGCTCTCCTTTAATTTAAGACTGTGCTTCATATATACAGTTCTGAGCCTGAACTTCACGGGGACTCAGATCTAAAGTTTGTTCAGTCCATTACAGGAAAAGAACCAATCATAAATTTTGGATCTGGATACCTCAATTTGGAGGTCAGGAGATGTTCTAATCTGGGATTTTGGTGCAGTCTCATTTCTACTTTAAACTGACCAAAAAGGTAACTTGAAACTCACAAATTTATTGGTTGTTGGTCTATGCAAGGAAACATCTCGAGCAGCACCATCAGTCATCCTTCCTACGTCTTCCAGAAAACGATAATCTAAATATACAAAGACCAGGAAGAAAAGTGTAATGCTGGTTTAAAAAAGAAGATGGGGTGAAGTTTACACAGCAGAGAAATTCTTACCACTTAGGAGATTCAACTCGTTAAACTCGTGCATGGAGACAAATGCTGCCTTTTCTCTGATTCCATTACAACTCAGTGCAGTTTTGTGCTTTTTCACACACGCCAAACTGAAAGTACAGAGAAACATGAGCATCCTGTTTCCAGCATACAAAAAACTAAACAAGAAAAAATTCAAATTGTATATACCTGCATGAGTATTTCATGCAACGTGGACACCTGTACTTTGCTTCCTCTCCACTACAGGTTTCACATCTGAAAGAAAAAAAAAGGCATTTCATTTGTATCAAAATAGTGCATTCGTGTTTGTACTTAAAAGACAGGTTTTCTTTACATTTAACCAAGCATGGGTCATAATTCTGAGAAACGATCACTGTAGCCTGAAAGCAGGGAAAGGAAATATGGATGCCTCAGCAAAGTGAGTAGTTTCCAAACATTTCCACAGGGTGATCAATACTGGGGGAGATTGCCCAAGAAACAATGGGAAGTGAGTAACCAAGACCCGGCTCCTCAAAGATACCTAGGTGCTTAACTCTCATGATGGCTGGTCTACACTAGGGGAGGGGATTGATCTAAGATACGCAACTTCAGCTATGTGAATAATGTAGCTGAAGTCGAAGTATCTTAGATTGAATTACCTACTGTCCTCACGGCATGCGATCGACATCCACGGCTCCCCCTGTCAACTCCGCTACCACCGTTCACGTTGGTGGAGTTCCGGAGTCGACAGGAGCGCGTTCGGGGATCGTCTAGATGAGATGCGATATATCGATCCCCAAGAAATCGATTGCTACCCGCCCATACGGCAGGTAGCGAAGACGTAGCCTCACTCAAAGCCATGGGAACTAGGCATCTAAATACCTTTTAGGGTCTGGCCCTAAACTGCCACTCAAGGGGGGCGTCTAACGCCTCTCTGCAGGAACCCCCCCCCCGCACCTCAGGCGACACTCATTGGCTGTCTTCCTTTAGCCCGCCTCCTGGGGAGGAGGTCAACCAGTGACGGACACGAGGGCAACGCTCGCTCCGCCCGCCGGAGCTGAGGGCCGGGAAACGGTGACACCCTCGCGCCCTGCCCCGGCGAGGGGCGCGGGCACAGGACAACCCCCCCCCCCGCATCCCCGGCCCCGGGCGCGCGGGTGAGACAAGCGGCAGCGCCGCGGCCGCCCCCAGGCCTCGGAAAGGGGGCAGCGGGACACCCTGTCCCACGGGCAGACGTAGATCTGCGGAGCCAAGGCTCCGGGCTGCTCCTACCCGTGCAGCGCCATCTTCCGCTTGCCGCAGGCCAGCCCCGGGCTCCCCGCCGGCCCGCTCGTCGCCCCGGCTCCCTGCTCCATCCGAGTCCCAGCTACACACGCTCCGCCAGGGGTCACGTGAGCCGTCTTCTTCCCGACCGGCCTGCACAGCGTGGCGGCGCTTTGCGGCTGCGCTGCGGGGTGGCGGCGCGTGACCGGCCCCTAGCGGCTGCTTGGAAGAGCGCCGCTGTTTCCATGGAGACCTGGAAATTCCTCCCTGCGGGATGGCTCTGCCCCCCCCCCCCCTGCGCTTTGCCTTCTCCCATCCCAAGCCCCTCCCACTGGCGGGCTGGGGCCTATCCCTTGTACTCGCATGTGACTGACACACACTCCCCTGCAGAGATCGTTAACTGGTCATACTCCCTGGCTGTGGCTGCACCTGGAGGTTACCAATTCACCTCAGTCCAGCTGTCGGGGTTGTGGTCCCGAATGTGGGAGGTTGTGCCATTAAGTTTCATGCAGTCCCAAGCCTGGAGCCCAGCGCACTTGCATGGGACATGGCAGGGTAGGTATGGCACTGAGTGATCACCCCCCCAGAGAAGAAACAGAAGTTAATTTCACTGATGCCCATGTGGTTTCCTCTGATTGGGAAATATCCCTGGTATACAATGGGCAGATGGGGGATGATATTGCTTTTAGCTTTTAAATTTTACCTATAACCAGTGAGGGGTTTTTTTGTCGTCGTTTGTTTGTTTTAAAAATCTGGTCACTGTGTGGTTTTCACTGTGGCACTAATCTAAGCACTGCTGGATATTTGTAAAATTCTTTGACCTAATTAAGAGCTGTTACTTTTCTGGCTGGATTTGGATATTGAGAGATAATGGTCCAAAATCTACACAAAGTAAATCCAGAGTAATCCCATTGGTTTTAGTGCACTTAAATGGTTTGACCGACAGCAGCTTCAAGCTCAGTGGTTCTAGGATAGCATATGTCACATTCTGTCTGTTGGGCAATGAAGGAGCCATGGATTCCAGTGTCACCAGTGAGCCCTAAATGGCAAAGGTGGCCACCTAGGCCTTAGAATGTAAATGATCAGGTGATAAACAGCCTACTTGGTTCACTTGGTCTGTGATTACATTTCTAAACACGGACTGGTGTATCTCTCCATTTATGTGGGCAGAGGGGTGGAAACCCACCTTGCTTTATTGCATTCTCCCCGTAAACCTAGAGCACACCCTTTGTATCGATAGGGGTTTACAGCCTAGCAGGCAGCATGCCAGAATGGAGTCATGTAGTTCCTATCCAGAGAAGGTTTTCTTCAAGTTCCCTGCCACTTAGACCAGTATTAACTCCATGTGGCGTGGGCCATTTGTGCAACTGCAGTGGGAGCAGGCTGTACTCTCATGGTAGAGTAGGTTGAGGTGGTTGTGTAAGGATTTCCAAATCTGTGTGGAGATCTGCACAGGTTGGGTTTCCATTTGCAACAAACCCTTGCCTAAACAGGCTGATTTCTTTTTCATGTTGATGAGTGGCATGTACCCCTCACGAGATACATACTGTATTTTGTCCCCACTCTGATGCGCTTCTCTTCATGAGGTGACATTTGGTTATAGGTATTATTTAAACCTATTAAATAGGTATTATTTTGGGTCTGATTCTTTGTTTCCTACATTTGCAGAGGTGTAGCTAAGGACAGAATGTGAGGACAGTAGAGTTGTGTATGTATAACTTACAGCAGCTATTGGCCTATAGAATCTCTATTACTAGAGGTGATATGTCAGAAACTATCCAGCTTGACTTTGAAAATTCAGACTGCAGCAGAGCGGAGTGTGCAAAACCAGACTTGTTTGGGTTTGTACAGGTGACAGAGAAACCCTCTTCTTGTTTGTAAATGAACAAATGTGATACAAAAATCAGCTAGAGCTCCACAATGCCATTTTCACAGCTACTTTTCAGAGTAGTACTGCACTTTAAATGTTTAGCGTTTCTCATATTCTGTTTGTTAGGTTAGGTTACAAGTGTTAGAGACAGAACAGATCTATTAGGTCAGCCAGTCAATGCTGACTCAGTCAAGAGAGGCAATACTTTACGTAACACGAGGAATCAGAGGAGTCCACCTCTGCTGATAAGTTGCTTAGCAAAGCTTAAAACAAAGTAGAGCAGGGGTTCTCAAATTGGGGGTTGGGACCCCTCAGGGGTTCGCAAGGTTATTACATGGGGAATCGTGAGCTGTCAGCCTCCACCCCAAATGCCTCCAGCATTTATAATGGTGTTAGATTAAAAATACTTTTTAATATATTTATTAGGGGGGCGTCACACTCAGAGGCTTGCTATGTGAAAGGGGTCACCAGTACAAAAGTTTGAGACCCACTGAAGTAGAGATTCTGTCTGGCTTTTTATATTGTTAGATATATATTGAAGATATTTTTGGCACAAGACATGCTCTTCCTTCATGAAAACTTCAAACTATTACACATTCCTTTATTTTAATGATGTTTGGGGAGGAGGGGTTCATAGTCGCTTGGCTGGACTGATTCTGTGTAGCCTAGAGCAATTTGAAGTATTATCATCAAAAGAAGTAGAGATTTAACGTTCTTATTTGAATTGAATTGTGTAGGATGGGCCACTGAAGTGGCTCATTAGGGTTTCCCAATCTCTCCCTCTCCAATTTTATTGATGCAGAATAACCATTTTAGAGCATTAGCTATAAAATTCAGGAATGCATATATATGCCAATTTAAAGAATATACACATATACAAAACTTCTTACAATTTAAAGATGCTTGTTTTTTAACACAGCACTGTCCTTATGAGATACAAGCATTAAAAATGCATTAAACATTAAAAAAGTAAGTGAAAATGAGAATAAGGTTGATAAAGGGATAAAAAAACCACAGCATATTACAAAAGACTGCATTCTTACAAAAACAAATGGAAGTAACATGATCTCAGTGGAAAGTCAAACTAAGAGCACATGTGAAATCGTTAACTGTCATAATATTGCCTTTAAATGCTGAAATGACAATGACAAATCTTCTCTGAACTAATCTCTTCTTTTCTCTTTTTCCCCTTAATTGATCATTCTATATCTTGATTTGCTTCTTTAGATTACTCAAAGAATATGCACACTTTAAAGAAATCCGTAATTTCAGGAAAAAATGCTACTTCAGCCTCAGATTTAGAATTGGAGATGCTACACATTTGTCTTGTATAAGGAAATGTTCTATGTCATTTGTGCAATATCCTGTAACGCCACAAATATGCATGTGTTTCCCTTCCTAATACAAATACTTATCAAACAAGAGACTCTGTACTCTTTTCATGGTTGCTGAAAATGAATAATACAAGGAAAGGGAATCAAAATAATAAAAGATAAACAGTTATTTTTGAAGCACATTTTATTATAGATGAGTAAGCATGACTTACTATGGATAAAGATGATTTAAATGAATTGCTGTTTGAACACTCTCCCTCCCCCCAAATACGAGGTATAGTCTTGCTCTGTATTACTGTACGAACACTGCTTTGACAACAGATATAGGCAAGCAGTTTGCAAAACCTTTTAGAGTACATGTTTTGTCTTAATGTTAAAAGTGTATTTTGTTCAACAACTGAGGGTCAAATACTTTTAGACTCAATAAAATAAAAGTGTGAAACAGGGTCTAGTAATATTGCAAACAAATGGAATTTCTAAGTTGCTGAAATAATTATGATTATAACTTAGCAGCCATTCAGAACATATGCTGTATTAACATTTTCAACAAGTTACAAAATATATACACAATACATCATCTTAGATGCTATTGGGTGTTTAAAATAGTTAACTGCAGTCCAGAAACTAAACCCCCAAACTATTGTAAGTAGCTCTTCTACAACAATCTTTACAATGGCTAACCATTAGTTGTCCTGCCTATAAGCACCATATACAATGTGCTGTCTGGTATACCACTTCCACAAGAATAAACAAAAACATTTTAATCAAAAATTTCACATAAATAATGTTTTTACTTGTAATGAAGTATGTGACCAAACAATTTAGATAAGTACTTTTACAACAGAAACATATCTTGATGTAACCAGCACATATAGTCTGCAAGAGAAAAAGGGAATCAAATAATGTCTACGAAAGCCACAAGCACCTTGTGTTATAAAGAGCACCAGAAATACAAACAGGAAACACGTAAGAGGTAGTGTACCATCTGTTAAGATGTATGTGTCCAAAAGGACTATAATACAACTTAGTGTTTAAGAAAAGACAACTTCTTGTACTGTGGCATAATTCACTCTCATACACAAGCTATTGCACATTTGGGAGCATTAGCCAGTATTGCTCCTTACTACTGTATGTCTCCAGCTTTCCTTAGGATGTCCTGTACAGTGTTGTTAAATAGGTTATTAAGAACACTAGAGGTCCTGAAGAATTTTATGTTTAGATATATAGTTCTCAGTTCCAGGGAAATATACATGAAAGCACCAACCAATATTTAAAAAAATTAAATACTTTAGCAAAGTCATCATAGTCTTTTTTTTTTTTAAATGCCATTTCTCCTTCTTAGGAGGAAGTCTTTGTCTTCCTGAGATTCTTTAAGATATAACCAACAATTTGCTTTAAAATTCTTCCACAGTTTCATAATGATTTAATCTTTAATTCATTTTTGTTTTGAAAAGATGCTTTTTCTGTGCAACAGTTCCATGGTGTTGTGAGAAACCAGAATCAGGTTAGGAAGCTTAGAGAAAGCACACTGAACCACTTTCTATGGTATGCTGTTGTCCTGGTTTGAGATGAGGAAACGTATGCACCTGAACAACCGGAAGGTCAGTAGTGTCCTGAGTGTGAAAAAGGAACTCGGTCTTATGCCAGCTGCCATCTTGGATCTGCAGTTCACAGAATTAGAGAGAGCATTAAATGCATATCAACTATCAATTTCAAAACACAGAGAGAATCTAGAAATCAAGGAACCAGAGAAGCAAATGAGTAATCTGTTTTCTCTTGTCAATACATGTAATATTTGTGTGATTTTTTTCAAAGGCCATCTCCCAATCCATTGAAGAAAGAACATCTGTCAAAATTCTAACTTGCTGTAAAGCTTGATGAGGACTTGAACTATGAGACTAATACATATCTATATTGCCTAGGTTTTTGCTTGGATTTAGTATGCATTCTTAAGAGTTATGGGGAAATCAGCGACATTTTTTGTCATGAACGTTGGTTATTTTAATTTTTAGAAAATCGCAATAAAACGGTTACCTTATAAAAAATATAAAATAACACTATAACACTGTTTGGGGATGTGGGAGTCTTGATGTTTGCAGTCACTGCTTTCTTGCCCAACCAATCAAAGCGGCAGGTACAGTGGAGACCGCTGAAAAGTTAAATCCCTGCAGGAAGGGATATGTGAGATTCTGCAGGAAATCTGTATAGTACATAGTTTCCTGAAGAGAGGGAGGGATATCTCATAGAATCTCAGAAAAACTACACTTTTCAGTAGCCATCACTGCGTGAAAAACCCAAATCTGACATACTTTTATAAATATAGGGCCTGATTATTCACTGCTTTTCACTTTTTGCAGTAATTTATACCAGTGCAAAGTGCTACAGGTCTAAGTGTGTTGAAAACTCTGATTTGGTAACATTTTATATCCACTTAATACAGTTTCCAGTTTGAAAAGCACCTGTCATAATGCCATCTGTCTGCACAGAAATCTCCAAGTGAATTCAAAAGATTTCCACCCCTGGAATGATGACAGGATAAGGTTAAGTCCTTTGTTCTCTTTAGCACAGTATAGAATTGGATATTTTAGGCTCTCTGTATAAAAATACAAATTATTGTAGAAGAGTCAGTGGTAAAGGCAAGATCTTGCCTGTTAATGGAGTTGATCTAATAATCATTGGAAATGTATTAGATTTTTCAGATTTTTCCAAGTTCAAAAACATTTATCTTAGCCAATGAAAGTTTGTCCATCATCAGTTTATTACATAAGTAGACAATTGCCCTGTAACTAGTGAAGTTAATGACATTCAGTCATCAAAAGATTAACTTCTAGCCTGTAATGAACTTGCCCTTTTCCTGCAGTTTGGTTTTATTCAGATAAAATCATCAGAATATATAGCTCAGCCTAAACTTTCAACCCATGCCTGGCTGTTCCAGGATTTCCTGAAGAACCTCTATGTCTCTATCCTAAGTTTCCTCTGAAGAGAGGGCCCTGTCACCTCTCAGGTCCTGGTAGAATTAACAAGCAGGGTCCACTGGGTCTGATGCTAAGAGCAAAGACAGATTCCCTGCATAACTGCAATTGCTGTTAGCATTTGGATATATGAACTTAATATCAAATGGTCAACATATGGAGAGACTTGCTAAACAAATGAGAAGTGTGCTTCATGTTATGGAAATCTAAATGACTGTTATAATGATAGAAGGAAAAATAAATGCTCAAAGCTTATATTTATTGCTGTTCATCTAATAATATCTAAACACTAATTGCACTGTAAGTTTAATAACGCCAAAATGTATTTACCATGCATTCATCTGTAAGCACCTTTGGTTCAAGTAGTGTATTTGCTTCAAACATTTGACCATTCCAGCCTTTGAAGTGAACAGATGTTTTCTGAGCATCTGCCTCATTTGTTCCCCACACTGGCGTGTTCAGACAGTGAACTGTGATGGTATGGGTTGCTTCTGAGCTCAGTAAATGAAGGAAGTTCATCTGCACTTTTCCAACTCCAAACTCCAACTAGTTTACAAAAATACATTGTTAGACATAACAGTTGTATCTTGCTCAATGGCCAACAATCAGAAAGATTTTGGCAATATAAATATGGCACTTATAGTTAATATCACCTATATCAGTTAATTTGGTTGCCAAACCAAAATGCACGTCTCCTGCTTTCTTCAGAAGAAGTGTCAGGCATATATAAAAGTGGAATTCCATAATCACCATAATGAATGCATACAATTGTATACAAGCCTATACAATATATACATTTGTATAACTTACATTTTCAAAGCTCGTTATAAAATTAATTAATTCTCAGTACACCCCTGAAATGAAGGTAGGTAGATATACTTATTCTGCAGATAGGAAACTGATTCAAAGAAAGACATGCACAGAAAGAAGTGACAGAGTTTGGATCAGAGTTCAGAAGTTCTTTGCTCCTAGTCTTGTTTTTAGTCCATTATATTGCTCTGCCTCTCAACACCTAGATTTTATTAATAACCTGAGATATTGCAAGACAGCGAGAGAGGCGATGAACATTAAGCTATATATGGAAAATGTAATTTTTCTTGCATTATTTCTTGCATATTTGCAAGAACAAGTATATATAGAGGGCCAGCCCATGCCCCCTAAGTCTGTACACACAGGAGATCCTCTGTGCACAGATCTCACCCCTCCCAATCAGAGAGGTGTGTCAGTTGCCTGTGCTGCACCATCCTCCAGGACTTGTGAAGGACTCTCCCCAGGACTGGAATCTGCCTAGAGGAGAGAGAGCAGGAACTGGGCAGTTAGTAGGTGGTGTATGTTGGCTGAGGACTAAGCCTTGAAATATAATACATTTCTGTGGAGTCCTCCATAGTGGGGAAATTACCTTGAAGAGGGATACTGGGGGAAGCAAGGCTAGGGGTTCTCTTGCTCATGTGGATCCAGTGGAACTGTGCTGATTGGCAGAGAGTAGGATGATCTGGAGATACAGTTGGCATAAAGAGCACAGGGGCTCCACAAGGACAGCATCCCAGAGGGATCTATGGAGTATGGGGCAGAACCATGGCTCATTCTATTGGAATCGGAAACCCCCACCTGAATAACAATGTGAGAGAAACCCAATACGGGACTTTTTCCTCTCATGGGCAATCTGGCCTCCACCCTCACAGATATGGTTCAGTACAGTTCAGTTAAAGTACATAGGTAAAACTTCACAGAAAATCAAGTCCCCATTCCAAAAGGCTTGCAGTCTAAATATAAATAGATGTTAGCATGCATTTAGTGAAACAAAAGGAAAACCAGTTTGCACTGAATACTTTGGTTAAATGTTCAAGAGCCGTGACCCTTATGTCAATTCACATTTTAATGACAACTACAGTGTGCAATACAGGGACAGGGCATTTTAAAATATTATAGACAGATTAAAGAAAGACCCATAAAGATAGTCGCATAGAGACATCTCTGAAAAGAAACAGATAATCAAATGAAACAGAGGAACACAGATCTAATTTATGGTGAAATAAAGCTGGTTAGCACTGAGAAATCTGACATGCCAGCATACACTAGGTAAATCAGTGTTCATTTATTCAGAGTTTAAGCACAGACATATATCCTAATGAGAAGCAAAGCATACCTTTGTCACAGATACGGGTGATAGACATGTCTGGCCACCAGCAGTAAAGTTGCAGAAAACCTCAATGGCATCAGAAGGACATCCAATATTTGGGTCAATCCAGTATTTTCCTATCAATTTATAATCCCAGATAGAAAGGTGAAAAAAGACATAACTGCCGTTAAACAATCTTCTGAATAAAATTTCCATAATTTTTCGCAAATGTTAGAAGTATTATTACTGCAGCTTAACTTCCTATGGCATCACTAAAGAACATAACAGACTAGCCTCCTTGGAGTTACTCTGTGTTTATGCCCAATGTAGGTGATCTGAATGTGGCACATAAAAATTTGATGTTCAGCCAAAGCAAAACAAATAAATAAAAATCCGCAAAGCCTCCACATTACTGTCATATTATCAATAACTATTCCATACGGTTTACCTTTTCTATGGCTTTTGTACCAGTTGGGGATTTTCAACTCTATCCTTTGTTTCCAATACTAAATACTGAGTGTGAACAGGTTGCATTCCCACTCTGCTCCCGACAAAATCTGTGCATGCTATAGGTGATCAGATGTACTCCTCTTCCTGGGATTTGGCTTTATCAAATACACGAACATCAGCCTAAGTTTTCATCATGAGCCTGGCTAGTTCCTCCATGTCCCTGCCCTCAGTTCCCTCTGACCAAAGGTTCATTGGCAGCTCTTACATCTTGGTGGAGTTACTAAGCAGTACCTGCCACTATCATGAATTGGTACAAGTTATTCCACAGCTTTATGCAGGCTCTAACAGGGTGATCAGCAGAAGAGCCCAGCATTTGTATGCTGGATCATAGCTCCTGCCACCTTGTCATCATCGCAGCACAGCTAATCTATATTTGATGTACAGCATGACTGATCTGTATTTGTGACCAGTTTCTGTTTAATCCCCTTTCTCTTGATTGTTTGAGTTTATTTCAATGTGTTTTCTATCTAGAGCAGTGGTTCCCAATCCTGTTCCGCTGCTTGTGCCCCGCATCGCTTCCAGCAAGCTCCCATTGGCCTGGAGCAGCGAACCGCAGCCACTGGGAGTCGCGATCAGCCAAACCTGCAGACGCGGCAGGTAAACAAACTGACCTGGCCCGCCAGGGACTTTCCCTGCACAAGTGGTGGAACAAGTTTGGGAACCACTGATCCAGAGGGATACAACAGGGGTTTTGGATACACGGCAGACATTGTAACTCGGGGGTCGGCAACCTTTCAGAAGTGGTGTGCTGAGTCTTCATATATTCACTTTAATTTAAGGTTTTGCATGCCGGCAATACATTTTAATGTTCTTTATAAGGTCTCTCTCTATGTCTATATATTATATAACTAAACTATTGTTGTATTATAAAATAAACAAGGTTTTCAAAATGTTTAAGAAGCTTCATTTAAAATTAAATTAAAATGTTGATCTTACGCCGCTGGCCCGCTCAGCCTGTTGCTGGTCTGGGGTTTTGACCCTGGCTGGCAAGGGTCTGGCAGCCAGAACCCCAGACAGGCAGTGGGCTGTGCGGGGCTGGCGGCTGGGACCCCAGACCAGCAGTGGGCTGAGCGGGGCCGGTGGCTGGGACCCCAGACCAGCAGTGGGCTGAGCGGCTCAGCCCGCTGCCACTCAGGGGTTCCATCCGCCAGCTCCTGCCAGCCGGGATCCTGGCTGCTGGACTCACTCAGCCTGATGCCGGTCTGGGGTCCCGGCCCTGCCCACATACAGTGGGTACCTACCTTCTCTCTGGTTCTGGCCCATTCTTTTCCTCTCTCTCTGCACTGAGCTGAGGTGGGAGTGGACTGAGCATAGGGCTGGGGGTGAAGGGGCCGGGAGCTAGAATGAGGGAGGGGGCTCAGGTTTGGGTGTGGGGCACTTACCTGGGCAGCTCCCATTTGGTGCGAGGGGTGCAGGTGGGAATGTGGTAGTGGTGGTGCAGGAACTCCCGTTTAGTGCTCAGGATGGGGGTGGGGATGTGGGGGGTGCAAGAGTCAGGATGTGGGGGGTGCAAGAGTCAGGGCTGGGGGCATGTGAAGGGGGTGCAGGTGTCAGGGCAAGGGGTGGGGAGGCTGGGTATGTGTGGGGGTGCCAGAGCCAGGGCTGGGGTCATGTGGGGGGTGAAGGAATCAAGCAGATGGCTGGGTGTTTATGAGGGGGCTAAAGGGCACGGGCCTGGGGTGTGCGCGGGGCTGCGGAGCTCAGGGCAGAGGGCTGGGGAGTGTGGGGGGGGTCAGGGCAGGGGCTGGAGGGGATATGCCTCTATTCCACCCCTTTTTCCCCAAGGCCCTGCCCCAGCTTCTTCTCTGCCTCCGTCAGGAGCAGCGAGCATGCTGACTCTGCTCCTTCCTGACCCCCTCCCTTGCAAGGGCCATCAGCTGATCAGCCGGCAGGGAGGGAGGGACCGAGAGACAGAGGAGAGGCGGGAACCCAGCACACTACTGGAAGAGACAGGGGAGCCGGCAGGACCAAGCTTCTGCCCCTTGCCCCCTGCCCCTGCAGGGGGTGGGGGAGTGGAGGGTGGAGAAGAGCAGACCAGGCCGGGCTGGGAAGGATTTTTTATGGCATGCTGCTGCTTGCCGAGATTCCAGCAGGCAGCAGCGTGCCATTAAAAATTGGCTCATGTGCCATCTTTGGCACACGTGCCAAAGGTTGAAGACCCCTGTTGTAACTAATCTCAAAGTAAAATACAGTTTGAAAAATGTACTGAAAGGCCTGTGCCACCAGAGAAAAGAAAAAAATTAAGCTTTGGAATTATAAGAAAGATATGTTAAGTTTTACATCTATCTTAACAGATACACACTTAGGGCTTGTCTACATCACAAAGTTGCAGCGCTGGTGAGGGGGTTACAGCGCTGCAACTTAGGAGGTGTACACATCTGCAGGGCATCACCAGCGCTTCAACTCCCTGTTTGGTGATCCAGCGCTGGTAATCAAGTGTAGACACTTACCAGCGCTTTTCTTGACCTCCGTGGAATAAGCAGGTATCCCAGCATACCTGAGGAAGCCTCTGGTAATCAAGCTGGTCTCCTTCCCCGGTTTGCTCTCGCGTTCCCCGAACCCCGAGCAAGCAGGTCTCCTTCCCTGCGGTTTGCAGGGTGGTTCGGGGAACGCGAGAGCAAACCGCGGCGAAGCTGGTCTCCTTCCCCGGTTTGCTCTCGCGTTCCCCGAACAAGCAGGTCTCCTTCCCTGCGGTTTGCAGGGTGGTTCGGAGAACGTGAGAGCAAACCGCGGCGAAGCTGGTCTCCTTCCCCGGTTTGCTCTCGCGTTCCCCGAACAAGCAGGTCTCCTTCCCTGCGGTTTGCAGGGGGGTTCGGGGAACGCGAGAGCAAACCGCAGCAAAGCTGGTCTCCTTCCCCGGTTTGCTCTCGCGTTCTCCGAACCTCCGTGCAAGCAGGTCTCCTTCCCTGCGGTTTGCAGGGGGGGTCGGGGAACGCGAGAGCAAACCGCGGCGAAGCTGGTCTCCTTCCCCTGTTTGCTCTCGCGTTCCCCGAACAAGCAGGTCTCCTTCCCTGCGGTTTGCAGGGGGGTTCGGGGAACGCGAGAGCAAACCGCGGCAAAGCTGGTCTCCTTCCCCGGTTTGCTCTCGCGTTCCCCGAACCTCCGTGCAAGCAGGTCTCCTTCCCTGCGGTTTGCAGGGGGGTTCGGGGAACGCGAGAGCAAACCGCGGCGAAGCTGGTCTCCTTCCCCGGTTTGCTCTCGCGTTCCCCGAACCCCCCTTGAAGCCGCCCAACAGCGCTGCAGTATGGCCACATCTAACACCACTTGCAGCGCTGGTTGCTGTAAGTGTGGCCACTCTGCAGCGCTGGCCCTATACAGCTGTACTAATACAGCTGTAACAACCAGCGCTGCAAAATTTTAGATGTAGACATACCCTTAGACCTGGTACACTCTTATCCACTCTAGATTCTAGAGCACATTTCCTTGATGGAACTAATGTTCATTCTATAACTAATACTGACTATTCAGCAGCTAGGAGATGTAAATTAGACTCTTAACGCTAATCCTCTTCTCCACATACAGTAGCTAGAGATTTGTTTCAAAATTAATTCTGAGAAGAAATCCTTTTTCTATAGTTAGTGTAATAGATACTCATCAATTTCTGTGAACAGGAAATTAGTATAAGTACCAGATCATAAAATAGCAAATTGTTTGTTTGTATGTATGGGCTGTAGTGCACAAAATGCTTTTATTTTCCATATCTTCCTTTCACTTTTGCTGCTAAGATCACAGGTGACCCTCTCTACAATATGTGGGTGTAATGTGCTTAAAGATGTTGGTTAGTGTTTTCTTTCATACTTGGGATAGAATATTAAGGCCAATTATTCATTTTTTATCCTGGTGCAACTCCCACTAAAGTCAGTGGGAGAAGAAACAGCGTACGTGACAAGTCTAAAATAAAGCAGAATTTAGTTCCATGTTTCCTAAGCGACAGTTAAAGATAGGCTAGACTGTGCCCCAGAATTGACAAATGGAGGATCCTTTGTGCAAATCTCCCCATGTCTGCAAGAGAGGGCATGGGGAACGAGTGGCTTCTAGTCAGGGCCGAGCACATCCTTTCTTTACCAGTGTTTTGGAGATTAAGTAGACAAGATAATATAACCTAGGGCTATATTACCTTTTGTGTGGAGCCCCTTCTGTAACAGGAACCCCTCTTTCAAAGGGCGGTCCTGGAACCTCTGGTAATGCAGTTCCACTGGGAGTGCACTAGCAAGAACTGAGAAGGCAAGATGAGATGACACTTGGGTTCTAAAGCCTGAGAGAATAGCTGGCTTCACGTGGATCCTGGAGGACCCATGGAGTTTGGAGTAAGACCCACGGAGGGCATGGTGAGGGGGCAAACCCTGATGATGGAACAGCTTTGTTAAGAAAACCTCATTGAATTTTCCTCCCCCTTAGCTTCTTGCGGCTTTTCCTGCATGAGGGATGGTCCTATTTCATGCTTTTACCATGCTACTATGACACACAATGAGAGTTTAATCCTCAACTGTTTGGGATTTGGCTACTTAACTCCCTTAGGCTCCTTGGAAGAGTCTTGTTTTACATGAGTTTTCTAAACATGTTTAAATCATTACAGTATGTGAAAGCCACTGCATACGTTTGTAATGAAAATGAATACAATACTTTTGCTCCATACAGGCAGACCCTACCACCACAGGGATGTACAGCTCCATTGCAGGGTAAGGGGTGGAGGGCTAGGTGCCTGCTGTGTGCACACCCTGCACCTTGATGCACAGGGCAGTGTCAGAAGTGGGGCAGGGGCTGATGATTCACCAGTTGTTTCCCCTTCCCTCATGTGCAAAGGGGTGTAGGAGCTATTGTCTGCAGTGGTCTCAGAGTTGCTCCATTGCTGTTCCACAATTTGCAGAAGGGAGATACTTTCCTTCTTGACCTCTGCAGCTATCCACAGTGCACAGCCTGGTTACTCAGGGCCAGGACTTGGCCCACAGAAAATAAAGAGTCTACATGCAGGAAGAAAATTCTTTCATGATTGTTATTAGCCAATCAGGTATGAGTCAGTAAGTTGCCTGACAAAGACTGACTCTGGACAATTTTACCCGGTTAGATGCCATATACATGCTGTTTAGCTCATCAGAGGGCACAACAATAATTCTCCATAACATTTACATAAGGTTGCATTTGAAAATAAGTACTTTGCCCCCATTACCTCTAAATTCATTTCCTTTGTGCATATTTGTTTTTATTTTAACAATTGTTACCTATAAGAAATTCATGATACTAATGGAAAGATTTGAAGATATTTATAATGAACACACTCAGATGGTGAAGTATGTGAAATACTTCTACTGATAGCACATTTCAATGACCATTCAAGATTTATTGATTAATGGTTGCCTCAAATATAGTAGTTGTCAATATATCTGATTATACACATTTTTTTCCTATAAAAATATAGACCTTTATCCACACAAAGTTCGTTGCAGGATGAGGTATTTGAGAAATTATTTCTATAACAAAGCTAGATTTAAAAGATGTGAAAATGTTACTAAATATTAGAAAAACTAGTTTTCAGATTTTCAGCATGTTTTTTATTTACTCTATATCTGCAGTACTTTAGTGTTAAAAATAAAAATATAATTATACATATCTATACAATATGGCCAGCTTTCACCATGTTTGAATATAGTACATTCCAAAGCACTGTTTAATAGCCTGTTATTTACTCTGTTCTTATGCTATGTAATGACTGGGCTCAATCCTTTCCCCTTTGAAGTAACAATTAGCTTCAATGGGAGCAGGATCAAATCCATATTGTCTGGAAACTGTGTAATTACAGAACTCAGATTCTGCACATTGAGTCAGATGATGCCATTGGCTCAGATTCTGCAAATACTTGCATACATGAGTAACTTTATACATGTGAGTAGTTCAGTGGGACTACTTTATGTGTATGAAGTTGTTAAAACATCTAAGAGCTTCCAGGAGCGGGCACTTCAGTCAGTCATGTCAATATGCCCAGTTTCGTCAAGCTGCAGTTTGAGGGTGTTGGTATGAGCAGTGAACACTGAATATGCTAACATCAGAAGACACATTTTACATGTACAATACATTCACATCAACTTAGTGCAAAATACATATAGATTTGTGCGAGTTTGAGCAGTGATGGCCATGAGAATTTCTGTAGAAGTAGAAGCAATCTTGAATATGGTGTTAGGAACCAGTGACCTGGTGTTAGAGCAAATATTTTAAATACCTAAGTACCAAAAAAATTATTTTTGAATAATAAATCTATAACTTACTGTAAAAAGGTGCATATGGAAACATTGTGATAGGTGCTGCAGAAATACTATGGTAGCTAGATTAAGGTAGGGCTTTTCAAGGGGGCATAAAAGTACTAAATGTTCAACTTTCAATGAGTTTCAATCGGTACTGAGAGCCAAACTCTCTTAGGGTTCTTTGAAATTTCCAATCTAAATGGTGTGTGTAGCAAGGCTTTAAAATTACACTGTTTTTGTTGAGTTTTTGAGAAATACGTCACACTGAGTCATCTCAGTCAGATCACTTTTCATGAGGTTCTTTGATATGAGGGGCACACAAGATACATAACATCTCAGGGTATGTCTACACTGGAGATGGAAGGTGTGATTTGCAGCTGAGCAGAATACCCACACTAGCTCCGATTGAGCTAACGTGCTAAAAATAAAAGTGGAGTCGTGGAGGCATGAGCAGTCGGAGGGGTTACCTGCCCAAGTATGTACTTAGGATTGTACTCAGGTGGTTAGCCCATCCCATCACTTGTGCCATTGCACAAGTACTTTTAGAGCACTAGTTCAATTAAAGGTAGCATGGGTATTTCTACTTGAACTGTAAATGACATCTTCCAGTTTCAGTGTATGCAAGCCCATAATGTAAAATGAAAAAGGTAAATGTAGAAGTCTGGGTGTGGGCAGTAAGAAGTCTCTAAGCCTGATTTTCATCAGTGTACATCAATTGACTTCAGCTGAGTTACCCCTGGTTTACACCAGCATGATAAGAGTATCATATCCTCTGTACTGAAAAAGTGCAGGTTTGAGATTGTTTTAAAGTTCCTGCTATTCACAAGCAATTCAGCACTGAGTATTGGTAGGTTGGAATAGCCTAGAAGTAGTAGCAATTACTTTTTCACCATCCACAGAGAGCAAAGGCTGCTTTGGGCATAAAGTGACAGGCAAGTCCATTATGGATAGGTGTGTGGTACTCAGTAGTAATATGGACTTAAAAAGTTAAAATTAATATAGTTATTAAAATGCCACCCATTACAGTTTTGCTCTAGAAATTAAAAGTTGGAAACAAGATATTCTAAATCTTGATGATATGTACAATTTGATGAAAATAGACACTTACCATCTGATACTTTACGTTCACAGTTAAGCAAATCCCTGCAGATGCGTGCTGGGTTATCCCGAGTGCCGAGGGGGTTCTTGATACTGTGCAGTAAATTGCTGAGATAGTGTAGCGTTTTGAATATCTCTGCACTGTGATCTAGTAAAGTTACTTCAGTATTCTGGTAGCTCTGCCGTTAGCAATAATGTTATCACAAAAAAGCCATAGCAGCAGTGCATGAAGTTAAATCAAATGCCCATTGGAGACCACATGCAGAAATGAAAGGTGTTTATGATGCATGGAGCCGACCACGTGTGAGATAACAGAAATGATTTATTCATATTAAAAATAATTAGTACAATTTATTAAAATTATTGGAGCAAAGGAGTTACAGTCAGGTTAAAAATCATGCAAAAACATTGTTATAATACATGGAAATGGAAATTTGAATGCCCAAAAAAGAAAAAAAAAAGAAAAGAAAGGAATTAGTTCATTTTATAAGCGATACCACACTGTCAGATTTTGAACAACAGAGTTAATAGTCTTAGGTCCCAATTCTAAAGGCACATACAAATGTGCTTAACTTTACACATGTGAGTAAGTTCATTGCATGTGTGTAGTCTCATTGACTGCAATGACTCTACTCACATGCATGAAGTTAAGTATGTGTAAGTGATTGATGGATCAAGGCCTTAATGACATTCTCATTTGTAGGCATGTAGCTGAATGTATACACTTCACATTGTATAATGGATTGATACTTTCCATCCTCTTTAATCATATTTAAACATTGGAAATACTGTGGTTTTAAAAACTTGACTTAAATTGCATCCTATGTATCCAATTTTGTTTAATCATATTATACATTGGTTAGTTTTTCCTCACAAAACAGTTTCTAATTTCTCTCTGTTTTCAATAAAGCCTTTGTGAAGAAGCCATGTTTTGGCCTTAAAAAACCCAACTCTTTATAAATGTTCTAATGTATGTGCCAATGTAAATGTAGCAAGATATATTACCTCCATCTGTAGTGCACCATTTGATTCAATCAAGGCTTGAATAGCAGCATTGATGTCCATTGGTTTCTGTGTAAACCAAAACCATGGAAGATCAGCAGTAAAATCAACAGAGAATAAAATTAAGGTTGTAAGTTCTTCAAGTATGCTGCAAAAATATACCAGTTATATCTGATGAAGAATTTGAAAGTCTTTTGATTAAAACATATTGCACATAAATGTGTATGTATCAAAAAGGACAAAAAAGCCTGCCTTCCCCCAAACCTCTGAGGTCTCCGCATTGTTTAGTTGAATGCTCCACACCCATTACATTACATACTATGTGAATTCCTACTTTTAAAAGGAAAAAGCAAACAGCAGAATGAAATGGAATACTCTTATTTTAAAGAACTGTAATTTTAAAAAAGAAATTACTGTAGTTTCTTTTATCAGTTATTTTCCTGGGAGAAAAATAAAACAAACAAACAAAACAAAAAATCCCCCCCAAAATCTCAAACCAAAACTATTGGCTCCAAACCTGTCTGCCATCCATCTAATCTAATACATCGACAGTTACAAATACTATTTATATCTGGAGAAAAAGGTGATATTTACTCTCCCAACATGATACACAAAGAACAATTCAGTCTCTAGTCATGCACATACAACATGGGTCAGATTCTCTGGTCCCTTTGCACTACTCTAGTGGTGAAAAGTGCTATACCTTGCCAGCTGAGAATTCCTTTAATGCGAGGGAGTCCTTGGCTGGCATACAACTAGTTCAGCTGCCTCCTATACCTCAGGCCACCCTAGTCCCCACTGTAGGGGGGATGCCAGAGCGGGAGGGGGTGTAGCATCTGTCATGCCATGGCCTGACTCAGGAGGGTGGCCCAGGAAGGGGGCTGCCCAATAGAGCAGAAATAATAGAAAAGGACTAGAACAGTAAATCCATCCTCCCAGTAAGTGCTGGATAATAACCCCCTAGAAAAAGATGGATACATTTTATGTAAACTGCAACGGCACCTGGTGAATGACATACCATGTAGCATCCTACTTCCCTTCAGAATTTGTATATGCTGAATTCCTATAAGTAAGCTTTCAAACTGGAGTGAAGTTTATGAAGGTCAAGCATGTGAGCATGGGCATGTGATTTGCCCTTTCGGGACTCTGCAACATGGAAGCACTACTAGACAGAAGATGTTGGATAGGTTTAGCATAGCAACTATATCTGAGCTTAGATATTATAGTGATGAGTGCTAAAGAAAAACATTTGAATTTCACTTAAGATGATGGAGGAAGCAATACCCTATGAAGAGGGTCTCAACATTTTCACTTTCAACAATGAGGGAATGTGTTGTAGTTAGCACAATTATGAAACTTACTCTTGGACCAGGTGCCCCAGGTGGACCCTAGAAAACAAGAGAAAGCAGTTATTAGGTATTGCAGGCTTCTTTAAATCATATGTGCAAGGAGAACCTAGATAAAAATACCTCTTTATACACTTACTGGTGGACCTGGATGACCCCGTGGTCCCTGAGGGCCCTAGGAGAAAGGAAGATAAAAAGCATTAGGGTTAAAAAAAATCCTTCTACTTTTGATTTTTTTTTTTAAATCAGAAAATGCCATAATGAAATGTAGGCAGCTGTAATCTGCACAAAGATTTCTTGGCAGAGCTGTAGACCATTTGTTTCCATTTCTGAATGTACGGCATTGTGCGTTTTTAAAAAGTGAGTGTTGTTCTTGTGAAAAGTGCCAGGCTGATAGTGCTGGATACCAAAACAACCCTCTGTTTATCTGATCACACTTGATATTCAGAGTATATTTATAAATAGTGTGCAAAAGGTTACTAAATGTTTAATAGATTTTATAAGCATGTCACACATGAGTAGTATGTGTTATGGATAGCTATTATCACATCAGCACAAAGTGTTATAGATGGTTTTAAAGAATCTCTTAATTTACTGGACTCTAATAATTGATCAACCATTTAGTAAAATATATCTGAATAATGTATTAGCCCCGTAATAAACTATTTATAAAAGTACACTTAATACAAAGTATGACATTTGATCCAGGACGTGGAACACTCACATAATGGGCCCTTATATTGCAGGCTTCTCTCCTTCTAATCTAAACAACATGTCGCCACCATCCCCGGCCCCAGAGGAACTTCATTTAAGGGTGCAATTAAGCAGCAGGAACGGAGAGGGAACCAATTACAGTCAGCAGGGGCCTTGCAGGGAATAATGTGTACAACACACACAAAAGGTTAACGTAAGTGAAAAAGAAAAGAGAAAAGTTGACACCTCAGGTGTAGACCTCACAAAAATCACATCCCTAATCAACACTGTTATACCAACAAAAATTTCTAGTGTAGATCTGGCCAAAACCCTCATCTTAGTAGTAAACCATTTCATCTGTTCCTTTCAGTTCTCTAACTAACACACCAACAAGTAGTATGTCATCCAAGAGACTTCAAAAGAAACATCTGCATAAGCAACACTGTACAGAACCACTGTGAGCATGATCCTGCATCTCAAACTGCCAACCAAGTCAATGGGAGTTTAGAGCATGCAGGGTTGTGTCCCATGCTAGTCCACACACATTTAAATGAAAGGATGCCAGATTAGATCATATAAATTGAGACTTTTCAGATCTATCAATCTCTAGAAGCACGTTGGTCACATTCTTTAGCCCATGTGATGTAAAATTCATGGGACAGAACACATGGTAGCTATGTGAGAGTGCATTTGATTTTCAATGAGAGCTGTTACGATGACCTTGATTCAGTCTCCATAGCCCAAATCTGTATATTGTGAGTGCTGCTGTTCTATAAACAGCTGTCTAGTAATTATGCAGGGGAGTTAAAACTGAGGACATTTCTTTATGTTTAGGTTCAGCCTTTGCTGTTTTTTAATGTGAAGGCTTTAAGAGCTAAATCAGTTCGGATATTTTATTTTGTCAGCTTTTCAACCACCACCTACTGTTACTGGGTCCTACTTACCTGGTTTCACACTGTGTACGCATATTCAAGACTATAAGCCACCACCTCCATCCCACAGACCAACATCTACTGTAATTTTACAGAGGCACCATTGATTAGTGGTTAATGTAGGGGAACAGTAATATAACCTAAAACTTCTGATTCCTAACTCTGCCACTAACTCTTTGTGACTTTGGCAAGTCACGTAATGTCACTCAGTCTCCCTTATTCCATCTACGGCTAATACTACTTACCGACCTTTAAAAGTGCTTTGGGATCTTATGCTTAAATAGGCACAAAGTATTATTATTGTTGTTATAAAATTGATGAGATTTGACGTTAGCAAAATCTTCCGTATGACTACTTTGGGTCAGATTCTCAGCTGGTGTAAATCAAGTGAGTTCAACAATGCTATGCCAGTTTATGCCAGCTGAAAATTTTGCATTTAATTAACCAGATCAGTAGCAGGTTTGTCGTCAATCTGTTTCAAGGATCCTTCAAACCAATGGGTGTATATTACTGTATTCTTTGATCATGCTCAACAAAGTGCATCAGATATCCATATTGGTAGAAAAAGAAAGGGAAAGGGTGAAAGGAAACTAAAAGAATAATTTCCACAAAGTAAGGAGATACTTATGTATTTTGGTTCAGGACTGGGTTACACAATGGCCAAGTTACAGCAAGATGTGAAGGCTTCAATGATCTATACTGCCCCTATGTAAACACTTATTTCTAGTGAATAGATGTCTTTGTTCTGTGTACAGTGATTCAAAACTTTCATTGGATTTCTCATAATAGCTGAAGGATTCTATATTTTTGGTATATGCGCCACAACTGTATGTCTGTGGAACTATTTTAAGACACTTGAGATTTATAGAGAGGGATTTTATTGATAGTTGTATCGTTCTGATGAATTTAAACTTTCTATAAAGAAGTGATGTGACTTAATCTGCCTTGATCCACTATTTCCTTGCTAATCAAATCCCATATGAAAAGGTAAATTGGCAGCCAACTGCTACCTGGGGCAACCCCCCTTGGGCATATTACATTTCTTAAATGCTTTAAAACTTCAAGGACCTACATCAATTACTTTTACAAGCCTTTTAAACATAACAAAATTGCAAACAGTATGTTGGAAATTCTGTAGAAACATTATAAATGCTCCTTTCTGCCACAGAGCTGCAGTAGAAGGTTAAATTGTACATTTTATAGATTAAGTTAATTGCAGAATATTCCCCTGGAATGTTCAGGATTAGCTTTATGAATCTACTTAAATGCTAATGTGATCAAAGGATAAGTAAAGGAGTGAGAAAAGTACAATTCCAGTTCCTTAATACCAAAAACAAAGAATAAAATGAATTATTTTTAGTGTATCCTTTAATCCTTTCAAGCCCTCAATTTGACTGCTAGCACAAAAGGTCAAAGGCCTGAACTCCATCCTTTTCTTTTTGATACCTAAAAATTCTGATCCTACAAACATTTATGCATGTGCTTAATTTTAAACATGAGCAATCAGTGACAATAGCACTACCTACATGCTTACAGTTAAGCATGTACAGAAGTGTTTGCAGGATCAGGACCGTAAACACAGTTGGCCTGATTTTAGAGGTGCTGAGCACTCATAACTCCTATTTGACCTAAAGAGAGTTGTGAGTGCTCAGCCTCTATGAAAATCAGGACATATAGTTTTGATCATCATCTCACTTCCACCACCTTTATGCCAGTGTAACAATGCTGACTGAAATGGAATTCTTCCTGGGTTACACTGGTGTAAGTGAGAAGAATCACCCTTTACGGGTTTTTATGTCCCATTTTACTGAAGACAATATAGAATCAGAGAATACCAGGGTTGGAAGGGACCTCAAGAGGTCATCTAGTCCAACCCCCTGCTCAAAGCAGGACAGATCCACAGACAGATTTTTGCCCCAGGAAGGGCTAATAATGTGATCCTTGGATGCACAAATGGGAATCTCGAGTAGAAGTAGAGAGATTGTATATGTCCTCTGTGTTTGGCCTGATGAGACTGCTGCTGTGTCTGGTTCTACTGTGTCCGGTTCTGGTGCCAACAATTCAGGAAAGATGTTCATGCCTTATAGTGATAGACTCAAGGAGTTTAATGTATTTAGCTTAACAAAGAGACGGTCACAGGGTGACTTGATTACAGTCTATTAGTACTTACATGGAGAAAAATATTTACTAATGGGCTCTTCAGTTTAGCAGACGAAGGTATATATAACAAGATCCAATGGCTGGTAGTTGAAGCTAGACAAATTCAGACTGGAAATAAATTGTAAATTTTTAAGTAAATTAAGAAAGTAAATAAGGAAGTATTATTTACTCCTTCCCATAACAGAAGAACTAGGAGTCACCAAATGAAATAGGCAGCAGGTTTAAAACAAACAAAGTGAAGTATTTCTTCACACAATGTACAGTCAGCCTGTGGAACTCTTTGCCAGAGGATGTTGTCAAGGCCAAGACTATAACACGGTTCAAAAAAGAATTAGATACATTCATGGAGGATAGGTCCATCAATGGCTATCAGCCAGGATGGGCACAGATGGTGTCCCTAGCCTCTGTTTGCTAGAAGCTGGGAATGGGTGACAAGGGATGGATCACTTGATGATTACCTGTTCTGTTCATTCCCTCTGGGGCACCTGGCATTGCCCACTGTCGGAAGACAGGATATTGAGTTAGATGGACCTTTGGTCTGACCCAGTATGGCCGTTCTTATGTTCTTATGTTAATTAACCATTGGAACAATTTACCAAGGGTTGTGATGGATTCTCCATCACTGACAATTTTAAAATCAAGATTGAATGTTTTTTAAAAAGACAAGTTCTAGTTCCAAAGGAATTATTTTGGGAAAGTTCTATGGTCTGTGTTATCCAGGAGTCACACTAGATGATCACAACAGTCCCTTTTCTAGCCTCAGAATCTATGACTCTATGACAGGCATAAATCATCAGGTGAAGAAAATAATGCAGAATATTTGCTATCTTCTCATTCAGCACAGGCAGTGCTGCTGACTGAAATTATGAATATTCTGAGGGGTGTTTTTGACCTTTAAGCAAATGTTTGGTGGGAAAATGAAACTCAGTTGTGAATATTTGCAAGTGGTAAGAATCTCTTCATTTGAAAAGAAAATGTTTGCTGCAAATACAAGAGTAGGGTTCAGTCCAACAAAGTGTATCTGCAACTTCAAGCCAGGCTCCCTATTTAGATACAAAGATGGACTGCTGTTGAAGGCTAAAAAGCAAAAAATTATGAGCCAAATCCTCAGCTGCTGTAGATGGATATAGTTCTATTGAAGTCAATGGAGCTTCACTGGCTTACATTAGCTGAAGACCTGGCCCAGCATATGAAACCAGTTTCTGAGTTAGCTGGGCTAAGGACAGAAGAGTTAGGGCAGGTCTACACTTAAAACACTGCAGCTGTGCCGCTCCAGTGCTTCAGCGAAGACGCTGCAGACATGGACAGGAGGACTCCCTAAGAGGCAGTAGCTGTGTTGATGGGAGAAGATCTCCCGTGGACAAAGCACTGTCTACACCAGGAGTAGGAGAAAATCCCTGAGTGAAGTAGTTATACTGACATAAATGTCTAGTGTAGACCAAACCTGAAGCTTTGTTGCTTTATCTTCAATATTCTCTTTGGTAGATCTGTTTTCCTGACACTCTCTTCTCACCCCCATTAACCATGGTCAAATCTCATGAATAAAACCTTCAGGATGAAATTCACTCAGTGCAGAGGATTCAGAAGCTCCTTAATGTGGGGCTTCAAATGCATGGGAACCCTTGTGGAGGCCTCTGCCCTGGAGTGAACTTCATCCTCTAAGGACAACGCTATTTATATTAGATCATGAACAATCTGTCTGCAACCCTAAAAGCAATTTTGGTTGGCATTTTATAGATGTATAGGTAATTCAGAGGCATAAATTAGAGAAAATATTATACTGTAAAAAATACCATGCTGAGTTGTACAAGGATGGTAATAACTTCAGTGACCTATGCTTAGACCAGGGTTGGGCAAACTATGACCCAGGGGCCACATCTGGCTCTCCAGACATTTTAATCCAGCCCTCGAGCTCCAGCCAGGAAGCATGTGGCATCTGGAAGCTGTGGCATATCACCCTCCAGCTGCTACGCGTAGGGGCAGCCAGGGGGCTCCGCACACTGCCCCAGCCCAAAGTGCTGCCCCCACAGCTACCATTGGCCAGGAACAGCATGCAGAGCCGCCTGGCCATGTCTCTGCGTAGGAGCCAGAGCGGGGACATGGTGCTGCTTTTTGGATCTGCTTGCGGTAAGCGCTCCCGAAGCCTGCACCCCTGATCTCCTTCTGCACCCCAATCCCCTGCCCCAGCCCTGATCCCCCTCCCGCCCTCCAAACCCCTCAGTCCCAGTCCAGAGCACCCTCTTGCACCCCCCAACCCTTCATCCCCAGCTCCACCCCAGAAACCGCACCACCAGCCAGAGCCCTCACTCCCCCTGCCCCAGTCCAGAGCCCCCTCCCACACCCTGAGCTTCTAATTTCTGGCCCCATCCCAGAACCCGCACCCCCAGCCAGAGCCCTCACCCCTCCTGCACACAACCTCCCAATTTTGTGAGCATTCATGGTCCGCCATACAATTTCCATACCCCGATATGGCCCTCCGGCCAAAAAGTTTGCCCACTCCTTGCTTAGACTATAGACTGGCTGCACAAAGTAGAATACATGGTTATATTAATTGGAAGGAACCACTGATATAACTCAATGACTTATGACTGTTGAAAAATGTGTCTGCTTCTTACTTTTAGGCTGGGATTTTCAAGAGTTCTTAGCACTGGCTTAGCTTCAGTAGCAGCGGAATTAGGCCAACACTGAGCACTTCGGAAAATCCCACCCTAAAGAAATATGGGCCCAGATCCAGACTGCACTGCTGTGTAACAGGGAGCGGGTGGAGGAAAATTATCATACTTGGGAATAGGGGATGTGACTTGAAGGAAGCAGTCATGGCCAGGATTCCACTGTGTTTTTGCAATTTCCAGTTAGTACATTGGGCTCTTAGAGGCCACAGTGAGAGAGTATAGTTTAGAACAGTGGTTCTCAAACTTGGGCAGCCGCTTGCTCAGGGAAAGCCCCTGACGGGCCTGGATGGTTTGTTTACCTACTGCATCTGCAGGTTTGGCCAATCGTGGCTGCCACTGGCCACAGTTCACTGCTCCAGGCCAATGGGGGCTGCGGGAAGTGGCAGACAGCACATACCTCGGCCTGCGCCGCTTCCTGCCGCCCCCATCGACCTGGAGTGGTGTACTGAGGCCAGTGGGATCGGCTGAACCTGCGGAAATGGCAGGTAAACAAACTGGCCTGGCCTGCCAGGGGCTTTCCCTGAACAAGCGGCGGCCCAAGTTTGAGAACCACTGGTTTAGAGCAGCCTCAAGCTGCTCTGACATATGTTAGCAAGAAGACCATGTAGATAGAACTGGCTCCAGCTTTGGGAAGGTGCAAATGTCTCCTTTTCAGGTGAACTCTACCCCAGTTGTGCTCATTGCTTAGTAGGTGTGGCTGATGATTATGCTCACAAAGTTGAAGAAGGTATTAGCTCCAGTAGTGAATATTAGAGAGCAATTCCATAAAAGTTGGTATTATCTGCTAATTTATGGTTACGGTGAATAACTAACAATACCAAAGAGGTGAGACATCTTTGTTCATACTGTCTCTTACACATGAAAACCCTTCCTCATGTCTGCCACTATTCTCTCCTCATTTAAATCCCTACTGAAAATTCAATTCTTCTGCAATGCCAACAGCAAGGGAGCCATTAACACCACCTGAAATAATTTTTTATAAAAGGAAAACAAAACAAAATTTATAGAACCACCAAGAACTGCATATATACAGACTGAAGATCCAAGTGACCGTAATGCTATAGCCTTCACCCTCCATCTCCCCATTCCCTTCCTGCTGTTTCTTACCATCACTCATTATATCACATCTAACATTTACACTGGCAGCTCCTTGAAGTGCAGACTTCTTTTATTAAGAGCTATACTTTTGGGGTGCTAAAAAATATTGAGAGCCATCCATTTTATAGTTCAAACTAGGAAAAACACAGGATGCTACTGTGAGTTTGTAATGCTTTGCATTTATTTAAACCAGGGGTAGGCAACCTATGGCATGTGAGCCAAAGGTGGCACGCAAGTTGATTTTCAGTGGCACTCACACTGCCCCAGTCCTGGCCACCAGCCCGGGGGGCTCTGCATTTTCTTTAATTTTAAATGAAGCTTCTTAAACATTTTAAAAACTTTATTTACTTTACACACAACACTAGTTTAGTTATATATTATAGACTTATAGAAAGAGACCTTCTAAAAAAGTTAAAATGTATTACTCGCATGTGAAACCTTAAATCAGAGTAAATAAATGAAGACTCAGCACATCACTTCTGAAAGGTTGCCAACCCGATTTAAACCTTGGAGAACTTGAAAAAAAAAATCCACTGTCAACCACATAAGGTATGAGGGAGGGCAGGGGTGAAATTATATGAATGTTCCACAGAGATTACTTCTGTCAAAAAAATAATGGGCCTGATTCTCCTTTGCTTTTCATCTTGTGGAGCCATTTTTATCTGTGCAAAGTGAATGCACAGTAGGTGTAGAAACACTTCCATCAGCATGAGTGAAAAATTCAGATTTGGTAGCATTTTACATCAGTGAGCCATTAGAAAATCAGGCCCGTTTATTGTCCTCAAAGAATCTCTCTGTGAGTCCCAGTCAATGTGGGGTCAAGAGGAATAGAAATTACTTCTGTCATTATTTTGGAATTCCAAGTATCTACTGAGAGGTATCTAGATCTCAGAGAAATCAAACTCACAACTTCTGGAATTAATGACCACTTGTTCATGTCCCTCAGGTTAAACTCACAATGGCCTTTAAACTAATATCACTGCACATGCTTTAGAATTATACCTCCCTCTTCTGGAAAGAGAGTCTCATGAGATGAGTACATTAAAAAGGAATTGAGTGTTAAATGCCAGTACAGATAATAGAAACCAGTGTTTCTAGATGAATAAGCATTGGCATTGGTTCCAAAATGCAAGGGCACTTTTAGCTCCACACTGCCCAGACAGAGGGCATCGGGGGTGAGGGGGGGCAGATCCTAAACCAGAGGAATGGAAATGAGAGTTAAATATCTAGCGAATAGTCTTACATGAGCACTGTGATATTTGTTCTGTCCCTCAGATAGGAATTGCCTCAAGAACATTAAAATAAAAAAAACCCATGTCAGAAAATGAACAGCAACACATTCTGAGCTAGCTAAGCACAAAGCCCACATTCCTTCAGCAATGTTCCAAATTGCTTTAAAATATCTATTTCTGTAGTATTTAGGTCAGAATTGGGGTCCCACTGTGCTAGGTCTCTGCAAACACACAAGTAGACACCAAAAGAACTTATTATCTAATTTAAGACAAGACACAACAAGCAAGTATGACAAACAATAGGAGGAAAGAGGAGAGGGAAGATGAGAGTAAAAGGGATAAGATTACATAGGTTAGTTATTGGAAAACATTGGCATTCCAAATCATTATAGCAATTTATATATATTATACCACACACACAGAGATATCTGTTACAGCAATGGACAACGGCCCTCTGCTTGGTCATTATTAGTAGGTAATTTTTTGTATGTTCAATGCAATGCAGTGCATCTTAGTTAGATATTTTGGACGTTTATAACATTAAAGCAGCTAAAATAAAATAATAATAAGATGATGATGAAGAAAAAGGAGAAGAATAAGAGGAAAGTGACTTAATCATGTATATATCACTTCAGTAGTGCCTGCTGCTACTATAGCAGCCCATATATGTTCAGTTGCTGGCCTGCATGCTCTCAGTCTTTGCTTTTGCATATACTCACACAGCCTGTGAATTCCTGTATCTCTATGTAAGATTACATAGAGGGATATGATTCACAATAGTGCTGTGGTACAGGGATTAGAGAGAGTATCAGCTACTAGAGAAAGGGGTGGGCAAACTTTTTGGCCTGAGGGCCACATCTGGGAATGGAAATTGTATGGCAGGCCATGAATGTTCATAAAATTGGGGGTTGGGGTGAGGGCTGTGGCTGGGGAAGCGGCCAGAAATGAGGAGTTCAGGTGCTGGACAGGCTCCGGTTGGAGATGCGGAGTCTGCAGGGGGGGGAAGAAGTGAGGGGTTTGGGATGCAGGAGGGGGCTGCACATGGAGCAGAGGGGTTCACTGTATGGGAGGGGGCTCTGGGCTTAGGCAGAGAGTTGAGGTGTGGCAGTAGGCATGGAATCTGACCTGGAGGTGCGGGTTCCAGGGTGGGGCCAGAAATGAGGGGTTCAGGATGGGTGCAGGGGAGGGGGATCCAGGCTGGGGCTGAGGGGTTCTGAGTGCAGGAGGGGGCTCCGGGTAGGGGGTTGGGTGGTGGGGGGTAAGGGTTTGGCTAGGGATGTGGGCTCTGGGCTGGGGATGAGGGGTTTGGGGTGCAGGAGGGTGGTCCGGACTGGGACTGAGAGGTTCGGAGGGCAGCAAGGAGAGCAGGGCTTGGGAAGGGGGTTTGGGTGTAGGACGAGGTCAGAGTTTCAGGCTCCGGGTGGCGCTTACCTCAAGCAGCTCCCAGAAGCAGCAGCATATCCCCCCATCCAGCTCCTACATGGAGGTGTGGCCAGGTGGCTCTGCACGCTGCTCCGTCCACACACCTGGCCCCTGCAGTTCACAATGGCCACGGTTCCTGGCCAATGGGAGCTGCAGAGCTGGCAGTTGGGGCAGGGGCAGCATGCGGAGCCCCCTGACTGCTCCAATGCATAAGAGCCAGAGGGGGCACATGCTGGTGACTTCCTGGGAGCTGCGCGGAGCCATAGCACGCGTGGAGTGGGGCAGGCTCCTGACCCCGCTCCCTAGCTGAGTGCAGGAGCAGGGCAAGCCCCCAACTCTGCTCCCCAGTGTGATCTTGAGGGTTGGACGAGGCCCACGGGCTGTAGTTTGCCCACCGCTGCAACAGAATGACAAGAAGTCTTGGAGGTTCAATTCCTAACTGGGATACATTTTAAATATACAATTATTTTATGACCAGAGTCAACAAGGTCTGTGTCTATGGGCAGTATACTTATGCAAGTGGGAGGGGAGTACATGAATCAGCTGTTACACTAATGGAAAGGCATCGCAGCCAACCACTTGGGAGTAGAGCTGGTCACAAATTTTCTGATAAAACATTTTTCCATCAAAAAATGCAGATTCATTGAAACTGAAACTTTTTTGGGGGAAAGTGTCAGTGAATTTTCCATTTCAAACCATTGACAAAATGGTTTGAAATCATCAGAACATCCTGTTTCAACATTTTTGAAATGAATAGTTCAGATTTTTTGTTTTGAATTTTAAGTTAATTTATAATAAGAAAAATGCTTTGAAAGGTAAAAATCAGAACAAAGTGTTTCAAAATTATTGAAATGGAACATTTCAATTGGCCTGAGCCAAATGCAGTTTTGGATTGCTGGTTCAGAAATTTTTTTTAGAGATTTTGACGTTTCATCCCAATTCAGGATGTGAAAATGTTTTAAAATCTCAATTTTTCCCAGGACGGGAATACGTACTCTAGTTGGGAGAACTGTGGGAACACAAGGGAGTGCTGCTGTCACAGCACTCTCATGGCAAGACACAGCCAAAAAATAAATATACAAACAATGTTTAGACTTACAATTTCACCCCTGGAGCCTTTTTCACCCCTGGATCCCTGAAAGAAAGAGAGACTGTTAATCCAATGCACTTTGTAATATTTTAGGACCTCAACCTGCAAAAACATATACACGTGAGTTACTTACATCAGCAGTCTTTTAATATTAATTGCCTCATGTGTAAAAATGTTGCAGGACAGGGGCCTCAGTTTGTACTATAGATATACAGATTATAGACTAGACAAGGAGTTCCATGAACATGACCTGCAATTTCTATATTTTGTTTTTTATCTTTTCAGTCGTAATTCCATTTTTTGCTCTTTCTGAAAATGGTTAATATTATTTTTCTTTTAGTCAGTTTTGCCCTGTTTAGCTGTTTGTTTAGCTGACTCTTGTAGCCTGCCTAAACCATCTTCATGGGGCTTCCATGCTTAAATCATCATAATGCTGTGAATTAAACTATATAATATCTGCAAGTAAGAAAATCCATTTCATTCCATGCCACATTCTATGGGTATTTCCACATCTGCTTTTACTGCTGTCATCAAAGATATACATGATCATTATTAATTCCCAACTACAGGCAGATTAGCCATCTCTTCTTTGCCTATATTATGTTCTTGGCCAGTTTTGCATTGTTGATCTAAAATGTTAATCTAGCAATTAATCTGATGTGCATAGAATTTTGGATCTTGATGTTTGAAAATGAGTCAGAGCTAAACCTTTGTATTTATTACAATGACAGGTTGTCTGACTTTGTATGAAGCACATTAACAATCTTCATACAAGTACACAATTGTGGAGAAAAATTTTAGAGTAAGAGTTGTCACCTTTCCTTTTGTTAGGGAAAAAAAGGAAAACAAATATTGTACTTTGCTGGTGTGGCCTTTTTCCCAGCAAGGGGCAAGAATGCTCTAATCCTACTTCCCTTCTCTTTCTTCACTCCAGTTATGTACATGTTACAAATACTAAATATTAACTACTGTATATTAATATTATTTTGCTGCTCTGTATTCCAACTTCATAGAGATATCAGGTGAGATCCTCACTCCTGCTCCTGCCCCTTTGTGCCAGGAGACGGTGTAAAGGGGCCCTAAAAACTTTCTATCTGGCCAGGAGAGGATTCTCCAGCACAGAAACTGCAGAGAGCCATAAGACTGCCTCCCAAGGACCCCTGTGCGAGCCCTGGCATAGTGCGTGTGCTGGAGATGGTGCTAAGGGCAGGAAGAATTGGATGAGGGTAGGGCCACAGCAGCGCAGAGATTCTAAGCAGCGCTATGGGCCAGAGGATGACCAAAGCAGGCTGCCTTAATTTACACAGGCCCCCAGGCTGCCTGTATTATGATAGGTCCTCTCCAAGATTCGGAGAATACAAAGATGGATTGAAGCCACTATGGCACCTACTCTCTGTGGTTTACAGAATCTGTGCTGAGCCAATTAGAGGAGCCACATGGACTCTCACCGTATGCGTACTGCATTGTCAAGAAGAGAACTGGTTCACTGCAGTGGCACTTGCCATCTTTTAGTTTGCTCTATTTATATTAGAGTCACATACAGTAGCTTGTGGTGTAATATGAAAACAGTCTTGCAAGCTACTATTTAAGTTGTAAAATCTTCTATTAAGACATAATTAAACACATGGATGAAAGAACATCCTAACAAATCATGTGAAATGTAAAGGGAAACCTAAGGACTTGAACTTACAGGTTTGCCTGTTGGGCCTATTATGCCTTCTTGACCAACGGGGCCAGTGTATCCCTGTAAACAAACAAAGGAATTTACTAGCTAATCATGATTTCAACATGAAGAAAATCCCAGGAAAAACACATACTCTGTTTTTAAGATTGCTCAGTCTTCAAATAACTGTATTCATATTTAATAACACTATACTATGCCTCCAAGCATAATTATAGGCCTAAAACTTTCAACAGCATCGGGGTGGCTCCAGGCGCCAGCACGCCAAGCGCGTGCTTGGGGCAGCAAGCCACTGGAGGCGCTCTGCTGGTTGCCGCGACGGCGGCAGGCAGGCTGCCTTCAGCGGCTTGCTTGTGGAGGGTCCGCTGGTCCCACGGCTTCGGTGGACTGAAGCCACGGGACCAGCAGACCCTCCGCAGGCAAGCTGCTGAAGGCTGCCTGCCTGCCGCACTTGGGGCGGCAGAATGCCTAGAGTCACCCCTGAACAGCATAGTAATGAAGCAACACAGGATGTCATATATATTAAAAGTGCCATGTCAATCCTGGCTTTCTGAAGACTATCAACAGGCAATGAACCAGATAATTATTTTAATAATCAGAGCCTTTATATGGCTATGAAAGTCAAAGCACTAAAAGCAATGGTAAATAAAGTCTTTTGTTTACCCAAAAGCCAAATATTCCTTGTTTTGAGCTACCATCAGCCAAATCCTGAGGTATATTGCTACCCACAAGTAATCATATAAAACAACTAATAAACACTGCTAACAGAGGTATTTTCCTGTTTCATTCTGGTAAATGATAAAGCTCCTTTTGGGCAAATAGCTCAGAACCATTGTCTTTCCTGTACACCAATGATCAGGAAGAGAAAACAGCTATAAAAATAAGTCTCTCAAGCTGGTTATCTCAGACGCCAGCTAATCAAACTCTCTCAGAAGTGATGTCAGGGCACATATCACAAGAGCTAAGACCCCATCATTGGCAGTGAAGAATAGAGCATTTTACAATGTGATCTGCAGAGCTGCAAGCTGGCTATCACCCCAGAATGTGCGACGGAAGAATATTCTCTCCCTCAAATACCACTATCGATAAATTCCAGCAGTGCCTCCAGATCTCTGGATGAGTAACAGGAGAGAAAATTACAATGTGAAAAGCTGTCACAGGTCGGACACAATCAGCTAATTCAGTTTAGTTACTCTTCATTTAAAAGGAATAATTCCTAAATGTGACATTTGAATTAACTATTCCCAGGGGCCAAATTTGCCCTTCAGAGGTAGAGTTTGGCCCTTTTTAGCTGCTCAGAGGCGGGAATTTGACTAAATGTTTTGGTTTGCTATGAAAAAAAGGGAGTTATTTGGCTCATTCAATCTGATTACAGAGCTCTATTGAAAAGGCTATAGAAAATGAAAGTGCACCAAGTAAATAGTATTGTGAGAATTATTTTATAGAATTACATATAATACTTACAATTTGGCCTGTAGGTCCTTTAGGACCCAGAATTCCAACTAAACCAATGTCCCCATCAGGACCCTAAAAATAAAAATAAAAAGCTTAAATCACCTGACCATCTGACAGATTTAAATCTAGCCACTATCTCAGCCAAAACTACTGTACGTAAGCAATTATTTTTCTGAGAAAGAACAGTATGGAAAGTGGAAGCATGATACTTGCCAAGAGCAATCAAAGTGAAAACATGAAACAAACTGACTCCGGGCTTATCTACACTCACAGTGTTGCAGTGGTCGCAGCAGCATGGTTGAGGCACTTAGTGAAGATGCTACCTATGCCGATGGGAGAGCTTCTCCCGTTGGCATAAGTACTCCACCTCCCTGAGAGGTGGTAGCTATGGCAATGGGAGAAGTCCGCCTGCCGACATAGCGCTGGGGGTTAGGTTGGTCTAACTACGCCACTCGGGTGTGGATTTTCTGTAGTTATAATGCAGTTATATTCACAGAAGGTGGTAGTGTAGACCAGGGCTCAGAATATTACTGTTCTGGGTTAGGCTAAAACTCATGGAAGCTGGGGGATGTAACTGGTGCCTTTTATTTAAGATAGCTGTAAGAAACAGTTACGTTCCTTTTTGAAATAGTAGAGGCCTCCACCCCAAACACAGGTATCTGACAACATTCAAAACAAGTTCAAAGAAATTTGACATTATGTAGGAGAGGGGCTTGGGTGGGTATTGTAACAGAGGTGTGTGCATGATAGAAAGAGAAGCAGGAGAAACACCACCGAAATAGACACAGAGGGTATTTAAAAGTGCAATTAAAAGCCTCCAGCTGGCCTGTGCCAGCTAAATCAGGCTCGTGGGGCTCAGGTTAAGGGGATGTTTAATTGTGGTGTAGATGTGAGGCTCAGTCTGCAGCCTGGGCTCCAGAGTGCCAGAGCTTATTCTGTAGCCTGAACATCTATACCGGAATTAAACAGCCTCTTAGCCTGAGCCTCTTAGGCTGATTCAGCTGGCACAGGCCAGTCAAGAGTGTCTAACTGCAGTGTAGACATACCAAGAGAAAGTGGAAAAAGCCAGCCACAGACTGGACAAGCACCAAGAATGTAGCCCCGAGAAAAGCCCAGAGAGAGTGAGAGCTTTTGGGCTGAGTGCTGGCTGAAAGGGGCTTGGAGCTGTGAGCAAAGAAACTCTCCCCCATAGTTTGATTCCACCTGTATTCAGGGAATGAGGACTTTGTACAGTCTTTGTAAATAAACAGTATTTCCTCACAGATACCTGACTCTATCATCAGTTTCTCCTCCTAACAGAAACAACTTACAGCGTCCTAAACTTTGGCTAACTATTCAGGTCAAAAAGGGGTAATCCTCCTTTTTGATCTCTGTTTTAGATCTGTGATACATAGCTCGATGTCTGCAACAGTCCAATAGTTCAGGACACAATAAAAACCAATTATTGCTAAAACCAATTAAAAATTGCCCCATCTTTCTTTGGAAATGGCTTAAACTCTAATTAAAAAGAAAAAAAAAGATGCACACATACTTTTGGACCTGGGAATCCTTGAAATCCCATCAAACCTTGATCTCCAAGTTCTCCCTGTAATATTAACAGGCATGTTGGTTATTATTCCATGTTGCTGACTGAATTGTTAGAATATTGTTTTGTGTCATCCGTGGTAGATACGTACAGTTTTCCCTTTCAATCCAGGATCTCCTGGTGGGCCTTGATCACCTTGTACCCCAGGAAGGCCTCTTTTACCTTGTTTTCCTGGATGACCCTGAAGCCCTCGCTCACCCTGTGGAGAGACCGATAATGTATCTTTCTTTATCATTGCAACAGAACAGCTATAAGATTAACTCCTCAATGAAAGTGTGTCAGAAAAGTATTATGTAGCTAAACAGCTTACAGCAACAAACTTTTTCACTATCTATTTCGAACAGTTGTACAGTACTTCACTACTTTTCCTTCAGGAATATTTTCCAGTAATTATTCCTTTCACTAAAATACAAACATTGCTTTATTGTTGTTTGAGTTGGGGACACAAAACATCACCCTGACAACTTTGCCGGTGAGTTGTATCTCTCTCCTCTCCCATTGTCGGTTCCTTGAATGTCAGCTCTTCAGAGCAGGAACAGGCTATGTCTAGACTACGCATGGTTTAGTGACACAGGGGTGCCACTACAGCTGTGCCGCTAAAAGGGGTGCAGCGTAGCATCTGTTTATTGGCAGGAGCAGGGCTGGCTCCAGCTTTTTTGCCGCCCCAAGCGGTGAAGAAAAAAACCAAAACCCGATTGAGCTGCCGTTGAAGTGCCGCCGAAGAGGAAGAGAGGGAGTGAAGGACCCGCCACTGAATTGCTGCCGAAGACCGGGACATGCTGCCCCAAGAACAGACAGAGTGCCGCCCCTTTCTATTGCCCGCGCCAGGCATCTGCTTCCTTCGCTGGTGTCTGAACCCAGCCCTGGGCAGGAGAGAGTTCTCCCATCAACAAAAAACTTCCACTCCCAACGAGTGGCGATAGCTTTGTCGGCAAAAGAACTCTCCTGCCGACAAAGCACTAGTCACACCGGCACTTTTTGTCAGCAAAGCTTTTGTCATTTGGGGAAGGGGTGTTTTTTCACATCTGTGAATGACTTTCAGATTCCAGTGTAGACAAAGCCACAGTCTGATACTGACCTAGGACAAAAGAGACCCAATTCCGATTGAGGCCTTTGAGCACTGTCATAATACACATAATTAGTAGTGACTAGAATAGTTAGTTCCAAAGTACAGTCATGGAAAGATAACAGAGAAATCAGAAAATTTCTTCATACTTTCTAAATAAAACCTTTTTGTTTTTAAAAACAGTTTACCAGTGAAATCATGTGGAGAAAAATGGACTTTCTGGAAATCATCAGTTTAAATCAAGCATTCCACTCCAAATCCTGAAAATGACTTCTGTTTCCACTCTCTGCTTCCTACGGTACTGGCTTCAGTTTACTTTTAGTCAGTTTCACATTAGCAGATGGATCAAAACCTGCTATTATGGTATCTGGAATTGCCTGGAAAATGGAGCTATCTCAAATTGTTCTCTCCTTTTGGGATATTGGGGTCAAGAAGAAAGAATCTGGTCATGTGAGATACTGAGCACCCTGGATTTCCATTGAAGCTCAGAGATGCCTACCACTTTCCCAGATTGGACCCTACACTTGAAAGTATTGCAATCAAATGTTAATGGATTTCTTCACAGGACAAATCATGCAGGATGTACTCCAGCAAAACTCCCATGTCAGTCAGGGGAAGTTTGCCTCAGTAAGACTAAAGGATTTGGCTCTAAAATTTGTATTAGCATGGGGCCAGATAGATGAATTTTGATTGGTTCTTGGTGCTGGAAGTCAAATGCTGATGGATGGGAACTGATGCTCCAAAACCAGATTAATTTGCTCTGTTTTTATAAAATGTGAGAAACAAGAAAAATTATGCAGTCTGCAGTCTTACATTTCAAATGTGCATTTAATATTAACATTAGTGTTATTAAAAGGCGTTTTGTTGTCCCATGATCTGTCACAGCTAGGAGATTAAGTTGAAGATTAAGGAATGTCAACAATACTGGATCTGACAAGCACAACAAAATATCATTCACAGTACCTTTAGTCCTGGTTCTCCACTGATACCTGGCATGCCTCGCAATCCCTTTGCTCCCTGAGTTCCAGGATACCCCGCCAGCCCTGCTATTCCTGGGCTTCCTTTATTGCCCTTAACAAGACAAGAACAACTGATTACAATCCAGAACAGCCATTGGCAGCATTTCCGTTGCACACTAAAACAGGCACACACTTTAATGTTCAGCCAATGCTTTTTATATATTTGTGTATATATTTATACCACATCTCTGTATATGCGTGCACACAGCTAGACAATAGTATACAGCTGTAAAACATATTGTGATTATTCTATAAATAAACTTGTTCTTAGTAATTAAAACAACATTTTGTGCTGGGGTGCCACTTCAGACTTGGAGGAGGGGCAACTTCAACTGTGATTCCAGGGGCTACTTAGACACCTTAAAACTTTTTTTTTGGCAGATAATTCAGAAATTTGCTGACAGGAGCACTGTACCTAATTCCTATATAAAGAACAAAAATTAAATAATTATTAGACCCACTTAGCTCGAATACTAAGATGTAGACATGTTATTCCTGGACTTTAGTAAAGCTTTTGATACGGTCTCCCACAGTATTCTTGTCAGCAAATTAAAGAAGTATGGACTGGATGAAAAGACTATAAGGTGGATAGAAAGCTGGCTAGATCATCGGGCTCAACGGGTAGTGATCAACAGCTCGATGCCTAGTTTGGCAGCCAGTATCAAGTGGAGTGCCCCAAGGGTTGGTCCTGGGGCCAGTTTTGTTCAATATCTTCATTCATGATCTGGAGGATGGTGTGGATTGCACCCTCAGCAAGTTTGCAGATGACAGTAAAACTGGGAGGAGTGGTAGATATGCTGGAGGGTAGGGATAGGATACAGAGGGACCTAGACAACTTAGAGGATTGGGCCAAAAGAAATCTGAAGAGGTTCAACAAAGACAAGTGCAGAGTCCTGCACTTAGGACGGAAGAATCCCATGCATGGCTACAGACTAGGGACTGAGTGGCTAGGCAGCAGTTCTGCAGAAAAGGACTTAGGGGTTACAGTGGACAAGAAGTTGGATATGAGTCAGCAGTGTGCCCTTATTCCCAAGAAGGCTAATGGCATTTTGGGCTGCATAAGTAGGAGCACTGCCAGCAGATTGAGAGACATGATCATTTCCTTCTATTCGGCATTGGTGAGGCCTCATCTGGAGTACTGTGTCCAGTTTTGGGCCCCACACTACAAGAAGGATGTGGAAAAACTGGAAAGAGTCCAGTGGAGGGCAACAAAAAGGATTAGGGGTCTGAGCACATGATTTATGAGGAGAGGCTGAGGAAACTGGTATTATTTAGCCTGCAGAAGAGAAGAATGAGGGTGATTTGGTAGCTGCTTTCAACTACCTGAAGGGGGGTTCCAAAGAGGATGGAGCTAGACTGTTCTCAGTGGTACCTGATGACAGAACAAGGAGTAATGGTCTCAAGTTGCAGTGGGGGAGGTTTAGGTTGGATATTAGGAAAAACTTTTTTCACTGGGAGGATGGTGAAGCACTGGAATGGGTTACCTAGGGAGGTAGGTAATCTCCTTCCTTAGATGTTTTTAAGGTCAGGCTTGACAAAGCTCTGGCTGGAATGATTTAGTTGGGAATACGCCCTGCTTTGAGCAGGGGCTTGGACTAGATGACCTCCTGAGGTCCCTTCCAACCCTGAGATTCTATGATTCTATGTTCTGACATCTTGTATCAAGTCACTTAAGGGACATTGGTTAGGTTTAAAATTTTAATATATATTCTAACTCTTGAACAGAACAATTGAAACAATTGTAGAAAAATCTAATTACTTTCTATCACTTTTTTTGCAGTTCATCACACTTGAAATAGATCATTTAACTTTTGGAAACACCCTACTAGGGCAGGGCCCCATGAGTTCATACTGCACCTGCCTGGAGCTCGAGGGGTGTTAACCCACTACAAATAGATTAAAAACAGACTTTAAATAGGAGTGAATCTGACACTTTCAAGTCACTTTCACAGTATTGCCAACACTGGGGGTATGGCTACACTTACAGTTGTACAGCGCTGGGAGTTACAGCTGTCTTCATACAGCTGTGTAGGGAAAGCGCTGCAGTGTGGCCACACTGACAGCTACCAGCGCTGCAATGTGGCCACATTTGCAGCATTTGCAGCGCTGTTGGGAGTGGTGTATTGTGGGCAGCTATCCCAGCGTTCAAGTGGCTGCAACATGCTTTTCAGAAGAGGGGGGTGGGGTGGAGTGTGACAGGGAGCATGGGGGAGACAGAAAGAGTGGATTTTTGGAGCTGACACTGTTCTCAGCTCCCTGCCTTGCAAGTTCTGAGGACTGGAAGACACACAGCACCTACCTTGAATCATTTTAAAAGTTTTGACCTCTTCCCCCATCCCTCTCTTATTCACTAAATGCAAATTATGCACTCCTAAATAGCCTTCAGACCACATAAGCAGCTTCAACACGGACTTCCCCCTTCCCCTCTGCCATGTGAGCATGCCATTTCTCTCTTCAAGCAAAGAGCTGTGAACATTCCAAAGGAATCCCCCTGCCTGCCTCCGCTCGCTCAGCAAACAGGAGCTGTGTTTGTTTTTTAAATAAGCAGTTCGGGGGAGCTCGGAGTTCAGCCATTCTTCTGGTTTGTTGTGACCAGGCATTCTGGGATACCTCCTAATACCCTGGAGGCCAATAACAGCGCTTTTGGTGGCCACACTTGATGAGCAGCGCTGCATCACCAGCGCTGCAATCGTTACACCCCAAGCAGACCAGGTGTACAGCCAGCGCTGCAGCCACGGAGTTGCAGTGCTGGATGTGCCTTGCAAGTGTGGACAGTTACTAAGTTGCAGTGCTGTAAACCCATCATCAGCGCTGCAACTCTCCAGTGTAGCCAAGCCCCAAGTGTTCAAAAATCATGGATCAGTCTCACCAAAAATCATGTGATTGGCTTTAAAATAATGAGATTATCTAAAAATAATAGATTTGGTGTTCTTTTTATTTGTCTTCTGCTTTTTGAGCCTTTAGGGTGCACTGGGGTCATGCTTTAAAGCTTTCTCCACAGCCACGAGGGCTAGAAACTTCATTTTTCTTTAAGAATGAAGGCTGAAATAATTACATATCCACTTGACTCCAGGAGCTGGGGCTTTAAGGAAAACAATAATTATCATGAGACTCATGACAAAATCATGAGAGTTGGTAATACTGCAAAGGCTAGTTACTTTCCAGAAAGCTCTTAAACACAACATTACAGTGACCGAGTTGCAATTTTCACAGGAGAGTATTTAAAACCAAACGCCAAGAAAATTCCACATTTTAAAGATGAGAAAAGAAATGAGACTTCCGAGGTATATCAGGGCCACTGCAGACAGGAAAGGAAAATAAACAGGCACAGGACCTCTGGGCAGCTCTTCCTCTTGAAAGACAGTTAGAGGGTCAAATCTTCTAATCCTTAATCAAGTCAAATTTTTATTGCCTTATATAAGTGCCTCCACTCACAGATATTAACATGTGCTCAATAACTATACACTTCATACTTAAATATCTGAGCCAGCTTATCCAGGGCTACACATCTTATACACATTGGCTCAGGGACTACATTTTCTGGCACATTTTGAACAATGTTGAGCACGCAGACAGTGCCAAGTGAATAATACAAATCATGACAATAATCGTTGACTTCATGGACTCTGTGGATGCAATTTCTATTCTTTCTTCTAGAATTGGCCTGGATACAGGTCAATGCATCTGACTAAGAATTTGAGGTGTAAACACATTTGATAGTCAAAAGACACTTTCTCATTCTTTCCTTTTCTCGAACTCAGAACAAAAAATGACAAAACAAAATGGTTTTAGTTAGAATCTAAAATTGCACAGCAGCCATTGCTATACAGCCCAGCCTGGCGCAGAACCTGCCACCTATTGTGGATTAAGTGATCTCCTCTCATTCTCTCTTCATCCTTCCTGACCACTGTGCTGCTTTACATGTTGTGAACCATGCTTCCCAATCGCTTGGGACTGTTTGCTGGAGTCTTAGAGAACTGGCTTTCTTGGTTTTGCTCCCATCTATCAGAGTCTTTCCCCGCTCCCCCCCGCACAAGCATGCTGCAGAGAGATAGGCTGGTCCAGGGGATAAGGAGCTAGCTCTAAGTAGAGCGACCATATTTTCCCAAAGAGAAAATGGGACACCTCCTGGGGCCGGCTGAAGACCTCCCACCTCCAGACTGGGCCGGCCCAAGCTCTCCCTGGGCCAGGCCAAGGTACTTTTCCCTCCCTCACACGTGGGCCCAGCCCAAACCCCCACTGCTGCCTGCCCGGGGCCAGCCTAGCCCAAGCCGCTGTCCTGAGCTCTCCCTCCCACAGAGGGCTGGCATTGCCATTTGCCCCCTGCATATTCCTCTGTGCCCTGCTAAGAATTGCACCCCACTTTTGTTTCAAAATTGTGCATTTGTCCAGTTTACTCTTGCCAACTGGTGATCAGTTGGCAAGAGCAAATGGGACAAATTCCCAGCTGGGACAGGGCTTAAAAAAGGGACTGTCCTTGCCAAAATGGGACAAATGGTCACCCTAGTCCTGAGAGACCTGGATTCTACTTCCTGAATGACCTCAGACCACTCTCAGTGCCTTAGGTACAGAGTTTCAAAGGTTTTTAGGCTCCCAAAGATGCAGCTGGGCATCTAGTGGGGTTTACAAAGCACCTAGCCTTCTAGGCGTTTTTGAAAATCCCACTAGGTCCCTAAATACTTTTGAAAATCTGGCCTTTATTCTCTCTGTGCCTCAGTGCCCCATCTGTACAATATGGATACCAGCACTGCTCTACCTTACAGAGGGGCTGTGAGGAGAAATAGGTTAGACATTGTGAGGCACTCAGATACTGTGGTGATGGGGCCACATAAGTACCACAGGTAGAGTGGGAACTTCTCTATACCACTTCTAGCCCTTCCCTGGGTATTGGCCCCTTCTTTTGATCCATGCCCCTCAAATCTCCCTTCTTTTCAGAATGTAAACTTGGCTCAGAGGGCTTGGTTGTATTTCTTCTGAGTCTCCTGTGTTCTCTCTTTAACACTCCTTCCCCTCACCAGGGATTCCTGTTTTAAAGGTTCATCTAACCACTTCCAGATCCTTAATTTAATTACCAGCTCTTTCTTATCTTAATCATGCTGCCTCTGTCTGTAAACAAAATACTGACTCCCTGCCACAGGGACACAAGCTGGGAGCAGCACATCTCCTCTGCAGAACTCACATTCCACACTAATGCTGTGCTGTAGTTAAGAGCTCTGGCTGGGAGCACAACACCTGTACAAAACTTGGGATAGGGTGCAGGACTCTCCTCCTCCCCCCACAAATGACATCCCTGATTTTGTGATTTGACCTCCTCTCTCAATGTTTACTCTGAGAATCATCTCCATAGGCCTGGATAAAGGCACTGAGAACTGTGAAGTGAATCAACATGAAATCAGTGGGGCTCCCTGCTGGCACTGATGTCCCCATGTGTGTGGTCAGTTGCAGGACTGCAGATTGAGTCTGGACATTGATGACCAGCACAATGATCTTCCACATAACTGTATATTTCAAAACTGCTTTGCTGACATCCCAGTGGCTTCTTTCACTTCTCCTATTCAAGGGTAGTGTGGATCATACAAAGCTGTTTTTATTAGTGATGGAACCATCTATCTGAAACTAACCCCACACTTCAAGTTTTGAGGACACCAATAAAATGGGATCTGGATCCGATCCATAGCTGGTTTTGCTTGATTACAGTTTAAAATGTGTAGGGTCAGGGCCCTAATCAGTGTTAGTAATAGAAAATGACTGCTTGGGCTCATCCTTGGATGACATATGTATGATCTTTCCATAGATATGTTGTTTTCTTTTTAATTAGGTCTGAGAATTCAAGAGATCACAAGCTTATAATAAGGAGCTCCTCTTGATGAAAACAAGATGTCAGACTCATTGATTGCAGATGTACTGAAATGACTGTTCAGCCTTGAACCACTTATTCGTGTAGGAGGCTCTCCACATAATAAAAAGACAGTGCTTTTTCTCATAGCGTCTTTTAGAGACATTCAAATTCAACATGCTTTTTTATAAATGCCAAACATACTAATAATATTAGCATTATTGTGTACAAAAAGCATTAATATAAAAATAAATTTACCACATCAAGAAACATCAGAACATTTGCTACTAAAATATATTGGTACCCCAGACTGTACAGAAGAGCAACAATTTTTAATGAAAAAAACATGCTGTTGAGTGTATGGAGTTAAACCAAAAGAACATGCCTATGCCATGTTTTAAAAAATGAATGGAAAGATACCCTCCTCATCCTTAATTAGTGTTTATTATGATGTCACTTAGAAGGAAACACAGAGTATCTTTTTAATATGTAGTTCCATTCATCATTTCTATTAATAGAGCAGGTTTCCTAATGTGGCTCCCACAGCCTTTCAATATGTTACTCTGGTTCCCAGTCTGATGAACTGCTGTGCTTTCATAACAAATGTTCTGCTCTCTCTATTTTATGTGGCTAACTCGTGTTTAAAATATCTCTGAAGCAGATACACATCAATGTTATTGTTAACATTCAGTATTCAGTAGTACTGGAAGAATGTTGAAATATTACTGAACAGGCTAAAAAGAATAAGAAAAAGCTATCCATTATGGTGTTCCCTCTTAATTCAACTGTAAAGAACTACAGTCACTTGAAATAAACCCTGTAACTCCACAGTTAGTATGAGATGAAGCCTTTAACTGCTAGAGTAATATGCATCTTCTGCCCCGTTATGAACAAGTTATTTCATTTGTTTTTTGTTTTTTCCCACAAAAATGCAAATACACCAGTATTTATAGCTTTTCTTCATCAACTATTAACTTGACTAAATAGTTACATCAAATTTAATCTAATTTATCTTCATAACAAATTATGGGTCAATCCAGCCAATACTTACTACCAGGTACAGTGTTTACTACTGTAAGTAGCCTCATTGATTTCAATGGGCCCTAATTTTCCATGGGTGAGAATTAGCAACAGGGTTTCCATCCTTCCTTTTGGTGAAATGGTGACATATAAAAGATGTTCAGCGGGGCGGAAGGCTGCCTGCCGTCTTTCTATAGGAAAGTAGGATTGGCATTGCCAGTACTGCACACGCACGCGCACACATATGTATGTACGCACGCACACACACACATGCACACACACACACACACTCTCTCTCTCTCTCCTTTCAGACTTCCCCAGCTACTTTGGGCTACCTGGGATGCCTCAATCTCTAGTAGTTACTAAGGAATTCCCAATACTTTTCTAGCTGCTGTGGGAAAGAATATGAGATGACTATGCCATAACAACAGTGCTGTAAACAATGCTGTAAAAAGAACTTTTCCTTAACCCTGCAGCCTCCCTTTGTTTATATGCACAGCATGTAGGACAGAGGTAGGTATATGTTACTCACAGGAAAGCCAGCATTCCCAGGTAACCCAGGCTTTCCAGGACTCCCAGGAATGCCCTCGGGTCCAGGATATCCAGAAGCACCTTTCTGCCCTTGTGGGCCTGGTTTTCCCTTGAAACAAATTCAAATAGAATATGAATCTACTCAAACCATTCATATTCATGAGCAGTGTCTAAAGTCATAGAAAAAAGATTTAAAAAAGATATTTCCGGGGCCCTACTATAATAATAGTCTCAGTAACTTAGATCAACATTTTCAAAAGTGGCCTCTGAGTTTGGATGGCCAACCTGAGATTCCTTGGGTCTGATTTTCAGAGGCGCTGAGGACCTGCAGATCCCAGTGACTTCAGCTGGAGTTGTGACTGTTTGCACATCAGGTCCAAGGTATCTCAGGTGAGACATCCAACAATCAAGGCTTCAGAAGTCAGAGGTCATTTCTGAAAGTATTTGGAGCTAGTATATAACTGAGAAATTACATAATTCAAACAAGTCTGTATCAAAAACACGTGCACCTCTCATTAAACAGCACTCACCTTGCTAGCCCTTGGTTAAGCTTTCACTGAATGCTATCATGCTATCTTCATCAAAGCTTCAGTGAATTTCTTTCAACAAGATGATTTACCTTTAAACTGCGATATACTAGTGGAAGAGGCTTAGAACTCATGTAACTATCTCCAAGTGAATGCTAGCACCAGAAATACAAAATATCCTCTCCAACTTGATCACTATGCCTCATCCAAAATGTGTTTTAAACAGTGATATAAATATGTAAAATGTTTGTCATGTAAATCTTGGCTTCAATTTTCAGTGGTACAAGAAACTTGCACCTTGTAATGAGCCTGAGATAAGCTTTGAAATTCCCCAGAAGCCTCCTCTCATCGCTCCTCTCTTCCCTGCTTCTCCTTCCTTTCCCCTGCCTTTTCCCATGTTCTCTTTGTTCTGCACTACTGATACTATATATGTATCTGTTGAGTACTTCAGAGGGCATAACTAAACTTCTAGGACTGCTACATAACTTAATTTATCCAATAAAATGCTGTCCATCCACTCTGTACAGGATGTGCAGTTTGTTGTCAGGCTTCTATTAGGCAGCTGTACTTCTCATTTACCAGAAATGATAGTATGTGAAGCTAGTAAAAGTTATTTACAGCATGTGCTGGTGTGTGTTATTTATTAGTGGACCCAGAAGTAGCTTTCTTGTAATGTATACTAGGTAATGTTTATGGATCATCCACTGGTTCTCTCTTCTACTCACCCCTCGTGGAGAGGGGGAAGGATTAGTTCCTTTAAAAAGGAGTAACTGCTTTTTAATGAAAGTGTATTTTACATCTGGAGTCTGATGGAGTGACAAAGGTGGGGAAAGGTCAGACGCTCAGGCGGCCATATTTGTCATGGGCACACGGATGGAGAGTTCTGAAGGCAGTGCACATTCGAAGGAGAATTTATGGGAGTCAGTGAGTGAGAGTGTGTGTGGGGGGAACAAATGCAGCTAACTTCAGGGTGGTCCCTGTTAATGTGACAAGAACTGTATGGTCTGTGTAAACTCTACAGACAAAGAATGTAGTTATAACTTTGCAAATGGGAAGCAGCCTCAGGATATAATTCACTAATTGTACCTCATTCCAAAGTGCTGATTAACTGAGAGAGTTTGTTTTCAGTATCATTTAATATCATTTTGTGTTTTATCAAAGATTATTAGCCTGACTCTCATTTACCTTAAGGACAATTACATTTAGAACCACTTTGAGTCCCATTTAGATTGGCAAGGCAGTATAAAGTGGTCTTATGGTAAATGAGAATCAGGCCTTATACTACCACAAGCAATGAATAATTTTGATTTTTATATGCATCACCATTTGCATTTTTATCTGTTTTATAAACAGAACATAGACGGTAGAACCTTGTTACTTACAGGAATTCCAGGTTTTCCAGCTTGACCAGTCTTTCCTTTTTTTCCAGTGGGACCCTAGATAATTCAAACATTTGTGAACTGGTCAAACCAAAGACATAAAAGAAGATTCTAATGAGAATCTTTTCATCACCTGGCTTTGGATCAGGCCCTAAAAGCATGCCATTTTCAACAATCAAAACAAAGATTTCATAGTGTGGTTGCAACCAGTTTTCCCCCCTCTTCTTTAATATACTGTACAATTTCAGGTAATTTCAACAGTACCAGAGCTAATCAGGATATTCCAGATATTTAGGTAACTTTGCACCATCAGACAATATCACTGTAACAAAGTACATTTTCTATAGCACTGTCATCTCTTTTTGAAAAGCAAAGCATATAAAAGCACACTGATGCCCGTACTGGAAAACAGGACTTTTGCCATAGTGAATATTCCCTTTTATTTGGACTCTAAACACAACACAAATGATGAAATAAACAGTTAAAAAAGCTACTTTTTGGATTGCACAACCAATGTGGAGATATCTGCGGATTTAGCTAACTTACTGATATGGAGAAGGTAACATTTTCAAAAACATCTAAGTCCCATTGACTTTCAGTGGGTCTGAAGCACTTTTGAGAAGATCCCAAAGCACATAGAAAACTTTAAAAAGCAATTATAAATCACAGTGTATAGAGGGATCATTCATCCACTTCAGAAATACAGTCACCTCCAACAAGACGGCAGTAGCACACAACAACACTACAGTATCGGGTGAGTAGAAAAGACCTTTTAAAATTTTTTGGTCTAAATTATTTTTAACACGATTTCTAGAAATAAAGGCTAGTGAATAACTATATTCAACCTAATAAAGTTTAAACAAACAAAAATAAAGGTAAATACAAAACCCACCACCCAACTAATGTAAATACCAGAAAGTTAACAAAATACTGTTCCATTGTTTACTTTAATAACTTTTCTGAATAAAACTATGGCACAAAAACTCCACCAATTAAAACTGCAATCTATAAATTTAAAGCACTTTGTTTCGCTTTCATTAACATTTCAGAGTTCATATAAAATAAAAATAGTTAATTTAGTGTGTGACTAGCCTTGTAAGACTTATTTATACCAGCACTATTCACACCACAGGAGCTAAGGTTGTGGCAATGTTTCTATTATTAACCTGCCTTTTTATAAGATTTTAGGTTGTAAAGTTTTGTTGCAGGCTGAATATTGGCTCCAAATTGGCATATGGAGATTTCTTGCTGGGGAGTATTTTCTGACTAATATAATGGAAGAGGGTTGAGGGATGACTGTTTTTGTCCTACAGTGTGCATATGTTCTCAAAGTCTATATCAGAAAGCATAGGAGAGTTTCATGTTGGTACTGGTATATGAGGACTTCATGTGTTCATTGTGCACTACTGCCCATTTCCAATGTGTCTCAGATTATCATTTATATACAGAAAATGGTTTATTTGCAGCAGGATTGTGGGGTGAGAGTGGGAGTTCTGGGATAAATCACTAATATCCATCCCATTTAAGTTGCAATGGGAATACAGATTATAAATCATCTTTATTCTAATCCTTCTAAAAATACTAGAAGCCAATAAAAGTCACCCAATGGCAGAGTGTGAAATACTTTGGGTAACTTACAGCACACCATGAGGACAAAGTATTACTGGTGAAGGAAAATATTTATATTTGATCTTTTAAAGATTTGCTCTGTCATTAGCATGCTGTTGTTTTGTAGCATATTCATGCTTCCAGACCTCAGTCTAAAGCCCAGCCATTCTGAATGTATATACTATACAATCTGATTGGGCTTTCTTTACAGATTATTTCATCAGATGGATCAGTGCTACTTAATTCTGGGTGTATGGACAGGGCTAGTTTGTCAAGTGGGTTTCCATTTAAGGACATAAAAGGACATTCAAATATTTTGAGAAGAAGCAAATTTTTAAAGGCTTTTCACCACTTCAGGGTAAAATACTTGTCTATCAAGTAGTACTTATTTGCTATCTTAGGTTATTGCGAATTTTTGGTAATTTTCCATTTCATGCTATTATTCTCCTTAAGGGATGAAATAGAAACAGGACATTTTAGTCGCAACACCAATATAAACGTATGACGCCTCAATACCACTGTGCCACTGTCAATCATTTTCGGGAGAATTATCACATCTTTTCTCTATAAGCCTAACAGTGGGAAAAAGTAGTCCAAATGTTTCAAAGTCATATTTGATTCTGATATCTGATTCTTAATAAAGCTGATACAGCACATAGGTATCACATAGGAGCCAGATTGGGGCAGGCCCTTGTGTGGGCACGGGAGAGAGGAAACATGAAAGGAACTTGCTCATTTACGACCTGAGTACAGGTGGTCAGTCTCGATTGTAGACCTTAGGCTAACTTGAGGGATGACTGCTCCTAGCTAATACCATTTGGGAGAGGGTAGGGTGACATTTTCTCTACCCTCTAACCCTAACCCCAGCCTACTTCCTCGCAGCCAGTGGAATGCATAGTAAGGGATGCAGAAGTGGGCATACTCCTCCAGCACACCCTGGGAGCTTCAGAAGACATTGTGCTCTGGAGTGGTGAAACTCTTCACTGCCTCCAACTTACAGTGGTGCCTTAAAGGAAGTGTTGAAAGTTAGGTAAATACACATTAACAGTTCCTAAAATATTTGGAAATATAAATATGTTGTAATAAAATATGGCAAAAGGAGACATACATCAGGTAATTAAGGCCAAAAATCAACCAATTCCAAAATCAGTTGTTATCTTGAATCTGGCCTAATTTGAAATCTGAATATCTTTTACAGAGAAAAGTCTAGTGAGCACAGGGAATTCTATGGAGAAATACAAATGAAGAGTACCTAATTTGATGGGGACCCTGTTCAAGTCACAAAAGTGGACAATTATCCTATTCATCTTTGTATGGTTTTAGGTAGCAATCAGGTCCATTGTGTTTGTGTTTGTAAGGACTTAACAAGGCCTACAGTGTCAATAAGTGGCAGGAAGTCATGTTAAAATAGAACATGAAGACAAATACTGCAGTCATCTTTCAGCATAACAGCTGTAAATCATTTGTTCTTAAAGGGACCCTTATGGTTTAAAAAATTTCACTTTGTCTTCTAAGAACAATAATGGTTGTTACAATTGCAAACACAAAAGAATTACAATAAAGTGGAGTTTTCTTTTTATTTCCACCTACTTCTGATCCTCTCTCTCCCTTTGGTCCTTGTTCCCCCAATTCACCTGGTTCACCCTTTAGAAAGAACAAAAAAAAAAACACAAGCAAACACAATTGGCCATGAAGGTAAGAGAGAAATAAATTATTTCCAATAACAAATACAGAAGGACAATACATACAGCTAACTGCCTGGAACACTTACTGGAGGCCCTTGCTGTCCAATTGCTCCTCTTAGACCTGGAAGCCCTGTGTGACCCTAGAAACAGAAAACATAAATTTCACTGCAGAGATAACTCTGATGAGCTGATCATTTTCTTCTAAAGCCCAATCCTGGGAGGAGCTGCAGGTATGTTTACATTGCAAAATAACCCACATTGGCAAGTCTCAGAGCCTGTGTCAAATGGTTTGAGCTCACACTATGAGGCTAAAAATAGCACTGTAGATATTCCTGGTCAGGTGTGTGAGGTCAGTCTAACAAGCTAAATCAAGTAACAGCAGGATACCAAGGGAGAAAAAATAACTTCTGAAGTGGTAAGAGAGTGGCAAGACAGTTGACAAGAAGGTGAGAGTAACAGTAGGGAGAAATTAGTATTGGGGAATTTCTGTTACTCTCATCTTCTTGTCAACTATCTGTAATGGGCTACTCTCTTACAACAGCTTAGTGGTTTGAGCATTGGCCTACTAAACCCAGGGTTGTGAATTCAATCCTTGACAGGGCCATTTAGGGATCTGGGGCAAAAATCTGTCTGGGGAGTGGCCCTGCTTTGAGCAGGTGGTTGGACTAGATGACCTCAGGTCCCTTCCAACCCTGACAGTCTATGATTCTATGATTTACCACTTCAAAACTCATTTTTTCTGCCTTGGTATGCTGCTGTTAATTGATTTAGCTCATTAGACTGACCTCACACTTGGTAAAGCAACTCCCATCCTTTCATGTATTTATACCTGCTCCTGTATTTTTCACTTCATGAATCTGATGAAGTGAGTTCTAGCCCACAAAAGCTTATGCCCAAATAAAATTGTTACTCTCTAAGGTGCCACAAGGACTCCTAGTTGTTTCTGTCAGGGACTGCATCTTTTTGTTTTGCTGATGCAACAACAGTAGCAATTTTAATGAGTGTTTGTTATAATGAGGTTACAGCACATTTGAAGGAAAACTACATTATACGTACACAAAATTATTAGGATGAAAGTTACAAAATAATAGTGTTTGCAGTTCCAGACAAATGTATTAGTTTATTTGATACAGTATAAATTTACGCTAAGAACTAATCAATACAGGTGAAGCATCAGCAGCTCACTTGTGTGAGAGTGTGTGTGTGTGTGTGCGCGAGAGAGAACAGCATTTTGTTTTGCTGTTTTACAAAGCAAGTGGTATTTACCCTGAATCCCTCATCACCAGGTTCTCCTCTATCTCCACGTTCACCACTAGGACCCTAGAGAGACAACCAAGAGCAGAGTTTAATCACTGAATTGAAATACTGCTACAGTAACAATACATCTGAGCCTTTCCTTCAGAACAAACCAACCAACCAGCTGTGAGGTTACCAAAACATACATACTGTTAAATTAGAAAATCAGCTAAATCCACAGAATAAAAATGAACCATTTCTAAAACAAAAATGTATTACAGTAAGACTTTCAACCCACCAAAAATATATTGTAAATGAAGACCACAGTCCAAGCTTCTAACCTCCCACAGCTGTAAATTTGGAATAACTCTATTGACATCCAAGGAATCTCTCCAGATTTGCACCCATGTAAGTAAGATCAGAATGTGACTTTTTTTCCCCGCCTCTAATTTGAAGGGATTATTTCATTCAAATTGCGGAAGATTATAGGAAGGTGCCATTGCCATGATTAATATGTAAAGAAAACAAATGATAGGGACAATTAGGTACAGATAGAACCTGTTTTATAATGAACGTGCCTATAGTGAAACTCTGTTTATGAGAGGAAATCCTCAATCCCTTAGCAAAGCCTGCATGAAGAGGTTTTGTGTATGAGAACAGAAGATGGGGGAGGCAGGGAAGCCTCTCACCTAATCCAGAGGCAGGGCCCTGTGAATGATAGTGCTGCTACTACTATCGCATCCCATCACCTGCAGTAGAAGCTGCAGTTTGCTGACAGCATTTAAAGGAAAAGTCTCAACTCCCAAATCTGCAAGGTGCTGGGTCCCTGCTGGGAAGGGTTAAGCGCTTTAATACTCATTGCAGTCAATGAACCAAATCCTGCATCCACTGAAGCTGATGAGTGCAGGATCTTACCCAATCGAGGTAAGGAGGCTCAGCACCTTCCTGAAGGTACTCAGCATTTAGGTGGATGGAGATTTTAATAGGGAGCAGCTTTTCCCTCCCAGTATCTGAAATAAAAGCACTAAGAAAGCAATCTTTACTTCAAGGTTACCAGGGGATCATCAGGCGCAGTCGATCTTCAGAGTTTATGAACTGACCCACTGGCCATCTCTATTACATGCTTGTTACCATGGTATCCGATGCCAAGTCCCTACTTCTCCCCTGCACTCTAATGTTTCTGCAGAGACAGCTGCCGTAGAGCTCAGCTACATGGCATGCATAGGATTGTGGAATCCCCCTCCATTGCCTCTCCGCTTTTCTGTGTTTCCATTGGGTTTTGGGCCTCCCGAAGCAGCCACGTGGTATGCTTCCCAGTGGAAACCCACAGGGAATGGAATGATTCTGCATACAATTTTTGCTCCAGTTAGCATGGCAGAATCAACACAGCTATTGGTGAGTGAACTAGTTTTTTCTTTCTCAGGCATCTTCATGAGAATTGTTAACTGAGTTCCCTCTGGAGGTCCAAATTCTGTCTTCATTTACATCATCTCATTCCATTGCCATCAAATTCTTCTTTTTGGGGTAGCAAAGGTATAAATAATAAGGGAAGAATCTGAAGCCAAGTGGGCTGGATAAGTGTATCTGAGGGCAGAAGATGGCCCTGAATTCAAAAAAGACTTACGCTTATGGGAGAGTTTTGTTTGGCATGCTCCTTATTGATGTAGATAGTTGTAGGTAGTGCTCACCACATTTTAATAAACAAATCACCATAGTAGCTCACCCTCGCACAGTTGCATTCATTTTGCATTGCTAATGGGAATGAAAAGACACCCATATTGGGTTATTAAAACAAGCGGATAACTATTTGGAATAAATACGAGGACAAATTCTGTTCTCAGACTCGTTGATCTAAATGAAAAGTAATCTCATTAGGATAATTTAACAGCGAGTGCAGATCTGCTGAGTAAGAAGGTGCCATTTTTGGACAGCCACTTTTTACAGTAAAACAATGTGTTCAGTTTTGTTTCTAATGACACTGGTTCTGCACCTTTGTATGACAAAGTGACCCTAGACTTCTGAGGCAACTGTATAACTTGTGGAAACTCCATTTACTACCTCTTGTCTTGAATCACTAATATAATTTTTTTGAGAAAGAAAGACCTACTGGTTCACCTATGGGCCCAGGTGGTCCCAGTACTGTGTTGTCTTCGCCTGGGTAACCCTAAAAGGAAAATAATTATTAAAAATATTTATTCCTGGTAATGAAAATCTATTTAATCAAGTATTTCTTTACTATGTAATACATTCTGATTTTATCTTCAATATTAAACAGAAATAAACATTTCATACAGTGCACATACATGCAAATATGATTATAAAACACATCTATACCAATTGATAGTAGTGACTACTATAATTAAGGTTGCAGAAACCCTCTTGCTTTTACATGCACCGCACTTTCAAAAACATTCACATTTTGGGCTAATGACTCCTAATCCAATAGGTGTAGAGGAAATGATGTTAATTACACTGAATATTATAATAATTATATAGGTTAATTTTATGATGTTTTAAATGTCACACTACTATCCATGCCAACAGATAAAACACTCTCTGCTTCAGTAACATATTGCCCTTAAAGACTGAGGGCCAGATTTTCTTAGGTGTTTAGGCATCCACAGATCCAGAGAGGTGCCTTGTAGGATTTTCAAGGGAGCCTAAGCAGGTTAGGAACCTAACTTCCATCGACTTCCTGATTGTTAGCTGCCAATCTACTTAGGTGCTTTTGAAAATTCCACCGGGCACCTACTGGCATCTTTAGGAGCCTTAAACACCTTTGAAAATCTGGTCCTAATAGGTTATTCTGCAAAGCCTTGATCCTACAAGCTTATCTGCACGGGTGGATCTATGTACCTGTCTGACACCCCATTGCCTTCAGTGAGCATAAGGGTCCACCTGCAGGACTGAGGTCTAAAAGAATCAGAGTGAATCTATAACATTGGGTTCTGATCCTGTAATCACTTTCTACCAAACATAGACCCTGATCCACCAAAGCACTTAAGCATGTATTTGACTTTAAAGTCAAGTCAATGGAAATTCTCACATACTTAAAGTTATGAACAAAGTGTCATAAACAGATAGCTAAGGGTTAATGTCTCCTTCACCTGAAACACCTGACCAGAGGGAGAGGACTTTCCTATTCCCCCAGAGGGAATGCAAAATCAGGCTAGCCAATTCAACACACACCGATCTCCCCTGATTTCTTCCTCCCACCAATTCCCTGGTGAGTACAGACTCAATTTCCCTGAAGTAAAGAGAAACTCCAACAGGTCTTAAAAGAAAGCTTTATATAAAAAAGAAAGAAAAAATACAAATGGTCTCTCTGTATTAAGATGACGAATACAGGGTCAATTGCTTAAAAGAATATTGAATAAACAGCCTTATTCAAAAAGAATACAAATCAAAGCACTCCAGCACTTATATTCATGCAAATACCAAAGAAAAGAAACCATATAACTTACTATCTGATCTCTTTGTCCTTACACTTAGAAACAGAAGACTAGAAAGTAGAAACTGCTTCTCCAAAGCTCAGAGAAAGCAGGCAGCCAGAAAACAAAGACTTCAGACACAAACTTCCCTCCACCCAAAGTTGAAAAAATCCGGTTTCCTGATTGGTCCTCTGGTCAGGTGTTTCAGGTGAAAGAGACATTAACCCTTAGCTATCTGTTTATGACACAAAGTTAAGTACTTTGCTCGATATACATTGTTTACTACTATAAGCACGCCCAGGGAAGTTAATGGTGATGTCTGGTAGTGCAGAAAATGACTGCAGAACTAGGACCTTATGTTTTCTAACCTGAAACATTTTATCATTCTAATTCTTAACTTTATCTTCCTGTAATTTGTTTCCCCAGGTTTAGATTTTTGTCACACTGCATAACAATAGCAGAGGTGTCATTCTTTTTCCCTTTGACGGTTTTGGATAAACAAAGGCTGTGAAAACTGTCTTTTGAGAAATGCTTTGATAATCTATGAATGTACCACAACATTTCCACCCTCACAATCACTGGGACTGTTAACAACAAGAACCAGTCTCCGTACCTTCTCTCCTTTGGGTCCTGGAGGACCAGGTGATCCTGGCTGACCCTGATGACCCTAAAAAAAAACCCAAGCAAACTAAATACAAAATGTTAGCTATTGCTCAGATTAGTGCTTTCTGCTGTATGATAAATTGAATAGTGACATTTCAGACAAATTATGGGCCCAGTCTGGAAATTTGTTGAAGGCAGGTAGACTTCTGTATGTGCAGTCACAGAGGCTCTGTCCAGACAAAGGGGGCCAAGTGCAGGATCAGGGCCTTAGTTTGCAATTAATATTTGAAGACAAAGATTTATTATTCCATTAGGTGACAGCAGGAATCCACATACACTTTGTGTCTACTATAACAGTTTGGAAGAAAATGATTATTTGTTGAGAGAGGCCACAAAACATTAATGTGCGTCTTCTAATCTTGTTAAATCTAAAAACTACAGGTTCTCTTATTGAAAGGGGAAATGCCTTTCAGCAGGCAATGGCTACGTTTTTAGGAGCTCTCTTCTATAATCATTATCCTACATAAGTAGTCCTTATCTATGGGAGCAGCCCTATTGAGTGCAGTGGTCGAGAGCAAGGATTGCATAATTGGGCTGCATGTGCGTAAGAAATAATTGCCAGTTAAACTTTATTATTTATCAATCCATCCATCAAGATTAAATTTATAAATTAAAAACTGGTTTTTATGTAAAAATATCTGATGTGTCAGTCACCTAGTTGGATATTTACACATTCTTTGTATAGCTGACCTCCAATTATAAGAGATTGTTCAAAATATATTGTAATCACAAAATTATATATCAGATATAAATACTGACATTATACACACACAAACACATAAACATTAATTTGGTAATAAGCTCACCATATAACCTGGAATCCCTGGCTCTCCTTCAGGTCCCATTACTCCTAAATGCCCCTGTTAAACAGAATCAGTGATAAAGAAAAGGACAGTTACCTGTTCCGTAACTGGCGTTCTTCGAGATGTGTTGCTCATGTGTATTTCACAGTAGGCGTGTGTGCACCAGCACTGGAAGTTTTTCCCTCAGCAGTACCCATAGAGGGAGCGCTGCTGCGACCCCTGGAGTGGCACTTTTATAGCGCGCTATAAGGGGAGCCGCGAGCTCCCCCTACCCTCAGTTCCTCCTTGCCGGACCACCTCCAACAGAGGGGAAGAAGGACGGGATGTGGAATAGACATGAGCAACACATCTCGAAGAATGCAGGTTACAGAACAGGTAACTGTCCTTTCTTCTTTGAGTGCTTGCTCATGTGTATTCCACAGTAGGTGATTGCAAGCTATGTCTGATGGAGGTGGGAAGGAATTCACAGATTCCCTGGCTGAAGCACAGCTCTACCGACAGCATCATACCTGGCCTGGGAGAAGATCACAGAGTGCGACGTGAACGTGTGTACTGAGGACCAGGTAGTGGCTCTACAGATGTCCTGGATAGGGTCATGGGCCACAAAGGCCATCAACGAGGCCTGAGCCCTTGTCGAGTGAGCCCTTACTATAGGTGGGGTGGGAACCTGTCATAAACAGATAGCTAAGGGTTAATGTCTCTTTCACCTAAAGCACCTGACCAGAGGACCAATCAGGAAACCGGATTTTTTCAACTTTGGGTGGAGGGAATTGTGTGTCTGAGGTCTTTTTTTTCTGGCTGCCTGCTTTCTCTGAGCTTTGGAGAAGTAGTTCTGTTTTCTAATCTTTTGTTTCTAAGTATAAGGACAAAGAGATCAGATAGTAAGTTATATGGTTTCTTTTCTTTGGTATTTGCATGAATATAAGTGCTGGAGTGCTTTGATTTGTATTCTTTTTGAATAAGGCTGTTTATTCATATTTCTTTTAAGCAATTGACCCTGTATTGTATCATCTTAATACAGAGAGACCATTTGTATTTTTTCTTTCTTTTTTATATAAAGCTTTCTTTTAAGACCTGTTGGAGTTTTTCTTTACTTCAGGGAAATTGAGTCTGTACTCACCAGGGAATTGGTGGGAGGAAGAAATCAGGGGAGATTGGTGTGTGTTGAATTGGCTAGCCTGATTTTGCATTCCCTCTGGGGGAATAGGAAAGTCCTTTTTGTTTCCAGGACCGGGAACGGAGAGGGGGAGTCCCTCTGTTTGGATTCACAGAGCTTGTGTCTGTGTATTTCTCCAGGAGCACCTGGGGGGGGGGAAGGGAAAGGATTATTTCCCTTTGTTGTGAGACTCCAGGGATTTGGGTCTTGGGGTCCCCGGGGAAGGTTTTTCAGGGGGACCAGAGTGCCCCAAAACACTCTAATTTTTTGGGTGGTGGCAGCAAGTACCAGGTCCAAGTTGGTGACTAAGCTTGGAGATTTTCATGCTAACCCCCATATTTTGGACGCTAAGGTCCAAATCTGGGACTAAGGTTATAACAGAACCCCTGCTAGGTCGTAGCATCTGTGGATGCACGATGTAATCCACTGGGAAAGCCTCTGAGTCGAGATCGGTTGACCCCTCATGCGCTTGGATGAAGCAACAAAGAGCTGCGAAGAGGTGCGTCCGATCCAGATAAAAAGCCAGTTCTCTGTGCACATTGAGCGTATAGAGGCAACATTCCTCGTGAGAGGCATGAGGTTTGAGGCAGAGGATAGGCAGGAAGATTTCCTGGCCCATGTGAAAAGCGGAGTCCACCTTAGGGAGGAATGCCAGGTGTGGGCGGAGCTGAATCTTGTCCTTGTGAAAGACTGTGTAAGTGGGGGGCGCAGGTCAGGCGCCCTGAGCTCCGAGATCTGCCGGGTTGACGTGATGGCCACGAGGAAGGCCACCTTCCATGAAAGGTGAGACCGTAAGCATGTGGCCAGGGGTTTGAATGGGGGTCCCATGAGGCGGGATAACATCAAATTTAGATCCCACTGTTGGGAGGAGAAAACCTTGCTCAAGCGATCAGCCAGTTTGTTGTTGACGCCTGGCAGGTGGAAAGCCTTCAGAGAGATGTCATGGGCTATACAGAACTCCCAGAGGCTGAGGGCTTCCAGGCAGAGGGCCGAGGACCTCGTCCTGCCTTGCCTGTTGATGTAAAATATCGCGGCGGTGTTGTCCGTGAGCACTCTGACCACCTTGCCGTGCAGCTGTGAGCTGAACGCCACACAGACTCAGAGTATCGCCCTGAGTTCCCTGATGTTTATGTGAAGGGACAGCTCCGCAGCTGACCACATCCCTTGGGTCTGAGAGTTCCCTACGTGGGCCCCCCAGCTCAGGTCCAACGTGTCGGACACTAGGTCTAGTGATGGGGTTGGGTCCTGGAAGGGAATTCCCTGGAGCATATTGGCCGGGCAGGACCACCATTGTAGTGTGGCAATCACCGGCGCCGGTACCAAGAGGACCTTGTCCAGTTTGTCCCGGGCCTGGGAGAACTCTGAAGCCAACCAGAGTTGAAGGGGCCTCATCCGAAGCCTGGCATGGTGGACCACGTATGTGCATGCCGTCATGTGGCCCAGGAGCTGCAGGCATGCTCTGGCCGTGGTGACGGGGAACTCCATGACCGAGGCTATAACCCCCTTCAGGATCTGGAACTTGTTCAGGGGAAGGGAGGCTGCGGCCTTGGAGGCATCCAGGAGAGCGCCTATGAATTCTATGCTCTGCACAGGAACCAATGTTGACTTGGCCTCATTTACTAGGAGGCCTAGGTTGGCACAGGTAGCCAAGATCTAAATGAAAAGTAATCTCATTAGGATAATTTAACAGAGTACAGATCTGCTGAGTAAGAAGGTGCCATTTTTGGACAGCCACTTTTTACAGTAAAACAATGTGTTCAGTTTTGTTTCTAATGACACCAGTTCTGCACCTTTGTATGACAAAGTGACCCTAGACTTCTGAGGCTACTGAATAACTTCTGGAAACTCAATTTACTGCCTCTTGTGTTCAATCGCTAATATTATTTTGTTGAGAAAGAAAGACCTACTGGTTCACCTATAGGCCCAGGTGGTCCCAGTACTGTGTTGTCTTCGCCTGGGTAACCCTAAAAGGAAAATAATTATTAAAATATTTAGTCCTGGTAACGAAAATCTACTTAATCAAGTATTTCTTTACTATGCAATACATTCTGATTTTATCTTCAATATTAAACAGAAATAAACATTTCATACAGTTCACATACGTGCAAATATGGATTATATAACACATATAACGGTGCCAAGGATCCATGACCCGCCAATCTATCCCTTGGGGGTCTGGATAGTGCGGCTGAAGGGGCCTCCGACGTCCTTGCTATTGACCGAGGACCTTGCTGGGCATGCACGGGGGGCAGGGGGTCCACCGGCACCAATGGCCTTGCCATTGACTCTGGTGCGGCACCAGCAGCACCACCTGGTCGGGTTGGCCTGGCTGAGTCTTAGGACACTGCGTGTAGGTTGAGGTCAGGGTTATCAACGATCTATCAGTGCCGTGCAGGGGGTACAATCGGTGGTACCAAGAGCGACATCTGCCATGGGACCAGGGGCGGCTCCAGGCACCAGCAAGCCAAGCGTGTGCTTGGGGTGGCAAACTGAAGGGAGCGCTCTGCTGGTCGCCGCAAGGGCAGCAGGCAGGCTGCCTTCTGCGGCATGCCTGAGGACTGTCCCGCAGCTTCGGCGGACCTCCCGCAGGCTGCCACCGAATTTGCGGGACCGGGGACTTCTCGCAGGCAAGCCACCAAAGGCAGCCTGCTTGGGGTGGCAAAATGCCTAGAGCCGCCCCTGCATGGACCAGGACTCTCAAGTCGATGAACGATACCACCTCGAGCTGCTACTCCTCGAGATGCTTCGATGCCTGGATCCACGATGACGTGGAGTTGGCGATCCCCGCCAGGATTCGTGGGCAAGGTGCCTCGAGGTGAGAGAGCCGGAGCGTTACCGGCAAAAGCACCCATGTCAGGAGTGGCTTCGGTAGCTCCTCCAAGAATGGGAGCGTCTATGGTGTCTGCCCCTGTCCCGCCGATACTCTGTACTCAACATGAAGCGGTGCCTGGAACTCCGCTCCGACGGAACCCGACCAGATAACCTGTTGGGTGACGAAAACGGAGGCTGGATGCTGTGTCCTGACAGGACACTGAGTGGCGAGTGGGCCTGAGAGAGATTCCCTGACCGGGATTTGCATTGAGTCGGTGTTGACTGTCGAGAGCCCAGTGGCGACTTGCCTCTAGAGCAGGGTCCGGGTGCCGGCAGTGCCCTGGGCACCTGCAGGGTCATAATGTCCTTGGCCGCTTGCAGGGCCTCCTGCGTCGAAGGCATGCGGACGTCTGGAGAGGCCTGAGTTGATGCAACTGGGCAGCTCCGCTCATCCTGAGTCAGAGCACAAGAACCCAGAGGAGAACTGGGGCTGCCTCACCCCTTGCTTTCTCTCAACACCTTTGAGGGAACGGGGCCTTTCTCTGATTCTTGGACGGGGAGTAGTGCCAGCCACTGGAAGGTGCCAGGAGATCGCTGTGCACCGAAGACGAAGTGCTCAGTGCCGATTCTGCTCAGCACACTGGGATTGGGGCCAGTGCCGACTCCATGAGAAGGGCTCGAAGTCTAATGTCTCTCTCTTTTTTAGTTCTGGGTTTAAAGGATCTGCAGATCTTACAGCAGTCACTGATGTGAGATTCACCCAAGCAGCGGAGACAGTAGGCATGCAGGTCACTTCTAGGCATCGAACACCTGCAAGACTCGCATGATTTAAACTGAGGGGGCCCAGGGCATGCCCCCACCCGAACACTAAATAACTAACTAGGCTGAAACTTTATTGAACTAACACAGGCACTACTTTTAACAATGAAATGAGTTCTGGGAGGAGCTGCAGCAAAGCTGGAGCAAGGAGTTCCAATGCACCGTCACTGGCAGCAAGAAGAAATTGAGGGTGGGGAGAGCGCGCAGCTCTCCTTACAGCGCACTATAGAGGGGCCACTCCAGGGGTTGCAGCAGTGCTCCTCCTATGGGTACTGCTGAAGGAAAAATTTCCAGCACCGGTGCACGTGGCGAGCACGCACACCTACTGTGGAATACACATGAGCAAGCACTCGAAGAACTAATTGCTTGGCACTTGAGTAATGGTTTCTTCTTTGTACAGAGGATCTTTATGCAGGCATGAATATCATTACTGACCATTAGAGAGAATACAAGAAATCTGTACAAAACCAGGGTTGCCAACTTTCTAATTGCACAAAACCAAACATCCTTGCTCTGCCCCTGGCCCCGCCCCTTCATCACTCCACCCCCCCCCCATTGCTCACTCTCCCCCACCTTCACTCACTCACTCATTTCACAGGACTGAGAGTACGGGCTTTGGGGCGGGGTCATGAAGGGTTAAGGGTGTGGGAGGGGGCTCTGGGATGGGGCAGGGGATTGGGGTGCAGGAGGAGGCTACGGACTGGGGGCTAGGGCCAGGGATAAGGGGCTTGGGGTACAGGACGGGGCTCTGGGCTGGGGCCGAGGAGTTCGGAGTGTCTGGGGGACTCTGGGCTGAGGCAAGGGGTTGGGGTACAGGAGAGGCTCTTGGGTGGGGCCAAAAATGAGGTGTTCAGGGTGCAGGAAGGGACTCTAAGCTGAGGCACAGGGTTGGGGTGTGGGAGGGGTGCAGGCTCTCGGCTGGGGCCAGGGATGAGGGGTTTGGGATGCAGGAAGGGGTTCTGGGCTGGGGACGAGAGTCTGTAGTGTGGGAAGGGATTACAAGCTGGAGCAGGGAGTTGGGATGTGGGAGAGGGTTCAGGTTTCAGGAGTTAGTTTGGGTGTGGGAAGGGGCTCAGGGCTGGAGCAGGGATTGGGGTGTGGGCTCCAGATGGTGCTTACCTCAGATGGCTCCCTGGAAGCAGCAACATGTCCCCACGCCAGCTCTAAGCGCTGCCCCTGTCCACTGGTGCCGCTCCCACAGCTCCCATTGGCCATGGTTCCTGGCCAATGGGAGCTGCAGAGCTGGCACTCGGGGTGGGGGCAGCACGCGGAGCCCCCCTGGCTGCGCCTCCGCCTAGGGGCCGCAGGGACATGTTGCTGCTTCTGGGGAGCCGTGTAGACCTAGGTCAGACAGAGATCCTGCCTTAGCCGTGCTGTGGGCCACCGACTGGATTTTTAATGGCCCAGTTAGCAGTGCTGACCGGAGATTCCAGGGGCCCTTTTCGACCAGGTGTTTTGGTTGAAAACTGGACACCTGGCAACCCTATTACAAACAGGGCCTTATCCAAAGCCCATTGAAGATGATGGAAAGACACCTATTTCAGAACAGGGGGTGAATTTAAAAATATGACTTTAGAATTTGATTCTGATTACAGACACATGGGTGTTTGTGTCAGAAAATTCCACTTACAAGGAACAGACTATATTTTTGGAGTATCTGAGAATAAACTGTGTTCAAAGATAAAAAACATTCCCTCACTGATAGTACTGTTTGTATACATCTTATATCATCTTTGGTCTAAAAATGTTTTAAGGCGGTCAGTTATAAACATCCTTCTTTATTATATTCAGCAGATGATTCCTGAACTGCTTAGTCTAGGCCAAGATTTAGGGTAACTCTGTGTGATGACAATAGACTATGTAGATTGTATTAGCTATTCTAGGAATGAGACAGACAGAAATGCAGGGTCTATCTGTGTCCAGCAGCCTCAATAAAAATTACCTTTTAAATTCACTACAAGCATTCGTCTCTTCCCCTCTATGAGACTCCATGCCCCTAAACTGTAAATACATGACTCCATAAAAAATATACTGTACTAACCAATGGACCTCTAGTCCCTCTTGCGCCTTTAGGACCAAATTTTCCAGATTGGCCAGCATCACCTGTGGCTCCAATCTCTCCTGGAGGTCCTAGCTGCCCCTTTTCCCCCTGTTGGTGTTATTTTATGGAAAGAATTAACACATTTACATTACAATTAAATATCAGTTTATACCTTAGCAAAAGAGTATTATTTAGTAAGGGTATTGTTTTTAAACACACAATTTGCTTTTAACTGTAGTTTTTAAATCTGAGAATCTAGGACATGCAGTGAGGAATATTTCACTAACAAGCATGATGGTTTGTTAGTAATTTATTTTAATTTTTTATGCTACTACTAGTGATGGGCTCAACCTGCAAAATCCAGAGCCACATTTTGATGCAAACTTCCCCTGAGTTGTACAGAACTTGGATCTGATGTTCTGTTTTGGGACCATACCTACCTACTACAGGCTCCATTGCTGTGCTAGTGATAGAAAATTATTTGCCCAACTTCAGGGCAAAGTGTGAGATGAAGTACATGGGGACTTGATTCCTCTTTTGCCTGGGGTTTCCCGGCTCATCGCATGAGCCTAATGATGCAAGTGGCACAAAAACTTATGGTATCTTCTGGGGCTTTGGATCCATCAACACCAAGTGATTAAGAGGAATTATTTTGTAATAGAAATTCAAGGCTCACACAGAAAGGAAAGTAGGAAAGCTGAAAAAGACATTACCTTTCTTCCTGGACGACCCCTTTGACCTGGATTTCCTGGTGTTCCTTCAGGTCCCTGTGTATTTATCATGGAGGGAAAAACAGATACTGAGAGGGCTCTGAGAACATGTTTAAATTGCACTCAGACTGGATAATCTCTGCGAGGCCTTTGAAAATTAGAGATGTAGGTGGAAAAATTTCATTAACCTTGGCCTTAAGTTAGCATGGGTGTTAGAATGAAGTAAGCATCAGATCACCTTGAAAAGGCACCAAAACCAGCCAAACGGAAAATATTCATGTGGGAATAAAAGTCATTTTGTTTTCAAGCCAAACACCGGATCTAGTGAAGTATGATATGCAGACAGTGGAAAACTGACTGTGGATCCCAAGATTCCTTCTGTAGAGGGAGAACTAGTGAGAGCAGTAAGGCCCATGAAGGGCTCACCGCAGGTCTGAGGCCTAAACCAGTAAGCAGCAGGCAACATGGTGCACAGTTCATTGCTGCCAGCTATGCAGTAATCCAGGTGCAGGGCCCACCAAGCAAGAGATGCATATCAGGTCCATGCTGCCCCTGCTATTCAAGTTACACTACAATCTGACCAAGCCAAGGAGGTGGAGGGGGGGATGCCAGGCTGTTACTAGGAGTCTTATGATTCCAAATGAGCCAGAGTGCTCAACAATTGATGCTGACTTTCAGCGGGGAGGAGAGAAGAAGTGTAGGGTTTCTTTTGCTGGAGGGGAGAGAGACATTTTGGTGAATTCAGGATCAAAGCAGGTTAAACCCATCTCCTACTTTATAATCCTCCTCTATGTTTAGACATGGCCCCAAAGCAAAACTATTGGTTAAAACATCATTGAATTTTGAGGAAATTAATTTCCTGGTCTAGAGCTGAACTTTGGAGCTTGTCCATATGCTCATAATGAGGCCAAACCAAAATACAGAGTCCAAACATTCTCAACCTTTGAGACCTTTAAGGAAGAAGGAAAGCAATTTACTATAATGGCCTTTGAAACATGTGAAGGAGCAGAAGCCTGAAAAAGCTTCAGCTAGCAAACAGCTAATCACCTGATTAGTCTTGTTTTGTGATGCACAATAAGACTTTGATGATGAGATTTGCTGTATAAAAATATAATATTATAAAATCAAGATGTGCTAAAAACAGGGTTGTTTTTTGACTATTTCAATATATCAAGTAGTGCAAACAGACAGCATTCAAAGTGTTGTGAGTTCTTCTGATGTTTGCAGCAAGGAGAAGAAAATATCCAGCACGGTACTGCTGATCTCCAGATTTATGCAAAGTTAGTAGGGCTTAAAATCAACAAAGAGGAAATTAAAGTCCTGAGAATCAGCTGAGTCAATGTCAGGGACCATGAGCCCTGGCCCACAGGGCTCTGTGGAGCTAGCAGGTTCCAACTTGCCACCAAGGGACCAGCTAATTGTTATCAGAATAGGAGCTGAACTCAGACAGAGGACCCAGTCCCCAGAGCTGACAGGCAGAACACTTGGGGCCCTGATTGGTCCACAGGGGTGGCTCCAGGCACCAGTGCACCAAGCATGTGCCTAGGGTGGCAAGCCGAGGGGGGGGCGCCTGCTGGTTGCTGTGAGGGTGGCAGTCAGGCAGCCTTTGGTGGCACGCCTGCAGGAGGTCCCAGGTCCCGCTGTTTCATCAGCAATTCAGCGGTGGGTACGCCGAAGGCGCGAGACCGGCTGACCTCCCGCAGGCATGCTGCTGAATCCCTGTTACCAGCGGACTTCCCGCAGGCATGCCGCTGAAGGCTACCTGGCTGCCGTGCTTGGGGTGGCAAAATATATAGAGCCACCCCTGTTGGTCCACAGCCCCTATTTAAACCAAGCACAGGAACAAGAAGTTTCCATGCATCTGGGAGCCACCTTGATCTGGACAGTGCCTTGTGCTTCCTGCTCCTGCAGCTTGACTCTGGTTATCGATCTGTGGTTCTGCTCTCAAATTTGTCTCCAGCTTCTGGGGTCTCCTGGTAACCTGACTTTGCCTGCTTCCTGACATTCAACTCTCGGTTTGCCTTCTGGGCTGTCTTGGATTCTGACCTCTGTGTGGCTGATCTGGCCTGACTCCTGCTTTGACCACTAGGTCAGATTGCCCACATCCAGGTCATGACAATCAGCTTTCATTCCCTCTGGGGACTCTATTTGCTGTGCTGCCTCTCTGCATGCCTCCAACATCCCTGACCATGCCAAGGACTCAATTTAGCCTTATACTTTTTATTCTTGAAAAATATAAGAAGCTTGTTCAATTAGTGATTTCAGTGTTTCCCCTAATGCATTACATAAAATCTTAAAGCATTTGACTCTTTGGGACTGCATATGTCAGGGGACTTGATCGTGGGGTAAAAAATATAATACGCTCCTTTCTCAGTTTGTGAGACCGTTTCTTTAAGGAGCCAAGAATAAGCAGTATGTAGCAGAGGTCCTCCAGAAGAGTTTAAAATTGAAGACAGTCGGAATGCCTGAGCTTCCAAGAAGAGAAAAGTTCTCAAGAAAATGCAAATAGGGACAGGTGAACCCAGCTACCCAAATCAGCAAAGGAATGTTACAAGTATTTATGTTTCTAAGTAATTACAATGTCCAGTATTCAATCCAGATTTGAACAGAAAGGCTACAAAATTATCCAGAATCTTGAAACTCTCAGAACTACCTCAGCTGCAGCTTCAAGACATGCCTCAGGTGTATGATTTCAATTTCAACCATGAACAACTGATTACTCATCTTCAACTGTGGGAAGCCAACTGTCAGTTTACAGAAAGATCCGTGAAGTCAGTTCAGAGATACCTCAGTATGCTAAACCAAATCAAATTTCCACTGTTTTCAAAGTGGTGACACTGATAAATGATTTTGGACATCAGTAACTAATGAGGTATACGAGCGAGTCTCAGAATAAGTTGTAGCTTTCATTTGATCAGATGGACTCAAGGTAAGTGTTATTTGTGTTCTCCCCCTTTGAGGGAAGGGGAACGTAACAGCAGGGAGAGGATGGCTGAGGTCTTCTCTCTAATCTATGTGGGGCCCTGTGAATAAGAATATTTAAATCCCTTGTCCATTCACACTGTCTGCGTCTAGATTCTAAAAAAAGGTACTTTTTGTAGAGTGACTTTGAAATTGTCTCCTTTCCCTTAGTTAAGCAGAATCTGGGGAAAGCGATTTAACAGAAATTCAGCTCAGGGGAGCTCATCTGAGGAGTTTTCCATTTCTAGGCCAGTTGTTCAGCACAGTCTAAAAGTTCTTTTAATCTGATAGTTGTTCAGTGGTTTCTCTAGAATAAGTTATTGCTTTCACTCTGGTTCCTAGTGAATGCAGGTGCCCATGTGTTGATTGGTACCAAGTGGCACTATTATTCTCAGCAGAAAAGTTAAGTGTTGATTGGGGATGGTGGCTGAACTGACTTGTCATTCCTACAGGTGGTCTTTCAAAGATAAGGTTGAGGCACATAGCTGAGGCATCATAGGGGACACTCGCTGGTGTCTGTGGGGCAACTGTTTTGTAGATTGAGAGTGCACCTTTCACCCTACAGGCTGTCACTCTTTACAAGCGCTAAATTCTTTTGCAGAACTTTTTAAAAAAAGTTTTGAGGCTTATAATTCATTGTTATAAAAGGATTTGTAGCTAAAATCTGGTTACACTTTAAAGCCTGAAGTCTTGGCATTTATAAAGGTTGCAGATTGTTTTTATTTATTCAGCACTAGGTGCTTTATAGACCAAAAAATGGCAGCTTTCTACCTCAAGAAGCTTACAATAACAGTCAATAAAACATTAGACAATCAAAGGATGACAATAAGGACACAAGTGGGGGAAGGGGAGGAGGACAATGTGTACAGCATGAAAGGTCATGACATAACATTTACTGCTATGTATGTAACTTGTCAGGAGGGGTTTGAAGTAGGAGACTTTAAATTACTGGTATATGTTGCACAGGATCCTTGTGATTGTTCCAGGCATAAGGGAGTGACAGTGAGGAGTAAAAAATCTACCAAAAGATTCCACATTTTAAAAATGGCCAACATGGTTCTCTTCTTATCCATGCATCAAGCCATGGAAAGTTATATGGAGGTGGTGAGCTCATTCAAAGGAGATATTTCTTTTTGCAAGAAGTATTACCCAGCTTGGTAGAAATTTATACTTACTGGAATGCCCACTATGCCAGGTTCACCAGTGGGGCCTGTAATTCCTGGAATTCCAGTCTCTCCTTTTTCACCATCCTCTCCTGGAAGCCCTTGGTCTCCAGGGATCCCCTAAAATACAGCAGAAGAATAAATCAAGCCTGAAAAGAATTAAACTGTTATATTGAATGATATTACACAAGAATTCTCTGCTTATTTTTGGCCCTGATCTAAAGCCGATGGGGTCTTTCCACTGACTTCCAAAAGGTTTTTGGATCAGGCCCCCAATTAGAGTGAAATGCTTTTTATTCAGTTCAAATTGCCCTCATAATGCCAGATTTTTGCCTGAGTCCGATGCAACTGCACAGTTCTTTGGAGGCCTCACAAAATCTTCCTTCCTTTGTGGGCCTTGCACAGGGGTCTAGTATTGTCTTGGTCCTTGTACTCCTTTGAAAGCAAGGACTGCGAGTGGCTTAGCACTTGGCCACTTTTGGTTGGCTATGTAAAGAATCACATGTTGCACCTTCTTAAGGGTCACAGTCACTGTGCTCCCCCAAGCACTGAGGTTGTGGAAGGAAGCATTGTGCCTCCCTGAATGCCCTTTCGCAGATTTCTTAGTGGGCTGGTCCATAAATAGTAAGACAATAGCTTTTACAATCCTTAGCTATTTTACATTACATGCATCACTGGGCTTGTGAAACACCAATAAGAAAAAACTGGACTTAGTTAGGTAGGTTCTTAACTAGGTAAGTAAAACCAGGAATATTTTACACCTATTATGAAAAATGAAGAGTACCTTTGAGCCATCTTTCCCTTGAACGCCATCTTCTCCTGGGGATCCTGGTTCACCCTAATTTTGAGAAGAAATAAAACAAAGTTACTGCCACTTCCCAAATATCTGAAGGAACTCTCTTTATTGGGACAGAGTTGACTTTGAAGAACTTGTGCTGTTTAGCATTACATGCATTTTTTAACTGAAATCAGATTTTTGTAGACAGATTTTTTGTTGCTGGGATTTTTTTTTGTCTTCATTAGAACATAAGAATGGCCATAATGGGTCAGACCAATGGTCCATCTATCCCAGTATCCTGTGTTCTGACAGTGCAGGTTCCAGATGCTTCAGAAGGAATGAACAGACCAGGGCAATAACTAAGTGATCTATCCTATCATCCAGTCCCAGCTTCTTGCAGTCAGAGGTTTAGGGACATCCAAAGCATGGGGTTACATCCCTGACCTTCTTGGTTAATAGCCATTGATGGACTTATGCTCCACGAAATGATCTAATTCTTTTTTGAACCCAGTTATACTTTTGATCTTCACAACATCCCCTGGCAAGTAGTTCCACAGGTTGACTGTGTGTTGTGTGAAGAACTTCCTTTATGTCTGTTTTAAACCCACTGCCTATTAATTTAATTGCTTGATCCCTAGTTCTTGTGTTATGTAACAGGGTAACTAACACTTCCTTATTCACTTTCTCCACCCCATTCATGATTTTATAGACCTATCAGATCCCCCTTAGTCATCTTCTTTCTAAGCTGCACAGTCCCAGTCCTTTTCTCTATCTCCTTTTATGGAAGCTGTTCCATATTTCTAATAATGTTTGTTACCCTTCTCCGAACTTTTTCAAATTCTAATAATTCTTTTTTGAGATGAGGCAACCAGAACTGCATACAATATTCCAGGTGTAGGTGTACCATGGATTTATATAGTGGGTTTATAATATTTTCTGTCTTATTACCTATTCCTTTCCTAATGGTTCCTAATATTGTGCTTTTTTGACTGCCACTGCCCATTGAGCAGATGTTTTCAGAGAACTAGCCACAATGACTCCACAATCTCTTTCTTGAGTGGTAACAACTAATTCAGTTGTTCACTACCGTAGGGAATAAAACTCAGAGGCCTGTAAATATGAAATGCAGTAAAGTATAGGTCAGGACTCCTACAGTTACAACATTCTGAAATTTCAGATTCAAATATTTGAAAACATGAAATTTATGGTTTTTAAAATCTTATGACCATGAAATTAACCAAAATGGACCATGAATTTGGTAGGTCCCAATTAATGGCTCATTTATATATATCACTCAAGATCAACACTGTCCATGAAAAAATCATCACTTATCAACAGTTACAACACCAAGGTATTTTAGGTTCTTCAATATTTGTCTTTATTAGGGTCTGATTCTGAGAGAGACTGAGCACTCATAACTTTGCCTTCACAGCAAACTGCAGGTGTACTGCACCATAGGAAATAACTTTGTGGTATCTGATATACAGTGGTGTGATAAGTGTTGACTTTTTAATGCCGAGCTTATTTTTCTCCAAGGATCAGCAGAATCTTGGAACCTACTTCAATTAGGATTCTCTAAAGGAAGAAAAGAGGGTGTTGATGAATTGATGGAATGTACAATTACATTCTAAAGTTGAAGTTAGAAAGAGTCTTGCTTTATTCTTGTCAAAACTTTCTAGAGAAAATCGTTTCAAAACCAACCTGATAACTTTCTTTGACAGGGTAACAAGCCTTGTGGATAGGGAAGAAGTGGTAGATGTGGTATATCTTCACTTTAATAAAGCTTTTGATACTGTCTCGCATGATCTTCTCATAAACAAACTAGGGAAATGCAACCTAGATGGATCTACTATGAGGTGGGTGCAAAAGCGGTTGGAAAACCGTTCCCAAAGAGTAGTTATCAGTGGTTCACAGTCATGCTGGAAGGGTGTGATAACGAGTGTGATACTGCAGGGATTAGTTCTGGGTCTGGTTCTGTTCAGTATCTTCATCAATGATTTAGATAATGGCATAGTGAGTACATGTATAGTTTGCAGATGATACCAAGCTGGGAGGGGTTGCAAGTGCTTTGGAGGATAGGATTAAAATTCAAAATGATCTGGACAAACTGGAGAAATGGTCTGAAGTAAATAGGATGAAATTCAACGAGGACAAATGCAAAGTACTCCACTTAGGAAGGAACAATCAGTTGCACACATAGGAAGGAGTACTGCGGAAAGGGATCTGGAGGTCATAGTGGATCACAAGCTAAATGAGTCAACAGTGTAACACTGTTGCAAAAAAAGCAAACATCCTTCTGGGATGCACTAGCCAGGAGTGGCTCCAGGCTCCAGCACGCCAAGCGCATGCCTGGGGCGGCAAGCCGCAGGGGGTGCTCTGCTAGTTGCCGCGAGGGTGGCAGGCAGACGGCCTTCAGTTGCAAGCCTGCGGAGGGTCCGCTGGTCCCACAGCTTCAGCAAACCTCCCGCAGGCACACCTGCCTGCCATGCCTGGGGCGGCAAAATGCCTAGAGCCACCCCTAGTATTAGCAGGAGTGTTGTAAGCAAGACATGAGAAGTCATTCTTCTGCTCTACTCCACGCTGATTAGGCTTCAACTGGTTCTGGGTGCCATATTTCAGGAAGGATGTGGATAAATTGGAGAGAATCCAGAGAAGAGCGACAAAAATGATTAAAGGTCTAGAAAACATGACCTATGAGGGAAGATTAAAAAAACTTGGTTTGCTTAGTCTGGAAAAGAGAAGACTAAGGGGGACATGATAACAGTTTTCAAGTACGTAAAAGGTTGTTACAAGGAGGAGGGAGAAAAATTGTTTTTCTTAACCTCTGAGGATAGGACAAGAACCAATGGGCTCAAATTGCAGCAAGGGAGGTTTAGGTTGGACATTAGGAAAAACTTCCTAACTGCCAGGGTGGTTAAGCACTGGAACAAATTGCCTAGGGAGGTTGTGGAATCTCCATCATTGGAGATTTTTAAGAGCAGGTTGGACAAACACCTGTCAGGGATGGTCTAGATCAGTGGTTCCCAAACTTTAACAACCTGTGAACCCCTTTCAATAGAATGTCAAGTCTCACGAACCCCCTCCTAAAAATGAATATTTCCAGGAATTTTTTCCTTTACCTGAATACAAATTATAAAAGCAGTGATCTTATTACACACTATTTATGATTAATTATTATTATTTATCATTACAGTATTTTTATTAAACTACGAAAAGGGTAACACTCTTCCAAGATCTTACTTTCGTAGCTTGTGTCAGTTTGAATAAGCCTGTTATAAGACAAGGTTCCTATGTTTCATCAAGGAGTATCAGATGTGAAAAAGCAGAAAGGTATTTAAGAAGCCAGCTCAAACAGTTCCTCCTACAAAAGCATTCAGGTCTTCAGTAGTCCTGGCAAAGAACGTACATTACAACAAAGCTTAAACTTGTTCTTCATAATAATTTTAAAAACAATACTAGCTGCCTATTTGATTTTAAAAACAGAAAAATCCACCTCCCTTTCCATTTCTTATAAGGAATCTTGCAGTTCAAATCTCCTCAGTGTGATAGAGATGCTTACTTTGATCCGCTTAGCTCTTGGAAGTCCAGAGGCTCCGGGCTGCCAGCCCCGTGCTGCTCAGGGTCTCTAGGGCCAGCTCTGTCCGCCATTAGGGAATTTTTTCCTGAGAACCCCCTGTAACATTTCACGAACCCCAGTTTGGGAACCACTGGTCTAGAAAAACATAGTCCTGCCATGAGTGCAGGGGACTGGACTAGATGACCTCTCAAGGTCCCTTCTAGTACTTTGATTCTATGATGATCAACTTCAAAGAATTTTTACAAACATTCAACACCCCTCAAAAGTTGGTAAGCTGTAGGGTGACCAGATGTCCCGATTTCATAGGGACAGTCCCAATATTTGGGGCTTTTTTTTAATATAGGCTCCTATGACCACACTTGCTATCTGGTCACCTTGGTAAGCTGATGGGGAATCTGAGGTGCAGAGAGGTGAAGTGACTTGGCAAGTGTGTCAATATCAGAGCTAGGCTTAGAACTCAGGAGTTCCTGTCTCCCAATCCTGTGCTTAGATCACCTTACTCTCAATGACACCAGATACTGCATGGAAATATTTTAAAACATCCAATCTTTACTCATTTTAATTAAAATGCTTAGAGAAAATCATGTACTTAACCTTATTGTTATTTCCACAAAATAAAACCACTCTCACATATTTTAATATTATAATTTATGCCTTTTTAAAGTTAACCTGTTACAATGTTGCCAATATTATTTTTAAATGGATCAAAGAGACATTTTATTCAATTTCTCTCACACATAGAAGTAATTAGACTTGACAGTTCTGAAATTCAAAACATTTTCCTTTTTGGAACTAGAATCATATTTTTCACCCACCCTTAAACCTTGTTCTCCTGTTTCTCCAGCATTGCCAGCAGGTCCGATGTCTCCCTGGAATATGCAATATGAAAATTAAACTATTGAACTGCTGGGAACAAATAGTCTCTTATGAAAATTACTGATGATGATGGGTATTCTTTGACACTTTCTTTATTATTGCTTAATTGCCTAATAAGCTAAATCAACAACAGAAACTTGATTTCCTTCTACTTAATTCAGCGAAGAATTTATGCAACATAGAAGAAAACAATCCCACCATCTACCTTTGCACCTCGTTCTCCTTGCAGGCCAGGCTCTCCCTCAGGGCCAGGAGGTCCCTATATGGTACAGAAGCTACTGTTACACATTATCACCAAGAGTGGTTTCATAGCTATCACATAAAACAGTAAAGATCTAAACACAAAAACTATGATGCACTAGGACAGCTACATGACTGAAAAACAAAAGCAAGTTGTGTTCTTTGGCCTAGCTTGAGACATGCAGTATTAAGGGAGAATGCAGTGTGGTAGAGGTTCAGGAATACACCACGGATTCAACAGATTAATTAATCCTGTATCTTCCATAATGAAACATGTAGTATAAGCACAACTCTGCATTTTGCAATCTTGTTCCCAGACCCCGACTTACAATTCCAGCAGTTTTTAAACCACTAGCCAAATGCATGCTTAGGAGGCTCTATGTGTAGGCCCACAACCTACGGAGTTATTAGCACCTGCTTGTTTCTTTCAGAGTTTAAATTTTAATAGTAATAAAAATAATAATACAAAACAGATCAGAAGGGCATGGTCATGGGTGTTTGGCAAAGAGCATTTCTTCTGAATGAGCCAAATGTAATTATTTGTGAATGAGCTCACGCCTCAGCTACTCCATTGTAAATGTGGTTAATAGCGCCTCTCATGTTTCTTTCAAAGAGATATTAAAGAAACCAAAACCAACACCCCCACCAAACAGGACAACAAGCACAGTAGAGAACTGTATGCAGCTGCTTTTTCATGAACCACTAGCAAGGGACATAATGACTTGAAGAGTAGTTATCCACGGTTTGCTGTGAAACTCGGAGGCTGTATATTGTGGGGTCTCGCAGTGGCCTGTCATTTGTACACTACTATTCACTAATTTTCATTAATGACTTAGAAAATGGAGAAGAGAGTATATTGATAAAACTTGTGGAGACACCCAGCTGAGAGGGATTACAAGCACTTTGGAGGACAGAATTAGAATTCAAAATGACCTTGACAAATTGGAAAGTTGGTCTGAAATCTAAAAGAGGAAATTCAATAAAGACAAGTGCAAAGTACTACACTTAAAAATCAAATGCACAAATACAAAATGGGGAATAACTGGCTAGGCAACAGTACTGAATCACATATTGATTATGAGACAATAATGTGACACAATTGCAAAAAAGTCGTTATCTTTCTGGGGTGTATTAACAGGAGTATGATATGTAAGACACAGAAAGTAACAGTTCCACTGTACTCAGCACTGGTGAGGCCTCAGCTAGAGTGTTGTGATCAGTTTTGGGCATCATATTTTATGACATGGACAATGTGAGAAAGACTAGAGAAGAGCAAGAAAAATAACAAAAGATTTAGAAAACCTGATCTATGAGGGAAAGTGAAAAAAACTCGGCATATTTAGAACTGAGAAAAGATGACTAAGGGGGCCTTGACAACAGTCTTCAAATATATTAAGGGCTGTTACAATGAGGATGTTGATCAATTGTTCTCCATGTCCACTGAAGGTTGGAGAAGTAGTAATGGGCTTAATCTGCAGTGAGAGAAATTTAGTTTAGATATTCTGAAAAGCTTTCTAACTGTAAGGATACTTAAGCACTTGGAACAGGTTACCGAGGAAGGATGTGGCATCCCTGTTATTGTAGGTTTTAAAAAACAGGTTAGACAAACATCTGTCAGTGATGATCTAGGTGTACCTGGTCCTGCCTCAGCATGGGGGGATGGACTAGATGACCTCTTGGAGTCCCTTCCAGCCCTTAAGATTCTAGTTGCAAACCCCCAGGCCTGGCTTGGTGTAAACTGACTAACTGCAAAGGGAATGGTGTTGCTTCGGGAAAAGTGCTGCATTCAGTAAATGTACCATTGTCCTTCCAGATGAAGATACCCTGAGATCAGGTTTGCAGAAGCCACTGGCATCATTATATCCTTTTTTACTTTCAAATTATTGTTTGCAACAGCCATAAGCAATGGAGAATCTCTTAATTACACATAGCAACGAATCCTGTGGCACCTTAAAGATTAACAGATGTATTGGAGCATAAGCTTTTGTGGGTCAATACCCACTTTGTCAGATGCATGCAAACTATGTATTCACCCACGAAAGCTTATGCTCCAATACATCTGTTAGTCTTTAAGGTGCCACAGGACTCGTTGCTTTTTACAGATCCAGACTAACATGACTACCCCTCTAATACTTAATTACACATGATATTCAGGTTCACTGTAGGTAACACAAATATAGTTTTTGAATACGTTATTAAGGTACATTCTAGGGCTTAAGTTTCTGTTGGAATTTATTATAAATAAATAAAGACAAAGCATAAAAAACTCACCTCAAAACCCATTTCTCCTGCAGGGCCAGTATCACCTTTTTGTCCTCTTGGGCCCTAGCATGAAACAAAATCTTCTGTATATATAATTCAGTTATATTTAGGCAATACATAATACTAACTGTATAATATAATACACTATATGAACGTATCATGTTTAACTGCCAGCTGGCATAATCAAGTATATCTTATTTTGCTTCATCATTGTGTTTCCTTCCAAATTCTGTGACTGATATTAGTCCCTGTAAGGGACCATTGTTACCAGGAGTGAAGACTTAATTGCCTCTTTTGACATAGTCTGAGATAGATTTCAGAAGGACAGCACTGGTTTCTCTTCTCTTGAACCTGAAGTAAATTCTAATCTAAACTATATTCTTCTCTTGATTAATGGAGACTTTGTTTAATTAAAACTTATTTAATTCTTCATCTGGTTTGTTTTGCAGAGAAGCCTATAGTCTGCTATGGAATTAACTGAAAACAACTACCGTATGTTTCATTTTATGGATTTAACAATGTTTACACAGGACAGTCACTGAGGTGTAAGGGACTGCAGACTGGAGCCTTTCAGGCAGTTTCAGTAAGTAACTATACTATGAAGCAGTGTTCTTGTAAGCCAATATACTGTAAGTAAAGACACTATAACATCTAAGGGATGAATTTCTAAAGCAGTGTGTGTGAACTATATATACAAGTCCGTTTATCCATATTCTATAACAATGAGATTTGTGTGCCTAACTTTCAATTTGAGTTAGCTTCTAGACATCTAAAACTCCACCCCTTGGCCCAAGATCCATAACAGGACAAACCAAAACCCTGGATGTAGCTATCCCTGATCTATGGGGACATTCAGAATCAGACCCAGACCTGAACACTGTGGTCTGGACCTGTCTATGTTTTAAAGAAACCCCTTCAATGCTAAAGTAAACAAGATTTTTGGTGCTACACCTTTATGTGCAATATAAGCCTTCCAAGCAGCTAATTTCCCTGTACACCTTCTCAGGACATGGATTGTGCATGAGGTCTTGTTGTTCCTGTTGACTTGCTAATATTAATAAAAGCAGCCTCTTCCTCTTTTCTGGCACCGGAGCTAATTAGATATTGCTGGGAAGATTTCAACGGGGTATCCCTACATTATTCAGCAATGTCATTTAAGTACAATCAACAACTAAGAACTGCAATGAATACACCATTAGGGATCTATCCAGGCTGAACCAGGATTGCTTTGGTTTGGGCTTGCAGCACCTCTGTAGTCTTCCTCAGCTTTACTGTCATAAACTTATGTCTGATTTAGGAGCCAAACATCTCCACACTGTTCCCATGGAGCTCAGACTTCTGGCTTGGCAATATACCTCTCCCCCATGACTTCCATGGAACACCAGAAGCCAAAAAAATCCAGGAACATTTTGAATAATGCTGAGACCGCTTTCAATTCTAATCAAAAGACAGTTTGTAACCAATTACTGTACTAACAGATGTCTGACACGTAGGTGAAATGAATCATTTACTTTACATTAAACAAAGTAAATTAAATTGCTAAACAAATTTAACAGTTTAAGGATTTTTCTCTAAAAATATTTCCTTGCTTTTTGCAGAGAAGCCAGTGACAAGGCCTCTGAAGCTACCTTACATACAGCAACCGACTGACTGAGGAAGAAGGCAGACTGCTTGGATAAATCCTCAGAAAAAACATTTTATTTTGTAATATCCTGTGTCATTTACTTAACCCTCTTTGAAACTATACACACAAATTTCCAACCAAATCCACTTAAATGTCTGGCATAACATGCAAATAGTCAGCTCCTGGACACAATTGAGACTTTTCTTACTTGCTGCCTTTCACTCATAGATGCTACAATGATCAGCAGAGTAGAAATGTAGATTGACTAGAGCAGAGTACGTGTCTTTAGATTACATAAGTGTGCTTACTGGCCCATATATAAACATGAAAGTCAGGCTCATGCTGACAGTATCGTGGGAAGATGAACACACAAACACTGCTATCTCGATATAACGCCACCCAATATAACACAAATTTGGATATAACCCGGTAAAGCAGTGCTCCGGGGGGGTGGGGGGTGGGGTGGGAGCAAGGCTGCGCACTCCGGTGGATCAAAACAAGTTCAATATAACACTGTTTCACTTATAATGTGGTAAGATTTTTTAGCTCCCAAGGACAGCGTTATATCGAGGTAGCAGTGTACTATGATTTCGAATTTGTAAGGCTCTCAGATACCACAGATTGGAGCAAAGTATAAATTGCCTAGGCTGGTAGGTGAGAGACTAGATTAGATTAGATGAAAGACACACAATGAAGGGGATCCAAATTAATAATAATAAACATTAGAATATACAATGCTTAGTGGAGATTTTCTATAAAGTGAAATATATTTGTTTTTATAAGCTAGCTATCTACTTCAAGCAGGAAGTGTTTTAGAATATGCAGATTAAAATGTATCAAAGGAAATTTACTTAAATACTTTATCTTAGGCTGTCAGACTTTTTCCACTGTTTTAGCCCAAATAATTACATAAAGACCACCTGCAGGCATCCAAGTCATCCTATGGATTTATAGGCATCAGTTTAGCACTTAAAAGAATACAGTATACTGTAAATCTTAAGATTATATCAACAACGTACTTCTATGCCATTTGCTACAAGAAGTAATTTTTTCATAGGCAATAAAAATAAAATATAAAAAGTTATTTGACAAGTTTTTGTTTTGCAAAATAAAATGGCAGCCTTATGGCTAGTCCCCCCACGAAAACACACACTACTACATTATATTTATAAACGTGCGATTTGGCTTTAGAGTTGTTGATGTAACAACATTCTTGCCGTGTTTATACCTTCCAGTCCATTGTATATAGTTTCTACCTCTCTATATGGTATTTTGTATAGTATTAGCCACAGAAAAGTATGTGGGGCTTTGTAATAATAAAAATAGGAACAGCAAACCATTCAGGAAAAGAATGCCTGAGGTTTATTAAAACAGACTCTTTTTTGTTAGAGCAGTAACCTGCCAAGTATATGCGGTTCCAGAATGCCAGAATAACTAGCATAAAATTTGGCTGAAAATAAGGAAACCATCAATGTCTACATTTAAAGTTTTATTTACATACTACGTCATACAGTATGTCTGTCTCTAAGCAGTGTGAAGCCGCATAATATAATGGACCAGATTCTGCCATTGTTACTCATGTTGAGCTAACCAAAGAGAGGGCTACAGAATCTGTTCCAAAGTAGTCTTGGCGCAGTTTCCAAAAGTAGTGACAGCTGCAAACCTTGATAGAGTGGAAGTCGAGTTATCAGGGAATTAAGTACAATAGATAAAAAGCCTTATCAGGAAAGTATGACGATCAACTTACTGGCTCTCCCACAGGGCCTCTGTCACCCGTGTTTCCAGGAGGTCCAGGCAAGCCCTAAGAGAAACAAAACCAATAGGAAAAAGATCTGTTTCAAATTCTGTAAAAAGCCGCTTCCTTCCCACTTCTGTGCACCTAGCAACTCCCTCAAAAAATCCCTCTAGAAATGTGCTTAGCCTTCTCCTATGTGATCTGTGTTATTACGTCAGCTCTTGTGATTCATGAGTGAGCTGACGCCTGCTTGTGCTTCATTTACTTGGGGGTGGCTGGTTTGCTGATTTTCCATTTAAAATCTTAACAGATTCCTGCGGTTCACACGTGACCTACAACAGGGTTAAGGGACTCTTTGTCCCTCAAACAATATATGTGGGATTAATTGGACAAGTCTCAGCTTTACACCATAGCAACACACGCAAGTTCTGCTCAACTGTTTCACAGAACCCCATTTCCATCCATGAAGAGGAGATATAGAAGCATAATGGCAACCTTTAACACTCTGCAATAACGTCACTTGTTCCTATAGACAATATCTCTTCAACCTAAAGGTGTTTTGCTCTATTTGTTCCTTTGGTATAAACACCAGAGTCTGTGAAGAAATGAAACACATAGCTCTCAATTATACATTATTTTTTGTCTGTTACAGATCACTCAAGTGAAAATGCCCCTCAAATTCAGTAAGGGTCCTTGGGAACAAGAAAGAAAAAACAGAAGAGATGGCAGAAAGCAAAAGGTAGCATTCACTGTGCTGCAACAGTAGGAGCAAGATACATTTCTGCCCTATTGTCTAGCCAGCTTTATTGCCTGCCTAGGGAACGAGACAAAATCTGCTTAGAGTCACTCATCGGACTTCCTTAGCTATTTCTTTGACCTGTTTGGCAGATGAACCCATCTTTTCATCCAGAGCGGTGGTGCCCAGCAGTTGTAATCTCAGAAGTGGGTATATTGTACATGGGAGTTTTGTGAGGCCACGCTCAGTTTGTCAGTCAAAATCCACTTTGGGGTTGTAATCAGAGTCATTTATGCAGATATGAACTAGAGTGAGCTAAACAAAGGCAAGTAGAGTCAAATACTCAGTGTGTTTATTGAGTCTGAACCAGAATTTAGACATAAGTGCAGCTGTATAAATGGGGTTTCCACTGCAGTGGGGTGCTGGAATAATTTGTATACTAGGGGTGCTGAGAGTCATTGAACCAAACTGTGAACCCTTTATATGATAGAAACCACTTCAAGCCAGGAAGTATGGCAGCACCCCCAGTTCCAGTACCTATGCACTGCAGTGGAATTAAAGACTATCACCAAGAGAAGTAAAAGGGAATATCAAGAGAATAACATCTTGAATTTATATAGCACCTTTCATCCCAATGGATCCTCAAGGATTCCATAAATAAACTGAATTACATCTCCTGTACAGATAAAGGTCACCTGGCACTAAAGTGACTTCTGGTTTGAATGACCTCAGCAATACCAAGCAACAGTGGAGAACAGGAAACAATGAAGAATACCATACCTGACTGAAACTGAAGAGGCAATTTCTACTCTGGCAAAAAATGCCATGCGGTCCTTCACAACCACAAGTGGTCAGGACCTCAGTTTTACATCTGACTCGAAAAAGGATGTGGTTTACAACTATGTGAGATTCCAAATTTTTTGAACCTAACACTGGATTTAAATTGAGAGTTGCTCAGCGACTGAAGAGAGGTGGGGCAAGATATCTTCCTTGCCATTATTATCCTTCTCTGATTGAGGGATGCCATTTCTTCAGCGTGTTTTCTATATGACCTCTCTACTTGTCAGCAACCAATGTGGTCTCATACTCTCTCCAAATGAATGGTGTGAGGTGGTACACATATTACTCTGTGGAACAACTGACGGGGGCAGCAAACTTCCCAATTCTCTAGACAAACAGGCAAAGCTATGAAGTGGCCCTGATTAAAATGGCAAACAACATTATAAGCCTTAAGTACAGCATTGCATTGGTAATATGATTGGTATTATTCTCTGGCTTTTGTTTTCCTTACTTCTTTTCTATTAGCTTGAAAAGTCATTATAGTGTGACTGGTCTGTTAAACATATTACCATAGGAAGATGTGTGATTTTCACAGAAGGCTGAGCTTTGTTCTCTTATGGAAAAGCTTTTTTATTGGTATAAAGTTCATAGGAAAGGTGTCCTAACACAGAGTTCCAGTTATGTTTATAAGATATACATTTTATCCCTGCAATGATCACAAAGCCCTGTGGTTATACCATATTGGCTGTCTCCTCTAAAAATGGCGATAAAACTATTCCAATGTGCATGGCAACTTCTAGCTGTCTCCCGCAATTACGCAATAGAATTTCTTCTATTGCAATGTTCTTTTAAGCTACATCCTATAGACAGTATCTCACCTGAAAGATTACATTTCTAATAATAGATAGGATTACTACCAGATATTCCTAGGTTTCATTCTCATATCTGCCACTGTTTGATCTTGAGCATGTCACTCTACCATCTATGCCTTAATTTATCCATTTGTAAAACTCAGATACAATGCCACAGAGGAATTCTGATGCTTTGTAAATTGATGTTACTAATATGCCTTAAGATCCTCAGATGAAAGGTTCTATACAAAGTAAATGCAAACCATTATTCTCAGACCTCAATGACTGGTATAAAGAAAATAATTTCCCTTGCATTTGAGTGTGAAGCAAGATTTTGTTTTGTTTTTTTGTAACAGGGCTATAAGATTTCAGTACTTACTGGTACTCCTGAATCACCCCTTTCTCCAGGGTTTCCAGCCTTGCCCTGGTCAAATAAAATTATTAAAAGAGAATGCTGATGTCAGATAAATTGCAAATCAATGTCAGGCAAAAATTCCTAGCATAGGTATTAGTGCCTAATGCCCAAAACATCTCCAATACTTACAATAAGTCCATGAACACCTTTTTTCCCTGGATCACCTCTTTCTCCCTGACAAATAAGCAATGATGAATGAGTTCAGTACGAATTTACTAGATTTGAAACACAGAAAACTACACATGTGGAAAAAGAGAACTACCACAGGACAAATTGTGCCATCATTTATACCAGTATAAATGTAGAGTAACTTCACTTAAATTGATGCATCTACTATGAATTAACTCCAGTGTGAATGAGACCAGAATTCAGATCTACATGTCTACTATAGACATAAAAATAAGAACCTCAATGAAACAGAAAATTGTGAGTCCCTCATTGGATTAATAGCAAACTCAAAACTATTTCATAGTGCCCTTTACTTTTTTCCCCTCTTTTCTTTTCCATCAGTCAACACCGTATGCTGTATAAGCGCCCTCGGCAGTACTGAACAAAACAAATAAATAATTACCTTAATACCTTGTGTCCCTTGCTCTCCTGGAGGACCATCTAGACCCCTTTGCCCCTGGAAATTAAACAAGTGATTTCTGGTTTTAATTATAAACTATTGACAGTGCCTACTGTAGAGATTTAACAGAAAGATACCACATCAGCTTTACAGTTGAATGGAAAGCTACCCATTGTCTTAGCATGGAGCTCTGAAATTCCACATGATAAAAAGCACTTTTTATTTTGTTAAATGTGAAATAAAGCATCAACTATTACAAAATCAGTTTCCAGCTTGCTGTAATATGAGTCTAAAAAGAATGTCTTTACTGTTTAATATTTAAACAAGATGTTTAACCTGCTTGAAGGCAAACTTTATTTCTATGCTCCCAGTTTTATGTGCAAACAAAACCTGCATTTGCAAGTATAACTGATTATTTGGATGCTCACATTTGGTCATGTTATCAGCTGAATGTGCAAAAATTGGTCTGGGACTGAACATCTGGCCTTTAAAATTTAGATAGTACAGTTCTTCTGATGTTAAACCAATATAAAGCCAAATAGAAATGGTAAACTATTTTTCAGCAGGGGCTTCCATATTGCTAGATTAACTAAAGTCTGCTGCCAAGCCTTTCCCCATTGCCTCCACCTGGCAGAGCTTCTCACTGACATGTGCAGCTACATGCTGCAGTGTGAATGCAGCCTGTTTTTCACTCTGGTTTGTTGCTCTACATACCATTCATGTTGCTGCAAGTCGTGTCTCATTAGGTGCTTCCCACAGTTGATGATTTTCTGAGCTAAATTACGTATGACTATTTTCACATGCAGATTTATCTAACCAGTTCTGAACATTCCTAGGTGTTATGTTTTTAGGAGGATTTTAAAGATTATTCATTGTTTTTGTTAAAAGATATACTATTATTATTAAATCAACAAATACATACCCAAATTGTAACATTTTATTTCCTCAACCTTTTAAATCGTGTCTAAAAAGTAACATTTTAGAAGACCAAATCCATTGTTATTAATGAAGTAGGAATGCAAACACCCTGTTTTCATAGGATTATAGCAATTCTCTTTGGTGGGACTTGAAGATCTTTTGTCTGTGAGCAATTGAAGTTTTAGGTTAATTTCTTAATCCTGCAACCCTAACAGACAAATTGTCCACTTAAATAGGAGTTTATTAGAGTTAGACCAGCAGAATCAGACCTATAATGTACCAGATTTAGAAAGTCCATCACAATCTCATGGTTTTATGTGTAGAATAACTATACAGGAACATCTAATGTTAGCACAGGCACTTAGGGCTAATATTGACACTTTTAGATGAAAAGTGGATATGTGTACATGTTTCAACTCAGTTTCACATATTTGATCAAGTGTAAAAGACTGGGATAAGTTATTCTGTATATCTCATCCTAAAGAAAAGAAAACATTGATGTGGCATTTCCAGTTAGAAGCAGTTTCAAAATAAGGTTTATTATTACACCAATTCCTAACTTTTAGCAGAGATTATACATTTTATATGTAGTATTTCACAAATGGCTCATATGTATTGTACTAGCAAAACAGAAGCAAATTACAACAGATTTATTTTGAAGGAGGAAACCATAATTGAAGGGAGAAGAACATTATAGGCAAGATATTAACTTTCTCTAATGAAAAAGTAGTATATTCCTAGTACTATATAAAGTATATTTCAAATATCTGGGAAATAAATATAAAATAACACTTTTTTTCTAAATTTCTTATGTAACATTGTATAAGCTGTAATAATAATGAAAGAAAAAATTAAAACATATACATATTTTTATGATGCAAAACAAGTTTACTAAACTTAACGTTCTGTATAGGACCCTAGTGTTAGGACATATATGTAAGCCTCTTAAGTATTTATCTTTATCCAACAAAAGTTAAAAATTCTCCAACCTTATAATATTTGTAAATTAAAGTATATGAACATTTTCATTTTCATCAAAAAACTATATATTGAAATGTCTTTTTTAAAAGAAGGAAATGATGTAATAGATATTTAACTATATGAAGGACTATTTTTGTTTCCAGTTCCTGTTACAAAAAAGTATTTGACAGAAAAGGATTCAAGAATTTTGGCAAAAGAGACCGTTAAGAATTTGTTTTAAGTGTTCTCTAAGTAAGATGATACCTTACTTTTCATCTCATAAAAGACCCAGTTCTGTAAGGCATCAAGTGCCTCCTTGTTCAAAGCATTAAATTAAATCTAAAATGATGAGTGCTCAGGCCTACAAGAATAAGTAATTAACTAGCTTTCTAAGAGGAAGAGTCACATAGATCATGTATCAAACCATCACATTATTTTACAGCTTAATTGCTCTCTTTGAAACTGTTTAACTCAATGGAAAAACTTTCATTGACTCAAATGGACTTTGGATCAGTTCACTGTGCACAAGGAAAAAAATACAAGTTTTCACATTTTGCTGATAAAATAGGGAACATGCAAATAGTCTAAACTGAGTTTTATGGTGCAGGAAAATGATGATATTAGGTGTCATGTATAGCTTTGTTTTTCCTCTCCTAAAATTATACACTAGGAATTGTAATATTATTTCACTGGTATTAGAAGGCATTGAAAGAATGCTGATAAAGAAAACCTTTAGTCTGCAAAACACAGAAACACAGTCCATCAACAGGGATGAAGGTTTGCATTAATATATTTCTGTAAGCAGAGATGGGTATAGTAAACAAGCAATAATTTTGGTTCTGATCCTGCTTCCAATTGAAGTCAATGGCAAAACTCAAAGTTACTCCAATGGGAGCAGAACTGGAACTTGGATATATTTCTTACTAGAAGCACATGTCTTGCGTGTCATATTTCAGTTAAAATGCCTTGAATCGATATTGATGATCAATATTCTATAACCTGGCAGAGAACTCAAAAGAAGCAACTGGAGGCAATTTAGAAACTACATTCCTATTAAGTCATGTGCTGATCATTTATTTAGGTAAAATATAATAACAATTCTACTTACTCTTCGTCCTTTAGATCCCTGTGGTCCTGGAGGTCCTCTTGCTCCTGAAGGACCCTAAGTATTACATCAACTCATTATTTAATATCCTGTACAGAAATACCTCCAGAAGTGACAAGAGATCTATATTATAGACTACATATAAATTCTCATAGTAGTTCACTATAGGTGAAAAAAATCATGCAGTCTCTCTTTCTAAAAGCTCAGAATCAACCAAATTACTTCAGTACAACTTGCCCAATAAAATATGTTTAGTATTGGCTTTGGGCTGGGTCAGAAATAACGTGGACTGTGCCTTTCTCTAGTGGCTATTCACATAAATGATAAGAACCTACTACTGCTACCAGGTCCTTTGGTTCAAATGGTAGAAACTTATGTTTTAGGGTGCTACAAGACTCATTTGCTATCCCTGCTGGTGACCCATGGTGGAGAGTATAACACAAGCAAATCAGGAAGATTCCATTTGTTTTTAATAGTAAATACATCATCCTTACAATTAATGGATTTTAATTAAATATCAGCAAAATAAAAATTAAAATGGCTACAGTTTAAATCAGTCTTGAAAAATTCCACTTGTCTACTTGCTCTGGGTAAGTAAAAAATATAGGCAAAGGGCAGGTGAACAGTATTTGTGCCCGGGCTGGTATATTTTCATGACAGTTCTGCAAATAGCCTTAACAGTAACAGAACAAAAGAGTGATTTTTAAACAGACTGCATTTTATGTTAAATCAAAATCTTGGTCTATACTTACAGGCAGTCCTTGTGGCCCTAAAGGCCCAAATCCCCCTGGAGGTCCTGAATAGCCCTAAAATAGAAAAGGGATTGAATAATTCTGATCTTAACTTGCTGAACTCAAAACTGCACTTTTGGCAGGTAATGGCATTTAAAATAATCCCCTCAAAAGCTGATTATATCATCTTCAGAGTATTTGAAAGAAGCAATCCACTCTCCAAGGTCATAAGATATGAATGTGCACCAACTCAAAAGAGCTTTTATGAACAAAACCAGATTTTCAAATTTCTAAAACAGGCAAAAGATTTCCATCCCATCCCAAAGATAATCCAGTCTGGCAACTCTGATTTGGTAACTGCCTAGGACACAGCAAAATTATAGTTCTCCTGGATACATGTTGCCAGAGCCTAAAACAGAAAAACTTGACAGTGCAACAGTCCAGAACTGGATACATACATTTCAAAGAAGTCATTTAAATTTGGGATGTGTCCCAAACCCAAAGAAATTGCTTACCATCCATTATCCTCCAACCAGGACTGTGCGTAATGGTGTGAACAGGTGGTCACGGTAGACAAGTGTCAGTGGTATTTTGTGGGAACAGGACTGGCAAGGAAAAATTATTTTGCAGACCCACCCAAGATTGCAAACTCCAGCTCTGGTCCACAATGTCATGGCATGTTACATTTACTGCAAACACTTACCACCTGGCATAGCACTTTCTACCATGACTTTAGTTGAACTACTCACAGTAGTATGCACTATGGCTGATAGTAAAGTGTTAACAGGATTGTATCCTATACTAATAAATCATCTTTTATTCAGTTCCTGGCTGAGATCTGTTTCTGAGTGTAAAGTGGCAGATAGAAGGTGAACCCAGTCAAGACAGATTTAATGTTGGTAGGACGCGGGAAGTGCGTCATAGAATATCATCTCATTTCTGCAGACTGCTGAACTGATCTGGAGCCTAGGGGTCCATTTGGTCTCTTCTCTGCTAATACACACCTAAAGAGCAACTGCTTCAAAAAAATGTCCCTTCTATTTGCAGCTGGCCAGAAAACACATCACACCCTATCAGTCTCAGGCCTAGTGATCTGTGCGTTTGCGATCTCCAGCTTGACTACTGCAATTTACTATATCTAGTAATGAAGCCATACACCCTGAAAAACCTTCAACTGGTACCAGATACATCACCCTACTAGGACAATGGTTACAAAATACATCAGCTCACCCACACATCACCCCAGGGCTCTACTCTGTGCACTGGCTTCCTTATTGAATAAAAAGAGCTAGCTTCAAGGCCCCTGGTCTTGCTATTCAAATCCATCCCTGGAACTGAACCAAGCTGCCCAAGAGACTGCCTCTCCCTACTGCTCATGACCTCCCACAGCAGCTCTCATTAAATATAATAATGTTGCTCTGAGCAACAAGAGTTTGATCTCGTTAGAACAAGAACATTAAAAGGAGAGAGGGAAATGTCATGTAACAATGTAACCACCAGTAGACTCAGTATAGGTCTCCAACTCCAGGAGAGGATCCCAAGTGGAAATAGGTGCCTCTCTCGGCGTGTGACTTATTGCACACTTCTTTCATCAGCATGTTGTACATCCCCATGTAAGCTCCCTAGCACTGGTACAAATAGCAGGGTAGATGGTGAGGCACAGCTCAGGGGAGTGAAGATATGCCAGATGGGGGTGAGTATGAAAACAAGTACAGCCCCTAATGGCTCTCTTTTCGCCCAAGCCATGCCTCACTGCCTACACTCCTATTTTTAGCAGTGTAGCATCCCACTGCCTCCCTGCTGCTGGAGCTTTTCTCCACTTTGGCAGCCAGGAAAAGGCTCCAGCAGCTCCCTGTTGCAGGGAAAGACTCTGGCAGTGGGGAAAGGCTCTGGCTACTGGGAGCTGCTGGAAGCTTTCAACGTTGCCTCCCCTCTGCCAGAGCCTTTCACTGACATATGTAGCTACATACTACAATGTGGATGCAGTGTGTTTTTCACTGGGAAGGTAGCTACATGTACACTACAAACCGCTGCCAGTTATGTGTGTAGTGTAGTCATAGCCTCCAAGTCCCCCAAATACCCTCTCTCCTTGGCATTTCTTGTTGGCTAGCGAAGGCAGCTCCCTGCTCAGCTTGCTGACTTCCGTGAATTCCCTTTTCAGGTGCCTAATTCTCCCCACACATTGTACAGAAAGCCTGGACATCTACTTTAGGGCTGTGAATTCTACAAGGCATCAGAGCATCTAAAAGTCAGGCATTGCAACACCTGTGAATCCAGCCCTAAGTCTTAGAAAGAAGTTTCTCAGCAAACATAATCCGCAGACTATGAAGTTTACTTTTCCTTCTTTTTTGTCATGCCTGCTAATTCACTGGGCTTCAATCCTGCACATAAATCTGATGAGAGCCATTTTTTAAAAAGTGGGTAATTCATATTCACCGCATGCTGCTTCAGTTTGCAAAGTACTTAGCAAGCTACTAAATGGAAACTTTCCTAGAAATAATATATCATAAATGCGTTATTTTTCCATAAGGTTTTTTGCTATTGGCATGGCCAAAATGAATTAGGTTTTTGGGAAGGAACAGTTCCTTTGCAAGTAAAATAAAGCTGACTTGTACCTTATTTACTGCTTACCGTGACACCTTTCTCTCCAGGAGGGCCCACTGGCCCTGGACTGCCTCGCTCTCCCTTTAACAAACAATTTAAAAAAAGAGAAGAAACAAATTTATGGTGTGTTATTTCACTGGCACAGTTCTCTTTCCCCAGTGAGGATTTCGTACTGTGGCCAGGAGTCCCTGTAACACAGGAGCTGCAGGTAGAGGAGGGCAGAAGTAGAGACCAGGCTTCTGTGGGGCTATTTCAAAGCACAGGCACATGCTCCTTACTGCTACTACTCCTATTGTTTTGGATTTAGCATCAAGTAGGAAGGGGAGGGTTTAAATTTCTGAGCCTGCTGCTCATGGTGGATATTAGGTAGGTAAAAAGTTCAGAGCCTGCAAGTTGGTTTCATGAACCTGAAGGGTTGTGTGTGTGATCCTCTGAACTAAGGAGAGTGATTCTGAGCTCTAGAGAAAGAAAAGGGGTTCTCAGCCTATAGGGGGTGACATGTGCGTTCACACGCATGCACGTGTGAGGTGTTTCTGACCATGTGGGGGTTTGGCTGGAGGAAGAGGAGGCGGCTTAGGAACTTTCTGAGCTCAGAGGATGACGTGTGGGCGGGTTTGAGTTCAGATGGAAATGAAGTCAACTGATGAATGGGGAAGTAGGTGAACAGGTGTACAAAAGTGGGACAAGTCAGTAGTGGGGAGATAGAAGGGGAGAGGTTGACATTAAGAGACAATAGCGAAGGGGCAATAGAGGAATAAATATGGTTTTCTCCCACTGTACCCTTTACTATAAAGTGTCCCATTTCCTCAAAGTGAAGTGGGAGAGGGCACCTCTCCCCACCCCACTTCTCCACCAACCTCTATTTCCCCAGCACAACACCTTCCTGTGACCCCTCAAATGCATCCACAGTGTCCCAGTTTTTCGTTTTGAAAATAAAATCAAACTACAAGTTACTCTTTCCCTTCCATTCTACTAGAAGGCTTACAGGAAAGAGATTCAGAAAGTGAACTGGGCTATGCAAACCACCAGCAGCAGGGACGTGCCTTGCATGGGGGTGTGTCACATTCATAGCCACCTACATTCTTTATGCATCCCTGAGTTATCTATAACGATAACAAATAAACAAGAGAAAAAAAAATCTTCACTTTTCCCTCATTTTTTAATAACATGTACATATGGGCAAGTCAAGCCCCCACCTCAGCATCAGCTGCCACTGCCATTTCTCATGCTCCCTGGCTAGAGGAGGAGGAGGGTTTTCCTCACCTCTTATATCCTCACTCCTCTTCTATCCTAACAACATCCGGCCCAGCTACTAGGTCTGGCTGAGGATTAATATTGGCGGCTAAAATACAGCTCTTAAAAATAACAAAAGATTCCTTTATGTTACAGAGAGGCACCTGGTACATCACATTACAGCACACCATTAATCATGAAGACACAAGTATCCAGTGTAGTCATGGAAACTGCCACTCTGTCATAAGCAGTTTGCTTCCATTTGCTGGCAGATTTGCTACATTTCCTCTCCTATTTTAAACAGGGCAACCCAGAGGATTCAGTGGGCCTGGGGTCTTCGGCGGCGTGGGATCCCCGCCACCGAATTGCTGCCGAAGACCTGGCACTTCGGCGGCGGGTCCCAGGGCAGAAGGATCCCCCGCCGTGGGTCTTCGGGGTACTTTGGCGGCGGGTCCCAAGGCGGAAGGAACCCCCGCTGTGGGTCTTCGGGGCACTTTGGCGGTGGGTCCTGGAATGGAAGGACCCCCCGCCGCCAAAGTGCCACCGAAGACCTGGAGTGGAAGAAGCTCCGGGGGCCTGGAGTGGAAGAAGCTCCAGGGGCCTCGAAAAACTCTCGTGGGAGCCCCTGCGGGGCCCGGGGCAAATTGCCCCACTTGCCCCCCCCAGGTGGCCCTGATTTTAATCCAGCAACTGAAGTAACTTTGTAAGTGCATGAAGAGCAAACAAAATGACAAGATCTCCTTCAATACTGTATTCTAGGCATGCAGTTATGATTAAAGCCTTATCAGATTTAAGATTTGACAACCAGTGCTTTCATTTCATGTATTTCCTTTTCCTTGTAATATAAACCAACAGTAAAAATATCACCATATTTTCATGGAAGTTATAACAAATTCATAGAGTAAGATTTTGTCAATAGCATACTTTTGAATTCCAGCCACCAAAGTAGGTGAACTAATTCAACGCTGCAGGAGTTGAATGGTGCTAGATCATTCTGACAAATAATTATGTGTTAATTGTAATTGAAACTGACGGTCAGTTAGGTAATAGCTTCCTGATTTTATCTTTTTGTTAAAGTACAACTTGTCTAACAGTCTTAAACTTACATTATGCTAATAATATTAACACTGCCAAAGATTACATTCACAAACACATCTGGGTGCCACATAGGAGAGGAAACTGTAACTATGTTCATTTATTGACTTAGCTTCATTTAAAAACTGGCACAGAAATGGTACTAATACTTATTGCCAAATAATAGTGTTCTGCTTTTATCTCTCTCTCCACAGTGAAGTGAAAAATGGCCACCCAATTGAAACAAATACTGGTCATGTCACATTCTCAGACTGAACTCAGTGAAATGCATAGGAAGGCAGGCACTCAGGCACGAACAATATCTCTGCCCAGTCCAGTAAATTCACAAGCTCCAATTTCACTATAAATAAAGTCAAACGTATCACGTGCTGGTCACTGGTATTGGATTTGTGCTGCATTTGATTATATCTCTAAGTGTTAAAATGCACACTGACATATTAATTATGTCACCGTGATCACTAAATAATCCATCATCAATGTATGGTTTCTATAAGCGATTTATACTGCTGTTCAGACTGAGGTGTTTGAAGTTACCTTTTCACCAGGTATTCCAGCAGGTCCAATTTCTCCAGGTAAACCAATGGGTCCCTACATGAAAAAACAAATAGATTTTATTTGTATGAGGCCCGGGCTGCTTCATGTTTTTGCATCTGCCAACAAACAAAGGGCAGATTGTGGAGCCCTTTTTCAACCTGGTGAGCCACCTATTCACAAGAGTAGACCCAGTGGTTTGGAAAGGACTGTTTGTGTGAGTCAGAGTTCATCCATGTGAGTAAGTGTTGTACAGCCTAGCTCATAGGACTTCAGGGGCAGATAATTAATACTAATTCCTAACCTTCCCCCTCCTGGTAGTCTCACCACAGCATTACAGAGCTTTTCCTAATATACCATTTTCTCTGCTGAACAGACATCTCTGGTAGCAGCTTCTGCTGACAGTTTGCAGTTGGGGCTAGATTCTAGCCTGTGGGAGGTATCCCCTGTACTCAGATCCAGATGCAATCACGGGATGATGGAAGAAGGGGAAATATTATTTAATTATTATTTAACTTTTGTGTTGTGGTAGTGTAAGCCACACACCTCCTGAGTGTGGTGTTCTGTCCCATTTAGTGGCTCCAAGACCACCTAGAGAAAGATTAATGAGTCTGCTCTACAGCCATATGGCTTTTAGCTCGTGCAGTAGAGGCTCATGCATTTAGCTCCAGAGGTCCCAGGTTTGATCCTGCCCACAGACAACCAGGGTCTGTCGGCATTACAGTAGCACCTAAATGCCACTACTAGGTTGGGCCTCATTGTGCCAGGTGCTCTATCAACATATAACTAGCCGTGCTAATTGCTTTCCTAGTGCTTTAGTCCTAGCCATAAATTTCTAGGAAGGTATAAATTCATCAAAGAATATCCTCAGTGTCACTGGAGCGCAGCCTGAGTGAGTCAAACCCGGGCAAAACAAAAATACTACTGGAGGGGGTTATCCTTATTTTCTCCTTAGCTTTCTAGGAATGGAATATCCATTGAAATCATGGGGAGTTTTGGCTGAGTAAGACACAGGATCAGATCTTTTCTTAAGAAAATAGGTCTCTCGTGACTCTGTCCTACTAATTTCCACCAGCATTGTACTGGCTATAACAAAAGATCTATATGGAGGGGTTCTAAGCAGGTGTGTTCCACTAATAAAATATATGTCCTTTTGGAACTAGTCCATTCTCAGTGGCCTCGGTCTGTTCCCATTGAAGCCAATGGTAACTCTCAACAGGCGCAGGGTTAGGCCAATGCTGAGCAATTTTGAAAAATCTCACCCCCACATCATGTAACACACCGCCACCACAACATTCAAAATAAATGAACAATTAAATAAATAAAATACCTCCATCTTTGTAGCATTCAGCATCATTGTAACTCTAGGCCCTGATTCAGTAAGGTACTTAACGATGTGCTTAACTTTATGTAAGCCTGTGTGTAGCCCAATTCGCTTCAAATGCCTACAGTTAGGCTGGTCCCTAAGTACCTTTGCTGAATTGAGGCCTAAATGCAGAAAACAAAGAAATTTAGAGCGAGGCCTGTTTTCCAACATGCAGTTAAAACAGGACAATTCTTTGATTACTATCCTGATATTTCCCATTGGGTATTAATAGTGGAGTGCAGCCTTAGCTTTTTTTTTCTTTTTGCTCATCTAATTTAGCAGGTGCTGCTTTTCTGTAGTCCGCTTGAGGAGCAAGGGTGCATATACAGGCTGATAGACAGATGTCAAAAGAGATAATGGAAGCTAAGCAGCTACAATATCTGAAACCATATGGCTAAATGGTGCCACTCACATGATTATTTATTTTTGAAATTTATACATATATATATTGTTCGGTGCAGTTATGCTGCTTTTTCCCAAATCTCTCTAAAATGGGTATGTAGTTGAAAATTACAGAGTATCCTCCCAGCTTCAAAAGACTTGGATGATTGACATTTCTACTCTTGAGTCTGTTGTTAAAGCTTTTGGGCCCCTTCTGAACTCTTTATTCTTTTTCTTTTTAAAGAAAATGAAGTCTTACTTAACAAATGGAGGGGGAAAGCCATATGGGTAAGCAGACATATCTGTCCAGAGCAGAGTTTAAAGCAGTCTATTGACAGTGTTTGGAAAATACCTTCCATAAAAGGCTTGTAAAATTTGCCTAGGAAAAAATGAAAACTTCTCCAATGAAAGAAAATGTCTTTTCTGTAATTCTTAACATAATTACATACTCTAATTTGAATAGACCTGTAACCATTAATCCTACTGCATATGCCTCCCCTATATAGCCCACACATTGTTTTACTTTTACTAGCCTATCTCAGAAATCTACCATCCTGGAGACATAGTCCTTCAATTTGAACTGCCTCCAGATTCTAGGGTAGAAGGAGACTTTGAAAACGAGGCACTATGTAAACAAATGAGAGTCTAGAGGAAAGAGGAAAAGGCAGTTCTTTATACTGAACAACTGAAAAATCAACAACTGAAAATATCTTCTTTTTACGTTCATTTTTAACCAATCTTTCATACCAATAGGAACACATAAAGGAGAACACCAAACCCTGTCATCAAGACATCTTATTAAAATGGATACATTCATTAGTTTGTACATTGTAACAGCAGTTTATATACCAGGTGGGAAATTCTGGCTCCATTGAAATTAATGGGAGCTTTGCCACAGAACTGAATGAGTTCACCCCAGACATATAAACTCCGTCTGACCATTAAAATCAATGGGATTTCTCATATGAGTAACTTCCCATCAATAGAAGTCAAAGCTTCACAATCTGGCCAAGTCTTATAGTTCTTAATTGTGATATAGACTAAAAAAAAACAAACTAATTACACCTACAACTAATTTGTTTAAGGAAGTCTTAATGCTTTGAGGCAGTTTAGCGGCTCTGGGATTTGTATTCTGAACATTACATTCATAGCCTGGACTGAGAGTAGGGATTGAATTGTGAAAAGAACACAGTAATTATCTGAGGGGCAACTCCTCAGCTGGTGTAAACTGTCACAGCTTCAAGGATTTAAACAAAATGGAGCTAGGATGGTTTAGTCCAGCTGAGGATCTGCCCCGATTGTATTACAGGTAAGAAATAATCTTTATTCCTGTTGAGTGAATTTATTTTATTCTGAGAACACCTAATAGAATCATAGCTAGAAGCTATATGGAGCTGTGTTCATTTGAAAGAGTTACTGTTCCCTGTAACGAGAATTAGAAGAGATCTTTCAGGTACTTATAATTTTACAGGACACTCAATGGTTAGGTGGAAAACTGAAAGTGCCCACTCTTAAGGTTGATTAGTGACTGCGGCCAGTTACTTCCAAGCAGTAGTAATGAGCACGGGCACCTTCTCCCTGGGACAGAAATCTATAGAGAGGGTGGAAGAAACAACATAGGGAGCAATAGGAAAAGAAAAGATGCAGTCAGTAGAGAGAAGCTGTGAATGCCTGGGAAAGGAGAGCACATTCACGATCCCAATTCTGAGCTATTTGATGAAGTGAAAAAAATTAATGTACATTCAGTATTTTACTAAATATAACAACAAATAATAACAGATCCAAATGTAGTTTGGTTAATGTATTTTTATAGCAGTGAGGAAATTACATAACAGCATGTAGACATGGCAAACATGAATGTTGTCCCTTTCTACACATATTGGCAGTCCCAGCTATGTATTGGCATATTGATGCCTTTTGCTTCTATAAATAAAGATCAGTAAATGCTTGACTCTACTCCTTCAGTTTCATCTTGTTTTCTGAGGATGTTGCGAGGTTTTTTTTTTTTTCAAAAAGAAAATGCACAGAGCTGGTGGTCCCAGCTACATACTTGGAGGCAGCAGATTTTCAATAGCACAAGTGAGAGTTAGGGATCCAATCCCAATGACTTGCAGTGGGAGCTGGCAGTCTAATTACCCTTTGGTGCTTAGGAGGTTGAGAGTTATGGTTCAAAGCGTTTCCTCGATTGTAACCCTTTTTGGATCTTCTTAATAAACATGTGGAAGTTTTTGGCTGTTGTATCTTTTCGGTAAGGTGTAAAACAACTCCTGTAAATTATCTTTCTTTTGAATGCAGTATATTTCTTCCAAGAGGAATTATTTCTGGAGTTTCCAACTGGAAAATCATGCAAATGGGCCACAATCAGTCAGCAGCTATGTGCGTTCCAGGTTTTGAACACATTAAAGACTACCTCTGATTACTATTAAATTCTGGAAGAAAACTGCTTTAGGGAGTTAGTGCAATTGTAAAACGAGTATTGTTGGAAACATGTTCTCAATTTCCTTGCTATCCCGAAGATCTGGACTAGGATGGGGTTAGCAAAAGTGGAACATTTAAAAAAAATGGTGATTGAAGAACTAGCAAAAGGCACCTGGAACACATCATATGAGTGATCATGAAATATGCAGTATTGTTGTAGTCATGTTGGTCCCAGGACCGACACTACTTGCGAAATATGGCAGAAATATGAAACTTACTAGTAATGTAGTAATATTCAACTGTGTTATGTCTGTAACACATTAAATCAGATTATGTGTATAAGATTCAGATGTTGGCAACTGCTATCTCTACATACATAGGAATATAACCAAGTTTAATTAGCAGCAAGCAACTTTAACTGGCACTTAAACAAGTTTTTGTTTTTCAAGAACAAAAATATTCACACACACCAGGTAGCTCTTACTTCTTTTATGATTTAATTATTATTTTATTTCAGCCTTTCAGAATCATTGCACTATAGATTTATACTGGTGACAAAACAAAGTCAGTGATTTCTGCCTTTAAACATGCTCTGTTTATGTATATAGGTTCAATAAAATCCACAATCAAGGCCGCTAGAAAACAGCAGGTGCAAAATCACTGCTAGGTTTTGTGATTTGTACTCTGCTCTAGGGTGACCAGACAGCAAGCGTGAAAAATTGGAACAGGGGTGCGGGGTAATGGGCACCTATATAAGACAAAACCCCAAATATTGGGACTGTCCCTATAAAATAGGGACATCTGGTCACCCGTCTCTGCTCCCCATTTTCCTGGAATTTGAGCTGCGTTAGAAATCTCATTGTTTAATACATTTTGATATCATAGCCAGTGTTAGGCCATCTCAATTGCTCTGTTGAATACAATATAAAGAGGGTCTGCCGTCAGTGCTTGAATCTTACTAATTCTCCTATCTGAAGTTGTAGGCCCCAGGAATACAGTTTGGGGTGTGAGCTGGCGAAGAAAGCACCTGGATAAGAGTTCAACACATAAGGGCTTCACAAGGCCCTAAAAACTACATTAAAATCTCAAAATGAGGGAGGTTCCTGAAGAAGGTGATATGTGTGATCCAGTCCTTTTAGAATCTTTAGAAGAGTGGAATAAGAGAACACTATGTAAGTCTGAGTGTGAGGGTGGCAAGCTGCTAAGAAAACTAAACACACCCTGACAGAGCTGACGTGGGAGCCCAACAGCTTGACCTGGAGGCTGTTATCCAGGATCTTGGTAATAGAAGCTTGCAACAGGACAAGGCCTTGTTGTGAAGACCAGATGGAAAAATCTCTTCCACTTTGATCTGCAGACTGATTGTGTAGAAAAGTTACTGTTCTGTTACAAGATCTTTTGGATCTATGAGGATCTAATGCTGTCATTTTGCTCAGCCAGCTAACTTCCAGGTAATCAGAGTAAGGAAGTGGAGTCTGGATGGAGAATTGAATATGTCTGGCAGACTGGGGAGAGACTGGTGGCTGTGTGGACATACACAATAGGTTTGTGAGCCAATAATGACTGTCTGGCCCAATAAGGGGCTGTAAGTATCACCGTGGCCACATCCTGACTGATCTTCCTTATGTCTCTATGGGGGATGGGAAGAAAAGCACAGAGAAGCCAATGAAGCCAGAAGATGAGGAAAGCATCTTGGAGTGACCCTGGTCTCGGTATCTGCTCTGGAGCAGAAGACAAGGCAAGATCTACCTCAGGGATCCCCATCAGTGGAATAAAGGCTTAAGAAGAGAGTGACCACTCATGGTTGGCTGAGTACTGTCTGCTGAGGCAATCCACCAGATCTTTGTTTGTTTCTGGTACGCAAAGGACCAAGGGAGTTATCCTGTGAAGCTTGTACCATGTGCACAGCTTGATTGCTTCCTGACACAAGGGGATAAGAAGGCATCTCCCTGCCTGTTGATGTGGACTGTGGAGGTGTTTCTGTCATGATACGTACCATGGTTCCTTTCAAGCACAGTACTGCAGAGACAGGTGCTAATGGTATTGGTACTGGGGCCAGGGTTGGGGTCAATAGTTAGTAATCGGCCTGCTGGTATTGTTAAGTAAGGAGTCATTGCCAGTATTGAGCTTCATGGCACAGTGCACTTAATTCTACATGGAGCTAGATGCAACAGGGAGTCACCCCCGCTAGCCTGTCCAGAGTGATCAGGCATGTGGGCTCGTGAGTTAAAAATGTTGGAAGGCCCATGACTAATTTCTTTGCTATCTCCCATTCCAGAAAGAGGATTGATGCCATGAGTTACCCCTTGAGCAGAGCTCATATCTTCCCTGCCTCAACATAGTGGAGGCGGTACCAGGATTTGGCGCTGATTATCAAAACTGGTTTGGAAGACTGAGGACAGCTGAGTGAAGAGGATGTGGACCCTTTCTTGGTACTAGCAATGGGAGCCTTCCAGGTAGAGTCTTTACTTACAAGAGTACTAAAGCAGTGGGATCTCTGGGAGGAGAGAGCCTTTTTTAAAGTAGAGGTTGCAAGCCTGAAAAATGGGAAGGATAGTGGAGTTTTCAAGGAGGATGGGAAGGAAGAGAAAGGTCAGAAGTGAGATTAGAGAGTCAGAGACTAAGGTGAACATGGTGGGGGTGCCAGCAGAGATGGAAAAAGAGGAACATTCTTGATGTTCTTTTTCTTTTGGAAAAAAAAATGGCAACATCCTAGGCAGACAAAGTGAGACTGAGAAAGCCTAGTAAAACATTTACTGACATTTATTTACAGAAACAAAAACTCCTTTATACCAATTAGGCCAAGCCAAATAGTGTTGATGTCATACTAAACTTTCTCAGAGTTCATGGGGCTCTTTAGATCCAGGGCTTTAGTTTGGCTAACATAAGGAAGTCAACTGCAAAGTTTGGATCCAGATCACTACAGGTTTGAGCCCATCTCTGCTTATTACGGAAGAGGGTAAATATCTGCCAAAGGTAGTGTATTAAGTCAGAGTCCTTTGGCATCCCCATAACTCCCTTTTGGCACAGTGGTACACTCCAAAAATCAAATTGAATGTGTTAAATATAAGTATTATAAAGGAAAGGAAAAGGAAAACAACTACATGAAAACAGTGATCATGGCCATAAACTATGTTAAAAAATTAGGCCATAAACTTTCATTTTCAAGGATTTATGTACAACTCTCTAATGACAAAAATCTCTTTATAGAAGCCTCCTTGACATAAGCACTTTTATGGAAAATGGATCAGAGACCAGAGCCCACATCTAACACATGTGTAAGGAAGACCAAGCATATTGCCAGGGCACATGTTGTGTGTTAGAAACTGGACTAGAGTGCAATAATTGGAAACATATTTTATACTTAGTGCAAAATAGAGTATATAGTAATTTTTAAAAAGGCTTGGTTAGAGAGAAGTGGATATTCATCCAGTACCAAAAGGTTCCCGTGTCAGCAGTTACCTCTCAGGCTATATAAACTAACATTTACTTTTAAGTCAAAAGATAACTTTCCAATAAAGCATCATTTCATACAGAATTCAAAATTTCACCATATTCATAAGACATAATGTTAATGACATGATACAAATAACCATACAATATTTTCTTGCCACAAGAAAATCTTTATATTATTGTACTCTTTTCTTTCTATTTATTTCCATGAAACTTTTCTTGCATCTGCACATTCCTCCCAGCTGGAAGATGAGATCTAACCTGTACCAATGCAATAATTACTGTCTGCTTGTAAGGATTTATACACAGACATTTTTATCAAGAGCCTATAAACTTCAGTCTTTGCAAAGAGTTTCCTTCACCTGGGTATAGTATTTAAAAACCAAAACCAAAACCAACCAACATCCAGATTTCAGCACATCAAAATTAAACTGATTAAGTCAGTTACTTTCTATGTTAATTTTAACAGAAAACCACTACTCAAAGAACAACCATATTACAAACCTTCTATTACAAACCTGAGCTTCTATTATTTTATGTCATACGAATATACCTAGATATGTGGTTTCAACTTTTAATATGAACCCCCCAACCTTTGAAACTAAAGTCCAGTCTCAGACCAATTTCACCAGCCATGCATTATGATACATAATAAGATTTGGTACATTTATATTAGTTTGATCTTATTTTTAATAGACAACAGCAAAAATAAATTAATAATTACAAGGTAATGCAGCTTATTTGCAATAAATAAATAAATAAACACATAAAAATAAATAGGCCAAATGGTTGTGCAGCTAGCAAGGCACCCGCTGTACCCCTGCAACAGCAATGCACATCACAGTTAACAATATGGGGAGAGAGGCATGCTCAAAAGAGCCACTCTGTTCCCTCCTCACAAAGGAGGGGGTGGAATCTTGACCTGTCCACATAGTGTGCCAGCTAACACCATTGTGCTGGCTTTTTGGGGAACAGAACATTGTAGTGCGGATAGACCCAGAGCAGTTCATTCCCTCCCTGGAGCAGCAAGGGAGCCAGGAGTGGGATTCTGACTCTCTGAGTCACAGCATCACTCCTGACTGCTCCAGAGACAGTGCCAAAATGCAGATCCTTTGGATCCAATAGATAACTGGATCTGAGTTCATTCAGAGTTTTGAAGATGAAAGCAAAGACCCTGAAATGAAGCCCAAATCTGATCAGTGCTAACGCAGAGTGCAGACAATTAGTTTTAAAGGCTGTCCTGTCTCCAGACTGCTGCGAACACGGAACAAAAAGGAGCTAAAATGGAAAAAATATTGAGAAAATTCTGACTTCCTACACAGAGGGGGAATTTAGCTTTAATGGGGTCATCTCCTGGGCCCAAGACACTTCCTTTGTCAATGCCACATAACTAATTGCCAGAAGCTGTCTGTATGACTGTAAAGGTAAAACATACTTGGGTCATATTACTTATCCTTCCAGAGAGAACTCCAAAAAGTTGTTCTTAAAAAAAAAAGTATATATTTTATTCTGTAATGGTTAGGAAAGGCTTTTCACTGTGGAGAAAGCAAGGAGGTAGAGGAAAAATTCTTCCTCAGACGAATCTAAGGCCCTATAGCAAGTTGGTTTACTTGGAGAAAGGAACAATGACGAGAATATAAAAGTTTGCATGCACAGACACCTTGCTCATTCTAATGCTGTCTTCCCCAATCTATTTTTGTCCTTGTAGCCATTTTTTCCTTTGTTTGTATGACATGGTGCCGCTGTTGCTATACCCTGCAACAAAGCTCTCTCAATTTCAAATAGAACAGAAATAACACACAATCTCTCTCTAATCAAGATCAGATCCGACTCATAAGCAGTACTGTTTCTTCTAAATTTTGAAACAAACCTGAGATACTGAAGCATATTACAGTGCCATCATTTACTATGCAGACTGAGTTGGCTCTGATTTACAATACCGTAAGCCAGGAGCTCAGGGAGGAAAATTGAATATGCTTACCGAATTTAGTCTTTTCCAAAACCTTTAATGCCTTCTGCTACACGTATTTGCTGATGACACTGCATTCTGAGTTAGGCAAGAAGATGATGGTTGACTAGAACATTGCCCCATATGCAGGGCCTGACAACTAAACAGCTGTTTGATCACAGTTTCTGAATCTCACTGCTATGCTTATGCCACTTGGCAATCTAAGTTTTTTGGTGTCTGATCTGTATTAATAGTCAACCTTAAAATTTCAGATCAATTTCCTGCCTCAGTGCCTTTGTACCAAAAATGTTAGGAAGGGAACATAAGATCTATAGGTGCTTTACTCATGATTATGTTCAGAAGCACAAGGTTAGAAAGGCAGATGCCCTTGTCCTCTGTTCCACACAGTGGGATCTGACTATCGGTTTTGTTAAAATTTTCTGTCCTTTGAAATAGTTATTTGGTAGTAAATCAAGGTCATCTGAGTAAAAGCCTCTGAAGCTACTTATCTTGGATATGTACATCCTGCTAGGGAAATATATTGATTTTGCAGCAGATAGCTACAGTCTCACTGGAACCTTCAAAGGTGCAGTTGCCAGACTCCAGAATGAATATCAGAAAGAGAAAACATGTTGGCATTACTGCTTTATCCACAACTCAAAGATACAAATATCATAAGCCAAATTCTGCTTTCAGACACACTGTAGGAAATCCAGAGTAATTATTCCAGAGAATGTGATGTACCAAAATTCCACCCCATGCTTCTCATCTAAGATGACAGCATGCTGGCAGGATGTTCTCATAAGCAGAGTGTTGGAAGTCAGTCTTTTTCCACCTTCTTCCCAGATACCATGTGATGACAATACTCATGTTAAAAAATAAAATGTTTTCTTAGATCATTATGGTGTACAAAAGAAGTGCATTAAACTTTGAAAGGCAAACTGACACTCATGAAAATGAGTGAAAATGAATACATATACTCTATGAACGTCTGTAAGGATCCCTGGGTCTAGAATACAGGATTGTGGGGTCCTTGGATGACTGATGCTTTCACATCACCAGGAGCCAGGTGAAGGAGCATCCAACAATTACTGGAGAGTTACACACCTCAGGAAGTATTGCCCCAAAAGACCAGAGTGACACAGAACCCTGTGAACACCTGTTTGGTCCACATCAACTATCTAAACCAAAAAGTTGCCCGGGGAGCTGTCTGAGCAAGAATGCAGACTCCAGCTTGCTGCTGCTACCAACCCTGTCTTTTGCCTTGTCTTGCTCCTGATTCCCGCCATCGATCCTGGCCCAGCTTGACCTTGATATGCATCTTCTGACTTGGCTTGGTAACTAATCTCGACTCCTGCCTTCAATCCCTGCCCAGGGGACACTACTGGCCCAGCAGCCTATGCCCCAGCCATTACAGTCGCATTTCCTTGATCATCGGTCAGGTAGCTCCCAAATGTCTCTTCTCATATTCTATCTTCACAGGTGACCTTGATATACACATAAACTGCTACAGATGAATGTAAAGGAAGGTAGCTGGAGAACTGGAGGTAAAAACATTATGCTGGGTGTAAATGACTGTGACATAAAGAGTGTTTGAAGTCTGATGCCATCGCTGTCCAGAATACAACAAAGCGGTTCTTTATTTCCAGCATAGCATCTGGTGAACAGGATTTAACAGATCTCTTCTGAATGGTAGATGTCATGCTGCCTTCCACAAGTAGCACTGCTGAGCATTTGTTGGACATTGTTATTCCATTTTGCAGATAAGATTGCCTGGATTTGGAACAAGATGCTGTTGAGATGACAGCACACGCTTGTGCAGGAATTGTTGGACTCACTCTTGTATGGTTTAGTTTTCTTCTTTGCTGGTGCAGACCAGATGGAGAGCTAATTTAAATCAAGATTGGATTTTTTTCTAAAATAGATGCTCTAAGGATCATTTTCAGGAAATTCCATGATCTGTGCTGTACAGGAGGTCAGACTAGATGATCACAATGGTCCCTTTTGGCCTTGGGATCTATGAAGCTATGTGCCCCATAGCTCTCTTGTCTGAAGTACTACAGAGTTCCATTTTGTCACTCTTCCAACATGTATGCGACACTTTTAGGTGGAGATGATAATGAGGCAGCGTGGACTAAGCTGATTCCAGTATCTGGAGCACACTCAGGGCTGGTCTCTTTGGCTGCTAAGGACACGAGCTTTACACAGTGCAAAATGACCTTAAAATAGCTGGTGATTTCTCACAGAAAATTCCCCATGTGTGGGGAGTCTTCACTGGCGCAGGGCTGCTGGAGATAGTGCAGCCACCTCCTACACCAGCCACTCCCCCTCAGTGCAAGGCGGAGGTGGGAGCACGATGGAGCTCAGCTCCACTATACCTGATTCTCCCCTAGTGTAAGAGGCCTTATACCAGCAGCATAATTTAGAGGACAATTCCACGTGGACAGCACTGAACAGGGAACCATAACTAGGCTTCACCCAAGGCTGTGCTCAGATATAGCGGGGAATAAAGGCTTCTGTCTCTGCTTTACTGGATCTGGTTGGAATGGTTGACCAGTTTATCCAGTGACATGCTGGGATTGGGATGAGAGTGAACAGCCCACTGGATTTAGATGGATTATGCTGGTAGGCTGGGGGAAATAGCCAGAAGAAATATGTGTGGTGATAGCAGCTCCCTCAGTGTAGGTAGCTTGTCCACTTTTCTTTCTTCAGGTTCATAACTTGGGGTCTTATTGGATCAGTGAGCTGTTTCTGAAGGTCAAGATAGAAGTAGGGGCCAAATGGTGTTTTTAATAATCTGCACATGGCCTTTTCTTTTGAAATGATCCCTTAACACAGCAGATTCATACTATTGTCATCTTGAGATCAGATTGCTGCAAAGGACTATTTTATGCTGCCCCTTATAGCAATCAGAAATTTCAGCTGGTGAATACGGTGGTGGCCTCTCTGTTGAATGCTTGTTCTTGCATGGATCATGTCACACTTGTGCTTCACCACTTTCACTTCTCCTTCATTTGGGAGGGTCAATTTAAGATGCTAGTTCTGATCTATCAACCCATAAATAGTTTGGGGCTGGCTACTTCAAAGAATACCTCTCTCTTCATGTGGGATACCATGGCATCTGAAATTAGCTGATTAAGGGCTTTAACTTCACAATTTTCTTCTTAAACTGGTACACTGGAGCCTTAATTGGTTGACCTTCAGGTCATGTCACAACGTCTATCTGTTTTCCAGTGCTTTTCCTGAGGGGGATGGCTAAGTGATTGATGTATACTGTCAGTTACATGGGATCTGAGAGGGGTTTTAGTTTTTGAGGTCTACAGTACAGATGAAAAGCATTATATAAATGCAAAACATTGTTATTATTAATGAATGAATATATATACTCTGTGAATGTCTGTAAGGATCCACAGGTCTAGAATGCAGGGTTGTGGGGTCCTTGGATGACTGATGCTTCCACATCACCACTGGGGAGCCAGGTGAAGGAGCATCCAACAATTACTGGAGCGTTACACACTATAAATCCTTAATAGTCTCTTTTTCAAATCTTTATGAAGTAGGTTTTTGAGAATGGCTGAGCTAGTTGTGTTTTCTAATGCCCTGATTGACCCCACACCTTTGTTATCATTTCTTTGAAAAATGTTTTACTCAGTTTGCTTTTCTTTTTCCTGCTGTTTCCAATTTTTGTTTGTGCATCCCCAGAGTCCAGATTTTTCACAATAGTTCAAAGAACTGTCTACTTAGCCTCTTGAAAATTCACTCAAAGCCCCTTTAATCTTTTCTTCAAGCAAAGAGAATCACAATTTTCCATTCCCCATAAATTAAACATCCATTGCGTGGGGCCAATCTTGCTACATTTTGCCTCTGCTGGAGGTGAGGAAATAACTTACATGAGTTCTTCCCAAAAGTAACTCCACGTCTCCTAGACACAATTGCTGTCCACAATTGGGCATCCTTGTTTAAATGTATTTTAACAGGTCATTTGTGAAGTGCTAGAATTTTTTCTCAGTTTGTGTTCTACGCCTCTGCTTACTCTGGTTTGTCATTTTGACACTAACTGTACATTGTGCTGTTGACAGCTTCTCTGTTTTTCCTAAATTTTTGCTGTGATGTTGTTAGGGAGAAATGTTCATTAATTTCCCATCCGGCTATTCATAGTCTTTTACTGCCTGGATAGCAAACAGTAACACAGCCCTAGCAGGCAACTGTTTTAATATCAGAGAATTTCAGTTTTATGGCACAAAACCCATAAAACAATCACCTTCTTAAAATGTCTGAAGTCATCCATGCATTGGGACGTGCTCTATACAACACAGATGCAGTATTTGTTTTGATATGCTTGAAGCAACATGGTTTCAAAGATTTGCCAACCGCCAATAATTCAAGCATATGAAACCCACATGCCAGCACAGTGAGATTTTTTTCCCTTCTCATCCAGATGCAATCTTCTCAGTAGCTGGAGCCAGTGTTTCTTTTGGGATGGTTTTCAAAAGATCATCTCTCACTGGTATTGTAAATTTGCTCTGGCTGCAGTCCCTTATTAAATTAACCAACCACTGTCTAAATGGATCTATTGATTCCATAGCACATGATTATCTCATCAGCAAGTCAGTTTCTGATTCTGCTCAATCAAACTGCATCAGCCAAAAATGGGACTTGATCATATAAACCACGGTGAAACAGAAGCAGCTTTTACATTAAAATCATACCTGCTTTGAACAGCTGACAGGTTTTACACTACTAGACAATATGCTGATAATAGCTTTGTCAAAGGCTTCATCATAGCAGTGTTTCAGTTTCCTTTATCCTTATTTGGACCATACAGAACTCAAAGCCATCCAAGCCAAGTACCTTTGTTTTTGTTCTTGTTGGGCTCAATCATACGGGCATCAGGAAGAATTTTTTATTTTTATATCATGTTGTACAATGGGCTAGCTACATTGTGGGAATGCGGTGTTTCATCATCTTCTGAGGCACCACATTTTAGACTATATGGATCAGTTGGTCTCCTCCAATGTTTGGCAATTCTGTGTTCTGATGTAAACGTTATACCAAATCCAAAGCAATGCCTTATTAATATTACAGTACGTCTTTTCTTCATCTCTGCAACTACTTTTTAAATCTGGTTACATTTGACAATCTACTTTCCTATGGAATTTTGATCCTGATTAAAGTAGTTGAGGAATGATTCTGTTCAGTACATCACTTTGATTTTAAGCTTCATTTTGGTTACTTTTTTGGCCAAGGATTGTTATGGACCCATTACAACAGCATTTATTAGACAAATTTTATTAGACAAATTTTCCCCTCAAGTAAAATTGAAATATAGAGTTACAAGTGTTTTAGCAAAAGGATCTTTTGTGATTGTAGTGTAAGCATCCATAGATGCTTCAGATAGCTATCCACAAACATGCAGAGAGGAATAGAAGGAGTGTAAAATGAGTTTTAAATACAGAAAATGGTGAAAATCTCCTGGATTTAAAGAACATTCTTAGGCAGTTCAAGTTCCATCAGTAAAATAGTTGGCACCATGATTCATGAGAAATTGAGAAAATGGGTTGTTTTAAATAACTTTTCTATGTACTTTTTATTTCTAATTTCATATAGAAGTTCATAAATATTATAGCTGCTAAAGTACATAGAGTTAAATCCAACAGGCAGCTGAATACTGTTGAAGGAGGTGCATAGGGCAAAGCATTAAGCCCTAGCAACCTAGCTTTTACTCAGCAGCCTTGGAGAGAGATTTCTGGGTAATGAGAAAAAATAGGAACTATGCTCAAATTCAGATAAAGCTTTGACTTTTGAGAGGTTTTGTGCCTGAGGCTTTGGAAAATTCCACTGTACATCCACCCTGAAGGCACATAGGAGTAGGAAGAAAGGGAGTGTGTTGAGGGACTCAGGGCATGGCCAAGGACTAATAGTCTAAGTGCAATCCTGTATGTGGAAATGAAAGCCCTCATCCAGCAAGAAGCCTGTGTGTAATTCTAAGCATAAGAATAGTCTCACTGAGCCTAGATCAGGGCTTATGTGCACAGCGAGCATGTTCACAATTTCAGAATAACCAGCTGGAGATCTTCTCCAGCTGAGTGTTTGGAAAAACCGACCTTAAGAGGGACTGAGAGCAGAAGCTGTCATTTGGGCCAATCATGTAGATAGAAATGCTCGCTACAGCTCCCAAAAGGACAGCAGCTCAGTGCCCCTTGATATATGCCATTCCAGGCAGATGTTCTTTCTGGACCATTAACCATGTAGTGACCGAGGCCCCAGCATACTTCATCTTACTGGATCATGAATAACAAAGCATCCTGCTTAGAATCCCTCCAGCTGGCTTTGTCTTGCTCACGTTCAAGTCTTGTGTATAGCTGCAGGCTGAAGTTCGTGTTCAGCAGGGCTTACCCTTAGAAAGCTATTCACTGTAGAGTAATCCTTTTGATGCTTTGGCCAAAAGCTATAGTCCCATCAGCTTAAATAAAAAGTAAACAAATAAATAAAAATTAAAAAAAAACTGTCTGGAACCAGGGGACAGGAGAATAAAAATGGTGACAACCATTAAATTAGCACTTTTAATAAGGGGGACTCCTCATGCAGTTTGCTAATTAACAGTAAATAAAGTTTTGTTTTTTTTAAAATCTCTCTTTTAGTAACATATCCAGAGAATTTGCATGCTTTTATTTGGAGATTTTGATTATGTTTTCTGCTGTAGTATAACAACTTTGTTCACTTCAATTGCAGGTTTATAAGTATATGCTATGTAATCTCAGATGAAAAGGGGAGTCAATGAAGTTTATTATTAAGAAAAAAGATGATAGGCAAAAAAAGTAATAGGCAAAAGCAATAAATAAAACTAAGAAAAAATAATAAAATCATCATATGCTAAGTACAGCAACTAACAAGGTTTGTGGCTGCCATTCCCTTGATCACTTTGCTTGTATATCCCTTTCTTCCACCCACTGTATTGTCTGATTAGACTCTAAGGGTATGTGTATGCAGGCGAGTCTCATCTTACGTGCATTTAACATGCACGAATTCAGCTTTGTGCGGTCGGCAAAAACAAAACAAAAGCAAAAAAAAGAGAAAAATGTAAATATTGTACCTGTAGTGCGGACGATTTCACCTACCATTTCACCCAATGTAATTTTGACTATACGTGATTTTCGCTTTACGTGCTGACAGCAGCACATAACCCCAGCATAAGATGAAACTCGTCTGTACTACAACATAACACCCAGGGCTTGCCCATGTCAGATGACTTGGGCCTGCAGGGTTTGGGCTGTAGGACTATAAAATTGCAGTGTAGACATTTTGGCTCAGGCTGGAGCCCCTGCTCTGGTACCCTTTTGCCTTGTGGGGTCCCAGAGCTCGAGCTCCAGCTCGAGCTCAAACAATTGGCAGAGACCGTGCGGGTTTTTCACTTTCCTCTATAGCATGGGGCATGGGTCACTTACAAGTTTAAATTAGAGTAAAGGGTGGATTCTCTGTAACTTGAAGTCTTTTAATTGTGATTTGACGACTTCTGTAACTCAGCCAGAGAATATGGGTTTATTACAAGAGTGAGTGGGTGAGGTTCTGTGGTCTGCTCCAGGTCTTTCATTGCAGTGTAGACATATCCTAATGTCCTGACAGGTCCTCAAAATTTTTTAAGTGTCTAACCCCAATTGATTTCAAGGTCTTTGGAGAGGGACTGTTTCTTTTTACATGTATTTGCAATGGGGCCCTTATCCTGATTTGGGCTTTTGGGCACAACTGTAATACAAATCAACAATAACATTATTTCATCTGTTCTAATATATTACATATTTAGTGGCCAGGATTTTCAGTGTTCTTCTCTTTTAAAATTCACATGATTATAGCGATATTGGTTCTTGAATTCAAAATTCATGAAGGAGGCAAGCAAAATGAAGGAATTCACTGGTGTGTCTTTGCTAACTATTATTATTAATAATACTGTGGAAGTGCTTAGAGGCATAGATCAGATGGGGCCCCATTGTACTTGGTACTACAGAAACATATAGTAAATGACAGCCCCTGTCCCGAAGTCTAAAAGATAGAACTTAAACACTTGAGTATGTGTGTGTAACAAAGGCTCTATTTTCTGCAGTCTGATGGGGAAAAAAAAATCAAATAGGTGTATATTGGCATAGCAATGCTGGTAACATGGGTAGCAGAACCTACTCCACTCTCTCACACAGTTATTAAGTTTCAGTAAATATACATCTCTGAATCTCCCTGTGAGAAGAGTCTTCACTCATTTCAATTATAAATATGCACCCCCACCTATTATATCAGCATCCAATTCTCTCCCATCTTTGCACTGATGATTCAGCATCATTACAAAATACACACATTTCAAACCACTTTTTAACTTAGTCAGCCTGATTAAAAGCAATGATGTTGATATTTATAAACTGTTGAAGAAGTTCTGGGGTCAAGCTGTTACTAGTATATTTTATCTTTTTTAGATACGTTGACTATTATATCTGATATTAATAATACATATTATCCACATTTTATGTATACACACATTAAGCACCAAGAACATGAAGCACAAATACTGTAATGGTGATATAGCCTAAACTTGCCTATACCATAATCCTATTCACTTAAGCTAAGTATCCCATAACTCCTTGCATTTGCTGAAACAAGTATTTGCATAAGCAGATAGGAAACTTGTAAACATCAAGATTAATTTGGTCTATGTCTTAGTACAAGCTAGGGAGGTACCTTCATGGACCAGTACCTGTAATGCTAGTATCCATAAGAAAGATAAGAAAGGAACAGAACAACAAGCTAGGGAACTGGGACAAATTGAGTGGTTGGATTTTAATGATGTGTGAAGAGATATGTAAACTTGTAAAATCACTGTATAGATAATACCAGCTGAAATTGTAACTTTGGGGAGCACACCTTCTGCATAAGGTGAATCTAACCTCACTGCACAAGATGGCTTCTTGGAGACTGGCATCGTACAGAACCTTTGTCCTGTACTATATTAATAAACCTGACTGACACTGGTTATCTTGAGTATATTTCATAACAAACCAAAGTATGGTCAAGCAATTGATGACACAACTTATCAATAGATATGATATATAATGTGAAGGTTTATTTTCAAAGTCGACCAAGTGACTTAAGCTGGGCCTGCCTGAGCATTTTTAAAAATCTTGATTCTGGGGCCACTTCCTTGAGCCATACCCCTGGCCCTCCTTCTGGGACCATTTAGTCCCAAGAGCCCTCCATAGACTTGGGTATGATTGATAAGCTGTTCTGAAAGTTTCCTGATTGCTCAAACATTTGAGTTCATCTGGAGTTCCCAGAAGGCCATTTTCACCCATACAACCTACAGATGTTTTTCAGAGCCCTTTACAGAAAATGGTTGAGAGAAATATAAAGCAAATATCTCAGACAGTGGTGAGCCATTGCCAGTACACTTCACAAATAACTAGCTGGAAAAAACTAAAGGAAGACTCCATATGAAGGAATATAATTTATTATCACTATGTTCACTGTCTCTTGATTGACTTGAATGAGTTTTGGATCAGGCCCTTAACCTGCAGTTTTCAGTTTACCCATTAAAATGGGCTCAAACTGGTAAAATGCCAGATTAAAAGCTACATTCAGTCAAAAAGCAATCTAATCAGGGACTTTCTTATTAACAGGAATGATTCTGAAGCACCTTTTAGGCATAATTCCATGGTGTGGAAAAGGAGGGAATGCTGTATTTTTAAAAAAATATAATGTGCACCTCAGTTTATGTGTGTGACATTATCCTGTCTGAGTGCAAGGAATTAAATCAAAGGAAGCTGTTGGGGCAGGGGAATGAAATGGGAAGCAAAACCATGGCAAAGTTAAGGCATGGTCCAGAGAATACTGTAGGCCCTTGAGGAAACAACAGGGAAACTATTAATTGGAGAATCCCTCCAGCCCGGCTCCAACTAAGATGGCAAATGTATTCTTTCCAGAGCCTAGGGAGGAAGAGGGATTGAGTGGACTGTCCACTAACCAGGAAGGAGACGTGACAGGCAGACAGAGAGACACACAGAAACTACAGGAAGCAGACTGTCTTCCCCAGCCTAGAGATGGAGGTAACTGGCTGAATGGAACTCTCCAAAAGCTCATAAGAAAAGATTTAAAGTTTAGGTAAAGGGAAATAGGTGTAGAGGCCTTTTTATTTTTATCTATTGCTGTGTGCTATGTACCTTTGGGTGAGTAAATAATGCTTTGATTTGAAGATGCTGTTCTGGAGTCACTATAATCACCTGCTGCCACAGGCTCCTGGAGGAAAAGGGTTTCCAACTGCCAAACACAGGGCCTCTTGTATTAACATGGCTTGAAAACATAGGGGCTGTAGCCCAGAGATCCAGTCAGGCCGGACTGCAGGAAGCCAGGCCTGATACCTGAGGGGTGCACTCAAGAGGAGAAAGTAGAGCTCACCGTATAACCAGGAAAAATGGTTTTAAAACAATTTAAGTCAACAGAATTATTACAACATACAGCTCTCAAAATAACTTGTAAAACAAATTAAACTAGAAAGAGCATCTAAGCTTACTGCTTCACCAGTTTTTCCAAGGTTTCCTTGATCTCCTGGTTCTCCCTGTTAATGCAGAAAACAGATTATATAGTTTATTATAAATTTCACTTCTTTCAGGAGGGTGCTTTAAACTTCTCCATTTTCCCAAGTTCCCTTTTTGTTTCATTTTCTATATAAAACCTAAGCAGTAAAATTATACACACTTAACAAAAACAATAGTTTTGCCTTTATGATCAGGTATTGTTTGGTTCTCTTTTACCTCCCCCTCCCTTCTATTCATATCTTCTTTTTGTCAAATGGAAATTAAATACAAATACACTATATAATTCCTTCCATTAGTTCATAACCACTTCTAAAAGCAAATTTTACTTGTAAATAGTCTAACTTGACAATACACGATGGGGGAAATTGTCTGCATAGACTATAATAATATTAATATTAATCAGATATTTATCTCTTCAATTGCTTTTCCAAATTTGCACTGTTCCACATTTATGATGGTTTTGCCAGACACCCTACTTTACACAGCAGCTAAATTCTAAAAGACTCAGGTTACTCTTCCAAAATGCTACATTAGAAAGAGATAGGAGTATTATAGGAGAAATTCAACTCTCAATTATTACACTGCAAGTCTTGAAAATCCATAGAAGCTACACAGAGTCATGGTGGATTTACACTGATGTATTTTAGAGCAGATTTTTACAAAAGAATGTCACTGTATTAATTATCTTGGTAACACTACAGAAGTGGCAGTATCAGCCTTGTTATCTCATCAAATATTGCTTTGAGGAGAACTTGCTGTTATGTTGGCTCAGCTGTGAGGCATTGTGCTTCCCTGCAGCTAGAGCATCGGTATGCAAGGAGCTGCAGCATCAGTGCTATGGAAGTCCTTTAAAGGCAAAGGGACTGAACTCACACTAGTCTTCCCAACATGTGCCCTAATCCTCTCCTTTCTTCCTGCCTCCACACCCCCATGTGCCTAACATTCATACTAAACCTCCTCTTAGCCTCTTCAAATTCCACTTATCCTCCCTCACAGAGCCATATGGAGGGACAGCAGGTGCTATCCATGTCCCCCAACCCTGTTGGGAATATTCTTCACTCTGCCAATTGAGGAACCTGCAAGTAAGCAGATCCACTGGCTAGATTATGTCAGGAGTGGCCTCCTCTCAGGTGCCCCCTCGTGGCCACAAGGCCACTCTGCAAGTGGTCCCTCACCTCAGTTTTCCTCTTGAGTTCACAGTAAGTTCAATACAAGCATGCCCTCAAGTCCATTACAGTTTATTAACCAAAACACAGTGCAAACATCCCAAAACAAAAGTCACACAACACAGTTCACATCATCCCTGTTCATGTAATCTTTAAAAACCCAGCTCCTTTTTCACAATCCCAATGTCTTCCACTAGGCCCGAACTCTTTATCAGTTGTTCTTTGTCCCACCACCAGGACTGCCACCTGATCCCTTCCTTCTGGGGCACAATCCCCCTCTTCCCAGTGGTAACTTCCACAGTCTCTCCACTTAAAGTCTCGCCTGGCTCTTCTGGGACTCAGCTCCCCAGTAAGGAGTTGCCAGCACCAGCAAGTAAGGCCCTCTGCTGCTCCCCAACCTTCAGCCGTCTGGATCCAGTTCACCAGCTTAGAGCCAGTAAGCATCTCCTTTTGCTGCTCCTTCCCACTTTCAACCCTCTCCAATCCTGGCTTGGGGAAATCTGCCAACAAACCCATTACTACTCTCCTGCTTTCAGCCCTCTCCTAGGAACTACTCTTCCTGACTGAACCAGTGTGCTCTGACCCTCTTAACTCACTCATAGGTCTCTTATGTTTCCCAGATGGTGTCTCACCCTCTTAATTGGCTCAAACAGGGAGCATCTGTACTGAAACAGGAGAGCTGAGCCCAATTTCCTTTAGTGGGCCAGCAGCCCTGTTACAGTGTATCTCTCTGGTGCACACACACTCTAACCAGGGTGTTGGAACAATTTTTATAGTGGGGGGTGCTGTTAATGGAAACCTTGTTTGTTATTACTAAATACTTCAAGTGAGGGCGCGTGGCAGCACCCTCAGTTCCAGCACCACTGACTCTAACTATATGCTATTTTCATATATAAAACCCAGCAGTATTACCTTCAAGCCTTCTGATCCAGGTTCACCTGCATACCCTTTCCGACCTGGCCTTCCCTAAAATAATAAATAAAATTAAAGATTTCAAATATTTGACTTTTACAAAAAATATATTTCCATTTCCTACTTTCCCTATTTATCACAGCATCGCTCTCAGAAAAGCTATTTAATTATATTTATTAAATGTTTAAATATAATACACTGTCTTTTAACTTTATTGTACAGTGCATTTTACAGCCACTTTTCTGAAAATATGCTATTGAATATAAATGAAAACATGGTACAATCAACAAAACCTGTACCAACTTTTACGACAGCAAATGATTTATTAGAGAACATTCATCAAAACCCAATGATGAAAGATCCACTTCAATTTCAGTTACAAGAGACCACTGAGGTGGCAAAGAACAGAAAAGAGCTAATTCGCTGCTGTCATAACACCACTGAAGCAGGGGGAGTAACACCGCCAGAGAATTTAATGACAGGTGTTCCAACTCTCTTCTCTCTATTGGACAGAATCAGCTCAAATTTCTTCTCTCCTTTGCTCAGAAAGAGTATTATAAATTTCAACTTCTGAGTTGCTTTACCTTTGGTTCGATGATTATGCTTGTTAACAAATCTTGCTGCTATGATAACTACTTAATTGTAGCATATTGTTAGCTGAGGAGAAGTATGGTAACATTAATGAGACTGAGAGACCACAGATGAGGAGGCCTTTAGAAACCTTTTACTGCTGCCACTCGCACAAAACCAAATGGCATAGAAAGACAAAAAAGGGATTCTTCTCCTGAATTTTCACTTGGCTATTTGCAAAACTTTAATTGCGCCAAGGGCAGTCTTATTTTTATTGTGCCATTTATTTTTTTTTCAAATATGTCTTATTTCCTCCTCAGAATAACGTGCAGCCTAGAAATCTTAGCCCAGTACAGTCACACAACAGTAGTGACAAGTTAGTCTTCCTAAGCGATGGCAGTTTTATTTACCACATTTATGTTGAATATCCCCAAATTTCAATGACGACTGTTTATCCAAAAGCAAAGGTTTTCAGAACAATTGTATTTTAAAAGGACCATCTTGTTGTTTTAGAAATACATTGTGATACTGCAAAAGTACAATACACCACTGCAAGTTATGCACATAATATGGCATATGCTGAGGATTATATCATTATTACACTTGGGACTGCAAAATGCCAAACACAATTACCCAGGCCATTTGCAGTTAGCAGCTGCAAGTAAAATACATCGTGGAGCTCCTTGGTGCAAAGTGAAAGCATGGCTGCTGCACAAGAGTGTACAGCAGGGGTAGGCAACCTACGACATGCGTGCCAAAGGCGGCACGCGAGCTGATTTTCAGTGGCACTCACACTGCTCAGGTCCTGGCCACCGGTCTGCATTTTAATTTAATTTTAAATAAAGCTTCTTAAACATTTTAAAAACCTTATTTACTTTACATACAACAATAGTATGGACCGTCGCTACGGGAAAGGATAAACGGACACAAATCAGATATTAGGAATAGCAATATACAAAAACCTGTAGGAGAACACTTCAACCTCCCTGGCCACACTATAGCAGACCTTAAGGTGGCCATCCTGCAGCAAAAAACTTCAGGACCAGACTTCAAAGAGAAACTGCTGAGCTTCAGTTCATCTGCAAATTTGACACCATCAGCTCAGGATTAAATAAAGACTGTGAATGGCTTGCCAATTACAGAATCAGTTTCTCCTCCCTTGGTTTTCACACCTCAACTGCTAGAACAGGGCCTCATCCTCCCTGACTGAACTACCTCATTATCTCTAGCTTGCCTGCATATATACACCTGCCCCTGGAAATTTCCACTACGTGCATCTGACGAAGTGGGTATTCACCCACGAAAGTCATGCTCCAAAACGTCTGTTAGTCTATAAGGTGCCACAGGACTCTCTGCTGCTTTAACAATAGTTTAGTTATATATTATAGACTTACAGAAAGAGACCTTCTAAAAAATTACTGGCATGTGAAACCTTAAATCAGAGTGAATAAATGAAGACTTGGCCAGGGCCGCCCGGAGGGGGGGACAAGAGGGGCAATTTGCCCCAGGCCCCGGGCTCCGCAGGGGCCCCCACGAGAGTTTTTCGGGGCCCCTGGAGCGGGGTCCTTCACTCGCTCGGGGGCCCCAGAAAACTCTTGCGGGGCTGGGCCCCGGAGCTTCTTCCGCTGCCGGTCTTCGCTGGCGGGGGAGTCCTTCCGCTCCGGGGCGGAAGGACCCCCCGCCATCGCATTACCGCCAAAGCGGGACCTGCCGCCAAAGTGCAACCCGGTCTTCGGCGGTAATTCAGCGGCGGGGGGCCCTTCCGTTCAGGGTCCCACTGCCGAAGTGCCCCGAAGACCTGCAGCAGGGGCCCCCCGCCGCCGAATTACTGCCGAAGAGTGGGCGGCACTTTGGCGGCGGGTCCCGCTTCGGCGGTAATTCGCTGGCGGGGGGCCCCCGCCGCGGGTCTTTGGGGCACTTCAGCAGTGGGTCTCAGAACGGAAGGGCCCCCCGCCGCCGAACAGGGCCAGCTCTAGACATTTCGCCGAGCGAGGGGCCCCCTGCCGCTTGCTGGTCACACAGCTCCGCTGGACCTCCCGCAGGCATGGCTGCGGATGCTCCACCGGAGCCACGGGACCAGCGGACCCTCCGCAGGCACGCCTGCGGGAGGTCCACCGGAGCCACCTGCCGCCGATGGCCCCAGGCCCCCGGAATCCTCTGGGCGACCCTGGACTCGGCACACCACTTCTGAAAGGTTGCAGACCCCTGGTGTATAGCATCGGTACTCTGTTGACCAGTGTGTGTGTGTGCAGGAGATGGATACTGAAGTCTTCCTCCTGGCTGTCTCCTTTGAGGTGGCTAGTCTCATGCTGTCCTTGTGCTCAGGGAAGCACAAACCCTATAGCTGTGCCCAGCTCCTAATAGGTGCAAACTATGTCTGAGATACTTGCAGTCCAAACACTTGAAACAAACATATACTAGGAGAACTGTGATGCTATACATAATGGACTCCTCTTAAAGGCTGATTGACAACATCACTGTAGGTGAAAAGCCTTAAAAGGGAAACTACAAGTATTGTACAGATTCTTGAAGTTCTGCTTGGCAGGAATTTTCAGTCTTTTGAGCATAACAGCTGCACTGGACTGAATGATTCTGACTCTAGGATCAACAGTCTGCATTGGGGCCTTCACTTACAGTATACTCATCAAAATTAAGGCAAAGTGCAATCAGAGCAATGGGCACTAAGCTACTTCCTTATTTCTCAGAGCAAGGGCACAATCTGGGTCTTGGGGTTCTGTTATCTTGATTCTCTGTGACTGTACCTCTCCCTCAGTGCCAATGTTTGGGCATGTTACCCGACTGTCTGAGAATTCTCTGTATGTTTTGGACTATATATTCTTACTAGGTTCCCATGATACAAACTTTAATCCCATTTTTTTTCTGGCAGCCACAATAACCCTAAAAACATTCCATTTTGTTACACAAGTTTCAACAAGTCCAGACAGACATGAGCTTTTGTAATATTCTTTAGCTGTTATACATGAGTTAAATACAACCTTAGGGTGGCAATGCTGCCAGAGAGGAGGCAGTTACTGCAATCAACCCATTTGAAACAGTTTTTGGCTGGCACCTTCCATGTGCTGAAGTTGGCGTTGCAGTTTATGATTAGCAAGCACAATGCCATCTTAACATGAGGACACAAGTGCAGGTGCAGAACAGACCATACAAGAGCATCAAATGAGTTACTTGAGGACATGATTCCAAGTCAGAAGTATTGAAACTGTATCTCAGACTTTACAAACTCTGGATTAAGGGCTATGCTGTCACTACCCTGCTCAGTGTTGGTTCAACCTTCCACCTTGGATCCAGTTACATGGGAGTGGACTAGAGAGAGGAATGGTAATAAAGCCTACGGCTTTGTGAAGAGTAGCCTCAGAACTGGAGAAAGCACAGTTTGCAGAAAAGTCACATCTCTATACATGGGTCAATGAGGTGAGGGCCATAAGTGATGGGCTTCTACAGGCCACTGCATGCACAGGGGCTGTGAAACTATTCTGTTGGAAACAGATCCTCACTATTTACACTCAGTAGCTCACAATATATAATCGTTTTACTGGGAATTCCCACAAGAAAAATCTAACCTTCTAAAATGTAACGACAGATCACTAAATATTTATCATTTATTTCTACAAAGATTGTGAAGCAGTTTCTGCAACCTTTCTATTGTGCAGCACTTACTCTTCATTGAAGTAAATGGGACTAGTTGTATAAGTGTTACTCAACCTAAGTAAGGGTTGCAGAATCTGGCTTTATAGGATTATTGGTGTCATGTGATAAATTAGTTTAGGGGCACTTAAAGTTAGGATTTATATGGCTAAGCTACAGGAGTTATTTTATTGCAAATTTGCCATGCTAGCCAAGAATAATTTACAGTCTATAGTCTAACTGCAAAGAATAACTCTGAAATCCATGCCTACTGTTTAGTCTTGCTCAATAAATCTGAATATGTAAAACTGAAATTGGAGGAAAACATACTTTTGAATGAGTGATTAAATATTTCACTTGCTCTTGGAAACTGCAGTTATTAAATTCTGAGGTTAATAGTCTACCTGATGCTTTACTTTCTGGACTTTGTTGTGCCAACTTGCATTACATTGTTGCCTCTTCATATTAGCAAGCAAGTTTTCATCCACAGTATCTCACCAACAATTTCTAGGGGCGAAAAATGGTTGGAGCTTGTTCTGAATCATCTCTTTGGCTGAATTGGTATTGAAGAATCCACACTACATACACATATTTCACAAAGTACCAGAATTTAGCAGATTCCCGTGTAATTATTCTCCCACCTCCACCCCATATTTCCTTTCCAATCATTGTTAATTGTCAAGATATTTTGGGTGCAGTTCAGATTGAACAGGTAAAACTGTGTGTAAATCTCTTGGTAAAATTTCCCAATGATATAAATGGCAGTTTAGGTCACATGTCAGATGAAAATTGATCATAAAATGGGTGAAAGTGGATATAAGTGGGAAAGCAATGTAAAACTGAAGACAGATTTGACATTCAATGCATGTGCAAGATGAGTGTCATTTACACATCGAGGGGGAGAGTAACTGACAAGTAAACATAAAACATAAGATAAAGTAAGGGTAGCCTCTCCTCGTCCTACATCATTCTTGGAAAAGACACTTTAATGAAGTAAAAAAAACCTAAGGAAAATGATTTTTTTCTTAATGAATTATGGAATGTGCCAAGCCTCGTTCAAGAAAGAGAAATCAAGTGTACCCCTTTCACCCCCAAAATGGCCTACCCGTTTTAATTTCTACATTCTACATGTTGCCCTCCTAACCCTGCCCTGGCTAATCCTTCACATGACCATACCCCACAGAAGGGCAGGCACCACATTTTGGGATATGCTGCTATAACAGAATGATTGTAAATGCTCACGGAGCTTTGCTGGGACATTCTACACCTTCCTAGGAGGAACAGATTGACAGGCTAATATATCATTTCACAGATTATTTGTGGCTTTTGCTCTTCATCTGTCTCTCACAATGGCGATCAGGGAATATCAAGCAATATACTGTTTACGTTCATTCTAATGTTCTGAAAGTTTCAAATCAGTGACTAAATGGCAAGAATAAAGCTACAAAAACCATAACCAGCTGATTGATTGACCTACAGTGCCATAGTGATATTAATGTCTGGCTAAATGTTATGACTGTTTGTTAATTGTGATTACATTGAATATGCAGAGACATCTCTTGTATGTGGCATCTACTGTATTTTCACAAGCAAAATAAGCTAAAATGAAAATCAGAATATGCTACTCTACACAGAGTATAAGAACACATAAAAGAACAATCCAGGCATTTGTCACTGAGCTAGTATGAGAGGGAAGGTTTTGGTAAGAGATGAGCCCGGCAGCTGGATTTGACTGAGAGTTGGCAGTTAAAAACCTCTCTCTATAATAAGCCAAAGGGAAACACTTGGAACTTTAGATTGGATCTGGATGTTGAATCCTGGAGTTCAGGAAGGAGAGATCCTGTGTTTTGGTTCTACCTGTTTAAGATATATGAGAATTCTAATCCAGATCTAAATTTGGGATCTCAGTCTGGGTTCAGGTTCATCTCATTCATTCAGTAGCTGGTAGTGGAATTTGTTTGGGGCACTAGTTATTATGAGGATTGGTCCCAAGTTTATCTTGTAGATGTGTAGAGGAGATCTTAGCACATGCCTAAGACTGGCCATGACACTAACATCTTTCACCTGTAGATTATAGGGGCATATTAGATAGAAAAAATAGATGAGATACTGAAGAAGGGCAGGAAACCTGTTCCATTAAAATCAATGGGAGTTTGGCCAATGACATCAATGGAAAGAGGATCATAACTGTAATTCTTTTGTTTCACTAATATGGTAAATTCTCTAATAACATTAGCTTCCATAATGTTTTTTGAAAACTCATGCAAACACTGTGAAAAGCAAGACATGTAAATAGCTTGTTGATTTGGATCTGAACTAGCATCCAGGCTTGTTCAAACATATTTGGAGTTCATTTGATACAGGCCAATCGTCACTCCCATGTAACCATCCAATTTCCCGCAACTCATGTTATGAGAAGGGGTGCAGAGGCAAGGGTAGGCAGGAATAGGGGAAGTGTGGGGAAGGAGAAGGGATCCAGGGGTAGGAATAGGAAGCAGTAAGCTAGCAAGGCGTCCTGAGACAGCGTCAGGTAGGAGAAACAGAAGTATCCAGGCCACAGTAGCTGGGTCCCTGAAGCAAGGGAGAAAGCTGGCAGTTGAAACACACAGAGAGAATCCTGACCCCCTACAATCCAAAAATCCCTGCTTCTCTTACTCTTCTGTCTCAGCAAGGAATGTGGGCTAGCAATCTGCTCCAAAATAGCTGAGGTTAACCACGGGGTTGAAATCTCCAGCGTTCATGAAGCATATACTGTTTGTCATCATAGAGAAATTAGTGAATCATTAGTAGGGCTACATGTTTGTCATGGTTAGGAAAATGTCACAGATAATGTGACTTTTCAAATTTGAATGAGGGGACTGGCACTCGCACTCTGGTCTGTTGGCCATAACTGAGTGTTGCTGTGACCTCACGTACCAGGTTGCAATGCCTAGAGTGGGAAGCCAGGCCCAGCTCCTCCAGACAGCAGCTGCCACTGTGGGGTGAGTGTGGGACACACTCTATCTCCAGCCCTGCCATCACCCTGCTGGGACCTCCCCTCCTCACCAGGCTGGGATTAGGGTTGTGATACGGTGGTGGAGGATGCTGCTGTAAATAGTCTGTGCCCTCTCGATGGCAAGAGGAGGACGATGATGACTCTGGCCTATGATTTTATAGAGGTATAGTTCAATTTCATTTGTTACAACTTTTTTTAAATAAAAAAAATATGTCTTTTACTAAATTTACCTTGACTGCTCTGTGGTTTCTGATACAAGCTGTTGTGACAAATCTGCAGCTCTAATAATTAGAGATGCTGATATTTTTCAATTTTCTCTCAGGAAAATTAAAACAAAAAACTTCATTCTGGGTCAAGTTGACCTGAGTCAAAAAATTTCAGTTTCTTGAATCAAATCAAAAATATTTCCTTTTGGGTCAGTTTGACATTACTCTGTGGCTGACAGAACTTTAGGGTTGCCAATTTTGGTTGGATGTATTCCTGGAGCTTTCATCATCTTGAAGACTCAAGGTCAGTCTTGGAGGGTTGGCAACCCAACAGAGCTTCTGCAGTGCCTCATACTCCCATGGCTATCATCTCCTATGATACATTGCAGTTTCTCCTTTGTCTGAAATGCCACAGTACATCATGGAAGCTGTAGTCAGTTCCCAGAGCTCACCCATAAGAAAGAATGGGAGTATGAAGTATGCAAACTAGGATTCCCGTAAGACACTGCAGCAGCTCAGGCAGACACAGCTCAATGTCAAACCACACCTCACCAAAACATTTCAATATTTACTAATCAACATTTTTCAGAAATTTTTGTTCTGTGAATTTTTTTTGAGATTTTGAATTTTCAACCCAATTCAGGATGAAAATAAAAGTTGAAATATCAGAATGTCCAAGGTTGACTGGTATTCTATTTTCTGACCAGCTCTAATAAATAGGCACAAAAGGCAAAGGACGGGAGAAAGGAAGTAGTACTATACCATTTTGCAGATAAGGAACTGAGGCACAGAGAGATTAAGATCACACAGGAAGTCTATGGCAAAACCAGAAAATGAAACCAGATCACTGGAGAGTGGCTTAACTACAAGACTATCCTTCCTTTCCATTAACGCCTCTGCTTTGACTTGATTTATTTAATTTGCTTTAGACAAAGTTCTGCTATGCTCCCCTGCAGTCTATTGTAAATTATTATCCAGCATTTACATTTTCAAGTTTAATTATTTCATGTGTAAATGAGTTTAGAGCCTAATGAATTTTAACAGCTGAAAAATAAATAAATAAATAAATAAGAGAATTAAAGTGTGATTGTAAAACTGGCATTGTGCAGTTCCATCTTTATTGCAGTCAGTGACTCCATATCAAATGTGATTAGTTTAAAGTTAAAAGATGATTTCTCTAAAAGCCAGCCCTGCAAATGCATCCTGAAATCTGAGTTGTGTTCCTTCCTTCTCGTGCATCACTGCCAGTAACAAAAGTTCTGCAAGCCAAATTAGACCTTCAGATACACCTGTGAAACCCCATTGTCTTCACGAGAGTTGGGCAGATGCAAGTACCTAGAACTTAGTAAACAATTCTGATAATGATGCACATCCTATAAGGGACATAATCCAGCTCTCTTTATCAGCTATGTTGACTCTGCAAGGCTAATAGGAGTAATAAAACCAATAAAACTTTTTTGACACTCAAGTGAACAGAATACACAGAGGAAGAAGATCCATTTTTACACAGTCATTTTTCAGAGCAGACTCATCCTTTAAACAGTACTTTTTGTTGACTATAGTAATTTGTGTTTGTCATAATAACGTTACTCATACTTACTCTTGGTCCAACTCCTCCAATAGGTCCAATTGGTCCTTCTTCTCCCTGAAAAAAAAATCAGAACTTGGAATAAGTTTTTTGATACTGCATTTAGTTTTAAAACCTGCAAAGGACTATGTTCACTTATACTAAAATCTTAAACTTGCATGGTGAATGGACATATATAGAGATCTTTACTGCTAGGATCTAGGTTTGCACTATACAGGAAAGGGTCTAAAACTGACCTCATCTCAGCCACTATCTGTCACAAATCCATGTTTTACAAAACCATCAAACACAATCTGTTTAAGAAAAGCCCACAAACAGAGCTGGTAAAAATTTTTCACCATTTTTGACCAGCTATACTGAGAAGACAATGGGGTTTCACAGATTTATCTGAGGGTCTAATTTGGCATAGATAAGCATTTGTCTCTCATGGAGTCTAGTACTCTGACAGGACTTTGTCTTGCTCTGCATGGTCGCCACATAGCTATGGTTTGATTCCTACGCAAGCAGAACAGTTCTGCCAGGATCTCTCTTGCCTCTTCAAGCAGATGGGAATGAGTGTGAGATCAAAAATAAATTGAAAACTTCTTTTTATCATCCCAGCTGCCAAGAGTACAGGAGAAGAAAGAGGAGACATTACAGTGTTACCAAGAGTCTCAAAATAATCATACACGATCGTGTATTGTAATGGTAGGCTTTTGAGGCTACTGCATCACGTTATGATGTTAAATCAAGATTCTGTATCATAATGCCAAGTCATGATGTCATGCTGTGATTATTTGATGGTTTGGTGATCCCACTTAACATGAAAGTGTTTCTCCAGCTCTTGGAGGCAGAGGTGCTCTACCTGGAGGAGAACATGTCAGTCTGAATGGAGGAAATGTGGTCTGCATTTTACATGGCTTCTGATTAAACTGATTGTTTTTTGTCACTGTTAGTCTTAAAAGCACTCATGATAACTCATTAAGTCAGCTACATAGAGCTCTTGAGCTCTACCATCAGACTCATTACCTGATTTACTGTATTTTTTAAAATCTATATTTACCAGCTATCTCAACAGCACAGAATAGCATACGGAGTTGGATTTAATACATACATATTTTATGCTAATTAATTAAGAATCCTTGATTAATAAGTTTATAGGATGCAATCCTGGCCCCACTGATGTCAATGGGAGTTTTGCCATTGAATTCAATGGGGCTAGGATTTCACTCAATATTCTTATTCAATATTATTATTTTAAAAAACCCACCACTGTTTAATTCTGGATTCTACATGCAACATTCTGGGCCAACACTGCTTAGACACTCCACACAGCTGCTGAAATAAATCTTATAATGAACACACAATACTGTAAAATAACTAAAAATTTCCCAAAACGGAAACTTGAAATCCTGCATGGCAACACTGCCCATCCTGAAGCAATGTTTTCTTATAGAAAAAAATTGAGTCAGATTTTTTAAAAAATGTAACTTGTTGACTGGACTCTGTTTCCATCCTACCTCGATTCCTTTTGGGCCTGGGGCCCCCGGAGGCCCTCGATCACCTAGAAGTCCCTAAATAACAAGACAATCAAAATGAGATTTTATATCAATCAATAAGCCTATTTGCCTGGTTTCTTTCCTCTTACAATCCTGCAGTGAATGAGAGGCTGAAAGCTGAGGAAGGAGACATCATTATCTGCTATTGTCCATTGACCTTAGAAAGCCAAGAGAAAAGCTGCCCTAATTTTAACAATGGCTGGAATGCTACAGTATCTAATAAAAGTTTAGCTATATTGACATTTCTAAGATTTAGACTATTTTCATTTATCCTTTGAACAAGGAGAAGGATCAAAGTAACTAGTGCTCACAAGAGAACAGTTTGTTTTTGTTACGTAACATTAGTTTGAATTTGATGGGCTGCTTAAAGAGGAACTGAGAAATCCCCTGTAAATCCAGGGTTTAGATAATCATCAGCCTAATATTTGGTGATAATGAAAACTGATTTATATAAAAACTATTCTTCTCGCCACCAAACTCCTCATTCTATGCAGTTATTTCCCAAAGTCCAACACAATACCACTTACACTACCAAAGCAGATCAGTAAATCAACCTTTACTTATTCTTCGGTGGGATTACGATTGCTTTCAGAACACAGGCATTATGGAAATAGCTGTACAAAGTTTAGACTTTTACTTTTTTACCCAGCTGCTAGCCACTTCTAAGCATTTACTCTGAAGGCAGTTAGCCATGATTGAATTTGTAACAAAATCTTGTTCAGTAGCATAAGTCAGAACAAAACAAAACTAAACTCTGCTGTGTGTGTGAATCAGCACTACTTTGGCAAGGGGGATATCCTGTCATATCTCTAAACTTTATTTTCAGTGTTGTCCTGATAACTTAATTTTCAGTGTGGAAAATAACTTTGGAGACTGACGTCCTCCACTTATCCACACAAGAGGTACACCCTGGTAGTGGCATCACATACAACCTTCCCACGCTGTCAAACCTATGTACCCAAATTCTGATCAGTTAGAGAGAGAGTTTACAAAGATTCTACTCTTAGCCAATATGTTGAGAATGCCTACCGAGATGTCAAATGTAATGCTGGCATTTGTTCTATGGATTGGGAAGTGATCTGAGGGTATCAATTCATTCAGAACTGCTGCCAGATAGTAAAGATATTCAGCCATTACAAACCTTGACAGGATTATATCCAGTGTCCTAGAAGTGAAGGACATATTCCACTGCCAACCCTGAGTCATCACATCCTCTTACAGCAACATTTGTAAAACTCCACTACTCAGACAGAGGATCTAATGGTGTTTCAAAGACCTTGGTTATCCAAGTTATAATGGAAGTAGCTGGAATAAGCACTCAACCCGGCTATATGACCAAAAAGATCTAAGTAAATATATTATTATTTATGAGCGAAGCCAAGCTTACTTATATCAGATAAAGCAATGAGAACAAAACATCATCTCTTATGAAAGAGATCATTAGCCTCTAAAGCAATATTGGATGGAAAAGCTCCAACTCTAAGCCTTATTAAATTTATGAAATTTAGACTGAAGATGCATACATTTGTCCAGCAGCGTCCTGCCTGCCTGCTTTCTTAGCACACAAAGCAACGCTTCATAGAAAATGTATCGGGCCACCTCAAAATACTGAGTCTTCTTAAAGTTCCCATCATTTGATTTTATCTGGAATAAAATATGATGGAGAACTGCTGCTGGAGAGCATCTCACTGGCAAAAGCAACAGCAAGACACTTAGTCACATTCCATAAATAATACTGATCTTTAGTTGGTGAAGAAAAGTATTTCCTTAGCAAACAGAACTGTTATTTTACTATGCAATAGCAATACATTAACAAATGTTAAGCTTTTCAGTATCATTTAAATTCATGCAATGGTGCAAATATTAGCAAATTTCTTAGCTACTGTGTGTGTTCCTAGACAGCACTTACTCAAATTTATAAAGAACATTCCAGACTTTAAAGCTGAAAATTAACTGCAGTTTCCATACCCTCACTCTGAGGTTTCACGCAACGAACAGAAAATGAAGGTAGCCTTTAGAGATGTGCCAAAATGTCTGGAAAGAATTCAAGGAGTCAGCAAATGGAGGTACCATGTATTTCCCATGTGTTCGGAACTTTCCATTTGACCCTCCCTTACAGGATGAATAGAACTCTTAATAACCATGTATATGAGGTATGCTACGCAAACAAAACATCAGTGAGCAGAGGAAGGAAGCTCGCAGCTATTTCCATGGTACAACATGTATTGCTAGAGAAAGCATTATGATATTTATATAGTGAGCATGTCTGCCTTACTTTTTACTCTGGCTCTTGTAACATGCAGCCAAAAGTATTTGCAAGAGTAACACAACGAACAAACAACAAAAAGATATTTCAGAACTTCCCAAACTAAAACACTCCTCTTTTTTTATTAGTTATTATGCAAGTGCTCATTTTTATGAACGTTGGATCAAAATCAAACACCTTCTAAGATATTGCTTCCAAGATGAATAATGTGCTATGGACCAAACTACGTAATGTATCTTTTGTGCATTATTCTAGGAGTTCATATTTGTTAATTACTGTAGTAATTTGGATAAAATGGCCATTCCCAAAGTTCTACTGGTCTTCTGAGACAGGTATATCATGCTTGCATATCTTACACTCTATCATGATGGCTGGTTTCTCTCACGCTAAAATATAAAGACTATGCCACCTTCCTGGCAGTTAGTGCAGATTTTATCTCTGAAGAAGCATAGAAAAGAAGAATGAGGAAAAGAGCAGCTAGGTGAAAACAGTGTTCCAAAAATAAAGACTGAAGGAGACTCTTCAAAACTGCAGTGAACGCAAGACCACTGGGAATCCTAAAGGCAAATATTTCCAGTTTCATGTAGCCCTGCTCTCTCGGTATTAGGAGCTGTGCAAAGGCTATTCCAGTTTAGTAACACTGCATCTTCAATGTAAGTGACCAGTTCTCTTTGATTAGACCTGGCTGTCCAAGCTTTTTGTCCTTGAGAGCCAATGTGCTGGAGAGACCACAATGTTTTGTATAGTTATGGAATTCTTGCTGTATTAAATGAACTTTGGAATCTTAAATACTGTGGGCTACCTATTAGCATTTCTGCAGGGATTTGAATGAATGGAGATAGACTAGTATTGTATCTCTGAAACCTAAGTATACTACTAATAGAGCAAATTAACGTTAGCTTTGAATTACATATACAGGGGAATAATATATATTACATCACTAAGAAGGGTTTTTGAGCTCATTTACACTATTAATGCATTAGGGTGGCTATTTAAACTGAATCTGTAGTTCTAGATCTAATTTAATCCCACTTGTCTCATGTCCACTAATGCATAGGCCTGAAGTCTCATGGAAAGGTTTTAGGTGCCCTGCCAATTCATTAATCTTACAAAAACATAATAATGACCACTCAGTAGTATTTATATTAAACAAGCATAAATGGTAACAAATTAACTCAGCCAGCCAACAAATCAGAGCAAAAGAAAAGCTCCTCTCTAGACACCTGTGCCTCTGGAAACACATCATCGACCTTTCTCCCAAAGCATATAAAATGGCTTTTGCAGCATGCCTAGAAAGTTGTTATGTTTGGGCTGTTTGGATCAAGACTATTTACACATTTGAGAGATGTGGGAGGCAAGTGAGAGTCTGAGGTTGACCAGGTTTGCAGCAGTTGGAATGACTATTAGATCTGAATGAGGGGCTAAAAGAAGATGGCGTTTGATTTTGTATAATTCTTACTGTTTATTAGGATGTCAGGGTTTAAAGGATATTATGGCCAACCCTGGCACAGATGAGACTCAAGCATACAAAACGTAAGCAAAGGGCTGAAGCAATGAACGGTAATAGAGATTTAGGTAGCATTTGCATAGAAACTATACACAAGCTCACATGTTTAAAAGTGGATGGCTAAAGGGCTAGAAAAACAACAATGTAACTCCACTGTCTAAAACAGAGTTAAGCTTTATGTACATAGGAAAGTTGAACAAATATAACCTAATGAGTGAATTTAAACACGTACAGTCAAACTAGTACAAACTGCTGTGTGGGCACTCTTATTCTGGTTTAAGAATGGCTTGTTTCGGTTTAGCAAAAAGTCAACTGGGGACAGGTTTAAGCTAAATTGAAGTAAAATCATTCTTAAACCAAAATAAGAGTGTCCATACAGAGGTTGCATCAGTTTAACTACACTGGAGTAAAAACAAATTTAAGCTACACCAGTGCAAATTTCTTATGTAGACAAGGACTGTCTCCTGACTATGAGAGGCAAGTCATGCTCAATTCACAGTTCTTTGCTAATATCCTAGGGTGCAGTGTGACACCTATTCCCAGTCCCTGTTTTTAACCCAAGAACCTTCTCTTTGTATTATCTCACTCTCAGTGCACTAATGACGTTGCGATAAGGCTCTGTAAGTTCTTACCTTTGGACCTTCAGGGCCATTTAGTCCAGGTATACCAATATCTCCTGGAAAACCCTAAGGAGGAGAAGATAGGCAAGCTGTTTATAGCATAGGAATGTTTCCGTTGTACAAAGTAAAAAAATGTACTTGTTGTTTTGAATCTGTTTGTTCATTTTAGAAAAGTAAAAAACCTGAATTGCAGAAATCAAGACATGGATTTGTTTTACAATATCCAAAAAATTTTGAAGTCCAATAAGCTCTCTTGAAAGGACTTGGCTGAGTGATAGACTTTAAACAGCCTTCATTAAACTCAATTTGCCAGATGTCCGTATAGCTTTTATTTGTCTTTAACACTTTTGTCTATTTGACAAGGTTTATTATTAAATAGACCCAGTCTTGATCCCACTGAAATCCACAATGGAACCTTGCTCCATCAGTAATGAATGTAAAAAAATTGCTTGAACCCCAGCACCTAATTGCTTGAGCCCCAGACCTCTTTCATTACAAATTAAGCACTGGGCACCACTACACAGGAGCTGTCCAACAGCCTTTGGGAAATGAGGCTGTGGCGTCTAATGCCAGCATTGCTTGACAGATCCCCTGAAACCTGATTGCGGGCCCCAGGGGCCTCAGACCCCTGGTTGAGAACCACCGATTTAGACAATGAATTCATAGTTGTAGAACAAAAAAATGGTTTATACTATTTTACAAGAGGTCTTTATACAGAGATGTTTTTTGACATTTTGTATGAAAGTCACACAAAGGGCAGGAAAGTCCGATATAAATTTCCCAGAGCCGCCTTAACTCTGCTCCATTTTACAAAGGAAATGAACAACAAGTCTTTTAAACAAAACTTGTGAGCTCTTTTCGGCTTTAAAGTAGAACTGCAGGAACGTGTTCCGCAGGAGATTAAAAACTGGCTGCAATCTGATAGACACAAATGTTGTCCATGGACTCTTTTACCATTTAAAGTCCTGACTGATAAGATATAAAGGTGATGAGGGGTGTGATACAGAAACCTAGATGAGCAGACAGAGTTTAATTTATGAAATCTGATGAGATTGTAGTTCACACCACTGTGGCTGCAGGACAGCAATGTTAATGGTATTCACTGAATTCTCAGCTGATCATTCCATTAAGAACAAACTAGGCCCAAGCCAACTTAACTTTTTAAAATTGAGCAAGATCAGACTTTTTCACACTGGTATTGCCATCTGTTCTCAAGCTAGCAACTGCTGCTAGCACTGTGACACTGATATTCTATTCAGCACAAGATGCACTTATTCGTCTGTCAAAACATTATTTGATTTTATTGTTCCATTACTTTTCAAATTTTACCAAACTTGGCTCAGCTGAAAAGTAAGTATGATTAATGTTGCAGAAAATGGGTGGCACTGATCAGCCTCTACCCTGAATAAAATACCTATTATTTCATTATAAAATTGGTATGCCTGACTCTCACAAAGATCTCCTTAACCCTTACCACAGGTCATTTGGTTCTAAAGACAAATAGGATAATTTGTGAGTAGGAAAATCAAATATCTACAAATGAAAAGTAAGAGCATCTTGTAGGCATCTTTCTAACATTAGTGAATGAACTACACATGCTCACAACAGCTTTTAAAAATATCCACAGCTTTATTTGCAATACTAAATTATTTCAGAGATGGAGACAGCACTGCTCTCTGTTATTATTTATGTCTAAATGCATGTCAACATTGAATTTTTGAACATTTTTTAGTTTCCCCAAGTACAAAAGAAACCTATGAAAAAAGTCCTAAGAGTCGAAAAATGTTTTCCCATCACCTAATGTTCCTCCAAATCAAGTAACTCAAAATACACCAGTGGTTTTTATTAATCTTTCTGAAAATTATTCAGTATTAGCTGAGACTAAGCTATTAAATTTCAACCCCAAAGGTAAATTACCAAATTCATTCTAAAGCCTCTGCTTTAGAATGAAAGTGACATCTCATTCTTAAACACATTACTGCTACTGTAATATTATAACAAAAGAGAATGAAATATATAGTACTGCTAGTCTTAGATATTGGGGGTTTCATGTGTTTACTTTTCACAAAATGCTTTTAAATGAACTCAATCTGTGATGTTCACTTTTGTAACAAACCAGAAGTAAATGAGTAAAATAAATCAGAAATCTAAAACATATGTTTGAGAATTATTGATGTAACCAGTTTGTGACCCAGCTGGTTCTATGACCTTTAAAGAAACCTCTAAACTTTTAGCACTTGGATGCCGAGGGGCATGAGAACAAGCCCATTAGCCAGAGTGACTGCCCGATTTACAATGAACTTTCAAAACAGACGTTTCTGTACCAATCCTAACTCTGTACACTCTAATCTATACTAAAACATCAACATTATTGTTCCCCTTCAAAATGGAGAAATGTTACTAGTATAGTTGTGCAACAACACTAACATGCCTCAGATGGCACATATTTTAGACATATGTGATAAATGCACTCTAATTGCATATTTAAAATATATCATTTATATCACTCCAGATTTTTAAATGGTTCAGGTTAGAATCTAAAAAGCACATGATTACTCACTATATTAAACTAATTGGGTCAATGCAACAATAGCTGCTATTTCACCTTTTCATGCCCTAAAAGTTGCTGAATATAGAAGGATTTGAGAATTTAAAATGTAGTTCTTTATATCTCTCTAACTAAAAGGGGTTGGGGGTCTCAAAGGCATGAATGGATGGTAACTGCTGACATGAATACAATTTCCTTTAGGTGATAAGCAGCTCAGAAAATGCTGTGTTAACAAGGAACTGGAAGAGCCACATTCCTTTTAGAAGCATTCTTACTTTTTTTTGTGCAGAAATCCTTCTCATTTATTTATTTACTTGGGCATGTACAAATGCTTCTAAGATAAATTCTAAAAGCTCTATGATTAAACTGTAAGTGTAGACAAGAGGAAACTGAAGTCAGTATCGGTTCAGCTAAAACAACCCTTGAAACTGTGCTATTTCCAAATGTCAACAAGGTGTGTGATATGCCCAGGCACTAGGGTGATGGACACATTAGGAATACATATAGTAACAATAATGGTACATCCAAATATTCACATATCTTCATTTTTATTTTAAAAATAATTTCTTCTGTACTACAAAGTCTCCTTTTTAATCTTCTTCTGCTGAACACAATCTATAAGGAAAACACAGATACTATGACAGTCCTGGAAGACTGTTTTGAAGGAGTTTTGAAATTAATGACATGGTATACTAATGTAGCAGTAGGAAAGTGGTTAAATAATATTTATGACCAGTTTATCAGTAAGAACCTAAATGCCTAATCTACACAAGTGTTGAGAAAACCTAATCCCACAAAAATCTGCAACGAATCTTAGAGCTGCATCTTGAAATACTTAGTAAATCTTCACATTTTCAACAATGGGAGTTTTGATGAGTAAAGACTTCAGTATTAGACCCTATGGACTGGTGCTAGGGAAACTATTTGAAGAAGCAGATGAAATTCAGTGAGATTCCTGACTTAGAACTGTAAGAAATTATCACATAAAAGGATGCACAGATTGGCTCATCAAGATATAGAGACTTATCTACTTTTGTTATGCTAAATAGGTACCTTGGTATGGGTCTTTGAATTCAAATGACAGTGGATCCAGTACTGTAATATTATAGGAATCTAAAATCAGTAAAATGTCTTCATTTCATTACATAACATGGTAATTAGCTCTTTAATTTCTAATTTGGTTTACTATTTTGATGGAGAGGAACAAACAGCATTGCTATTCATCAACACAAAACAGGACCAAGTTGAAGCAAAAGAAATGAACAAGGCTGGAACTCAAATTGTCTTGACAATACTGTTTTCACTCCAAACTCTGAGCAATGTAACTGCGCTCAATATACTCCTACCTTCAGAATTTCCATTTGCCAAGAGTTATTCAGGAGTCCACCCTCCCATGTCCACTCCCAGAATAAAAAAAATATTTTTTTTAAAACACAACTGATAATCTAGGAAGCATAAGTGTAATTTCCAGATGAAATTCTTGAGTGCAAAATATTAGCAGATATTTTAAAACTTCCTAGGGAAATGTAAAAAGTAGACTATCTAGACTCTGCCAATAGCCAGAAGCCAAACAGCTGGTAGGTTACAGAGTATTTCTGAAATTCTGTAACAACCAAAGAGTGTTGGACCCCTCCCATCTTAGACACATGAGGCCTGGGAAAGAATACAATTAGGTGGATTACTGATTTAGATGGAATTCCATGAGCACTGTAGGTAAAATTTTTGGAGAAAGTCCTGAGAGTCATTTTATCAGGGAAGAAGACTGTAGTGGGGATTCTGCCATTAGGGCCTGGATTTCTCCTACTCACCTTGTAGAGGTAATGACCACTGAGAAAGAAGCTTTCACAGAGAGATGTAGAAGGGAGCATGATGGCTTAGGTTTAAATGCCCCGTAAGTACAGGAAGTACTAGGTTAAGGTCCCAAGAAGAAATAGGACTTTAATGGGTGTCTTCTCAACCCCTTTATGAATCTCAGAACAGTCTGATGAGAGAAGACCAATTGGTCACTGACAGGTAGATGATGCTGAAACTCCCAACAGGTGAGTTCTCCCCGAGCTCAAAGAAACATTAAATCATTTCACTTTTAGCAGGTAACCCAGAATTATAGGAATGACCTCGACTTCCTCCCCAGTAGGAGAATCTTGTTCACTCCACGAAGTAAGTATATCTAGTGGAGTCTTCTCTGCTGTTGATCAAAATAACTCTGAATGGAGAAGAGCAGGCACATAGAAGGCAAGACTTCCATCCAGGAGCCAGACCTTAAAATGGGGAGACATGAGCCTCTTCAAACTCAAGATACTACACAGTGGACTGGACTTACACTTGGGGAAGCCAGATCCCTGTAGCCATGATGACCTGCGTACAACCATGGCTGTTGCCATTGTGTCAGAAATGATGTTAACCACATCAAGGGCTGTCTGGAGAGTCGCTTTTCCTATAAGCTGTCCCTCTGTGATTAAGGTCACAAATTCTTCTCAGGAATCAGCCAGAATTTTACTGGTGAATGCAGCAATTTTCTCACAGAGACTAAAATGGCATCTTGACAGTAGGACTTGATAATTCAGAAGAGAGAATTGTGAGCTGGCTGAGGAGTAGTATTTCCTGTCAAATAAATCTAACTTTTCTGGCCATTTCTCCTTTGGTGTTTTGTTTTGTCTAGCTTTTTTAATAGCTGCCATCACTGCTGGAGATGATGGGACAAGGTGGGTATAGAAATATGCAGAACCCTTGGATGGAACCTGATATTTTCTATCCACCTTGCAAGAGGTGGGGGACACCATTGCTGGGGTCTGCCATACCACTTGTGCAAGGTCCATTATGGCCTCCTTATGGGTAAGGCTATTTTCACAGGGGAGGTAGGTGGCAGGATGTCAACCAATTTATGTGCGGACTCCTGGGCCTTTTCCATGGATATGTGCAATGCCTCCATTATTGTCTTTAAAAAGTCTTGAAACTCTTTGAAATCATCAAGTTAGGGACCCACTGCCAGGACAACTGCCTCATCTGATGAGGAATATGATAAGGTTCCCACTAGAGATGGCTCAAGCTGTGTGGGAGCCTCTTCTTCTGATTCCTCCGCTGGAAGCAGGGAGGGCTGTGGTGATGTCATGGCCATTGTGGCTGTGGATGCTGTGAGTACATAAAGTCTATTCACATAGTTGCAAGCTTCACAAGATGACCAAGGACTCCAGTATGGCCATATGTGGGTGGGATAGGGTCCTGATGGCCATGGTTGTGGAAACCAGAGGATTTGAGAGTGGTGAGAGTCCCAGTACCCACCTCTGGAGTGGTCCCTGTTGCTCCTGGAAGAGATCAAGGACCGTGGCAGAGAGGCCAGAGCAGAGAAGGTGAATTGCTAATCCATCTCTTCTGACATTAATGAAGAATCAGAGGAGTAGAAATATATGGGATCCACAGGCAGGGTCAAGGGTCTTGGTGTCATTTAAGGTGATGGCGATGGAGACTGCTATTGCCTGTGGGTCCAGTGCCATTAGGGAAATGAAAATCCTGGCTCATGAACAATTGTGAACTCCCTAAATGCTATGAATCCCATTGTGCCATTGTGGGGAATTCAAGCCACCCGATGCTGGAAACTCTGCTGGTGCTGATGCTGGGGCTGAGCACTGTGATGCTAAACTCTGTGACATAGGTAAGACTGTAGACTCCATCAGTGATATTGTCAGTGCTGAGTCCCTCACAAGGACTGGTCCCTCACAAGCACCCTTGTGAACCTCAAGCAGCCTAGTTGGGGACCTGCCCATAGAAGTTCATGCACTCTGGGATTTATCTGAGAGCTTCTTCTCTCCCGTAGAATGCTTTAAGTGGATGAGGATGCTTTACGTGGATGAGGATGCTCTCCAGCACCAGGTCTCACACAGGGCAGTGAGGATGGCCAGGATTCAAGGCAGATTCCATAGATCTATAAAGCAGAAATACCTTAAGTCTTGCCTCTCTGTCTTTGCGTGTTCTGGAAGTAAAAGACTTACAAATGGTGCCCTTCCCAGGAATGTGGACTCTCCAAGAGAGTAGAGGCATTTCAGGTGTCCATCACTGGCATAGCACCTTCACACAAAGGGATGTTCTTAAAGCCCACTGACCTCATTGAAGCCATTATAGAAAAAATAAAGTTCTTTTTGCATTTTTTTTACACCAATGGACCAAAAAAAAAATCAACTGCATTAACAAACAAACTGTCCTAACTGGCTGGCTAAGTACACAACTATGACTGGGTTGTACAGGGTGGTCATCTATGGAACAGATCTCTGATGTGCTGTCTTGATAGAAAGAGATGGCTGAGAGGAACTAATGGTGGTAGGCACACACCACCCTTATGTATGATGAGAAACATCAGGATGCTGGCACACTGCACATATACTGATGACCAAAAAGTCTCAGCTCTTGAGTCCATGGGGTGCATGCATGCCAATAGTGGAACGTGCATATGGACAATCACTCAAAGGAGACTATGCATTTGTCCAGAGTAGTTGCATTGAAGCCAACACACTTACTTTGGATTTATGCTGGAGTAACTGACAGCAGAATCATGTCTAATATATATAAATATTATAATATGAATGTATTAAGTACTTATAGTAACACTAACTTGCACGCATTGTACATACTGTATTTATGACTCAGGTATATATTTAAGAACATAAGAACGGGGTCAGACCAAAGGTGCATCTAGCCCAGTATCCTGTCCTCTGACAGTAGCCAAAGCCAGGTGTCCCAGAGGGAATGAATGAACAGGTAATCATCAAATGATTCATGCTGTCACCCATTCCCAGCCAAAAGCCAAATAACTAAAAATATTGCGTTTGCAAAATATATATGATTTAATATTATTATGAGAAGATTAACTTTTGCATGATCAGATTTTGTCTTTCATCATGTAGCCTTAATTTTATCAGAACAGGTTTCTTTTTCATTTAAGTTTCCTTTAAAAAGCAAAAACTTAAATAAATTGATGACTGTTGTAATTTCTGTGGGCCCATCCAAGGGTCTGACTACACTTCCAGCTCTGGGAGCCATTTCTACTCGGAACAGTCATACCTGTGCTAGCTTTGCTTGAGCTACCATTCTAAAAATAGAGTGTAGCAGTGGTAGCACAAGTGGCTGGAAGGACTAACTGCACCGAGTACATCTCCATCCTTGATGTACTCAGCATGGCTACCTCCTCTTCCCACCATGGCTCTGTTTTTAGCACACTAGCTCAGGTACGTCCGCTTGATCTGGGAATTATATCCCCAGCTTGATGTGTTGACACCCTAAACTTTGAACTTGACTCCTCATTGAGATGGAAGGGGTTTGTGAGGACTGCTGCTGATTAGCTCAGTTCATTTTTCTGCAAAGCTGGTTAATATGGAAAGCAGCATATGTGAAAAAAATTGAAATTCAGGCACCGTTCCTGCAATGAGTTCCACACTGGCAGAACCCTGCACCAGCAAAGAGCCCCTCTAATGCCAATGGAGATCCAGGCAGGAATCTGCCCAATTGGAGCTCATTGCAGGGCCAACCTTTGGGCACTACAGTCTTCACAATTTTCCACCAGCAGTCCTTAGTCCCATCATACCTGCCTGGGTCCTGGTGCAATGCAAGACAACAAAGGGAGCAAATCTTTATGAGACTGCTGAAATTTTTGCAAACACCAAATGAACATCCTCAAAAATGATTTTTTTCAGTTGAATACAATGCTTTGATTTAGGTGAACATTTAGGGTGAGATTTGCTAAAAGCATTCAGTGTTGGCGCAACTCAGCTCCTACAGGGAAGCATTTAGGCCAATGACAAGTGTTTTTGAAAATCTCACTCGTAACATCTTATCAGTCAGCAAGTTACCTCAACTAAATGCAATCACATATTTACAGGTACATTTGAATGAAGCAATGAGTTAGCGATTTATGGAAGATATCTTTGAGAGCACTTGAAATTGCTTTGTCAAGCTAATTTCAAATTTCTTATGGTATTCAAATCATATTTGCCAAAAAGGATATCTGTTTACAACAGTGGCCACTCTAATTGTGGAAATCAGAGTTATGATTTTGTATCCTCAGATAATAATGGCACAGTTTATTTGCTGTTTATAATTATGTCTGTAGAGGGAAGATTTAATCTGAAATTTATTTTTTCTCTAAAGGATTTTAGAAATGTCAGTATTCCCACAGTCACAAGCTTTCTTCTCTGCCATTTGTAAAACTGTGTGCCCTATGCGTAATGTGCTGAGTAGGAAAGTAATAGATATATATATATTTTAATATGGCCACCTCTGTGCAGGAAAAATCCACTCGAAGTTCAGTGGCAACATTTTTTTTAAAGGCAGCAGCAATACATTAATTTTTCCTATCAAAAATCCCAACTTTGGAAGAGGTGGGAGAAGGATTCTTAACACAGTACAAATTGCAAGACATAAGATAATTGCAACTTGCCAGGAACAAACAAAAAGGGAGGGGAAACATCAAGTAAGACAATAGAGTCTGCTGCAGGCACTTTGATTAACTGCCAGTTGAAAAGAAGCTGAGCATGATTTGTCCTTGTATAAACTTGCAACCAAGCCATGTTCAGTGTCAGTTCAGCTCTAAACATCAATGGTTCTATTTTGTGGTGTAGGAAGGTCATTGTCTATTTCAAGTGGTATGCAGCTTGCTTCGAAACCACTTGGAGCACTTGTGTGTGGATGCAAGGCAAGTTGCAATCATTGCACTGGAAACCAATAATACTTAGCATAAGAAATTTCTCAGTCTAAACAAGGCCTTAGACCAAAGGGCTCAACTAGGATTTCTGAAATGGAGCTGGACACAGTGTGGTCTTGTATGTGTGTGCAGTTAAACCATTTTCATAACTTATTTAACTGCATCTGTTGTCATCAACAGGCAAATTTCTTAGTAACAGACAAAGCTTAAGACTCTTTCTGATTCCAACAGTTCTATACACCAAATAGGATTTATAATATTGACATAAATAAAATTAACTTAAATTTGATAAATTTCAATAAAAGCTATCACACCATCAGGTGAAACCCTGTCAGAAAAGTTCACTGGCTGACCTCCCCCCTTAAAAAGTGTCCAATTTTAAACTCATTTTGGGCAGCCTTGAAAAATATGACTCTCAACTTCCCCCTATGGAAAAATTCCTAAGAGGAATGGGAAACTGTGTTCAACAATACAATATGGGAGACTAACAACTTTTATAGTAAGATCTTGAACAAATGTTAATGGACTTCCACTAGGCTTAAAACAGCCAACCTTAAATAGATAGAGGCATATTCTCTCTCTATTCAATATTCTCTGATTATAGGACAAAAGAGCTTTCAGATAAATGTGCTCTCATCTCAGAGACTTCATAGGCTGGATGATGGCAATCAATTACTTATCTTTCTGAAATACTGGAAAAATCTCAAGCCTTCCTTTCCACAGAGAAGCCAAAATAATTTTCCTCCACACTTGTGGAGAAAATGATCCTTTCAGGAAGGGCCAACTTAGCCTTATTTCATGGCAACTTTTGTAAGTTGTAATGTTCCCGTACTTGAAAAGCTTTTGACTAGGTGAGGCTTGACTTCATCTCCCATGATGCAGCATGGTCTCCTCTCAGGTTCAATCACCCAGGTGCATCATAAGAATCTCACAACCATGGCACATCATGTGAAATAGAGGAGAATGGGGGCATAAGACACCTGAATTACAACTCCCACAAGGCAGACAGAAAGAGAAACAGAACATTTTCACATTAACGAACAGTGATTTTGGGGAACTTTGCATTTTACAAAAAACAAAAACACAGACCCAACCACTACAAATGTTTTGACCTTTTGTTCTCATTTGGGATGAAAACAAATATCAAATATTGGAATTTCTTATGGGATAGAAATTTCAATTTTTGACCACCCCTAGTTTGTGTATTTTAAGTTCCCAGGACTAGGTTCTAAAGGCCAAATCCTAAGGCCCCTTTTCAGTATTCATTCATTGTTTATTCAGGCAAACTCCTATTGAAATAAATTAAAGTTTGCCTGGGTAAAGGCTGAATATAAACTGAGTAATGACATCACAATTTGACTCTATAATTGTGAATTCTGAACATTAGGAGATGGACTGTTCTTAGCTACTGAACTTCATTGTCCGTGTAAACTCAAAATATCATGTGATGAGACGAAACGTGCATTGAAGACAACCCTTTCTCCCTTTTAGAGCTAACGATTCAAAGCAGCCAGTGATTCACTTGCAAAAGATTTGGATTTTGTTACTGTTTGCTATTATGCTAATGTGCCCCTTTTCTTTGTAATTCTATAGCGCCGAGGATAAAACGTATAGCAGCTGACTCCCATATGTGTACCTTCCTGAGAGAATAAGTTAACAAGTTCAGACCAAAATAATACAAAAATGAAATAAAGGTCTAGTGAAGATAATGACTAATGCTCCCTTTGCTCCAGATGAAATCTATTTGTGATACTTGATGCAGATCTTAAGCCACATCTGAAGGAAACAATAAACTCTGCTTTAAGAGCCTATTTTGGGGATTAATTAAAATAGACTCATGGCACAAGATTCACCTTCAAATAAAATCTTATGAATGCATTTGGAAACTTCTTAAAATTCATTTTAATTTCATGCATGTTAAGACATCTCACCTATTTAATCCTGTTATAACTGTTATGCAAAATGTGCGTTAAAACACTGCTATACAAAGGCTTGTAATTAGTTTTGTGAATAAAATAAATGTCTAGAAAAGGGCACTTTTACTTGAACCATTTTAAGAGACAGAAGAGGCTGGACAATATGTCAGCTCTTCAATGGCTCAAAAAAACTCAGTATGGTAAAGGGCCTGCTAAAAATATCTTCTGCTCTCTTAGCAGCAAATACCCTGCAGTGGATCCTGGTTCAGTGGAAGCATACCCAGAAGAAACGTTGGTCTGATACTGCTCAATCCCCAGACTGAAAAAATACACTCCCTAGCCAAGGGTCATGGAGCCACTCAGAAAATGAATGAATAGAAGACCGTCTATTCCCGCCCCCCACGCTTGTCTCTTATCCTCAGGAACTTTAAGCCACCCACTCATGGCCCTGAAGCAATCAGGAGTTACTAAAATTCTAATCTGAAGTAACTCTGTTGCACAGCTGAAGAGGAAAGACAGATTTGGTGAGTTATTTGAGGCTGGACTGCATATCAAAAGAAAAAATCTGCGTGTGTGTGTGTGTGTGAGGCCTAGTGGGCCTATTCCTGCTCTTGCATATATCAGAATAAATATTGACTTCAGTGGAGGAATTGCCTGATTTGCAGCAGTTTACATGAGAGAAGAATCAGGGACTGTACAGGGGCACCAGAACAATTTGTACAGTAGGGAAGCTGAGAGCCATTGAACCAAACCATGAACCCTGTATATGATGGAAACCACTTTAAGCCAGCCACAACCCCAGCACATCTAGTTCCAGCCCCTCTGGGCCTGTACCACCCCAACTGCTATATCTCACATCTGTTCCCGCTGTGGTTTGAGTTTGAGGATAGACGTGTTCAGAAATCTCAACCAACCATTGTTGTGAATAAGAGCAGAGACCAGTGTGGGCTGGAACCAGTCTTTATAGGACCTCTTAGAGACTATGTCTACACTATAGCTGGGAGGTATGTTTCTCAGGGCAGGTAGACAGATTCATGCTGACTCTGCTCAAGAATGTATGCTAAAAATAGCAGCATGGATGTTGCTGCATAGGCGACAGCTTGGGCTAGCTACCTCAGTCCAAGGCCATCCAACCCCCTGGGTCTGAGCTCAGGCAGCTAGCTCATGCCACTGCCTGTGCTGCAATGTCCACACTGCTATTTGCAAACTTGAGAGGAGCAAGCACGAATCTGTCTGCCAGCACTGGGAATCATACCTCCCAGGTGTAGTATAAACACACTGTTTGGGGAGGGGGCATGACATGTTTCACCACTCCAATAATGCAGCGCAAGCAGTGCAAGCGCTCCTCCTTAACATGCCAGCTAGCTTTCTTTGAAGCTTTGAGCAGAAATGCTATCTGAGATGTACTGACAGGGCATAGCAGAGAAACCTGCACTGCTACTCTCCATACTGTATGTTTATGGTCTAGTTACATCAAAATAAAACTTGCCAGGGAATTCAGGTCACTTTTAAAAACAAAAATAAGATGGGGAAAATAAAACACAAGCCTCATTTTGAAGCAGGGCTTTTTTTATTTTTTTTTGCCTTCTACTAGAGAACCTTTGGCATTCACATTCCTCTAAAGATGGCAGAATACAGCTGTTCGGCCCTTATTTGCATCTCATATTTCACCATATGGTGACCATGTTATAAGTGTTCATAGTACAGACAAAGCTCATTTTATCTCATGTCAACCTGACCAGCATAAGAAAGGCTAAGGGATGCATAACTTTGGAGTGTTAAACGTGGTATTTGTTCAGTCATATTTTCAAAGACAAACACTTGGTCATTCTACAGCAGAAGTTCTCAGACTTTTGTACTGGTGACCCCTTTCACACAGCAAGCCTCTGAGTGCAGACCTCCCTTTATACATTAAAAACACTTTTTTATATATCTAATGCCATTATAAATGCTGGAAGCCAAGTAGGGTTTGGGGTGGAGGTGACAGCTTGCAACCCCCCATGTAATAACTGCATGACCCCCTGAGAGGTCCCAACCCCCAGTTTGAGAACCCCTGGTCTACAGTTTTGTTTACATAACAAGACAGACAGAGATTTTCTTCTGAGAGCTCTGTTCCCCCAAGCAACAGGAAATGCTAAATTTTTTTCAGGCAGGAAATGCTTGCTTTCTTGGTGACTAATCCCATTAACAATGTGTCTAGAGCATGACGTGGTATACAATATCATGCAGGTATGCATTCTTTTGCATCAAAAGAACTAGTACTGTCACGAGAGGAACTCAAATCCATGACATACGCTATTAATGACATTATACTGAACAAACCAATTCCCTTCTTTAAACAACATCAATCAGGTTCAAAAAAGATTATATTTTTTGCAATATGCATTTTCCCCCACTTTCAGGTGAGATTTCCTTGAACATCACTATGTAAAAAAGAGCAGCTTCCTACCCCAACAGATCTGGTCCCTCTGTATTCCTATGTGCTTAAGTGATAAACTTTGTACCACTTTTAAATCCTCTTAAAACTGCAAACCCAAGACAGCTATGGGAGGTTGGTTTTATGCTACCTTGCAAATCCTCTACAGATTTAAAAAAATTATCCAAATGCAGGGCCAGATTCTATCTGTATTCACATCTGCACAACTCCACTGAAAACAAGACTTGCATGGGCGTAACTGAAGGCAGAATTTGGTCTACAGAATTTTTACTACTGGCGATATAGCATGAACCAGAAAGAATCTAACTGAACGTGCAGATTTTAGGCTCACTTTGCAGGACTGGCAATTAGAAAAACAACTTTTTCTTGTAAACTCAAGTACTCAACAAGTTTGTCCTGGAGTCATTGAGAGAGATGGTCAACATGGAACCTCACAATGCAATTTTTAGAGTTACTTTTCAGGGATAACCTCATTTTAAAGAAATGAAAGGGTAAAAGAGCCTTCAAGTATAAAATGCAGACTTTTATACCAGGTTAGTAAGGATATTTTAACTAAAATCAAACTTCTGAGGAATCTATTTACACATAATTCCAGTGGTCTAGAAAGGTCGAATGAAGCAAACGTTAAAGCCTTATCATTTCCCCATAAACTATTAAAGTGAGGAAGACTGTGTCCCCATATAATACATGATTGAAATTCTACTTATATCTTTGCTACTTTTAGAGAGTTATTTTTAATACAGATACACACAATGTGCTATTGTGATTCTCTAAGGTGACACCATTAGGTGTTTTATCATATTAGGTTTTGTATTAACAATTTAAAAGGAAAACACTAATATTAATTTAAAACGTTAAATATATTATAGGCAGAGCAGGTACTATCACCTGTTAAGGTTGCCTGATATCCCCATTATAAAATCCTGTTTTCAATTGTTTATAATTTTGCTGAATTTTAGCTATCCAGGCTGACATTCTAGATGCCACATGGCCTCAAGTGTTGATTGTTTGTTTGTTTTTTAATTTCAGCAAAAACGATTCAGCTGTTTCTGAGAAGGAGACTAGTGAAAAATACATTGCTTTGCCCATGTTAAAAAGTCCTGGTGACTTTTTCTTTGAAAAGCCCACTCCACATTGGTTTGAAGCAGAGAGCTGACATTGGTAGGGGTGGGACCTTGTGTCAGGGAAGTGCATTTTGACATACCTGTGAAAATCTGCCCAAATTCAGCCTGCTTATAATTCTTTGAAAAATTGCTTGCTCATCACTTTTAGTAGCTAAAATCTCTTAAGGTTCCCTCTTTACCGTGCAAGCTTGAGGCTCTTACAGCTCCTACCATTAACCAGAATGTTCATGTGCTACCTCCACAGAGTAACTGAGTGTGCTCCATCCCTTCATGGTTCCTATATTTGACCTTTACTTCAATGGGCCTGCTCATGTGAATGAGCTACTAATATGCACAAGTGTTTGCAGGATCAGGTCTCATATTAGGGCTGGAAGATAGTGCTATCTGAGATGCTGCAGTTATGTAAAAACTGAAATCTGTTGGAAAAAGTTAGCTGCTTAAGAAAATAATCTGAATTGTTGCTTTCTTCTGTCCAGAAAATGGCATGGCTTTCCTGTGTAGTCTGAAACATCCAGTCTACATGTTGTGACTCAAGACGCAAATGCCAAAAACACCCAGATGTAATATCTCAAAGATTTAGCTGGATTCCATGTAAACTTCCAGAATATGAAGCAGTTCTAAATCAACTGCTATGCCAAAGTTAAAATTTTAACAATATATGGTATCCAGACTGTCCAATGTATATGCTTTGCAGTCCTCTCAACTACATGTGCTCTGCCCCAAGAGAAAAACATAAATATACAGCCAGTCTTGAAAAAATTTGAACATAAACATGCTGCAGAGTTCATATATGGAAATATGGATTTAAGAATCACACGTGCTTCATCCTAGCTGCAATGCACAACTGGAATCAACTGAGAACTGATCATGGCTATGCATTAGAATGGTGCACACCCAGCAGCATTCAAGGAACAATGTATGTTAATCCTGTGTATTAAGGTTATTGTCCAACAGCACCTTATCATATAAAAAAACCTGAACTAATCCATTTTTAAAGGACATGATTGAAAACCACTTTTTAGCCTAAGACTAAACCTCTGAACTGACCAACCACAAGTTTGCCTTCTAATTTTTGTTGTGTATTCAAAGCACAATTAACATTAAATATTTCATTTACATCTTTCAAGCAATTTCTTACCTCAGGCCCAGGAGGACCAGATGGTCCCCGGAGTCCCGGATCTCCAATTTTTCCCTAAAAAAAATCCAAAAATTGTAACTTAGATAGCAAATTAAAACTTTACAAGCAGTAGATTTGTATTGGTTTTTGAAAGCACTTAAAAACATCAAAATATCAAATAAAATGCTTAGCTGAATTTTCAGTTAAATAGGATTAATTTTTATACAGCTTCTTTCTCTATTTAATTAAGTCTAGTTATCCATTACTGGAATTTTTAATGAGTCCCTCTTGCAGCTGCAATAATAAAAACATAAGTCATTTATAGATATTTAATTTTGATATAATTCCTACCACCACTCATTATTAAATATGTATGTGAGTATTCATATAATGAAAAAATATTTCTTATACCTGTGTGCATATTATACATACACAAGAATATGAGGGTTACAAAACTAAGTTCATATAGTAGCCACTGGTAGCAGGATCTGGTCCAACTACATATCTTGGTGGTTCCGCTATACAAGATTTACTTACACACAAATTTTTAAAATTGCATGACCTTATTTTTCTAAATCTTGATCTCCTTTTCCCCATTTCTTTCCCTCTGTTTGCTGCTGCTGCTGAATGAGGTGTGTCTAAAATTTAGGGCCTTCATCCTATAAACGTGTTTAATGTCACTGAGGTTTGCAAAGTTAAGCATGTGTTTGCTTCCAATACTTTAATTTAACAAAGTACTTAAACATCTGGTTATTTTAAGTTATTCAGCAAAGGGCATAAGCACATGCTTAACTTTACATTTAATGGGACTACCCTCACTGCATAAAGTTAAGCATGTGTGACCAAGACTCTAGATTATGAGTTCCCCAAGGTAAGGAAAAGTGGCCTTTTTGTTTTTTTTTATTGCTCTGTAAATTGCCTACCGCATTATGGGTGTTAAATAGCAATAGCATCATCATGATTCAAACTGTGCATAGGAAAGCTCCAACTCCTCTGACAAGTTCTAGTAACATATTAAGTGGGCTGGTTGTGTTTGCCACTATGAATTATACAGAAAGTCAGTCTGGTCATGGGGAAAAAAGAGCAGAAGTCTCAAATTTTTGGTAAGGAGAATTCCAAGACCCAACAGTTGCATTATTACAATCAAAATATCCTTTATTCTACTGCTGAAATCATTTTAAGTGCTCTCCAGTACCAGCCACTGCAGTTCTGTGGCATCAGCAGTGCAAAAAGGCAGGTAAAAGACTGGCAATACTACATCCTCTTCAGCGCTGCTTCCTTGTTACAGTGTCTTCTATGGCAGAAGGAGCAGCATTATGGCAGAGTTGTCAAAAAGCAATTCACAAGCACACAGGCTTAATCATAAGCCAACAGAACTTCTAAGACTGAATTCAAGTCTTACTTTATTTGTATTTTGGGGTAAGTGATTTATTATTATGGTGATGATTAAGTGAGCCCTAAATACTCAAGTGGCCTTCTACACTTCATGGGAAATCTGAACTAGCAGATTAATGACTGAGCAGCAAAATGCCTTCTTATGGACCAGAATCTGTTCTCAGTTACACCGGTTATATAACTCTCTTGACCCCAACAGCATTAACTCCCAATTTACACCAATGCTAGTGAGATCAGAATTGTTCCTCAAAGCAGCTGGATTGCCTGAATGATACAAACAAGTATCAACCCACATGCCACATACTGACGTAACCAGAGTAAACAAAATAAGTGTTCAAACCTACAGGAGGCCCTGGCTTTCCTCTGATTCCTGCTGGTCCTGGCAAACCAACAGAACCCTTAAGGGGGAAAAAAAAGCTATTAAATATTGTTGTTGAAAGTTATTTGTAACATTGCATGCAGTAAAAAACTGCTTATACCTTCCCACTTGTGCAAAATTAATTAAATATCAGCTCAACACTCAGACCAAATTTAAAATTCGTTGAGCGGTTCTGAATCAAACTCTTCCATTCATGTTACTGCAAAATAATTCAGTTAGTTTACACTATTTTAATTAGTTGTACTGCAATAACAACATACCAGTTTAGAATTTTTATAAAAACAATCTTTTGTGTAATTTAGGAGTTATGGATTACCTACCAAAGATTCCATTACTCACATAGGTACGAAAAGCTTGTTTATAAACCATTTTCATTATATCCCAGGGCATTAGGTCTGTTTTGAGCAGGGGATTGGACTAGATGGCCTCCTGAGGTCCCTTCCAACCCTGATATTCTACGATTCTATGATCCTGGGCTGTCTGATAACACATTTTTGCCTGGCTGCTGACCACAGTTTTCAGGTTTTTTGGGTCAGATAAAACTTTAGGCTCCACCCCAGGAGGCTCCTTGGCTTCTATTGCAAATGACCTGTATAACAAGCTCTCAGTGAGTTTTGGTGGGAATTAGACTGCTCTGTCCTCCCTCTTCTTACAGCATGTTTTCTGACATGCCTAAGTGCACACATGGCAGCCAGAATTTGACTCATACATTTTACATGCCTTTGATCATTATTTTCATAAATAAATAAATTTTAAAATAATGGTATAGAAAATAAAATAGTGCTGGGGTATTCAACTGATATTGCTGAATTCCATTTGATTGTACATTACTTGCTGCAATTTAAAAGAAGAAAAGGCCATTGGGATTATTAGATCAGAAGATATGTCAAAAGAGTGCTGTCTTAATTTACCTTGTCTCCTGGATAGCCCAGCTCACCCGGCTCTCCTGCAATGCCTTGTTCACCCTAAACAACATATTATTTTAAACAGACATATATATGCAGCTTAAACGGTGTATTTTTCAGACTCACAAAAGCAGAAAGATTTAAATCAATGTTCAGTATTTAAAACTATAACATGGTTTTTTGAAGGACAGAGCATAGTGAACCGCTGTACAACCCAATCCTGCAAACATCACTAACACAGCGCTTGACAGCACGATTCCTGGTAGTCAGCACTATGCACAGTAGTGTTTGTAAAATCACACCCTCAGTTTGCAATAGCTTGATAAAAAGAAAACAAAAGAGGAAAAAAATGAAAAAGGGATGCTTTGCAAAACAGATGTGAGAAAGACTGTCTACATGTAATATATCTCTATGAGAATGGAAATATTTAGATCACCTTATCACCTTTCATTCCAGGCTGCCCCATACTCCCTGGAAGACCCTATTAAAAATTAAAAAACAAACAAACAATGTTTGACTATAATTTGAAAAATAGTCAAGGCAATTGGCAAATGGTAAAGTGAGTTCTGCTTAATGCCATACCAGAGGCCCAGGAATTCCAGAAGGTCCACTCGGTCCCACAGGCCCAACACCACCCTAAAAGACAGAAAATAAGATGACTGTATTAAACTTTTACTTACAGGGGGACTGCTTCCTGAATGATTCAGGGAACGGGAAATGCCATAAAGTATCTTTTGCCTCTATGTTATTGGTTGCATTTCAGCCCAGGTTGGCAGTGACTGGAAGTGTTTTCATCTGTTTGCTGTTTGGAGATGCAAATCCACGTACTCATGGACAAGTATCCAAGTATTCTGGGATGCATTAACAGGTGTGTTGTAAACAAGACACGAGAAGTCATTCTTCCGCTTTACTCTGCGCTGGTTGGGCCTCAACTGGAGTATTGTGTCCAGTTCTGGGCACCGCATTTCAAGAAAGATGTGGAGAAATTGGAGAGGGTCCAGAGAAGAGCAACAAGAATGATTAAAGGTCTTGAGAACATGACCTATGAAGGAAGGCTGAAAGAATTGGGTTTGTTTAGTTTGGAAAAGAGAAGACTGACGGGGACATGATAGCAGTTTTCAGGTATCTAAAAGGGTGTCATCAGGAGGAGGGAGAAATCTTGTTCACCTTAGCCTCCAATGATAGAACAAGAAGCAATGGGCTTAAACTGCAGCAAGGGAGATTTAGGTTGGACATTAGGAAAAAGTTCCTAACTGTCAGAGTAGTTAAACACTGGAATAGATTGCCTAGGGAAGTTGTGGAATCTCCATCTCTGGAGGTATTTAAGAGTAGGTTAGATAAATGTCTATTAGGGATGGTCTAGACAGTATTTGGTCCTGCCATGAGGGCAGGGGACTGGACTTGACGACCTCTCGAGGTCCCTTCCAGTCCTAGAGTCTATGAGTCTATGAGTCTATCACAAAACCTCCACCATTACTAGCATCCTCTATCTCAGCAGAAGCACCATGAACTAAACTACCCTCTCATTCCTAAATGTCATGCACACCGAAGAGGATAGATGCATATCTGGTGGGGGAGTGTGAGAAAGCTTGCACTTGTTATGTAACTGCAGTCTGTAACTTCAGTCCATGCTGGGACTGCCAAATCCAGCCCTTTTCTGTCAGCACCAAATTTTATTTAAATGAATTATTCTGCTTTGAAATATGACACTTGTAAAGAAATCTCAGTGATTTCCATATCAAGTATACCCAATATACAATGAAAAGATGCATTTTTCCTAAGTACTGGCTGTGCACATTTAGCCTAAACTCTAGCAGCCAAGCTGGGTTCTTTCATTCTCATGCATCTTCACCAGTAAATAAAGGTTAACTATATCAAATTAATTACCAGACTACTCCTCTAGGTGATTTAAACTTGCACTTCCACTACTAGATGCTTCAAGAGAAGAAACAGAGAAAAAATTAAAGGTAAAACTAAAAGAATCAACAGTATATTCATGCATGATGGTTAGATGAACATGAGAAATGATCTGATAATGGCTACAACCATCAATACAGGGAAAAATGCTTTTCTGTTTCCTGCCATTGATTCTACAATTTGAAAAGAAAATGGCAAAATGATTGTCCTAGTTGCTGTAGATGCCATCTAAGAATGCAAAGAAAAGTATGAGGATGAGGTCTTTCATCATTTGCTGAGATAACGGAAATAGCAGAGAAGATGAGAGAGCTTCCCAGGTGCAGCCTCCTGCACTTCTGATATATTCAGTACTTAAAACAGCCCTATAACACATTTTGAAAGTTCAAAAATCCTTCTGCAGCCACCAACAGCCTCATGGTTAGTTGACTGAAAAAGGAAGATTGACGACTCAGCTTCCCAATGATGCCTGCCTGGTAAAATTATCAGGAAAACTGTCTCTCTACCTCTGCATCCAGCTTCCATGAGTGCTTAGAAGTATTGCTTTGCCATGGTCGCTGCTGCCAAGAGGACTGAGTTCTTGACTGAAGTGTGCTGCTTTTGCTGTGGATATTGCATCAAGGCAAACTAATTTAAGCTGCCTTAGTGGTCCTATAAATATTCATTGAGAATAAGAAAGGCATTGACTGAAAAAACAGAATTTCACACATGGGATTCTGAAGAGAGACGTCACACTTTCCAAAGTAACAGAAGGAGGTTTCAGATGGGTTTGACAGATCACTGTTTGATGACACTAACGTCACAGTCTCCATGGGAATGTGGCTTGACCTAGTTAACAGCAAAGAACTAGAACTATACAAAAATAAAACAGAAAAATTATTCAGAGAAACTATAGACCCTTTGCATTATTTAGGTACCATGACTGATCCCAGATACAAAGCTTATAGATTGAGTCTAGAACAGGAAGAAGTAGAAACAGTCCGATGCAATTTAAATCTGAATTCCTTCCTACTCTTCTAGCACTTAAAATTGAAGATACAGTTTCTCCAACAACAATATATTGCGAAGGAGATTGTCTCAGTTTGTTGTACCAAGATGGTGTGAACCTGTGGAAATAAAATCACAGGTAATAGAACTGAATTAATAATTTTGTCATTTTTTTTAAATTGCCAGCATCAATTGAGTGTGTATTAGCACTTACTTGTTGGTTTGGCTGAAAAATCGTAATAGGCGCTGAATGAGCAAACAGCAGATCAATATCAGGCAAAATAAAAGAGAAGTCTAATTACACAGTAGAGTGATGACTCTATTGTGTTCATTTGTTTTACCTACAGAAATGCAAGCTTTTCATTTAAGACAACACATGCACCTTGTGATGCCTGAAGAATAAACATACTTATTATGTGAATCACCTAGTATGTGATTCACATGGTTTATTTCACAAAAAACATTCACTGTGTTTTGGATTTTTTTTAAATGTTGGGGAAATATTATAACAGTCCTAGTCAGTGTCACATGCAGACCAACTGTCTTCAAATTACACCCTCAGTGACACATGCAACCTCATTGACATCAGTAGGTTTGCATAGGTGTAGCTGAATGGAACTTCATAAACAGTTCTGATGGGGATGCACAAGTAGGCATAAAAACTCACTCCTGGTGTGTTGGCTCCAGAGAGCTAACAGAAGTGAAAAAGCAAATACAAACTTATTTTTGTCAGCAGATAAGCCTCTGCATACATCTGTTAAGCTGTTACTTTTCAGACAGAACCACACTTTAAGTCTGAAGAAATATATACACTAAGGCAGGTCTTCACTACCCGCCGGATCAGGTAGACGTGAATAAATCGATCCTCGAATGCGCTCCCTGTCAACTCTGGAACTCCAGCTCACGAGAGGAGGAAGTGGAGTCAACGGGGAAGTGGCAGCGGTCAACTTGCTACCGTCCTCACGGCCAGGTAAGTCGACCTTAGATACGCCGACTTCAGCTATGCTATATATAAGCCCAGTGTAGACCAGGGCTTATATATAATTGCAATTTTTCCCATTAGAATAGTGCTTGTAATGCTCTAATCGTGATAGCCAACATTTACGTGTTTCATGAGAAAGAATGAGGAACGTATGCTTCTATCTCATTACTAAAAGGTTGAAAATGAGAAAAAATTCAGTTTCCAGAATGTTGAGTATAAAACTATATGTGACATGAGGGAGGAAAAGAGTAATTTGTCCCAGCTTGTTAAAAAAGGAAAAAGATATGTTAATTCATCATTTCTGTTATTTCTGAATAGAAAAGCTGTGCTCTGATAATTACAGTAGCAAGTTTATTCAGAGTCTACATCTTTCTAAGGCTCATAGCCTTGTAATTAATGACAGATAGAATCATGCAGACAACCAGAATTCGGAACTTGGCAATAGTTTTGACACTTCCAAAGAAACAATAGCAGGAAGTGTTTACAAATGTCTTGAAATCAACTCTCCCCAGCTGCTTGCTTTACCATCACTTCTATGAACAAACAGAATAATGTACATAGTTCTCATCTTGCACATACTGTAATTAGATTAAACACATTACTTGATTTATTACTGACAGCTTCAGCTAGAATTAATGTTGCATTGGTATCCGCTGTACTACATTGCAACACGTCATGACATAATGTAATATAACAAACATTAAATGCCTTGGGACAAATGCTCAGGTCTTTATTTTTTAACTCAGTCCTCAAAGCAAATGGGAGTATGCCTGAACAGTGTCTGAGTTAAAAAGTGAGGGTCAGATGGCAGCCTTTAAGCCATAAATTACATTCAGGGTGTGGGTGCAGTATAGGAGGAGAGTCAGCCTTCTACCATCCCTTTAAAGGAGCACAGTCCCTTGTAAATACACCTTTAAAAAACAAACTGTAGCCTTGAGGATTCCCTGTGCTACTAGGAGCACCTTGAAATACAGCACTGAGACTTGATATTGAGGTACAATGAGCTTTATGCCAGCACTGCCTGACTATCCACACAGCATCGACTATGATAGATCTCAAAGTTCTTTCCTATAATGCAATGAGCTTATTTAAAAGCCTGCGATAGATTCCCCAGGGCCATCTGTTCTAAAGTTGTTCCAAAGCCCTGTTCAGAAATCTGGAGGGAATGTCACCACCCGAGGCCTGTTATCTACCCGGGAGGATTAATTTCCAAAAGAAGCAGATTTTCCAACACAGCCCTGGTTCAAATTTCTGTTGGAGGAAGGTAGCTTTGAAATCCACCAGAATGTTCACAGGATCCTATCCAGCTGCAATGAGGATGCACCACATCACTTCCCTTCCCACTACCTTGACTAGTTCATTACCTTTTGGGGAAGCAATAGCTCCCTATCATAAGCAGGATATATATCCTTTTGCACACATGTTTTGTCTGCACATTTGCCACACACAAGACTAAACTCAATGGAGACCATAGTTGGGATATAGTTAGGATATAGTTGGGACTCAACTATATCCTACTTCAAATGAAAGTTCATATGACCCCTACTGAGAAGAAACAAAACTACCCAATTTTTTTTTTTTTACATCTTTAAAGCTTAAAATCTGGAAGCAATCAGAGCTTTCCTAACTAAAACTGTTAACAGGCCACATTCCCCCACATAATTATGTACCATTAATATACTTGGGTAACTGATCCTACCAGAGCTGATGCCAGGATTCGAACCCAAGTCCTTCACTGTTAAAAAGCATTAGATGCTATTTCTTGAGCTAGCAGTTCTCAAACTTCATTGCACTGTGACCCACTTCTGACAACAGACATTTCTGCATAACCTCAGGAGGGGAGACCAAAGCCTGAGTCTGCCCGAGCCCTGCCACCCTGGGTGGGGAGGCTAAAGCCAAAGTCTGAGCCCCACTTCCCTGGGTGGGGTGGGGAAGGGCAAAGCCCAAAGGCATCAGCCCTGGCTGGGGGCTTGTAACCTAAGCCGGGGGCTTGTAACCTAAGCCACATTGCCCAGGACTGAAGCTGAAGCTTGGCCCCACTGCCCTCAGGCTTCAGCCCTGGGCATCAGGGCTCGGACTTTGGCTTTGGCCTCAAGCAGTGAGGCTTGGGCTTTGGTCCCAGGCTCCAGCAAGTCTAATGCCACTTTGGGGTCCCAACCCACAGTTTGCGAACTACTGAAGGAATAAGTACATTAGCTGAAAGCATAATCTCTTGTCTGGGCCAGCTACTAGAGGAGGACAAAGACATAAGAATGGCCATACTGGGTCAGACCAAAGGTCCATCTAGCCCGGTATCCTGTCTTCCGACAGTGACCAACGCCAGGTGCCCCAGGTGGAATGAATAGAACAGGTAATCACCACGTGATCCATTCCCTGTCACTCATTCCCAGCTTCTGGCAAACAGACACCATCCCTGCCCATCCTGGCTAATAGCCATTGATGGACCTATCCTCCATGAATTTATCTAGTTCTTTTTTGAACCCTGTTATAGTTTTGGCCTTCAGTACACAGTTCTCTTACTATGTGTTTTAATTTGGGGGTATACATTTAAGTTGAACCTCTATTATGGTGTCTTTAAAAAGTTTCCATTCAGCTTTCAGGGATTTTACTTTTGGTGTTGTAGCTTTTAATTTCTGTTTAATTAACCTCTTCATTGTTGTGTGGCTCCCCTTTCTGAAATGAAATGCTACAGTACTGGGCGACTGTGGTGTTTTCCCTACCACAGGGATGTTAAATTTAATTATATTATGGTCACTATTACCAAGTGGTCCAGCTATATTCACCTCTTGGACCTGATCCTGTGCTCCACTTAGGACTAAATCAAGAATTGCCTCTCCTCTTGTGGGTTCCATGACAAGCTGCTCCAAGAAGCAGTCATTTAAGGTGTCAAGAAACTTTATGTCTGCATGCCTTCCTGAGGTGATATGTACCCAGTCAATATGGGGATAGCTGAAATCCCTCATTATTTTTGAGTTTTTTATTTTAATAACTCTGCGCATGGAACTGAAAGCATTTCAGAGAATGCTACCATGGAGCTCCTGGACTTTAATCTCTTACCTAGCAGCTTAAATTTGGCCTCCAGGATCTCTCTCTCTCCTATCCTTCCCTGTGTCATTGGACACATGTTCCAAGATGGGGTTATATTTGTATAACTAGGATTTGGCCACATCTGCATTATATGCATTATCATCGGCAGTGCAGCTTAATTATCATCTGGTCATCCAGGTGATGACTTATTGTAAAAAGTCACTTACTAATAGCATATATAGAAATAGAACATTTTGAAGGGGACACAGGAAACAGCACTGTGAGATTCTGCTTTTAGACCTATTTAAGGCATGTTTAGTTTTGAGAAATGAAGACTGAAATGACAACCTGATAACAGTCCAAATACATTGAAGGCTGTTATAAAGAAAAATGTGATCAATTGTCTTCCATGTCCACTGAAGGTATGACAAGAAGTAATTGGCTAGAAATGCAGCCAGGGCAATTTTTTTCTTTTTTTTTTTTTTTTTTTAGATATTAGGAAAAGCTTTCAAACTATATGGATAGTGAAACACTGGAACAGATTACTAAGAGAGGTTGTGGAATCCTTATCATTGAAGGTTTTTAAAAACAGGTTAGACAAACACCTGTCATGGATGGGCCAGGTCCTGATTCAGTATAGGGGGGGGTGGAATAGGTCAGTTTTTGTTACCCTTTTCAGACGTCTGATCTCTCTTGCACTCCCCCATGTTACACCTCACGTCAAAATTACTTGCTTACAAAATTAGACATAAAATACAAATGTGTCACAGCACACTAGTATTGAAACATTACTTACTTTCTCATTTTTCCATATAATTTATAAAATCAATTGGAATATAAATATTGTACTTACATTTCAGTGTATTCTATATAGAGCAGTATAGACAAGTACCTTTCTGTATGAAATTTTAGTTTGTACTGACTTCACTAGTGCATTTTCTGTAGCCTGTTGTAAAACTAGGCAAATATCTAGATGAATTGATGTACCCCCCTGGAGACCTCTGCATACCCCCAGGTGTACCCCTGGTTGAGAACCATTGGAATAGGTGACCTCTCAAGCCCCAGCCCAGCCCTATATTTCTATAATTCTATATCGGGCCAAATTCTGCCCTGAACACAATGGATCAACAACAGCAATGAAGTGGGACTATACACCTTAACTATATTGTATAAAATATTGCACCTAACAGCAAAGTCAAAATGAATTAGAGGGAATAAACTGGCAAGCTGAGTTGTTTCAAACAAAAGTTCTGATCTGCTGAGACTGGGTTTATGTTATTAAGTATACAAATGTTCAAACTCGAATGATGGAAGAGCAATGCTGTAAAATTATTTTATTAGAATGACCAGAGCAGTTCATTAAACTAAGGTTAGATTTAAATAACAACTCCAGAATCTCTTCGTTTTGAGATTTATTATTAGGATTCTGGACACAGAGACAAAATGTAAATATTTTAAAGAAGTTCGAATAAATGGGAAAAAGTTATACTCACTCTCAGCCCAGGAAATCCAGGAGGCCCAATGCCACCAACAGCTCCCTTTAAAGAAAAAGTGAATATGGAACAATCAGAACTTTAATATTTTAATACACCCCCACAGGTAATCAAAGATGAGCTGCAAAGAAAAAGAAATTGGAATTCTGACCTCTCTCTGATGTATAAATAGGGCCTGAAAGATGACCGACTAACATTATGCATAAAAAATGTATGTGCTAAAAGCCCCTTTATCAAGGAAAGAGAACCCATAATAAACATGACGTGAGAAATGAAATCCTGCCTTTAAAACCAGGGAAGATCAGACTTGATATTCCTGCTATTTTAACGGGGAAAAACAAAAGAGGGAATGGGAAACTATTTTTTTTTTTGTGGGAGGGGAGACACAACTTTTATCAGGCTCCTTTTATCTATAACAAGGAAGCCAAAAAAGGCCCAAGCTCCATATAAAAATGAATTTCTTTGCAGACTGCTCTGAAAAGCAATGCTCTCTTTATGGGCAATTGTTTATGTATATCTAAAGCTGATTCCAGTTTTAGTGCACATCTGAAGTGAACAGAGAGTTCATTATAATGATTCCTTCTTTCACAGCTGAAGAATATTTTTTAATAAGTTTCAGAAAATAAATTACTTCAAACTTTTTTAGCAATTTTAACAAACTACTGGCTCTTTCCCACCCAGATTAAACTCTATGGCGGCAGAACCTCAAAGGTGCTACGAACCTTATGGGTTACCCAGCCTCAAAGATTGCAATCTCTATGCTCTCCCCCTTTAGCCACCCAGGTCTGCCTCCTTCCAGGCTCAGACTCTATGCAGTTGAATTACCATAAGGCCAGTCAGATGATAGAAATATGTCAGGGGCTCAGTGCAGCCTTCCACATCCTAATGTTGGAGGTGGGGAGTATGAAAGCAAATCTGGGCCCACTGTGAAGCTATTGTTTGGGCTTTCCAGCTGTGAGACCAAAAGATTTAGAAGGTAACTTCCTCCTTCTCTGCCAGCCACCCATCCACCAACCCCAAACACCTCTGCCGAACCAGCTGGGAGGGTTCTATTCTGCACGGGCTGTGGATGGGGAATGTAACATGTACATGATTAAAGGCTAGGGAGGGAAGCATGAAAACAGGGATGGAATAATCCTGGTAAACAGAAGCAGGCTGGGATGTGGAGAGTATGATTTGTCCCAGCCAGAGCTGAGATAACGGGGGAGACTTCCTGAGTCTCCAGGGACTTCTAGCTCTTATTACCACAGAACTCCCAGGCAGCATGCAGTAGCTCCTGCTCCACATCATCAGCTCTAGAGTACGCTCAGTGAATATCACATTATATTTGCAACCTGACCTCCAGCCCCCTGCAGCTGCAGACTTGGCACCTTGCCTGAACCAGCCCTGCAGGGTGGGTTTTTTGCTGGCTATTTGAGGAGACTGTGATATCCGCAGCTGTCTTGCTAGATTAGAAGAAATTCATTTTCAAATGTGTGGTGCTAAAATGCAGTTCTTTGTAATGTTTAAGTCTGCAATTAAGGACCTAGCCTTGCTGAGTTTGTCTCTATTAAAGTGTTGCTCTTCCCCTTCAGTTCTGGTGGAAAGAACGCATCTGCTTTAGAGAGGGGCAGAACGAACTGACCCTGGTGTATAATTTGTACAGCAGTTGGTTACACTAATAAAGCCCTTTGAGTTCTTTCAAGATGAAAAGTGCCACAGAAGAGAAAGATATTATATTACCAAACCCCTTGGTGAGCTTCATTCCAGAGATCTGAAATGCCGAATACATTTACTGCGTGCCAAAATCCTGGTGCCACTGGGCAATCAAGGCACCAGCAAAACTTTAAAGAGTTTCCAGGTGGTGCAGCAGAGGAAGGGTCATCCTCAGAGATTTTGTTACAGTTCCCTGGTTCTTCGCCCAGCTCCTGGTCCCCATCCAGGTTAGAGTAACCCGTAGGCACTAACTGCCCATCTTTCCCAAGGGAACATCCATCAGCAGAGAACAGCTGCAATCTGGCCACTCCTACTACTTGTTCTTTGTGTCCAGGGCCGGCTCCAGGGGTTTTGCTGCCCCAAGCAGCAAAAAAAAAAAAAAAAGGAGTGATCGCGATTTGCGGCAATTCAGCGGGAGGGCCTTCGCTCCAAGCAGGAGTGAGGGACCCTCCGCTGAATTGCCGCCGAATACCTGAAAGTGCTGCCCCGCTCCAGAGCTGCTGCCCCAAGCACCTGCTTGATAAGCTAGTACCTGGAGCTGGCCCTGACTGCGTCAGGGACCATGGGAAGAGTGGTGGAGGAACTAGCTCTACATCTATGGTGGGCTCCTCCAAGCCAGGGGAATCCACAGCTAAGAGCTGCAGCCAGAGTCAACTAAGAACCGGACAAGAGAGAGAAGCTCCTTTGAAGTCAGTACTGAAACAATGACATGATGACTGTCACATGTTTTGATTACTGCATCACCAGAGCACTTTATTCTGAAAAGGTGTTGCCAAAGAAAGAGCAGCTGCCCTACAGGTCCAGAAGCTTATTCAGTAACAGTTCAAAGGTTAAAGCTAGTAAATATCTGAACATACTAAAGCCAGCTTCCTGAGAAACAACTTCAGAATATCCCCTTTTTAAGAGACCCTGGAACTGCAGTTTACTCATATCAGTGCAAAGTCATGCCCTAGGGCCCTAGTCACTAAGGATTTTAGCAAGAATGCAGATTTCTTTAGTTAGCCCTAAACAGGCAAGAATTTGATCCTGAAAGGTGCTGAGCACATTCAGCAGCTTTCAAAAACTCTCTTGCTTACCTTCAATGTAAAATCAAGAGCAATAGCAAATTTCTAGTGAACTTCATTGAATCTCTCCTTCTTTTCAAGGGGTTTGTTTGGTTTTTGGACAGGTTTTATCATGGACACATTTTAATACCATCACATTGTAAATTGCAAAGTCACACACACAGTCTGATACTTACAGGACTCCCATCTGCGCCAGGGGGGCCTCTGTTTCCAAAGTCACCTGGAAAACCCTGGTAACAAGAGAGAGGTAACACTGTTAGAATCACAGCACACACCAGATATTATTTACACATTACACTTGGAAATGTGTACAAATGTGTAAGAAATTTGGCAAGAACGAATGACTTGTCCTTTCTTATCCAAAGCTTGGAGGTTCTAAAAGAAGCTTACCGGAGTAAGAATTTCTATGGAATTTGGACATCACTGAATTTCTATGGAATTTGGACATCTAATTCCCATAGGTCCCTTTGAAAGCCCCAGCCCAAATTGATCAAAGGTACTAGAAAGTAAGATGATATTAGCAAGAAGGGGGGAAAATAAACGATTTCAGCTGCAGAATTCAAAACACACTTCATTGTCTTACTCCAAAATCCCATCCAGGAAAGATGTGAGAAGATTTTTTGGATGACATTTTGAGTTGCAAAAATATGACATTATCCTCTTACTGAGCCCTTATTAGGTCAATACTACGCAAGTGCCCATTGGAATGTTTCTTTGGGGTCTTCTGATACCCAGTTCCATGCCTTTACTACAAGATCACATCTTCCCCATGCCCTATAGTATTTACCTAATCCTGTTTTTTAATATTTATGGATGAAAATTCAATATGACAAATGTGCAATAAAATCAATGAACAATATGAGGGACTCAGCACTGCTCAGAATTAGACCTTCATTTTCTAACCATTCTGAATGCAAAGTTATCCTTGCCAATGTAAACTAATGCATGCTTGCCTGGTTGAATCTGCAGCTAGAGACTGAAACAACAGCACCAAATGAGGTATGAATTTCCTCAATCATCTTAGCGGAGTGTTGACTTCAGAGTTTAGTTATCGGGTGGTGCTATGTAGTCACCAGATGCACCTGGAATCTGACTGGACAAGTGAAATTTCAATTTTGAGCCAAAATTAGCATTGTTGCCTGGGGCTGCAGGACTTGTAGTCCTGCCTTCCTGAAATCATGGTCTTTCTCGCTCCCTATTAAGGATCCTATTTTACTTCCCCAGCTGTTGCCTCTGGAAAGGAAGCACGAATTGACTGAATTATTTTAATTCCTAATGATTTAATATCCCTATCAAATGCTCACTAACCAACTGGAAGAGCCACATGTCAGAGAGAGTGGATTCAGTGCTGTGGTGCACAAAAGTTAATGCCCACAAGAGCAGCATAATTCTGTTGTAAACAAGAGCACAAAAAAATGTAGCGATCAATGCCAATATATTAAGTTGGAGGGAAGGTGTGTAGTGGAGAACTGTGCAGAGCACTGCTAGAACCAGTCTGATTTAACACATTTCTTAATAACCTAGAAGAGGTAGTAAAATAGCACACCAATGAAATTTGCAGATGATACTAAATTGGGAGGGGATTCTGCTTGGAAAAATGCAAGCTAATACAGCCAAGAAAAAAAAACTTAAATATACATAGTATGGGAATAAAATATCTTGCAAGCACCAGGGCTGTAAGAGAGCCAAGAATGATCCTGGACACATGAGCTTGTGATACAGCTGTAAAATTCCAGTGCAATTTTCTGCTACATTTGCCAAGACATCCTAAAAGTAGGCAACATGGTATTTGAATGGACAGTTCATAGTTGCTAGCATAGTATTTTTAGACTGTAATAGAGGACACAGTTTGCTATGTTTCCTTTCCACCCTCACAGGTATTTCAGACAGTGGATTAACACAATTTATGGACTTCCTGGCCATCCCTCCACAATTGCTCTGATCCATCCCTACCTTTCTCAGTGCATTCTCATAGGGTTTGTCTTGTTCATACTGCAACTTCAGCAACATGATTTAGCTCAAGTAATTCAAGTTCACTAACACAACTGTAAATTCTAGTGTACTGTAGATATTCCACAATAGTTTGTTCCAGGAGGTAAACATTTGTTCCTAGTCATGGTTCACCCTAGGTCAGTGGTTCTCAACCTATTTACTATTGTGGGCCGCATATGTGGCCCACAATATGTTATGTGGGTCGCATCCAGTACTACCTGTATGGCCCTGAGGATGTCACATTGGCCACAGCTGTGTGCTGACTGGGCCACAGGTTGAGAACTACTGCCCTAGGCTGAGCCCCAGGGTAAGCTAGGATCCAGAACATACTTTTGGGAGTGTTTGCATGAAGATTTACAAATAATTGCGAGTGTGCATGTTAGAATTCACAACTAGTTAACTCACATTAATTGGAACCACCCTTCCATTCCCACAGACTGGAGGGAGCAGTTTCTTTCATCCTGCATGTAATTATCCCATAAACATTACCTTTTCTGCTCTCAGGTGTTTTCAAGGTTATAGTTTTCTCTCTGTATAGGTGCAAGAGTAGGTTAAGTTACTAACCTTTCACCTTCAGCGGGCCATGCTCAGAAGTGCCTCAGGTCACACATACTATTAGTTTACCCCTTTCAACCTTCCTTTGTTAGGTTGTCTAGCTCATGATTTAACAGAGCTAAATATCTTTAGTTAAAAGCTGGGAAGGGGGAGGGGGTGCCTAACAATGGATAAAGAGGGACCACAGACCAGGAATTGAAAGGAACCTTAACAGTTGCAATGGGGAGATGGGAAGTTTGCCCTGTAATGCAAAATACCTCTGGATTTCTCAGCCATGCTTTTCTTTAATCAGAACTATTGGTCTTTTACCTTGGTGTCATCATAAGAACTGGAGTTTAACTAAATAATAAGGGAAAATTATCTTGTGTAACTCTCCTCTCCTCCACAACCATTGAACTAGAGTTGTTCCAGCTAGTTTTGTTTTGTCTTGTATTGTGTGGTTTGGTCTTATTTACTTATACTTTGTCTTGTTCTTTTCAGTTTTGTCTTATTTTGTTCCAGTAAGTTTTTATTGTGGACAAGAATAAGTCCCACTCCTATTCCTCTGTGAATGTACCGTTAATAGCCTATATAGCATCTTGCAATAAGTTACTAGGCTCATAATTCCTCATATTTTCATCATAATGTGAATTGAATTGATTTATTCATTCTAATTCATGTGCTGACTTTTGAACTGTAATCATTAAAATGAACAACATTGTATTTTTAACAGAAATAATAAAATATCAATTATGAAAAGGAGAAAGATAGGTAAGATTGAATGATGGTCGCATAGTAGATGGTTGTTTATTACAAACTGCAAGTTAGCTCACTACTTCAGCACTCCGGGGAGTAATGCTGGCCTAAAGTCTGGCTCTCCTGAAGTCAATGAGAGCTTTGCCAATGTCATCAGTGAGGCCAGGATTTCACCCAATATGTTTAAGCCCTGACAAATTACTGTCTGTGACTGCATCTGAAGTTTTAATTTGTCAGATATTCTCCAGATCAATTCTGAAACATTCTCCATGCTCTGTAGCAGCTTTGCACATTCAAAATACACAACAAATCATTCAGTCTTTTATGATTCATCCATTAAAAAACTCCATTGGATGGCTATGGTAATCTCAATATTTAATGTAAGTAAATGGAAAAAACTGGAAATTCATTACTGGACATTGTATTAAAATCCATAAAGGAAGTTAAACCATTAAAGTTCCTACAACAGTGTAAACATACCCACATCACACAGATACAATTTAATGTCCTTTGAATTTCTAGTTATATAGAGGAAGGTGGCTTATTCACAACAAAATGCAGACATGCTTAACTGACCAGGCCGTATTTACCAAAAGTGAAGCAGCAAAGGAATACTTTATAGCTGTTACCACCCTGACATCACCACTGCTGCCCTCTTTACGGGCCTTCTGCTGGGAGAGCAGAAAGCCAGCTTTCCTTAGCAGCTGACACTACAGAGAAGTTCTAATGGTGAAGGTGGCAGAGGGATGCACTGAATCAAGGCATCCCCAGGCAACATCCCTGTCCTGGCAAACACAGTTAACTTTTTGGACTACACTGACCTTCTAAGAGCCTTCTGAGGAAGCAATGTTTGTTCCTATTTTCTTCTACCTCTTCCTTTTGTCAAAGTTTCTGCCACCAAGCTCCTGAATTTTCACTGGCTGAAGCCCTCCCAAACACAGGATGACCCTGGCCCAAGGTGTTTTTTGCATTCTGTTGCAAACTAACAAACAGGGCCAATTTCTCAGAAAATTCTGCTAAATTCTGCATGTGTTAAAGCCAAAAGATAGCCCTCCAAATTGACCAGTTTTCAGCAAAAATGATTCAGGCCATTTCCAAACAACAAACAGGCCCATCTATCACACTGTGAAAATTGTATTCAATATCTGATGATGGTGCTCACAAGTGACAATTGATATACCTTAATTTTAAGGTACAAGTTTTTCATAACATAAATAGACTGTATAGCATTTATTCCTTATGTGACTGTTGATTCAGTAGAGGTTCATAATGTTAATTATTAAATATAACAGACTTTGAAATTAACTTGCAAACCTATACACTCTGGGCCAAATTTTCAATTGGACTCTGAAATTGTATTGTGAAATTTCCATGTGCAATATATCTTTTGCTTATTCAAGACCACCTTCTGGGAAGCCATAGTCAAAGGCTAATTTACTGCTCTTTTCAAAAAAAATAGCATATTTTGGGGAGGATGTGTGCCCCAATAGATGTTAAACTCCAGATGACACCAATGAAGACACATGCTTTTAAATAGAAATTAACAGTTGGATCACAAGTGAAATGGAGGAAGTAACAAGGGAATTTTTTCAATTACTAGGTCTCAGATTCAGACTGTAGGTCAGGTGTGGGCAAACTTTTTGGCCTGAGGGCCACATCTGGGTATAGAAATTGTATGGTGGGACGTGAATGCTCACAAAATTCAGGGTTGGAGTGCAGGAGGGGGTGAGGGCTCTGGAGTGGGGCCGAAATGAGGAGTTCAGGGTGTGGGGAGGGCTCTGGAGTAGGGCAGAGGGTTGGGGTGCGTGGGGGGGGGGTTAAGGCTCCAGCTGGGGGTGCATACTCTGGGGTGGGGCTGGGAATGAGGGGTTGCGGTGCAGGAGCATGCCCTGGGCTGGGACCGAGGGGTTCAGAAAGCAGGAGGGGGATCAGGGCTAGGGCAGGTGGTCGGGGCACAGGAGGGGGTCAGGGTGCAGGCTCTGGGTGGGGCTTACCTCAAGCAGTTTCTGGAAGCAGTGGCACATCCCCTCTCTGGCTCCTACACGGAGGCATGGCCAGGCAGCTCTGCACACTGCCCTATCCACAGGCGCCATCCCTGCAGCTCCCATTGGCTGCAGTTCCTGGCCAATGGGAGCTGGGGAAGTTGGCACTTGAGGCTGGGGCAGCATGCAGAATCTCCTGGCTGCCCCTACCCATAGTAGCTGGAACGGGGGATGAGCCATGAGGAGCCATGGCATGTGTGGAGCAGGGCAAGCCCCATACCCTGTCCCCAGCAAGAGCTCAAGCACCAGATTAAACTGTCTGAAGGGCCAGATCTGGCCCCAGGGCCATAGTTTGCCCACTCAGAAAAAAAGAGCAAAAGATGTTCTGGATGAGAGAAGGGGGCAGATTAACCTTAGCCATGGTGTTTTCACTGTCATCATCATGAGTTTTATAACTGATGAGAGAAGAACAATTTAGGCGCTATAAAAAAGAAAAAGCATTTCCAATCTAGGAAGAGAAAACAATCTAAAACTGAAAACATAATAATACCGTGTAGTAAATGTTTTGTTACATCAGTAATATCATCTAATATATTGCTATAACACATCCTAGAAAACAAGAACATTCATATTTTTAACAAAAACAGGTCTGCAGTATTTTCACACAGTTACAATGGACTAGACTAGCAGACAGTTGGTATAGTTTAAAAGGTCTGCTTTGTCAGTTTGAGTACTAGTTGTTGTAACTCAGGGACTGGCAACCTTTGGCATGCGGCCTGTCAGGGAAATCTGCTGGTGGGCTGGGACGGTTTGATTACCTGCAGCATCTGCAGGTTCGGCTGATTGCAGCTCCCAGTGGCTGCAGTTCACCATTTCAGGCCAATGGGAGCTGCAGGAAGCAGCAGCCAGCAGATCTTTTGGCCCGCGCCACTTCCTGCAGCTCTTATTAGCCCAGAATGGCGAACCGCAGCCAGTGGGAGCTGCAATCAGCCAAACCTGCGGAAGCTACAGGTAAACAAACCATCCTGGCCCACCAGCAGATTTCCCTGATGGGCTACATGCTAAAGGTTGCCAATCCCTGTTGTAACTAATCCTATATAGTACATTCCCAATAAAATGTGCTCAAAGTAGTATATATGAAATACTGTGCAGCATATATAACAAGACAGGTAATATAATAATATAGAAGTGGCCAGATTTCATATTACATACTTAATATGGAAAGAAATGGGACACATGCCCCTAGAATACAGAATCTTTTCTTTAAAACATACTGTACATCCAACTGATTTTAAATGCAGACAATTTCAGACGCTCTAATATTAATAATAAGGAATTCAGTCAATTGAATATTTTGTTCCATTTCAAATATGCCAAAGATAAATACTAATACACAACTAGTCTGCTAATTAGAAGCATTTTGAATCCTAAAGAGAGAATTTTCATATCAGATTTTTGCTGTAGTATATTAAATGCCATCTGGACAGTAAACAAAATGATGGGAAACACAATTATCTACCAGCATTTTAAAGCATCCCATCACTATGGTGTCTAGAGCTATGTTAAAATTTAAAAGAACTACCCTAAAAGAAGCCCCTAATCTCCACCTCTCAAGTTTTAGGCTGCTTTCCAAAATGAGATCATATCTGGGATTTGCCCTTCTTCCAAAAGTAATGGTGCAAGGCTGGCCATTCTTTCCCCTCATTGTTATTGATAGAAAGTTTGCACAAAGATGAGTCTTGCATTTCACCCTGAATTGTAAGGCTAGGATTCATCTCTCTGACACTGGGGAATTCCACAGCCAAGATTCCTTTGGTGAGAGCATGCTGCTCCAACCTCTTGAGATATTCACCCTGAGGCCATTGGGTTAGACCTGGGGAAAAAGGCATTCTATGGTCCTGATCCAACAAAGTACCCAGAGCTAAGTACCCACTGAAGTGCTTTGACGGATGAGGCCTTATAATAACTAAACCTTAGCCCAATAGGTGCCTTAAAGATGAGGACTAAGGTCTTGGAACTGATTTCAGGATCAAGAAATAGATCTGGCAATAAGCAGAAAGCCAACAGTATGTGCAGAACACTGGGCTGACGTGCTTTCATTGATCTCTGTTACTTAAACAGTGGACTGCCACATGTTAAACTATTTGAAGATGGATCTCTATGGTCAAGAGTCCTCATGAGAGAGGGATGGGTGCAATACATGACTAGCTGAAGATGTAAAATTAATTTCTCATGACTTCAGCTACTTGTGTAGCTAGGAGCAGTCCAGTGGGATCTAGACGTCATACCACCTTGAGAACCAGAAGTCAGGTGCCTTCAGTTGAATACAAGATTATAATTCCAGATAGTTTTTTAAAGTTTCCTTTTAGCATCACCTTCTTCTTACACAGATTGAGCATAAGCCATCTGCTTTTTTACCTTGATGCTCATTCTTCTCAGAAAAGTTGGCACACTGCACAAGGCTAATACGAGACTTATTGCAAGGTGCAGTAAGCATGCCAATAACATGGATCTGCTAGTGTACACTTTTGGGATGCACAAAGTAGTACATGATTCAAATGAGAAATGAGCAGCAACAATGTAGACAAAAAACTGAACACACTGTCCTGTTAGCCGATTACTTTAATAAATTTCACCTTCTTTGATTTACACATTAATCTGTACCATTAAAAACTTAAATAAGGTTCTTGATTTTAATTAACATGTTTCAGGAGTGTCTTTTAGCACCTTTGGTGTTATGCATTGATTAACCCAAAATTCACATGTATTGGAAGCTGGTCCATATTTCACATGGTTTTGTAATAACTATGCAGCAAACACAAAAAGTACACCAACAGAGCTATACATCTCTCCCTCCACAGTATTTTACATCCAGACAGCAAAAGTCTTAAAGTACAACCATATGGCAGAAAACAAAGAACTTGGCATATAACAGATCATGCTACAGTTTTCTGATATATCAGAAATACTGTAAACCTTAGGAAGGTATGCCTAGCAGATTTGTGTCTGCCACCAGATGCAGAAATACATTTGTATTAAGTAGGGAATACTATTTTTTCTACAAACATCTGAAATTATTAGAAGCTACAACTGACTTGTATTCATGCTAACACCTGAATCAGACTCCTCATAAGGCCTGGAATCACAAATCTGTGTTGCATTAACAATAATTTTTTAAAAACAGTTTGCATTTTTCTGTGACCTTTTAACCCCATGGTAGTCACACTGATAGTTCCAATGTCTGAACTGGCCATCAGGTTAAGAATTCGGAATTTACATTTATTTAGCAGCACCACTAAGTTTACCCAACAAGTTGTCATTTTTCTGTAGTGCAAGGTATGTGCTGGAAACAATAATACAATCATTTGTGAATAAAATGACACTAACATTTTCAGCTACTTAAAACTATATGCAGACTTTTATTATTCATTTAAATTAGCAGCAAAATTAGTAAACCATATTAGTAACCTTACCAGTCTCCCCTTAAGACCCCTTTTTCCTGGCAGTCCTGGAATACCCTGGAAAAAAAAGAAAAGAGACTCTACAATCTAAAAACTCTACAGAATCTAGTTTTAAAAGTAATTTAAATTACATATTATTGGCATGCACATTTGATTGCAAAAGGCAACCTAAAAATCACCACCACAAAAAGCAGACACTGTACCTATTTCTTGTTATAAGGGAGCAGGGAGAATGCAGGGAGAAATGTAAAAATTGTGATCTCTTCACTCCAGGCATATTAGTTGAATTATATTAATGTGTCCTAGAATGCTGAGAAGGGCCTGCTCTGGTTGTCATGAAGGTCAATGAAAAAACTTTCTTTGATTTGAATAGTAGAAAGATTAGGCTCAAAATCAGTTAACAGATTATCATGAGCATTTTTATCTTGAACACATACCAGGCAATTAAAAAATGTGATTTATACATGGACTGAAATTACTCTTAGAGGAAACTTTCACTGCTCACTTCAATGACAAGAACAGGCATCCAATCTCAGAAATTTTAGATGAAATCCAAGCTTCACTTTACAGTCAATTCAGATTGATTAACCCTGGTGCTATTTTGATTTTGTTCACTAGATTCATTCTAATCAGCAGAATTTTATTATTTAATAGGATGACATTTGCACACACCCCCAATCAGTTTTGCTGTCAGACAAGCCTTATTTTCCTATTTAAAAAGAGTTACATAAATAATACATCTTATTTAAGTTTTCTTGGTCTCATTCTGTAATATGTTATACTTCAGTGTGTTTCATTATCATAAATATGTACACATTTAATAAATGGTTCATTAAACCTACTCTTTCTCCTTCAGGTCCTGGCTGTCCTGCCACCCCTGGAGGTCCAATGAAACCCTTAGAACAAATAAATAATTCTTAAATTTCTTCATTAAAAGGTTGCATCTCAAGAACAAGGCTAGATACAGATTTACCACACATTTATGTACGTATAGTAGTTTGAGATTCTGGGTGAAATCCTGGCTCAGCTGAAGTCAATGGCAAAACTCCCAGTGACTTTGATGTGGCCCGGATTTCACCCTCCAAATCCAACTGATGGTGACAATCACCCACCATTGCAGAGATAACATACAAATTAACCATACTAGGAAAAAAATTTCCAAATGATATACTATTGCATCAGAAAGTGCTGATCAAAGAAAATTAAAAAAAAACTTTCAAATTTACTATATTCCCCACATGTAAATCAAAAAGAATTTTTTTTGTGAATAAGTTTGAGAGATTTCCACTACAAAGGAATTATTTTGCAAGTTTAACTTGTCACAGCTGGATTGTTTTAATTAAAAAGTGACTAATATGTCTTCTCTCTCTCTGCTTAAGTAGAAGGGGAGAATTGTCTATCCCATTAAAAAAACAGTAATTGTAAGCCTCAGTTTAATTGTAACTGCATCATGCCATGCTTTCTTTCCATGTAGAGAGTGATGCTGTCTGAGGGTACATCTACACTGGAACTGAAAGTTGCAATTTCCAGGTCAAGGAGACATCCCACAGTAGTTCTGACTGAGCTTGTGTGCCAAAAATAGAAGTGTCGCTGCAGTGGTGCAAGTGGTGGGAGGAGCTAGCTGCCGAGAATACATGCCTAGGATCTCAGATGAGATTATATTTAGGGCAGCTATCCTCTCCCATTGCTTGCGCCACTGTGGATACATTGTTATTTTTAGCAAAGCTAGTGCAGGTATGTCTCCTCAAACTGGAAATTACACTTTCCTGCTCCAGTATAGATATACCCTGAGAAGTAACTTCCTTATGTTGCACCAAAATCTGAAAATCCACTGCTAAATACCAGTGTGTTCAGTTTTTAAAATGGTACAGTAGAAATAACTGAATTTTAGAACATATGATCAATAGAGTAGTCAGAGTAGTAACTATTGCAATAGGACACATGCTAACCACTGTTCTCAAAATATCCAATTCACTTCCAGTTAAATGAATAAAAATAAAGTTAAGAAAATGAAAACATTAAACTGAAGAACTTCTCACATGAAAATAACACTTGGGAGTTTTTGAAAATTTTGCCTTCTGTGACTGAATTAGGAAGCAATTCTACTTTTCATCAATATAGTGGAGATCAGCAGGTGCCCCACAAAGTCTAGTTAAATAAAAAAAATCATAATATGAAATGCAATTAAAAGTTATAAAGGGCAGTAAACATTTCTCACTCATAAGAGCTGTTACAATTCTCTGTTGAGCAAAACACAGGTGCAGCTTTCTTCTACTAGGCAACGAGATTGTCATTGGTGATTTCTCCACTGTTGGGTTTGAATGGGATATGTGCAATTCAGAATATAAGGTGACTTGAAGGAAGTCACACTTATGTCCTTGGTCAGCCCATTTCCTTCAACATGAAACTGGTAAAGGGAGGATTGTATTAGGAGGGAAAATAAAGTTCCATGTACATGGAGCTATCCTGGGAAAATGTATTTTTTTAAAATTACGCTTAAAAAAATCCACCTCCTAAAATGTAGTAATCATTTAAATTCCTGGCTCTTAAGATTTGAAAACCAACACTATGTCCTGAGAAATTTAAACCTCCTCTCAAACCTTCAATGGTTTGTATGTGCTATATTCCATGATATTGCTTCCAAAACTCAGTTTCACATTTTCATGGCTGTGCATACATGACAGACACATACAAATTCAACTGCAAATTGCCATAAACAAAAGTACAATGAAGTGATTCTACACATAGAGACTTCGAGAGAATGTGCAAAGACAGGTGTAGCATCTAGTTACTGAAAAAAAAATAGTGTTTTCACACCTATCTCTACAGTCCTTTGAATTTAATGAAATATCTTAACCCATCTTTTGAGGATCTTAGGAAGGACAATACTCTTCTTGGTGCCCCACACATTAGGGAAAAATGCAGCTCTCTTTTCTTTCCCTGAATTGTCTTAAAACCCTTCAATAAGCAGGATCCAGAGCTACCACAGGAGTGTGTTCTAACCTTAAGAGCTCAAATTATATTGACATAACTGCATGGGTCAATGGCACAAAAACATGTTTCTGGGTCAACATTACAGGCAACATCTGGCGGAAAGGATTATGTAGGAGACACCCTCTTGAAACATGACATTCTGAGATTGTTAGTATGAGTCATTTTTTGAGCAATGACAGAACATGTCATATGAAATAAGACGCTTGTGGGCCACTTAGTGGAAAAGATTGTAACCACCTTTCTCTTGTATAACAGGAGAAGGAGTTGGCTACAGGTTTATAAAGAACTTTGGGGATGAGAAAAAGGAGCAAATGTCTGAGGACTGAGAGCCATGTGGGTGCAATATTTTTTGGGACACAAGATCCTTACAAGCAGAGGAATCAACTCTCCCATCATATAATGAAAGCTGAATTTAAGAAGAGCAAAACTTAGAGACATTTAAAAAAACTGTTGCAGACGAAGGCATTAAATATCTGCAATAAAAAGGCACAAGTGCACAGATTCAGCAACATAATGGAGAAGTTGTAACAGAAGCTTGACAGCATCATAAGGTACAGATTTTAAAAAAGTATTAAAGTTAATGTTTAAGATTAAATATACACAAGTTAAGAGGGAAAGTACTATACATCTGGGGTCCAGCTTGAATTATGGGGGATTACAGGTATCAGTTACAAGGATCATGAGATACATACATATCACATAACCAGCACAGACCCAGATTGGGGTGCAGGTTTTTTTAAAGCATCAGTGGATAAGTGGGCTCAGATATGTCACCCATGGAATGTATAAAGAGCTCAAGTCAGTATCTGTGTCACGAATAAGTACATGGGTGGGGTACTTCACAGCAACCTGTACGATAATGTAGTTGTGTAAGGATGAGGGTGGAATGAAAAACCTGAGAACTTTCTAGTGTAAAGCAATTACAAATCTCACGTTACAATACAGAGTTAACATCATATTCTCATGTGATCCAAATCTGATGATCTGTTGAGGGCAGTGACCTTGAAAGAAATAAAATCTGATGGTTTTTACATACATAGGTGTATATGTGTGAAAAATAAAAACTTTTTTTTCACTTTTCTCCTTGAAACTTTACTCAAAAATGATCCAAAGTTTAAATTTTTAAAAGGGCTCAGCTGAAATATTTTAGGATCTAGCAGAAGGTAACTCTCATATTCTTTACGTGACAAGATTGTTTCCTTCCATCAACCTCTGTCACAGTTGAAGATTACAAATGCCAGATCTGCCTTCACTCCTGACAGCTTCTATTACAGAAATAATGCTTCAGGCAGGAAACGGCCTCTTCCCCTCCACTTCCCCCCTTTGCTTCCCCCCACACTCTCACAGGGTTCTTTTTCTTTCTTTTCATGTCTGTATATGTTCCAAGCAAAGGAAGAGCAGCAAGATGAGATTATTCTATACTGCTTTTAGGCATGAAAAAGAAATAAATCCTCAAATTTTTAATGAAATACAGTTTGTCATTAACCAGTTCTGCAATAGACAGAGTGATTCAGTGGCCGTGCAACTGACAATTCAATGAAGTTCCTCAAGCAAACTATATGTATAAAAATACAGTCATGCATGCCGTAATGCTTTCAAATGTTACTTACTCTTACACCTTTAGGACCTGGGTTACCTTCTGGTCCAGCTAAACCCTAGTATGAAAAGGCACAACTTTTACTTCATTTAAAATAAATGGAAATACTAGATTTAAAAGAATTATCATAATGATTGTAATTTCCAAACTGGCAATGCACTTTTCATGATGGGTGCTATGGGAACCTCTAGACAGAGATTGCAACTTCCTTTATATTAAAGTTACTTCTTTTTGGAAAGTTCTTCCCAGTCCAGTCGAAATCTTCTACCCAATTGTGAACTTGGCATTAAAATAACTTCATGGAACTTTTCATAAACTTTTAAATTGGAATGCAGTTCCAGTAATTTTCTAGCCAACATTAGAACAATAAGTTTATTTCAAATACTCAAAGCATTTTGTATTTTAAAATGTTGGCATGTTGTCATCCAGTCACTATATAAACTATTTAATAATGCTTTTTAATATATAGCCACTGTAAAATTGGTCTAGTAAAATGCTGAAATAGTTTAGAGAGCATGGGTCAAATTCAGCCCTTCAAGCAGGCAGGACTCCACTGAAGTCAGTTGACGAATATAAGGACTCAATTTGGCTCATGAAGTTTGAATGTTAGGAAAAGTGACTGACATTTCCTCTTAGTTCAGTATATGCAGTTGGTGCATTATCTATCTGTCCCAGGTATATAAACGATCAATATTACAAATGACTTGCACTGATAGCATTTGATGTTTTCGCTGGTTCTCTCTCTCAATGAACTGAATGGAAAAAGCCCTTTAACATACTCTTTCCCCACATAAAAGTTAAAGAAAGAGTTTCAGCAATAAAAAAAGTAAGTGTAGGCAAATAAGTAGCAGAATGCTTCCTGTTTCTTCTGAACATTAAATGCCAAAAGGTTGAAACAGACAGAGAGCAATGAAGGTTTTCAAAGTGGTGAATAGGGCTTATACATCCTGTAATTTGGTAACAAGGTATGTATGCACTAGAGGGATGCAGAATTACTGTGGCTCACTCAGGGCCCAGTACGAAGGGCACAATGTGCCACATAGATTCATAGATTCTAGGGTCAGAAGGGACCAATGTGATCATCTAGTCCGACCCCCTCCATGTATGGTGCCTCTGAAAGGAGGCTTGTTTTGAGTATTACTGATACAATGTCAGTCAACACAGTGATGCCATCAGCACTGCCAGCTGATTTAGATATGGTACTTTCAGAAATTACATCATTAATGCTACATGATGGCAGACAATCCTTTTGCGGTAGATCAGTTTGTCAAAACACTCCTTGCTGACAAACAGGCCATGTACAATAGGCCTCACTTTGAAAATTAACCCCAAAGAGAGGAAGGGAAACATATTTTGAACTAATGTATAGTACTGAAAAGGTTCTAATAACAGGAAAACATATAATTCTATTGTATAGTTACTGCACCTGCCTGCCAGGGTAACCAAGTGAACCAGCATTGCCAGCCATTCCTGGAATTCCCTAAATTGAAAGCGAAAAAAATGTAATCAGGTTTAGTATATTTTTTACCTGTTGGTAACATGAAAGAGCTTTCTCCTAACATAAGACTGTTTCTTGCGTAAGTTGCATAGGAAGCCCATAAACCCCACTCTTTATACATAATTAAAATCGGCACGATTACTTCCTGAGCAATGGTGCACATACTGCAAAAGCATTTAGGATGGAGGGAGAGGGAGGGAATAAGTCCAAAATTAAGTGAAGTACAAGGGAAAAACCACTGATTCATGACGGAAAACCCTTAGACAATGTTTGGCAAAATCAGGTATGCACAATGGGAGATGCCTTCAGGGCACAGGTATTTATGGTGCAGATAACCCAAGCTGACGCTGACCTTGGCCATATTATTAAGATTTACACTTCTATGGAACATATGTACAAATGTAAGATGAATCTGAATGCTCTTGTATAGCTGAATTTCCTTATATTGGTCTCAATGTGTGTATGCTAGGATAAGGTTAGACTAACAGTGGATTGATAATGGGTACAGTAAACTCTTCTGTTTCCCCCTCTTCCCTCCCTAATAATTCTGTGTATTTGATTATTTATCCCTCTCTAATAATTCTGTGTATGTGATTATTTATTTATTTTAAGAAAATTCTACTTTTCTGAAATTCTACTTTTCTGAAATTCTACTTTTCTGAAATGGGCAAATTCTTGGGTGCCAGGTGGTAAAGTTCATTGTTCAAGAACTGGACACCTGTTTGGTGAGCAACCTTTACTCAAGCAAGGTCCAGAAATAGATGAGATGTGGTGAAAATAGTTAGGATGGGAGTGCACTTCATTAGCTGAGTGGTGACACTTGACCTGTATCTCATCCTGTTAGTCCTTCAATTCAGGGAATAGTAAGTTCACTGAAAAGTTTCAAACAAATGAACCAGTTCAAGATGTTGCCAAGAGAGAGACAGGCTCTCTGATATTAACAATTTCCCAGTCATTACATCACATTACAGAGAATAAGAAACCTTTGAAACATTTAAAATATTTTTCATAAATAAAAACGAATAATTAACAATAAACCAGGAGTTACCATCTTGACCAATTTTAACTTTGCAATGCCAGGGAGCTGGGCATCTAGACCTGGTCTCCAGGACTGGTATTCATGGCACTATCGGCCAAGCTAGACTAACCTATGTCTGGAGAAACTCATGGAGTTTTCCTGACCCAGCGCCCACTCCTGCAATTTATCTGTTAGAGAAGCTGATTTGGCCCAACATTTCTGGACTGCAGGGCCCTTAGGAGGTCCATTCTTGATATCAACCAGGAAGAAAAACAAGAGGTGCCACTGGTCAAAAATATTAAGAGAGAAGAAAATCATGGCACAGGTGCTGGAGGAAGTGAATCCACTTGGCATTCTCCAATGATCAGCTTCTCCTCAAAAGCCAGTACTAAGATTTGGAATGGGAAGGAGGTAAGAAGTTAGAATGTCACCATCTTTCTCTCCACCCCTGCTCTCTACTTAGCTAATTTTATGTTTAAACAAACCAAGTCCATAGGGCAGGCTTAGAGATTGTCCAACCTGTCCATCTATTGTCACATGTGGGAGTCATACTAATGCAAAATCAGAACTTCCTCCATGAGCGACATGCAGCTGGTTTGAGTGAGGAAGAATAATCCCAGGCATCGGAAGTCATGAATGTGGGAAGCAAAAGTTATTTTGCATAAGTGCTGTGCCTCCAAGATGGTTCTGCTTTCCATGATTTCTTTCATCCTCTGGGGATATATGGGAGATTGATTATTCCCTGAATGGGTTGGTCTGCCATGGAACCAGGATCCAGGGTCTCCTAAAGCTTGAAAAACGTCAGAGAGCTATGGATATTTTTGGCAGAGTCAGGTCCCAAAAATTCCAAGTGCAGATCATGACAAAAAACCCAAAGAGCAACAAATCATTTTAATTTACTCTTTGTTCTTTTTAAAACCTTGCTTGCACTCCCAGTTGTGCTTCACTCTCAACTAATTCCACATTTGATATATTTACAGTAACTTTTTTGTTTGTTGTAGAGGTTTATGGAAATTCCAGCCAACAAGTGGATACTTTGAACTTCACAAAGTCCGTAGCTACTGACATGCAAAATGACTATCATTGTCCTGACTCTTTCTGGGCCATCCTCTACAATTACATATCTCATTGTTACAGTCCTTAAAATAGCAGCAGTAAGAACAGGCTGCATAACAAAAGTATTTTCCCAAATTTTTATAAATGAGTTTTAAATATTTCAAAAATAATATAACAGATTATGAATAATATTATTTATAACCATAGTAGGGGTATGCTGAGATGAGGTCAGACAGTCTTCAGTACTGCTGGGCAAACAGTAATTTCACATTGAGATCTAATGTATCAGATTATATTCAAGAGAATTCACACACTTGCATATTTAGTGCCAAAATTATTCCTCTGATGTCAGTCTCTCTCTCTCTCTCTCACACACAAACATAGACACACACAATTTACCCTCTTGTTTTCATTACCAGTTTATCACTTTTCACAAGCTCCTACTTTGGTTCTCAGGTCCTGCAGTTAACAATGCTGTTCTTCTAAACAACTCTGATAATTAATTCTCTTGCAGAAAGATGACAGAAGTTGAAGGACTGAACTATAACAATTGCCCTCACTTCATTTGGTTTCTTGGAGTACAGCTCAGTTAAAGTTTTGGACAGTTAAAATCTATTCTTGTATTTTTTGTTTTTGACTGCTCCTCTGGTCACTGCTATCATTATGTCATGGTTATTCATTCAGCATTGACAGTGCATTCAGTACTGTATACAAAAGAGAAAAACTTGACTCCTGTTCCAAGATTATGAGAGTTGACAACCATGGCCCCTTGCCCTAATCTCTAGAAGGGAGGAGTAACAAGTGTCTACCTCCAACACTCACATGAAGGATACTTTAAGAAAGCAACACACAGTCCCTTCCCATCTCCCTATCCAGAGATTAAGCATGCATTGTCAAGTCGCAGTGGTAAGGTTTTGAAAGAGTCTGAATTGCCTCCTAAAACATTACACAACACACTTCTTCCATGCCACCAGACTTGCTGGAGAAAACAAGTTGGTCTATTATGTTTTATTTAGGCCTTTAAACCATACTCATCTCCATGACAACTAAGTATCTAGTCAAGAACGAAATCTATTGAGTATTTCTTCAACCAGTCAGTAATTGAAAGAAATTATCTGATATAAGCATTTAAAGCCATTATCTTTAATTGTACTTAACATGCTTTGTACAATGTGTATCAACTGTTACAGTGCCTTCACCACTCACTTGCTCGCCTCGTGGACCTGGTGGCCCTGGATAGCCTTTGGGACCCTGCAGGTAGAAGAGATGAACAGATGTTGTAATGAATACATTCAGATATGCAAGATGCAGCTTTGGGGGTCTTGATTCCCCCTTCCCCACTTTATATTTTTCTTCAGCAAAGAAAAATTTTGCATTCTCTCTTTCTCTGTGACATCCACATTGCTTAATTTCAGTTGCTGATGTGGGAGGAGGGAGAAAGAGAAACTTACCTCAGCATAGATGATTTCTAGCTATGCCTGCTAAACTTGCACCAGTAGTCACAGATTTGTGTAAGCTTAAGCAACACGTAGACAAAATGCCTTTAGCAACAATCTGCTTGTAATTATTGCAAAGCTGGATTTAGTCCAGACTGTTTCCCCATTCCAAATCCTTGTCATAACACTATCTCTGAATGAGCCAGTTCAACTGAGATAGGCATAACAAGAAGATACTCACAGAGAGCGCCAAGAAGCTCTCTAGGAAAAGATAACTGTAAGAAAACAAAAGATTTCTTTCATATGGACTTAATTTTTTTAATACTCCATATATGATGATAGTTTTGCACAAGTAAATGAAACTACCACCTTCCTGACACTAAATAAAGTCTTCCAGATTATCCTGGAATCTTTAAATCATCGAAGTTTATCACTGTCCCTCTTTATATTGAGCATTATGATGATGATGGTTTGCCTGTACAGATGGTGGGTAAAATCCTGGCCCTGTCGAAGTCAAGAGGAGTTCTATATATGATTTCAGTAAGGCCAAGATTTCATCTGGTGCCCCAAGTTTCAGTTTGGTTTCTACACCATGCCAAGAGCTTTGTTATAACAAACTAAATGGCATTACCTCATATGAAATCATAAAAGAGGAATAATTTTGTTCAGTAATAGTTTTAGGTAATGAAAAAAAATCACATCTGTTAAGCTTCAAACTTTGCAATTTTAGTATTATACACTTGTTTGAGAAATAACGTTAGTCCTAAGGACATGTGCTCATTAAAAAAATCTAGAGGCTCCATTTTCTCCAAACCAGTGTTGCAGGTATTCCCTTACATCTTGCTAAACACTCACACAGCATTGCTAATTTGCTTTAATGTTTAGATATTACAGTAAAGTAAAAGTGAACAACATCATCTGCAAATCACAAGCTGCACAGCGTATTTCAACCATACATCTGAATCTGTCTATACAGCCCACAGAACCGAGCCTCCCAGCCCAAGTCAACAGACTTAGGTTAGTGGGGCTCACACTAGTGCTCTAAACATAGTGGTGTAGACAGAGTTTGAAGTTGCACTTTTACCTCCCTTTCCAGGTGTCAGAGCCTCAGGGCTTGTCTTCACTATGGGGGTAAGCTGACCTAAGTTACACTACTTCAGTTATGTGAATAATGTAGCTGGAGTCGACATAGCTTAGGTTGGCTTCCCCCGGTGTCTTCACTGTGCTGTATTGATGGGAGTCACTCTCTGGTCACTCTGCTATTGATTTAGTGAGTCTTCACTAGACCCACTAAATTGATCCCTTCTGCATCTTTTGAAGCAGTGTTGATCTTCCCATAGTGAAGATCAGCCCTGAGCTCCAGCCAGAGCTGCACTTCAAAGTACTGTCTACACAGCTATTTTTAGAGCACGAGCGTGAGCCCCACTAGCCTGTGGCATAGGTATGGGAGAGTGGGTCTTGGACAAACGGGCTGAGAGGGACTGCCTAATCAAAATGCCAAGGCATGCCGCAGAAATGCTGTGGGTCAGATCATTAAATGAAGACAAAAGCATGATTAATGACTGCAACACAAACCTGGAGGGGAAAGCAGTAACACTTCCTTAGGAACTGTGTGTAAAATTTTCAACAGCACCTTAAAAGGACATAAAATATTTAGAAGCCAAAGTCCCACTGATTGATTTTCAATGGGATTTGGGTCCTAAGTGGTTTAAGTGTTTTTGAGAATAACCCTACTTCTGGGTTTTAAAGGATCTTTTAGTATAGGTGCTTGCAGAGGAAATATTCAAATGTTTTATTATATCTGGACCAGGAAAAAAGGGAACTACATTTGTTTTGAGCTAAAAGGAAAGTGTGTGTAAAAAGAAAAGCTAATGATATCTGTAGATTGATTGGAGGATGAGGTACTCCCCAAATTCTAACGAAGACACATTTGGACTTCAAAGGCAAAAACAGAAATGGAAGGGCTTGAGCTCCTGATTACACCAGCACACCCACTTTGTGGGCATGTTATTGGCACTCAGAGTGCTTTGGTCTGTGAGAGAGAAAGAACTTTACTGCCAAATCAAGTAACTTAGTCTCTACTTTGTAAGGGGCCACATTTAAGGAGCTGTTATTTACTACACGTTTTCACAGTGCCTAGCACAATGGAGCCTCAACCTGACTAAGACCTCTTGACCTTATATCAATATAAATATTAAACAACAACAACGTTGGGAGCGCAACAGTGTTTTCCATTGTTTCCATAATAATTCCAATAGCATAGGGTTGGGACAGTCTCTCACTGGTTACAGCATCCAGATAGAACAATAATGCTGCAGCCTCCCAAGAGAGACAGAGGAATGGGCAGGTAATTACAGGAATGGAAGGGGATTTGGTCTTCTCTGAACGGTGCCAAAGAAAAGTTGAAAAAAGCTATTGAGGGCATGTGGTGAGCACAGTGAGCTATATGACTGTAGATGTTTTTACAGAAACCTTTGCCATGGGTGCTATGAGAATGAAGAACTGCTTTGCAAACAGAGTTAATACCAGCATTTAGATCTAAAGCAATATTAAAAACTTGCCACAAATCAACATGTAAATGGAAAAGTTGAAACAGCTGGATAGTCATTTTCCAAAATGTTGAGAAGGTCAAAGAACAACGCAGCAGTACGGATGAATGGCATACATGACACAATAACACTCTTATTCCTCTATGACAAATACTGTATGGACCAAAAATAGCATAAAATTAATCCCAAATCAGCATAACGACGGGAACAAAAATGTTAGGGAAATAAGCTCATCTCATTCTTGCTACTCTCTCATGACTGCAATCCTGTGGTCCTCTTCTGAGGCTGGATCAGACTCATAACCCGTAACCCACAAACACCACAAGACACAACGTACTTATCAACTCCACATTTTCACCATCTGACACAGTTTTGAAATGCTTATTTGGTCTCCATGAACCCTCAGATAAGAAATGTGTTTGCCTTCTCTGTAGATTCACTGTTTCTTACCTGTGCGGCATGTAAATAATACAAATCAGGGTTTCTGGCTAGCATGTGCTAGCTGTAACATTTTAATGACAGAAGGCTTCACCCTCACTCCATCACTGGTTTTTTGTTGGTTTTTTTACCCCAGCCTGGTGTCAGGTATGTCTGCACAGTGCATTAGTCTCACAAGAGGGGTGTTCATTCTAATGTACAGTAGTGAGTGCACACAGGCACTAAGCTGCCAATGTGGACCCTGCTGACATGCATTAAAAGTTCCCTAGTGCACATTAATGTAGGCCCTTTTCAAACAGCGCTGTAGTAACATGCACTAGGGAACTTATAGTGAACTCCAGCAGGATCCACATGGGCCAGTTAGTGTGAAAGATTATAGTGCACAGTCGAATTGATACCCCTGTAGTGGGTAGTGAAGCCCTTAGATTCTCAAACTCCCAGAATTCAATATTTCAAGTGTAAAAATAAAGATTTACTTCCTTTAAAAAATAGGCCAGGGTCTCTCCTTATCGGTTTAAATCACGAGTAAGGGGATTGAAGTCCTGGTGCCGGGGGAGAGTTGGTCTTTGTGTCTCCAATGGATGAGGCTGTTCTAAGAATCCCATCATGGGCCCTAGAATCACACTGCCTCCAAATAGTTGCTTTTCAATACCTCTGAAGACTCTTGCATGGATTCTCCAGGCACATCCTACATGTAGGAGGTCTTCTTTCATGTCTAACTACTAAAATAATGCTGTTATCATGCTTCCGTTCATAGGACTTATTAAAGGAAAATGTCCATGATTACTCAAAATTTTGGCAACCTACAATCCTGTATTGAAAACAATAGGAGCGTCTACTTTAAAAAGCTAATGTGGTATTTTACGACAATATGCCAGAATTGATTCCATAGAAGTTTGTATCTTCCCTGATCAGGCAGGTAACTCAATTAACTGAGATGGAAAGAGTTCCTTGCTCATTGATACCAATGAGGAAAGCATTAACGTTTTTGGTGGGAATTAAGTTTGGTTTGAAAACTTTTGTCTGTTTGCTACATTTGATAGTTAGATGTACGTTTTGTACAACAATAATGTGCACCCTGAGAATGAGTGCTCATGTGAGAGCCTTTCCCTTCTACATGCTTTGCAGGGATGGGAAAGAGGGTGAAAGGAGGGGTTTCTTCTCTTTGTGGTCCAACTCCACAGTTAATCTAAGGCTTCATCTATACTAAAGTTTTGCCTAGCTGTGTTGGCTCGGAACATTAAAAAAAGAATCATATCCCCAGCTGACATACTTATGCCTGCAAAACTCCCCACTGTAGACTCAACTATGCAAACAGAAGGATGCTTTTGTCACAAAGCTAATGTCATTTGGGGAGGTGATTAAGCTATGCTGGCAGAAGAACTTCTTTTGCCGACATACACTGTCTCTCTACTAAGGTGCTTTGCTTAGTTATGCTGGCACAGCTCTACCAGCAAAGGCTCTGCAGTATAGACAAGCCCTGGCACTAATCTGAAAGATAAGTATCTTGCTCTTTCTATTACTGCTGCAACCAGACCTTCACTTTAATGTGGAACCAACAAGGAATCTAACAAGGGCAGCAGGCCTAATATTGCTGTCACAGCACTTTTACATTAATGTAATTCTGTTAGCTTTAATGGTGTTGATCCTGATTTATAACTGGTGTAAGGGAGGGAAGAATCAGGTCCAGCGTATCTAGCAGGGAGAAGCAATCAAAAACTAATTTACTTGGCTACTGTAGCAAGCTTCAGTGAAAGTTTTAGAATTGTTATGATGAAGAAAGAAGCCTCTCCCTCTCCTCCCTGCCTAGCCCAGGCACCAAAGGGCAAGAAACAGAGGTAGCAGAAAATGTGCTGTCACTTAGAGAGAGGTGATCCACATTATTTATCTTTGCATGTAAATCCCAGGCCCTGTCTGCTTGGCAAATAATAAGACCAGTTTAAGACAAAAGTACATTTATGCCATATCAACATATTCTATTTTAAACACCTGTCAAAACTTACCTAAAACAGCATTCAAAGGAGAGTGCTTTTCCCTTTGAAATCAATGGAAGAATTTCTTCATTTAATCAAATTTCATTCTTATTCTAGGAAAATGGCACTCTGTGTGAAATAAACTCAGCCACTCTCTACCATAGAAATTTCCCACAGATATTTACTGTACTGCTCTTCTTTTTTGTATGGATGCTTCAAACAAATATACCAGACCTCAGAGGACTGACAATGAAACAACACTCTGTTCTTGTTCACACAGGTATAAATTTGGAGTAACCATACTGACTTCATTAGAGTTACTCTGGATTTGCACAGGTGTAATTGGGCAAAAATTGGCCCTGCATAATAAACATGTTGCAGGCAGTAGAAATATGAAGTCAATGGCTACAGGATTACCATAGAATAGTGCAGCATTTTTTAAAGAGATCCTTCAAGGAAACTCTACTAATGCAGTCTATTGTTTCTACTAACCTTTTCCCCATCTGTGCTAAATTCAGACATTCAGGAAACCAGAACCAAGAGCATGCAGCACATGACTAAACACAAACCATATCCATTCAAAACATAAAAATGTAATATGAATATAGACCGCAAAATTTTCACAATCATTGTAACAGTGGACACCATTGCATAAGTACTGCACAAAATTTCACAAAAGTTCCAAATCAGGCAAATTTTGATGAAAAAAATCTTATTATTTTATCCACAACTTTGAGCAGGTCTAATTATGCCCAGGAGAGGGCAGTAGTAGGCACTATGCAGCCAGCATGTTATCAATGAAATATTCAATTCCACCATTAAAATTAAGGGACAATGACTCTTCAAATCCCCAGTGCTGCTTTGAAAGTGTCAGCCTATGAATCCTTCAGGAAAACAACTAAGGTCAATGGGAAAAGTACAGTTACCAAGAAATGGGCATAAATAAATTGGTATTATTCTACCTGAGAGACCTGAAATAGTGCAAGAGCTAGTCCATATGAAAACTTATGTTACAGTTTAAATGCTGATCATTTTACTGCAGATAATCTACAGAAAGATAAAAATCAGAGCCAGCTGCCAAAATCAAACAGGATTTAGGAAGCAATGAATTTATGGATTTTTTTGTCTTCTTTATAGTTAGGTGATAAAAGAATTATGTTACTCATTTATACACACTTCAGCAGTTCCCCAACAGGATTTGACAAAATCAAATGTAAAGTAACAAAAGAGAATGTTTGTTTTTTTCCACCCCCAAGGATTTCCCTGTTTTCCCTGGTTTATTGCACAATTTTCACACACACCTCTGAAATGACTTTCCAAAATGAAAACAAGCTACGAACTCAACTGAAGTCTGAAACTACATTCATTGTCTAAGGTATATCTGGTAATGATATGGAAAGATCAAGCATCTTAAAACTGAAAAGCTTGGACTTAGGTCCATTAAACATCAAATATAAAATAATTCATGGACTCAGTGATTTTACAAGATTAGTTCAGACTGGAGTTTTCTGAAATGTGGTTCCAGTTAGTGTCTACTCTCTATATGAAATGGAAACAAAGAGTAAAAGTGCCAATGATCAAATGAACCCCATCACCCCTAGCTTGTATTGCAGACATAGCCTAACATGATTTTATTGCAATTTAAGTAGAAACTGCTTTGCTTTTACAAGCAAAACTGTGAACCTGACAATATAGTAAAGCAGTATATGTTCTGGACTCAGAAGATGCCACAGCTCTGCTGGTGACAATTGGTGATAACAAGCAGGCTACCAGATAAATCTCCGACTTGGATAAGAACAGATGCTGCTGGAAGGAATTTTCCCACATAAGAAATGAAAATTTTAGTCAGGCCTTTAAAATTAGATTAATATTGTTAAATCCCAGAAGGTTTGTGGACAAGTGAAATACATTTCCTAGGAGCTTTTACACTAATTTTGTAACTTCTTCCTTTTTTGGGTTACAAAGAGTAAATTTATGCTTTTGGTCAACACAAGAGAAGTGAATTAAACCAAATCAAATTTAGGCCACTTTAATTCTGAATGAGAGTGTCCATACAGGGGTTTAATGCAGAGGCGAAAGTAAGCCGGTCCAGTCCAGTACGGCGTACCGGCAAGAGCCAGTACGCTGTGCTGGACCGCACCGGCTTCCATGATGGGGATTGAAAGGGCTCTGGGCTGCCCGCAGCTGCGGGCAGCCCAGAGCCCTTTGAATCCTGGCCACAGCTGGGATTTAAAGGGCTCAGAGCGCCCCACCACTGCAGGCAGCCCAGAGCTCTTTGAATCCCGTCCGCGGCTGGGATTTAAAGGGCTCAGAGCTCCCCGCTGCTGCAGGCAGCCCAGAGCCCTTTAAATCCAGGTGGCAACTCCAGCGGCTGGGTTGGGGCCAGGATTTAAAGGGCTCAGAGCTCCCCGTGACTGCGGGAAGCCCAGAGCCCTTTGAATCCCAGACACTGCTCTGGCGGCTGGGCTGGGGCCAGGATTTAAAGGGCTCAGGGCTCCCCTCAATGGCAGGAGCTCTGGGCCCTTTAAATCCCTGCTCCAGCCCCGCAAAGCTTGGAGTTCCCCCAAGTGGCTGGAGCCCCAGGCCCTTTAATTTGCCCTGGAGCCCCAGGGGGCTCCCAACCACCTCTTCAGCTGGGAGCCTCTGATTGATTTAAAGGCCCAGGGGCTCCCAGCCACAGCTGGTGCCCCAGGGCCTTTAAATCTTGAGAGGTCACGCCTCTTCCAGATGAGGCCACACCTCCTCAGGACTCCGGCAGTACCAGTAAGTCCTGTAAGTTACTTTCACCCCGGTAATGAATTTTAACTAATCCACTTTAAATTCACATCTTTAATTAATTCATATTAATCTTCTCTGAATGGCCCTATATAGACAAGTCCTCTGACTTCCTATCCATTACTGAACCCAATTAAACAATATTTTGGTGGTTTTCAAAATAATTTATAAATTTATTCCACCCTTCTTCTCCAGCTTTATGTCTATGTACTCTCTGTATCACTCGCTCCACTCCTACAATCTTGGCATCCCTTTTGTCCCCTTTCTTGAATACGTCTTTGTCTGCCTCATGCTGTCCCACGTTAATGGACTGTTAAGGCCTGGGTAGTTTCCTAAGTGGAGTATGGGGTTTTTATTTCTTACAGTGCTTTGACATTTCTTCTAGTGAAGAAATAATTAAGTGACTATTAGGTAGCTTTCAAAATCTAAACTTATTTCACTTGGCTTCAAGGCAAGCGTTTAACTGCTCTGACACACATTGTTGAAAAACATCCAATTTTGTGATGCTGAAAGATTGAGCTCCACCACTAACACTGAATGAATTAACACATGATTCAGTGAATGAATTAATGAATAGAAAAGAAGTGGGCAGTCCTGAAACAGAATAAAGTGGGATTCATTCATTTAAAATATCAGTATTTTCCAGGCAGGAGTATATTTATTGAAGCTTGAAAGAGCTCACAATACCAGAGCAGAAACATAGCAAGCTTTATGGAGTAGCACACCATTTGGGAGTGACCATAAAAAACTTTAAATTTACATTTTGCTCACTACATTTTAAATTAATTTAGTACTCAGGAAAGGGTCTGGATGGACCACATAGGGACCAAAGTCTTATATAGTATGGACACTGGCAGTACATGTGCTATAGCCTCACTTAGATCAAGGCTCCTGAGTTTGGACAGGTTTCGTACTGGCCCTACCTAGATCAGAATGACCCTACCTAGATCAGACAAGCAGTGGAAGGGAAGATTTCAGCATGTACCATCTTCTTTCGCCAACAGGAGAGTGTGAACTGAACCTAGAAGTATTGCTTACATGGAAGGGTGAACAGGCTGACCTGGAGGTGCATTTCAGCTATGTTTTCACTACTGGCTAACAGGGAACACTGCCTACTGACTTCCCATCCACTTCCTGATATTAAAGATGGAACTTTTGAAGTAGGTGAGGGACAATGGGAAGAGGATGAGGGGGCTTGTTGTGGGATAGGTTGACCTTTTTCCTACGCAGATTGGCTTGCTATGGAGCTCTGAAACTTGCATAGCTTGGGAGAATCTGTTATTTTCCAGATTGGGCCCATCCTGAAAAAGAGGCACATGCAGTATATGATCCGCGGCTCAGATTCAGTCGTGCATGTTAGGTTTTGATAGCTGAGATAAGGAATTTCCAAAGACAGACTATGCATCTCAAACTTGGAGGCCCCAATTATGCAGACCCCCACTGATTTCCCATGGTCTTACACTCAAGAGCTGAATATAAAAATTAAAAGAAAATCTTACCTTCTGACCTTTGATACCAGGAGGGCCTAGTAAGCCTCTTGGACCTGGGTCACCCTGTACAACACAGTAAGGTAGAATCATTTCATTTTATTTTAATATTTGAAAAGACTATAAACACCTGGTAAGCAGTACATTCTCTATATCCCTGGACATTTAAAATGGAATAGACAGAACAACAACATTTATTTCAGGATCTCAGAATATCTACATTTTAGCCAGCTTAAATAGGACTGAAGTGGTTACACAGGTCTTGTGTTGGCATTTGCCCAGAGGTGAATTTCACTCCAAGTGAGTAGTTTTAAATTATTTCTTAACTTTCAGTTTGTTCATATCAGATCAATTTCCCCAAAGTTACATGTTTCTTGCTCTGGAAAAAAAATGACTGCCACATTTAGTTTCCATATAAACTGCAAGTAGCGAACGAAACCAAAAGGTTTTTTAAGGGGAAAAATGCTGTCACTGTTATGTAATCTTGGGAAGCTAAGACAGCAGAAGTCCCATTTCAGAAATACTCACAAAGGATCTTTCAGTCCTATTCAGCTATATTCATTAAGAACCCTCTTAATGCTAAAAAATCATAGATTCTGTCCTCCACTTCACCTTACAGTGGATTCCAGAAGTAAACTCCTATAGTTAAATGAGTTGGTTATTTTGTCTTTCCAAAATAATTTTCAATATAAAAATACAGAGTCATTCTTCATGGAAGCTATGGCTTAGAGGTTTATGATTACAGTTTACTTTTGAATTGCACACCTACTAGTTATGGTTAATACTTTAAAACCAATGTGCTCATATGGAGAGTTTAATTAGCATGCTTATTTCATAATGTATATTTAGAGTTTCATTGTAAAGAGCTGCCTATCAAAGGCAAGGCTAAATTCAGAAATGAGACTAAGTCTGTTTAGAGATCAATTCATTTGGTGAAATGTGTATAACTCCATTTGGTCCTTCCACTTGCATGTTACACAAATGTAGGCCTGGTCTACATATAAAATGTATGTCAACATAGCAATGGCATTCCAGAGTGTGAAAAATCCAAGCCCCTGAGCGCTGGTATAGAAGCTTCTAGGTTGATGGAAGAATACTTCCATCAATTTACCTACTATTGCTCAGGGAGGTGTTCCAGTAGTGATGGAAACCCCCCTTTTGTCACTGTAGGCTGCAACTGCACTTTGGGGTTACATCGTCATAGCTACAGCACAGTCGAAGTGAGTCTTAATCTACACAGCCTACAATACCTCTGACTTTGGCCCATTGTTCTGAATGAAAAAAAAATTGCCAGTTTACTGTTTTCAAACAGATTTAATGACATATACATTTAGAAATTTGGAAAGTATTTATATTTGGAAAGCATTCCAAATATTTTCTAAATGTAAATGTTATTAAATCTGTCATTGTCTCTTGGTTACTTCTTGAACTAGTTTGTTCCATTTGCTAATAAAAACATGTTTTTTTAACAGTCTTTCAGGTTCAACTTGACTTGTTGATTCTAGTCTGCATTCTTTCTGGCTTGGGCCTCATCACCAAAGTCATCAAGATTCTTTGGGCCAAACTCTGCTCTTAGCCACACCTGTGCAAGCCAGTTGCAACTTAGGCCATGTCTACATCTAAAATTTTGCAGCGCTGGTTGTTACAGCTGTATTAGTACAGCTGTATAGGGCCAGCGCTGCAGAGTGGCCACACTTACAGCAACCAGCGCTGCAAGTGGTGTTAGATGTGGCCACACTGCAGCGCTGTTGGGCGGCTTCAAGGAGGGTTCCGGGAACGCGAGAGCAAACCGGGAAAGGCGACCAGCTTCGCCGCGGTTTGCTCTCGCGTTCCCGGAGCCACCCAGCAAACCGCAGGGAAGGAGACCTGCTTGCTCGGGGTTCCGGGAACGAGAGAGCAAACCGGGGAAGGAGACCAGCTTCGCCGCGGTTTGCTCTCGCGTTCCCGGAGCCACCCAGCAAACCGCAGGGAAGGAGACCTGCTTGCTCGGGGTTCCGGGAACGAGAGAGCAAACCGGGGAAGGAGACCAGCTTCGTCGCGGTTTGCTCTCGCGTTCCCGGAGCCACCCAGCAAACCGCAGGGAAGGAGACCTGCTTGCTCGGGGTTCCGGGAACGAGAGAGCAAACCGGGGAAGGAGACCAGCTTCACCACGGTTTGCTCTCGCGTTCCCGGAGCCACCCAGCAAACCGCAGGGAAGGAGACCTGCTTGCTCGGGGTTCCGGGAACGAGAGAGCAAACCGGGGAAGGAGACCAGCTTCGCCGCCATTTGCTCTCGCGTTCCCGGAGCCACCCAGCAAACCGCAGGGAAGGAGACCTGCTTGCTCGGGGTTCCGGGAACGAGAGAGCAAACCGGGGAAGGAGACCAGCTTCGCCGCGGTTTGCTCTCGCGTTCCCGGAGCCACCCAGCAAACCGCAGGGAAGGAGACCTGCTTGCTCGGGGTTCCGGGAACGAGAGAGCAAACCGGGGAAGGAGACCAGGTTCGCCGCCGTTTGCTCTCGCGTTCCCGGAGCCACCCAGCAAACCGCAGGGAAGGAGACCTGCTTGCTCGGGGTTCCGGGAACGAGAGAGCAAACCGGGGAAGGAGACCAGCTTCGCCGCCATTTGCTCTCGCGTTCCCAGAGCCACCCTGCAAACCGCAGGGAAGGAGACCTGCTTGCTCGGGGTTCCGGGAACGAGAGAGCAAACCGGGGAAGGAGACCAGCTTCGCCGCCGTTTGCTCTCGCGTTCCCGGAGCCACCCAGCAAACCGCAGGGAAGGAGACCTGCTTGCTTGGGGTTCCGGGAACGAGAGAGCAAACCGGGGAAGGAGACCAGTTTCGCCGCGGTTTGCTCTCGCGTTCCCGGAGCCACCCAGCAAACCGCAGAGAAGGAGACCTGCTTGCTCGGGGTTCCGGGAACGAGAGAGCAAACCGGGAAAGGAGACCAGCTTGATTACCAGAGGCTTCCTCCTTCCACGGAGGTCAAGAAAAGCGCTGGTAAGTGTCTACATTGGATTACCAGCGCTGGATCACCAGCACTGGATCCTCTACACCCGAGACAAAACGGGAGTACGGCCAGCGCTGCAAACAGGGAGTTGCAGCGCTGGTGATGCCCTGCAGATGTGTACACCTTCAAAGTTGCAGCGCTGTAACTCCCTCACCAGCGCTGCAACTTTCTGATGTAGACAAGCCCTTAGATAACAATTATGTTTATGATGTGTGAACTGAAATAGAAATCTGACCATTCTCTCAAAATTGTGTTGGGTCAAGAGGGTTAGAAAGGGGGGTGGGGGGGAAGCTTATTTTTTAATCACTAAAATCAGCAGATAAGATCCGGAATAAGCACAGGAAGCAGATCTGCTGACTCAGAAGGTGTCATTTTTACAGGCTTTTTTCAAAGCAGAGATTTGCTCTGGATCTGATTCTTCTTTCACTTACACCTGCCGTACACAAGGATAACTACTGATTTTTAAAAAGTCACTTCCGATTTACACCAGTGTAAGTGAGATCAGAATCAGGTTCTTTATTTTCAAGTACTCAATGTTTTAGCATTTTTTTTTGGAGAGAAGACAGTGACACTGTGAGTATCCCCTAATACTACAAAGATTTACACATGTGCTTGGCTTTAAATACATGAGGAATCCCACAGAATTAAATGAGCTTAACTTATGTGCTTTAAGTTAAGCATGTGCTAAAGTGTCTATGGAATCAAGGCTAGACATGGGAAGGAGGGAAACGGATAAACAGAGGGCTTTCAAATTTTGAAAAACAGGGAAAAGGCTGTGATGTATGACCAGAAAGGGTTAAGCATCCTGTAGGATAAATTACTCAAATTCATTCCCTAAAAACACATGGGGAGATAATGTTTGTGGTTTTGTGTATTTACATACACATTGGTAGTGGTCAACAATGTAATCAAACAGTCCCTGTCTATGCTGCATTCTGTTAATTCAGAGATCAAAAGAATATTTAAATGAACAGTAAACATGGGATATCACTGTATTCATATCTCTCTGAAATGTATAGCAAATAATCTGTGAATGGTGGAAAAATAGGCAATTGCCTTATGTTGATCAGTATGAATAATTACCGGCAATGCTTAGGAGATATGTGTTTATTGTTTGCCAAGGGACTCTGAGCTGTCAAAGAAGGCCTGAAACTGTATAAAAAATGGCTTGGATCCTGACATCTCAGATCTGCTTGAGACTTCGTGCAGTGGAAGCTGAAGCCACAAGGACTGAGATACCAGTTTTGATTGGACTGCCCTGAATACAAACATCGGACTATAATCTATTAACTATTTTGAAAAGAACTCTTTGCAGCTACAAAGCTCACCATCTCTGCTATGAATCTGAACCTCAAGAATCGAACTCATGTCTTTATGTGAACTGATCTTTTCACCTATACTCACTCTCTTTTCTTTTTAAAAAAAATTAGTTTAGTTAATAAGAATTGGCGGTAAGTGTGTTTTTGGGTAAAATCTGGAATATTCATTAACCTGGGAGGTAATATGTCCGATCCTTTGGGATTGGTAGAATTTATATGATGAATAAGATTTTCACTAATCCTCATCAGATCTGACTTGACTGTCTAGGTGGAAGCCTGAGGCTGGGTTACTTTAAGCAGGGGCAGCTCTATGTTTTTTGCCACCCCAAGCATGGCAGTCAGATGGATTTCAGCGGCGTGCCTATGGGTGGTCCGCTGGTCATGTGGATTTGGTGGCATGCCTGCAGGAGGTCCGCCGGTGCCGCGCCATCAGCGTCCTCGCTGCCAAATTGCCGCCGAAGCTGCGGGACCGGCTGACCTCCCACAGGCATGCTGCTGAAAGCCACCTCTTTGCCGCCCTTACAGTGACTGGCAGGCCGCCCCCCGCGGCTTGCTGCCCCAGGCACGTGCTTGCTGGGCTGGTGCCTGGAGCTGCCCCTGACTTTAAAGGAATTGTGTTGTTGACTTCTGGGTAAGTAGTAAGGTATTACAGAAGGTTTTGTGCTGGCTTGCTAAGTTTAAGTATTGGAATGTCCACCAGCTTTGCAGATTGTCTACCTCATTCTTTGCAGTTCATCCTAGCTGAGTGACCTCAGCTGGCTCCCCTGGGATTCTGGTCACAAAGGCTTATTTCTAAAGTTTCAGTTATGCTAATATGAAGTATCCCTTGCAAGAACAGAAGGTAAAATAAGTTAAGGTTGAGATGTGATTTTTAAGTTGGAGGTATTCTTTTAACCATCTTGGCCAAACCAGACAGTCTCCATGCAAAAGAATAAATGGACACAAATCTGACATCAGGAACCATAACATTCAAAAACCAGTAGGAGAACACTTCAACCTCTCTGGTCACGCAGTAACAGATTTAAAAGTGGCAATCTTACAACAGAAAAGTTTCAAAAACAGACTCCAATGAGAAACTGCTGAACTTGAATTAATATGCAAACTAGATACCATCAATCTAGGCTTGAATAAAGACTGGGAATGGCTGAGCCATTCCACACACTGCATCTATTTCCCCATGTTAAGTATCCTCACACCTTCTTGTCAAACTATCTGAAATGGGTCATCTTGAGTTATCACCACAAAGATTTTTTTCTCTTGCTGATAACTGCTCAGCTTAATTAATTAGCCTCTTAGAGTTGATAGGGCAACTCCCACCTTTTCAAGTTCTCTGTATGTGTATATATATCTCCTTACCATAAGTTCCATTCTGTGCATCCGATGAAGTGGGCTGTAGCCCACAAAAGCTTATGCTCAAATAAATGTGCTAGTCTCTAAGGTGCCACAAGTACTCCTGTTCTTTTTGCAGATACAAACTAACACAGCTGCTACTCTGAAACCTTTAACCATTGTCACTCTGAGCTTTGTGTACCAATATAAGATGTTATAAGGTTTCAATACTTATATTTTGTTGCTGATGTTAAGGAGTTAACAAAGACAACAGTTTAACTGTACCATATGTATTGAGTCCTAACAAACCGAATTTAATTTAATTCTTCCAACAGAGTTTCACTTTTTAATTTTTGTTTCTTAAATTTTAAATTCTGTATTTGATTTCAGATTTAACTACAGGTGAACCATTAAGTGTTGTTATTTTACATTTGTTTTTTGGTTCATAACTGTTGCCAGAGGCTTACTTTACCATAGAACACTAAAATCCAGCGACCCATATAGACACCAGTCATTGTGAGACAAACAATAATGGGAAAACAGAAATTGCAATTTAGATAGTACTAGACTTAAAAGGTAATCAAACCCAACAATACAGATGACTGACATAAGCAAACTTCAACAACAAAGAATGTGGCTAACATTTCTCTGTAATTATGAAGCAGTTACCTTTTCTCCACGTTTTGCTTGTCCTGGGGAGAATCCTGGATCTCCTTTAGGGCCCTATTGTAGAGAAATGAAATCAGTGTGGTACAGGGACAGATGATTAATTATATAGCTAGCCACAAATATTTTCACTGTTGAAGAAACTGATTGTGTGTGTGCAGGATCTAATGCTGTACAAAGTATATTTCTTATTTCAGGAATGTTTCCTTATGTCAATTTTCCTATTAAAATATGCATGTCACACTATATGGCATAATACAATAATCTGAATGCACATGTGGCGATGAGTTTGAATTTCCCTGCATTTCTTCGTAATGTACCTGAGGATTATTTATTAAAAAGGCAGAGTTTAATTGCAAATGCAGTCAGAGTACAGAAAAATCAGTGTGCCTACATCCTCAGCTATAACTGAATACTTTATTTGTCCTTTGCTGATTTATGCAAGCCTGATGTATCAAACCATATCAAACATGAACAACAATATAGTTGTGATGTCATTTCTATTTCTGTTCAGTTCTTTGTTCCTATCCTTTAATTTAGTGTCCTTGAAAGATGCTATTGAGATGTAGTCGGTTGCAATTTTTCATTCATGGCATATTCCCCCCCAAAACAAAGTTTGTCATAAAACTCACTAGAATTACCCCATAATGCAACATGGAAATAATTTTCTCTGAAGGCTAGTGTGAAGTTGCTCATTTGTTGCTTCAAAAATGCAAGATTTGGAGTTACATTCCTTACAAACAATGTAGATACTTTTAAAGGGGAAATATGATGTTCAGGTGGCAGGCAGAGGACATTTTACTGGGGGAATAAATTGCATAAATATACATATGGCTTTTCACATATTCTGGCAATAGAAAAATGTTGTCTCGCATAAGGAAAACATATGGCTATTTTCATATGCCATATTTCATAGCTTGTTGTGTTCCCACATAATTAATTTCTGCAGCATGCTACACTTTACTTTCCCATCTCTTTCAAGTGTCACTACCTGTTTTTATTGCCCTGAGAGTCTGAGAAGTCTGCGTGCTTGTCACAACTTTTTGAAGTCAATTGCTTTTTGTTCCCAGGTAATAAATTAACCTTCAGAAGTAGTAAACTGCCTGCATTAGAAGAGACTGAAGCATTCCCATTGACCAGGCTTACAATAGACAGCACACTAACTTAACAGTTTTCTAGCCTGAGTTTAAAAGAAGAACGTTATTGTCAATTGAAAATAATCCACCAGTCCTTCATGGTTCCATGTTTTCTCTAAATCAGGGGTAGGCAATCTATGGCCCGTATGCCAAATGCAGCATGCAAGCTGATTTTCAGTGGCACTCACACTGCTGGGTCCTGGCCACTGATCCTGGGGGCTCTGTATTTTAATTTAATTTTAAATAAATCTTCTTAAACATTTAAAAAAACTTATTTACTTTACATGCAACAATCGTTTAGTTATATATTATAGAAAGAGGAAAGGAAAGAGACCTTCTAAAAATGTTAAAATGGATTACTGGCATGTGAAACCTTAAATTAGTATGAATAAATGAAGATTCGGCACAGCACTTCTGAAAGGTTGCTGACCCCTACTCTAAATGTTATCAGAAATAGTAGCCTCTGCCATCTTTTTTTCATACATCCAATACTTCCTAAAAATAGCACAGAGCCCTGAAGGATGGAGAAACTAAGAGAGAGCAATCCAACAGTCCTAGGTTCAAGTTGGCAGGTTATGAGTCATTCCTGACTAGAAGTCATAGAATCGTAGGGTTAGATGGGATCCCTGGCCAAGGTATAGGATTTGTAATATCTAAACCAACCAAGGCAGATGGCTATCCAGACTCCTTTTAAAAACTTCCACTGAAGGAGTTCCACAACCTCCTGAGGCATCTGCTCCATTGTCCAACTGTTCTTATACTTAGGAAGCTTTTCCTGAGATTTAATCTAAATCTGCTATGCTGTACTTTGAAGCCATCGCCTCTTGTCCTGCCTGCTATGGCAAGATAGAACAACTTTTCTCCATCTTTTTTTATGGCAGCCTTTCAAGTATTTGAAGACTGCTATCATGTCCTCCTTTAATCTCTTTTCCAAACTAAACATACTCAGTTCCTTCATTCTTTGCGCATATGGCCTGCATTCCACCCTTTTGATGATCTTTGTTGCTCGTCTCTGGATCCTTTCCAGTTTCTTTACATCAGTGACCAAAATTGGACACAATCCTCCTGCTGAGACCTAACCAGTGTTAAGTAGAGTGGTACACGCAGGAGTTAATGCAACCTAAAATTGCATTTGCTTTTTTTGCAACAGCATTACATTGCTGACTCATGTTGAGGTTGTGATCCACCACAACTCCCAAATCTTTCTTAGCAGTGCTGCTAACAAGCCAGTTATCCCCCATTCGGTGTTTGTGCATTTGGTTTTTCTTCCTTAAGTGTAGCACCTTACATTTGTCTTTGTTGAATTTCATTTTGTTGTCAGTAGCCCAGTTCTCCAATTTATCAAGATCTCTTTGAATTTTATCTCTATCCTCTGAAGTATTGGCAGTCCTGCCTAACTTTGTATCATCTGCAGATTTGATTAGTATGCTCTCTAGTCCTACATCCCAGTCATTAAAAAAGATGTTAAATAACAATGGACCCAGAACACATCCCTATGAAACCCCACTTAAGACCTCCCTCCAATCTAACATAATTCCATTAATAGTTACTCTTTGTTTGCAGTTGTTTAACCAATTATGTATCCATTTAATGGTAGTTCTGCTGAGTCTGCATTTCTTGAGCTTACTTATCAGAATGTCATGTGGGACTGTGTCAAAAGCCTTGCTGAAATCCAGATATATTATAGCCACCACATTCCTGCTATCAGCCAAACCAGTTAACGTGTCAAAGAAGGAAATCAATCTGGTTTGGTATAATTTGCTCTCAATAAATCCATGTTGCTTTTAGTGATTATCCCTTCATCCTCCAGGTATTCGCAAACTGAATGTTTTATACATTGCTCTAATAGCTTCCCAGGTATCAAGGTCAGGCTGACTGGTCTATAGATCCCTGGCTTTCCCTCCCTTTTTATAGATGGGCACTACATTAGCCCTTCTGCAGACTTCCAGGACCTGTCCTATCATTCAGGAGTTTGCACATATTATTGCCAGTGGCTCCGAGATTTCTTCAGCTAATTCCTTCAGTACTCTGAGGTAAATAGTATCAGGCCCTGCTGACTTGAATGACATAACCAAATCATGCCCTCTACATCCAGAAATGGTTTCCACAAGGGAAAGGGAGTTCCTCCAGACTGATCTCTCCTTTTCCACAGCCTTCCACACCTCTGTCACCAAGACAACAACTTATGTTCATTGACTCCATGGCCAGTTAACCTTGAATGTGGCCTCACTTAACATTTGATTCTTCTCAACTCAACCTCATTTAGTCAGATGTTGTTTAACTGGAGCTCTTCAGCTGAATCACAAAGACATCCTTTGTGTTGAAACTGTTAGGACTCCAGGTATCTGAGCTTCCTTTTATCTAACACTCATTTCTTATGAAAACCCAGTTGTGTCCTATAATGTGAGTCACTTTACCATCAACTCCCCCAACCATTTGAAAACTCTCTTTATATGAATGTTTTTGATGTCCCCAAAACATTTTGGGGAAACACAGCAGCATTGCTGGCCACTGTCATATATTATCAACTGGACAAAGAGCAATGTCTCTGACACACTTAAGACCCAATTTTCCAGAAGTCCTGAATGACGGAAGCTCTGATTGACTTCTTCTGGAGTTGCAGATTTCATAGAAACCTCAGTAACAGAGGTCCCTGGGAGAAGTACTGACTCAGCAGATCTCCTGGCTAGCCCAGCCCTGGCCACTATTTTAGTTTGTGCAATCTAGCTTCAGTCCTCCAATATAGCAGGGATTCTGGGTGGCTGGCACTGCAGTGCTCTCTGTTACTGACAGACTCACCAATGTTGGGGACCCACAACTCCAGCAGGTGGATCGAGAACCACTATTGACTAGATAATTCCTATTACAGGTAACCTCTCTACACAATTATCTTAGTTTATTGCTTCATTTGTATCAAAGCTGGGCATTTGGAAAGTTTAAATATTTAGACTGAGACCATACTTGTACTTTCTTTATCTTATCCTTAAAAACAATTATTTTAAGCTAAAATACAGCACAAGTAATCGCCACTGGTTTTAATTATACTAAATGCACACAGTACCCATGGTTACATTCCATTGACCTCGTCATATTGAAAATGTACAGACCAGAGGTAACCTTTGGCCTTGAAGCTGAAAACTATATAATAATGGATTGCTCCATACTCAGCTTAGTTCAGCCTCGCCAATAATTTATCTTCTATAGCCAAGGAAATTATTTTTTATGACTAAAGCTAGTCCAGATCAGAGTTGGATTAAAGATGGCACATGCCCTTTATTTATAAGTAACTAAAAACAGTATGGACAGCTGTTCAGGCATTCTCAGCAGTGAATTCTGCCCTCAGCCACTGAAGTAATGTGTGTGTGTGTGTGGCCTACATTTCTGTTAGGGTGGCATTGTGCCAATTTACAAATTGGGCAGACCCTTATGTCAGAAAAAAGTCCCAATCAAGATGGGGTTTATGTTAACAACTGCAAATTACATCTCTTCTTCAAGAAGCCCTTGCTCTGTAGCACTGGCATCACGTGACTCTCTACATTTCTTTGCATTCACTAACACAAAACTGCCCAAAATAAATACTTCTCTGATCAAGAAAACCAGCCAAACCACTGTTCAGCTACTGGGTTCTGGAAAAATGAACTTGTATCTGATAATTGCAAAAAGTGCCCAGGCTGAGTGTGTGTGCAAGAGAGAGAGGTAATCCTAATTCTAAAACAATTAGGCTTCCAAGTGTTAATGCTGCCATGCACTTGAGCTCTGAAAGAACAGGATTTAAGCCTCAGGGTGGGTTGTGACTTACACTGGCCTGTAACAGCAACAAAGAGCAGAAAACACAGCCTGGAACTGTTATGGCACAGGGATATCCTGCCCATGTCCACTCTCCCCTGCTACGTTAGCAGGAAAGAGGGAGTATGGCATAAAAGTACCATATACCAGTGAAGACTATTCCTTGCTGTGTGGTGCTCCTCCTTCAATTGTTTAGACTGGGCTTACAGCCAAAGTCCACCCATGGTGAGACAGAAACCAGCTGCACTACCCCTCAGGATCTGGCCTATTTTCTCTTCAAAATCTTTTTCTAGTATTGCTTTGTTATGACTGCTCAGAGAATGCTTGAGTTGTGTTTATAAGCGTGTCAAGTCTTCCAACTGAAGATGAGACAGACTCTATACACAGTACTTACCTTCCCAGGGTTATTGAGGAATAGTGCTTTAACTGTGATAAAGACTAGCATCTCTCTAATGACAGCAAAGCTTGCGTGGCACAACGGAAAGGCCATATTGCAAGCAGAGATGAAAACTTGCCAGTGTCAAACAGAAGATAGATATTCCTGCGGTAAGCAGAGTTCTTCTAAAAATAATTCATAAGACAATGATTTTGCAATTAGTCTTGTGTTGGTAGCTCTCAGGAATTCCTCTTGTCAGACAAATCACATACCCCTTCTATTTCACCATTTTCTTACTACTAACCTATAAAAAAACAAAGTTGTGAAGCCAAGAAAATTACCAAATAGAAGTTTGCTAATTTTTAACAGCTTTAAGACAGAAGAAATCAGTACACTAGTTAACCATATAAATAAAGGTAGGCTCTAAGGAGCCATGATGCCAGGTGGGAAGGGGGATCCATCCAAGATGTTTCCTGCCACTGCGTGGAAGGGGAAGGCCATTCCTCAGTATATCCCACAGACGTATAGGGTTCAGAGGGACTGCAGTGCCTAAAATCTGCAGCCTCCTAACCCTTCCCACCATGTAAACCTCACAGAGTCCAAACCCTCCCTTTAACCCATCTGGGCAGGTTTCATCACAGGACAGGGTGATGCGGATCTGCCCTGCACTTTGTGTAATTATTTACTCTCATGCAAAGTGGGTATAAAATGCTTCAAATCAGATTCCTCCATTCACTTTATGACCATTTTGCACAGGTTTAACTGACTACAGGAGGTGCAATGCAGTGGTGAATCCAATGATTCACTGAATTTTACCTTTGCATCATCACCACAGAATCTATTACAGCTAAATGAATTCATTGTCCATGCAACAAACTTTATGAAAACAAAAAAAACTACATATAATTACTGCCTTGTGTAATAGCTAAGCCTCTGTACAATCATCGCTTGTATACATATTTCTATTTCCTTCCTCACTAAACTGGCTCAACTTCTCCTATTCATTTAATTCCATACTTCACTGTAGCCATTAAAGTATAGTAAGGATTGATGTGTTATGTCAATAAACAGTGGTGTATGGAGTGGCATGTGGGTGAACAATGTCAATACTCTACACAAAAGAGTCTGGCCTAAAGAAAGAAATGACATGACAGATACAACAGCATGTTTAAGTTCCTGTCAAATGCAGGCACAGACTGGATCTTGAAATTAAACTTTAGTCTCAGACAAAGCTATTTATTTAGGGTGAAGGATGACTATAGATTTTCTGGCATATAGCCAGATTATATGCAATGAGACAACTGTTAAAAAAAATCCACTGTTTGACACTGCCAGCTTTTCAAAACCAAAATGAAAAGGATTCAGGGCATTCAAAAGGAGTTGGGTGCTACTAATTCCTCCCCAGCCAGAACTGGGGACATTTGATTTTTTTTTAAACTACCAGTAAATTATCCAGGTCTTTTTTTTTTAAATAAATATTCTCTCATTCCTTTAAGATCTTTCAGGGTTTTTTCTCCTCTCTTTTCAATACATTAAACTTTCTGATTTTGGCCTCAATTCGGCACTTTGTTGCATGTGAGAAGACAGTTCCCCTCCCTGCAGAGATCCATTCCTTCAGCATGGCTGTGCGTGGGTGCATCAGTCTGATAGTGCACAATGAATTTCAGGACTGGGGGACCAGCCTTTGTCCCTTTACTTATGTTTACTATTATTGATTTCTCTTTCCCATCAAATCTCTTCACACCATTATCTTTCCACCCTCCTTTTCTAGCCCCAAATCCTTCATATTTGCTTCTTTTGGCATGGAGACCCAAGCGCAAGTCCTGTTCACTCTCTGCCTTTTCAAGTCAGTGGAAAAACTCCCCTTGACTTCAATAGGCACTAATCAGGTGATAAGTTTGGGTGATGGAGTGAATAGGAACAAGTGTAAGTTGATAACTATTATTGGAAATGATACATTTGAAATGATATGTGTTGGCCCTGATCCTCCTCTTGCTAACACCATCGCCAAGAGAGCAGTGTCCTTTTACAGTTCAGACAGACTGAACTAAAAAAGTTATTTGTAAAAGGCTGCAGCTGGTTCTTAGCTAGTTAAAATATGTTCCCTTTTATATTTTGCCCAATGCCATTTCCCCAATAAAGCATACACAATTCTTTGTCATTTTAACTTAGAAACAATCAGTCATCATTATATACGGTTTTCAGTTGTGAAGCAGGAACAAAGAACTATAAACCATCTTGTGAAGGTAAAATAAAATATATAAGTATTTAATCTATTTAGCATTACAATGCAGCTATAACAGTGCCAAAATCCACACACTCCGTTTTCTTGAAATCGTTCTTTTTTTATGATAGCTAGGAAAATTGCCAAAAACTCATGCATGCTTTGGTGATTTGAGACCACCTTATACCCCTAGACCAAGTATCTGAGGTTACATGCTAAGGACCCTAAACTATATACATGTCAATGGAAGCTGCTGGCACACACACAGGGACAGAACCTGACCTTCAGTTTAAAGCCATGAGTGACAATCTAGGAAGCTATAAATGTATTAAATTCCATTCTTGAAGCACATGTGTAACTCTTCAATGTAGATAGGAGATACACATGTACCTTGAGGGGAGAATAAAACCCATTGTGATGTTACTGTCAGAAAATGATTACATTTGATCTTGTGTGTTCTAAGATTAAACCCAAGTGTCTTCAGTCTCAGTTAGTGTATATCAGCATTGGTCAATTGACCTCAGTGGAGCTTCTCCAGTTTACACTTGGTGATGATCTGGCTTACTTCTATTTAATTAAAATATTATGATACTGTAATTTTACAGTAAAACTGCAGTTCTGTGGAGCTCTAGCCCCCTCTGCATAAAATAATGATACAGTATTAACAATAATAAATTGTGACCAAAAGAAAATGTAGCTTTCATAGCTAAGCCTAGAAAATACATTAATTTTTATTAATTACTTGATTTTTTAAAAGCAGCAAAGAGTCCTGTGGCACCTTATAGACTAACAGACGTACTGGAGCATAAGCTTTCATGGGTGAATACCCACTTCGTGGGATGCATGTACTTCGTCGGATGCACGAAGTGGGTATTCACCCACGAAAGCTTATGCTCCAATAAGTCTGTTAGTCCATAAGGTGCCACAAGAACTCATGAACTCAACTACAGAGTAGATAAACACTCAGAATCTTGGTATGACTCAACGAAAGGAAATATATATTATAAATCCTATGAGTAGCTGGCTACAGTTATTTCAAGTAACAGCGGTCTACACTTCTCTATTGCCCAGTTTGCATAAAACCAAGTTATGGAAATCACTACGTTTAATGGTTGTAATAAAATTAGATACTAACAAAAGGGCACATAGCAAACACAAAGCCACTTTGTTTTACAATGTCAAACATCACAAGCTTTATTTGATATATTTTCATGGCCTAGAGTAGTTTTTAACACCTGTCACTACAGGTCAGATTCCTGCCATAAGGAGTCACACTAAAGCATCATGTTTTTTCCTAACGTATCTATCAAATTGTTAAAACTAAATTTGAATTGAAGGCATTTTGCAACTGAACAAATCTGCCTGCTGGTATTTAAGTGGCCTTTGTAACCCAGGTTTGAAAGTTATTAACTGAGTTTATGGCTGAATATTTTTTCTTAAATTTGCAATATCAAATCTAGGTTCCACAGTTCTTATTCTATCATTTAACCAACAAACTCTGAAAGTTAGAGCGGTTAAATGCCATCAGACAGGTGAAATCTTGACAGCAAATAGAAGTATTTATGGAGAGTGACTTGGCCTATTTTTTTATTATTTTTTTGACCAAAGCAAAAGGTTACCGCCAGGATTAAATGTCCAATCCTGCAAATGCCTCACTAGAATAATTCTGACTCACCCAAGTAGTTGTATTGACTTCAATCAAAATCCTTTGGAAAGCAAGGAATACTCACATGAGTAAAGGCCTCCAGGCCATCATTCCACATGCATCATTTTCTCCTGTGAAACTGGCTATTTTTCTTTTGATCTTAGTTTAAGTTTTATTGGTTACATTCCTTTAAAAACTGTTTATAGCTGTGCTCTCCATTTGTAAACCAAATAAAATTAATCACTACTATTAATGGAAGCAAACTCTAGGACTTCCAAAAAGTTAGACATCTGGAAGTTCAAATAATGCTTATGGCAGCGTGGTTAAGTTAGCTCACCTTTTGACCAGGCAGCCCTGGCAAACCTGGATTCCCATGTGGCCCTGGAATACCCTATAAAAATGAGAAAGACCAGGATTATTCAGAACTACACCAAACAATGTTCATTACTTTGCGGAAATATTGTACAGCGAATCATCCTCAAGGATCACTGTTCCATCTAAAATCATTGCCTGGGATTTTCAAAGGCACCTAAGGGAATCAATGTCAATTTCCCACTGAGATTAAATGGGAATTGAGCACCTTACATGCATTCAATGAAATAGGTATTCACCCACAAAAGCTCATGCTCCAATACATCTATTAGTCTATAAGGTGCCACTAGACTCTTTGCTGCTCTAACACCCATAGACTCCTTTGACAGTCTCAGTCATTAACTTTTCACTAGGCTCCCAGGTAATTCAGGACATGCATATTAGAGCAAGCTCATTGTGACGATGACTCTTCAGCCATAGAATATCATATGATGTTTGGGATAAAAGGAAATCCTAAGCATCACATTACTGATGTATCCCTACGTACAGTATATAAAGTTCATGCAGTAAGGAACTGGAACAATTAATTCTCCAGATCAATGGCCCAAAAGGCTGACATTTTTGAGAGTCAAAGTTGACTTTTATATGATCAACATCCATTAACTTCAATGAGAGTTCCATGCAAAGAACATCAGGAGTACATGGCTAAATTGACCCATCTGTGGTTGGAAAACAAACACTGCTGACAGTGATTGTCAACAACAGAACTGGTGAAACGATGGATCTATAATACTTCCTGCAATGGGACAAAACATGTTTCCAGGCCATCTGCACTAGAAGTTAAAAGGTTTCAACACTGGATATCTGATCCTGCAAGGTCCAGAGCACTTTCAACTCTCATTGAAGCCAGTCCTTGTAGAATTGGGCAGTGGGTGAAATGGTCATCACAATGATTGTCAGCAGCTATTCATCTATGATGCATGGAAGAACCTGAAGAATAAAATCCTGTCCCCACTGGTGTCAATGGCTAAACTTTCATTGACTTCAAGGAGGGGCCAGAATTTCACCCAAAGAGTTTATCAAAGGTACCAGAAATAATAAGAATCTGTTTTAAGTCTCTCAAAACATAAAATACAAATTCAATGAACTGTTAAGACAGCCATAATAACATTTACTTTTCCCTCACGACTCAGCGTTTACCAATTATACTGCACATTAACACTGAGAGCCTTACAGTTTAATGCTTCCTCCAGCGAATAACCATGTTGACATAACTAAATGGAAATGCTGATCCCAGCCCCGTTTGAGAGATTAATGTGCACACAGGTAGCTTTCAGGTCTCTCTCAGGGATTTACAAGAAAGAGGAAACCTGCTACTGAAGGTGCCAAAATAATTAGTGGGGAAATGGCTCAGAAATTTTTTAGAGCTTTGTTTGTTTGTTTTGCTAGGGTCGAGGAAATGCCACAACAACATGGGAGAGCACAGTGGTATTTCTGCTCAATAAAAGTTGCCCTAGGAATTCCGCCTCTCTGACAATTAACATACATCTCAGATAAAACAGTATAAAACAAGTCATTCTGGAGATATGGGTGAACAACAAAAATAATTTGTTTCAAATCCTGAAAACTCACTTATTTTCTTGACGTTCCCTATCTCAGACTCAGTTTGGCTGATACACTCCACATTTTATTTTTTAAGTCCCCTCTGTGCAGAGGTCCCATGTGATGAATTTTTCTAACAAAGTTAAAAGTGGTTAAAATCAAGCTCCTGAGGGAAATGTATCACTCTTAACTAAGGTGTCAGTACTGAGACCGTCCGACCAAGGCACGATTAAGGGCTGAGGGAGAAAAGTGAGTTGAGTGCTGCCACTGCAAGGAGAGAGTTCCTTAGATCCCAGGTGCCTTTATTCAATAGCTCAAGGTACATCTCAGTATGACTAAAGATGACTCAAGAGACAGAAAAAGTCCTGGGTGAAGGTCATGTGACAGGCTCCATGTCTGTTCAGGAGGGGTAATGAAGGTCCAAAGTTTTCAGTGGGTCTAGGCTCAGATAACCCATCTGACTATCACACCACATCTGTGTATAATGTATATACTACACATAGAATTTTCTAATAAAAACCTCTCATTTGGGGAGTCCATGTTATATCTTGCCCATAAAAGCCTCACATCATCCTCAAGCTTAGCACACAAAAGTAAGGCCTGGGACCTATTTTTCAATGTAAAAAACCACCAACCAACACTTGCTGGTATTCTGCTATTTATGGGCACTGTAAGAGCTAAAGCGCAACAATGACTTTTCAAAAATGAAGTTTTCCTGGCCCTTAGCCCATCACCTGGACTAGTCTTTGCAGCAACATTTAAGTACACTTTTAAAATTCTATTTAAATCACAGTTACTAATAAATCAAACTGGCCTTTCTCAACCTAGGCTGTCTCCAGATGCTAGACACCCCTCTCTAATCCAAGCTCCCCCACTTCCCATTATGCTTTTTTGCATGATCAACTCCACATTCCATTCACAAATTTCACACTGTGGAGCTTTGTACCCCAGAATACACTGCATTCATCAGAGGTTAAGGAATAGGCATCTGAAAGAGACAGATACAAGAGATATAAAGGATCCTTACTCCTACCTCCCACCTCTACCTTTATAATGGTATCAGAGGGAATCAAGCAAGTCTGGTGGGCTTTCTGACTGGCCATGTGACAGGATGGTTTTACATTTTTAACATGTGGCTTATTTGGACTCTCTCTTTTTAAGGAATCAAGAATGAGGGTATCCTCAATGAACTGCCCTATCATACAACATTTTACCCTCTCTCTTCCTCTTTTTCTCTCTCCAGTAAATGTGCAGATAGAATCATAGAATCATAGAACTGGAAGGGACCTCGAGAGGTCATCTAGTCCAGTCCCCTGCACTCATGGCAGGACTAAGTATGATCTAGACCATCCCTGACAGGTGTTTGTCTAACCTGCTCTTAAAAATCTCCAATGATGGAGATTCCAGAACCTCTCTAGGCAATTTATTCCAGAGCTTAACCACCCTGACAGGAAGTTTTTCCTAATGTCCAACCTAAACCACCCTTGCTGCAATTTAAGCCCATTGCTTCTTGTCCTATCCTCAGAGGTTAAGAAGAACAATTCTTCTCCCTCCTTGTTGTAACAAACTTTTATGTACTTGAAAACCGTTATCATGTCCCCTCTCAGTCTTCTCTTCTCCAAACTAAACAACCCATTTTTAGTTTTTTGTTCCTCCCCAGAACTAGGAAAATTTCTTGTGAGGAAGTGAAGGGACAGAGCGGGCTGGGGAAGGACAAAGACGGGCAAGTGGTGATGATTCATGAACGGTAATTAAATACTTCCCTTCACCCCCCCAAATTACTGCAACATTCTGTTCTAATTTTTATCCAGGCATGAGAGGAAATTATCCTTTTTTTTCTGTATTTAGAGACCAGCTGTATAACTTGCTCATGCAGTATGGTTGCAGTTCGCCTAAACTTGGGAGGAGAGACTAGTGCCTTCTAAAGAAAGGAAAAAGCCTTAGCTCGTTTCCCCCTTTTTGAGTCTATAGAGAAAGAAATGTCTATATCTGATGGGAAAAGAGCAGTGTCTTTACCTCTTGGCTGCTTGATCACTATGGCAATCAGCACTGCCTGACAGTAATTACTATTAGGCACCAGTAAGTGACTAATTTAGGCTCCAGTCCTGGAAACTTGAACATGAACAGATCTATGCGCCAGAGTAGCCCTGCTGAAGCCAAAAGGACTCCTCACAGGTGAGAAGTTGCTGCACAGGACTGGGGCCTTCAGGAGGTGCAGCATTAACCTGGAACAGAAGCAGTATATATAAAAAATGGCAGCAGCAGCTGCTGCTATTGTGTCATGTCATCATAAGCAAAAGCTCCAGCATAAAAGAATAACTTGAGGGAGGACCCCAGGAGTGAATCCAGGAAATGAAGTTAGACAAGGTCTGGATTTGGGGAAGATACAGTCTGACTTGTTTTGTTTTCCTGGTGTCAATAAACATTTTTGGTTCATGCCCTTGATCACCACTTTCTTTAAATCCTTTCTTCATAAACCTAATTCAATCAGCTGGTGATATCCCCCTTCCCAGCCATCGATTTCAAATGTGAGACAGCATTAAGGAGCATAAAGCTGTGCAATATGCAAATTTTGTTTTCAACATGCTACCAAACAATGGCGTATTCAAATGTTTGTTCACAAGCACTAGCACAAGTAAACCCCGCCTCCCTAAGATACCTCCCTCACATCAGCTGATCCATCCTACCATCTGCCAAATACTTCTACCCATCATAGCAATCTTACGTCTCATCTCTTAACCCTGTCAGACACCACACTCCATTCCTAAACCCATGACTACCCACTGCCCTCCAGTCTGCCCAGCCTTCTAGATCATCCAGCCCACAAATCCTTAACTACCCTCTCCAGTTGCCCAAAATCCCAGATTTCCTTCAGTAAGAAATTCCTGATTCTTCCCCAGCCATTTCCAGGGGGCTTCAGGATTTTATAGTATATATGTGTGCACACACAAGATATATATATATATATACATATATCAAGATGTATTAGCTATGGTAAAAGTTACTTGAAGAAGCTACAGACACAGAAATTATGCTTTTATTGAGCTGCTGTAAACCAAGAAACTAAAGCAGATCCTTAGAGCAATTTTCTTTCTAGTCAGCAGAGGATAATTCCACTTTCATTGTTTTCCAGTCTGTAGCTGTGGAATGCACTATTCTGGGAAGCCCACTCCCCTTCATTCCAAAAAGCAAATGAATCTGACCTTCTCAGCTACAGATGGCAACACTGAAAAACTAAGTAACAAACTAACTAACTAAATAAATAAAAATGCTACAAGTAGCAGCATAACAGTTATATTGCAAACTCAATAGCAGTTTTTGGACACATTTACTCAGAATATCTCCTCTAGGTATTTATTGTAAAATACACGTTATTTTATTTGTCTTGTCTTAGTTTGTTTTAGCCCATCATATGCTGAGATTAAAGAGCAACAGCTTCCTTGCTGACTAGTATATGAACACACTCTACAGTCAAATGATGATACAAAGTTTGGTTTTACTATCAATGTCCGGTATACATCTATAGAAGAATATAGTCCTTATACTCACCCTTGGACCTCTCTTCCCTGACAGACCAGGTAAACCAGGAGGACCGGGGGGACCCTGCAGGGACAAAAATGAAACAGTTACGGTAAGAGCAGACCAGTCATTGTGCTGCAGGTCATAATCTGACTAGCCCTCCTACAGCCACCCAGCTGATTTTCTGATTACAAAACCTTCTCATTTTGAAAGCAAAGCTCAGAACTAAAGATACAATGTGCTTTTCCCCAATCTGGCTCCCAATTGGAGACATGGTTAAAATTATGTTACACATAAGGCTTGTAAGTCTCAGTTTAGTGCATAACTTAAATACATTTATTTTTATTATAGGAAGAGGAATCTATTTCAAAGTCTAAAAACAAGGAAATGCAATGTATTTCAAAAAAAGAGAAACCAGTTAATTTACTAAATTAAAAACAAGGCATACTAATTCAAGCGTTTACATCCCAAACAATGTATGTATCATTTGAGGCAATTCAGACAGTTAATCATTATAAGAAACTAAGTAGTAATAATAACCCATAGAAAAGAAAGACGAAGAAATAGAAACACCACAGACATGGTTGAAGACTTGTTTGACTTTCTAATTATGAACTTCTCAGAGGAATCACTGGTAGCACATTATTTGATGCTTTACAGGCATATTTTTGAAGTGATATAACTTCTTTCAAAGAGAAAGCATTTTGATTTTTACCAAATAAATTCATATACTGTTTTATGATCTGATGTAGCCTTTGCAAATAGATTTGATCATAAATAATTGTAACAATATTAGGCACAGTACCATGTTTGAGCTAGGTAATAGCTTTGTCCCTATGTAGTGGGCCGGCGTGGCTCCCCTCCTCCCCGGAGTGGGTCGAGCCCTGGCAGAAGCCAGAGTGGGTGGAGCTACGGAGCTCCGAGCCCACCCCTCAAAGGGTCAGGCGGCGACCCGGAACTATAAAAGCCGGCCCTCAGAGCTCAGTCAGGCCCCAGGGGACGGAGGGAACAGACATCCCTCCGGGAGCTCAAAACTGGGAGATGCCAATGACCCAGGGAGCCACCCGGACTGGCCGGAGCTTCCCCGCGCTCGCTACCAGGAGGAGCTGCCTAGCTTTCCTGCGCTCGCTACCAGGAGGAGCTGCTGGAGCTTCCCCGCGCCTACTACCCAGAGGAGCCGCCAGGGCTTCCCCGCGCCTGCTGCTACCCGGAGGAACTGCCGGCGCTATCGTGGCCCGAGTATCCCGAAGAGCTCCCGGATCTACCACCCAGCCCCGGTCGTGATGAGCCTATGCTCTTGGACCCCGCTGAGGCCGACGTTAGGACCCAGGTAGGTCCCGAGGCGGAGTACGGAAGCAGCCCGGGGGCAGCCGACCCCAGTCAGGCTGTGGAATTGCCGGAGCCTATGTCAGTGTGTTGCAGTCAGGATCCCCACTGACTGACCAGCAGAATGACAGCCGCTGCTAGGGCCCCAGGCTGGGACGCAGTGGAGTGGGAGGGCCTGCGCCCCCCTGCCACTCCACTCCGGGGTGGCAGACTCCCCTTCTCCCTGGCCTGAGGAGGCCAATAATTGTTAACACTGAGCTTATTGCTTCAGTATTTGCTGCCCACCCTGCCCAAGGGCTGGGCCTCTAACCTGGTACTGTTGCTCAGCCCTGACCAAAGGCCTGAGCCTACTGACTCAGCGTTTGCTGCCTGCCCTGACCTAGGGCTGAGCCTTAAAATTGCTACTGTTGCTCAGCCCTGACCTAGGCCTGAGCTTACTGATTCTGTGTTGCTATCTGTCCTGATGTAAGAACCAGCGCCTCGCCCTGCCGAAGGGCCTGAGCCCCTTGCCCGTCAGGCGGACAAGTACTGCAAGGACTGCCAGGCTAACTTCCCCGGCCAACCGGAGTAGAGTGGGCCGGCGTGGCTCCCCTCCTCCCCGGAGAGGGTCGAGCCCCGGCACCCCTATGTTTACACCCTAAAAAAGATCCCTTTCCTTTTGTAGTGGACTTGTTAACTTCTGAAAGCAAAAGCAGTGTTTCATCTGAGCTCAAATTATGGTGAGAACTCTAGGACAAATTCTGCACTGGCTTGTGCTGCACTGCAAGCCATCACTTCTACTTCAGTGAGGTTGCATGGTAATGGGGTGGAATTCAGGCCTCCTCCTTTCAGAGCAAATCAAATTCCCATCTCCATGCAGGTGAAGAGGGCCATGGCTGTAGCAGAATCAATACCTGTTCACAGCAGAGGCAGGTGAGTGGCAAGATGTTAGGACTTCAAACAGGCAGTCCCCCTGTGTGTGTGTCAGTTTTTCACTGGTGTGGTCACTGCCTCTGCTTCCCAGTATGCAGAGTGAGAAATTGGGGGGTGGAGGTGAAGCCAGAGGCTACTGCAAGCCCTAACTCTGCACTACCAGTCATGGAATATCCTGAGGGAAGGATTCCATTACCACTCCCTAAACCAAAACCCGAAATCACCCCAAGATCTCCTACATACAACTCAATTACTCAGCTTGTGCACTGGGTAAAATACATTAAATAGCTCTGACTGTACTGCTTGACACTGTTCAAAATTATTTAAAATCAGGGGGAGAGATGAAGCATAGCACCAGGATTACTACTGTGGCTGATATGGCAATAAACAACCTGTTTAGGAAATGTAAAGATGGTTTGTGCACAGCACTATCCACATAACTTTCCATTGGTTCTTATGAGCCTCTGGTGCATAATTTTATTATGATTAAAATTTAGAATAAAAATGTTAAATCTTAGGAAAAATTAATCATAGAATATCAGGGTTGGAAGGGACCTCAAGAGGTCATCTAGTCCAACCCCCTGCTCAAAGCAGGACCAATCCCCAGATTTTTACCCCAGTACCCTAAATGGCCCTTTGAAATAGAAGGATAACTTCACTGGCAGAGAAGCCAACATCGACTAGGGACATCAGTCAATGACAGACCAATTGTCTTTACTGGAGTAGAATGCAGATAGTGGCTTCAAGGAGACCTCAAAAGGCTTTCTGGGAATACAGGGTAATAATAGGACAAGAGGTCAAACCCCCGTACAGTGATAATTGTACAGGTAGTAGTTTTCCAGCAAATTCAACCCCCATGAAGTGAAGAGAGTAGACCAAGAAGGCCATTTAAGTAGCAGCCAGTGCACTGTGACACAGTAGAAAGAAAACTGTGTGCAGTCAGGATTACAATTATAGCAACACTCATACACCTTAGCATTGTACAGGTAGAGGTTGGCATGGTGGAAGTCAACAGGGTGTTTAACCTTGCCTAAAGCAAGTCTAGTGCTAATGTGATTGCCTGTGCACTTTTAGGTGTGGACATATGGTGCATTACAGGCATGCTACAGGGACCAACCCATGACCCACTGATGAGTGCCTGATCTGAGGAGGATGAGTCTGTTACACTGGCAGCTATAGGCCTTGGCTCTATAGCTCATGCTATAGCAGCTCATATTTTTAGCTCTTTTAAGTCCCCAGTTCACTCCCCGATGAGTCAGCCAAAATGGCAGCCATCACACAAGCACTGGTTAGCATGCCAAATTGCTCTAGCACAGACAAGGCATTTGAGTGCATTTCACTTCCAAGAATAAAAAAAGAGCAGACAGACACACAGAGCTTGACCTGGCATTCTTGTTGAGGGAAAGTTCCAAAAATATAACTAAAAAAAGCCTGGAGTTTTCACATCTTGTTACATCTGGAGGAACTGTTTCCTATTCTTTCCTTTTTGAATCACTGAAGTTAGGCGATGCACCAGGCACAGAAAGTTATCCTGGGGCTACACAAGGGAAAGAGTCAACTACATTTCTTCATAAAAGGTGGACAAGTAAAATATTTTGAAGTTATGATACATTGCCTTTTTAATTGTAATGTGAAGCTCTTTCTGCACCCTGTTTCAGATGTTGATTATATTTGCTTTAAAATAAAGTGTTTTGATAGCTGGAATCTCTATTTTGCCCTTATGAAAATACTAATGACTATTTACATCTCTTCGTGATCCTTGTTCCAGATTTGTTTGGTGCAGGTGGATGTGTATTTGGGCCTGTTTGACTTATAATTTTTTAAGATTTCTTTTTCATTTCATCTTTTGTATAGCACCTATGTGCTATGCACTAGGCAACTTATGAATTCATGAAATAATGAGTAATTGCTTTTATTGGTCTAAGGACAATGAATGGTATAATGCTATAAAAAGAATTAATTTTTTTATAGGGCATAAAGATCTGGTCTATGGACACCACCATTATGACAAAACCAACTGCCAACAATCCCTGGAACCTTGCATTAAGCAAGCCAGAATCTTTATAAAGATGTGTGAACTTAAACCTCCCCCCTAAGTTTTCTGCCTCAGAACTGCTCAGCTCACCCCGCATTGAGCTTCTCTCTAAATATTTACTATCGCCTACCTTACATCCAGGTGGGATAATGTGCCACCTGCTACTTGAGTCAGCAGAAGCCACTTAAACCTTTCTCAACATAATCACTTGCCACTAGGGTAGTGTGTTTCAGGCAAACATGGTTTAGACCGTTGGTTAAGTTATCAACAGAAACACTCCTTAATTGATTTAATTGAACTGCTGCTACTTCAAATTGACAGTGGAACAGTATTAGGAAACTGATGGCCCTGTTTAGCCAAAGCAACAACTTAACTGATTGTATATTTGGTGCAGACCATTGGAGAGTTTGCCGATAATCATTTTTCAATTATTTGCAAGAAGTTACACCACTGCACAGAATTCTACTGCCTGTGAAAGTAGTTACAATAGTTACAGCTTCAAACCAACTTATTTCTTCTGTTTTTATACTGACATAGAAAATTAATTCTAGATACCCTCACAGAGACTCCCATGAGCTTCTACACAGTCAACGAAAGTCACGAAGTCAATAATTCCAGAGTCAATCTGATACATTCACAACCTAGGGAAATTGGTGGTTTGTTTCAATAATCTTTCCTCCAATAATTATAAACTGTAACTAATCATTAAACAACTGCATAGCATATTACATTTTATATGATGAACCAAATCATTGTCTGGTACATCAAACAACATAATAATTGTACAAGACCTTCTAAATGGTACTACACATGCAAACTGAAAATAATAAATTGGTTTAATAGGAATGGCATAATAATAATTCTTGTATATTCTCCTCATGTATGTTTCTAATAAATGCTTGAATTTACTGTGCACCTAAAAACTGTGCAAGCTTCCTTCAGATGTTGAGAAATACTACAAAAGTCACAAATAATTAGGGGCCAATCCTGCAAACACTCAGGCCCCAATGACTTCATGAAGGCAAACTCCTGCACCACGAGTCCCCTGACTTCATGGGCGCAGAGGTGCAGTATCTGGGGTCCCAATGGGAAGTTTTGTGATTGAGTGCTTTAGTGCAGAATCAGACATACAGTGCTTAATAGCAGGTGTAGTTCTACAGTAGTAAGTACTAGACTCAGTAGCTGGCATTTGCAGCATCAGATCCTAGATAGTGGTCCAGTTACAGTTCAGCACGCAGAAGTCCTACTGACTTTAATGGAAGTTTGATGTGCAGAGTAATGATAGGATTCTCTCTTTTAATAAGGTGTTGGAACCAGTCACTGCCATTTCCTTTTAATGAAGAATTAAGAAGTGAGTGAATTCATACTTATGTTTGACTTCAACTATGCCTCCTAGCCAATCCTGTAAAACACCTAAGTGCTGACAAAGCAATGTATAGTTCTGAAATAAAAGAATCTTTCAGCATTATGTAGGATTATTTTTATGCCACTTCGTTTTCAAAATTTCCAGCCAAAAATAATGGCAAGCACTAATCCCTACAAATTGCATGGAAGTGCATCATGAACCACAATCAGAGGGTATCCAATCAATAGCGTGACTGATCTCCTTCTCTTACAGTTCTGGAAATCTCTTCCATGGCGAATTAGGCAAGCTAGAATGTCCAGGATTGCTAAAGTGGTACCATTAACATCAGAGGACTGTATGCAAGGCATCGTGTACCAGATCCGAATTTCAAAGCAAAATCCCTTGGTTTCTAACACAAGCCAGTGCAATGAACTGGAAATTGTCACAGCTTCATGTAAATTCAAAAATTTACGCTTTGTTTAATTAAGTATGAAAATAAATAATACATAATAACAGTACATCTTCCATTATTTATTTTATTATTAAATTATGCTTATTGTATTCTGGCCCTAAATTTTCAATAAGCTGGCAGAGATGAGGATGGAGGTTTTTGAAACTGAAGATGTGAGGTATTTGGACAGTCAAGGTAGGTGACTTAAGATTGTGCAATAAGCACATTAGCTCAATTTCTATTAAAATGACCAGCAGTGGAACAGTTAAAAATGACGACATTTACTTATATTGTCATATTTATGTTTCAAGTCAACAGCCTCTTTGGGGGAGGGACCATCTTTTTGTTCTCTGTTTGTACACTGCCTAACGCAATGGGGTCCTGGTCCATGACTGAGGCCCCTAGGGGTTACTGCAATACAACAGCTCATTGAGGTGAATGAGATAGTTCTTAGTCAGGAAGACAACATTGCTCCAGTTTATACTCATCTATATTTGGAAGGGGATTTTTTCAATCATAAATACAAAAAAACCCCACTAGCAGTTATGTATTTTATTGAGATTTATAAAAAATACTAAAGAAAAGGGTGCCTGACCATACACCGTCCATAAATGAAAGCTTAAATTTCTGTAGCAAAGGGTGAATTCCATAGCTGTGGGATCATGGAATTTAGGTGGCCCTAATTATACTAGGCAAGAGTTGGTTAGGGTGGATGATTACAAAGCTAAAGCAAAGTTGAGGACTTGGAAAACCACAAAAGCGAGTTATTGCTTGTCAACTCTAATAGACTGAAAATTATTTCTGTGTTGAATCCTTGAAAAAAAGGTTTAAACCAGCCATGACATAATGAAAAAATACTTTTTTTCCATGTCTCGTCAGCATTTTCATACTGTGATGGAACTTTGAAAGTTCTTTGCTGCTGCTTCTCAGGTTTTCCAGTGATGAGATTTTAGGGGTGGGGCTTACATGAATCTATTCGAGTGTTGGCTTGGAGGTGAATTACTGTTCAAGGGAGCAGACTTAGCCCTGGCCTACACTATGAGTTTAGGTCGAATTTAGCAGCTTTAGATCGATTTAACCCTGCACCTGTCCACACGACAAAGCTGTTGTTTTCAGCTTAAAGGGCTGTTAAAATCGATTTCTGTACACCTCCCGATGAGGGGATTAGTGTTGAAATCAACCTTGCCAGGTCGAATTTGGGGTAGTGTGGACGCAATTCAACGATATTGGCCTCTGGGAGCTATCCCAGAGTGCTCCATTGTGACCGCTCTGGACAGCACTCTCAACTCAGATGCACTGGCCAGCTAGACAGGAAAAGTCCTGTGAACTTTTGAATCTCATTTCCTGTTTGGCCAGCGTGGCAATCTGCAGCTCAGTGTAGATCTCATCAGCAGAGGTGACCATGATGGAGTCCCAGAATCGTAAAAGAGCCCCAGCATGGACCAGATGGAAGGTATGAGATCTGATTGCTGTATGGGGAGACGAATCCATGGTATCAGAACTCCATTCAAAAAAACAAAATGCCCAAACATTTGAAAAAATCTCAAAGGGCATGAAGGACAGAGGCTATAACAGGGACCCGCAGCAGTGCCGCATGAAACTTAAAGAGCTGAGGCAAGCCTACCAAAAAACCAGAGAGGCAAATGGCCACTCCGGGTCAGAGCCCCAGATATGCCACTTCTATGATGAGCTGCATGACATTCTAAGGGGTGCAGCCACCACTACCACACCCCTATGCTTTGACTCCATCAATGGAGTAGCACGCAACAGGAATGCGGGTTTTGGGGATGAGGAAGATGATGAGGAGGAGGTTGAAGATAGCTCATAGCAAGGAAGTGGAGAAACCGTTTTCCTCAAAAGCCAGGAACTGTTTCTCACCCTGGACATGGAGTCAGTACCCCCAAACCCACCCAAGGCTGCCTCCCAGATCTGCCAGGTGGAGAAGGGACCTCTGATGAATGTACCTTTTGTAAATATTATACATGGTTTAAAAGAAAGTGTGTTTAATCATTAATTTGCCCTGGCATTTGCGGCCAGTACAGTTACCGGAAAAGTCTGCTAACATGTCTGGGGATGGAGTGGAAATCCTCCAGGGACATCTCCATAAAGCTCTCCTGGATGTACTCCAAAGCCTTTGCAAAAGGTTTCTGAGGAGGGCAGCCTTATTCCATCCTCCATGGTAGGACACTTTACCACGTCAGGCCAGTAGCACGTAGTCTGGAACCATTGCATAACAAAACATGGCAGTGTATGGTCCTGGTGTTTGCTGGCATTCAAACAACATCAGTTCTTTATCTCTCTGTGTTATTCTCAGGAGAGTGATATCATTCCTGGTCACCTGGTTGAAATAGGGTGATTTTATTAAGGGGACATTCAGAGGTACCTGTTCCTGCTAAGCTGCTTGCCTGTGGCTGAACAGAAATGTTCCCCACAGTTAGCCATGTGGTGGGGGGGGGGGTAAAGCGATCATCCCAGAGAATTGTGTGTGTGTGTGTGTGTGTGTGTGTGTGTGCGTGCGCGCTGCACATTAACCCAAAAACCGCAGGGCTCTCCTTCTTTTAAATGGCCAACCCATTTTAAATGGCCAACGCAATGGCTGCCTGGTATGGGAAATGAGGGCACTGCTGTTTGAAACCATTCCCACATGTTATGAAGGTTAAAGAAGCCAAAAGACTGTGTGTCTTACCATGGCTGCCTGCAAGCCGTGAAAAATCTCTCACACCAAACTGGCATACACTCAATAAGCGGCAAAATGCGACCTTGTACCAAAAGCACATGTGCTATGTAATGTTAACAGCAAGATTTACCGTGAAAGAGTCTACCCATTGTTCTCTAAAATGTGTCTTTTTAACTACCACTCTCCCTTTTTTTTCCTCCACCAGCTGCAAATGTTTCAACACTCACACTATCTTCTCCTTCCCATAGGCTAGCGAAGATTAGAAGGTGAAAAAAATGCACTCGCGATGAAATGTTCTCTGAGCTCATGCAGTCCTCCCACACTGAAAAAGCCCACCAGAGTGCCGGAAGGCAGACAATGTCAGAGTCCAGGAAAGCACAATATGAACACAAGGACAGGTGGCACGCTGAAGATGATAGGTGGCGTCAGCTTGGTGACAGAAGGCAAGAGGCAATGCTGAGGCTACTGGAGGAACAAACTGATATGCTCCAGCGTATGGCTGAGGTTCAGGAAAGGCAGTTTGAGCACAGACCACTGCTACAGCTCCTGTGTAACCAGCCACCCTCCTCTCCAAGTTCCATAGCCTCCTCACCCAGATGCCCAAGAACATGGTGGGGGGGCCTTCGGGCACCCAACCATTCCACCCCAGACGACTGCCCAACCAACAGAAAGCTGGCATTCAATAAGTTTTAAAGTGCAGTGAGGTCTTGTCCTTCCCTCCTCCCCCACCACAGCCGGTGCTTCCCTCCTTCCCCACCCCTCCTGGGCTACCTTGGCAGTTATCCCCCTGTTTGTGTGATGAATTAATAAAGAATGCATGAATGTGAAGCAACAATGACTTTATTGCCTCTGCAAGTGGTGATCGAAGGGGAAAGGGGAGGACTTACAGGAAAGTAGAGTGAACCAAGGGTTGGAGGTGTTTCATCAAGGAGAAACAAACAGAACTTTCACACCGTAGTCTGGCCAGTCATGAAACTGGTTTTCAAAGCTTCTCTGATGCACAGCACGCCCTCCTGTACTCTGATAACTGCCTTGGTGTCTGGCTGCATGTAATCAGCGGCCAGATGATTTGCCTCAACCTCCCACTCCGCCATAAACATCTCCCCCTTACTCTAACAGATATTGTGGAGTGCCACAGCAAGAGGTAATAACAATGGGAATATTGGTTTTGTTGAGGTCTATCCGAGTCAGTAAACTGCGCCAGCACACTTTTAAACATCCAAATGCACATTCTACCACTATTCTGCACTTGCTCAGCCTATAGTTGATCAGCTCCTGACTACTGTCCAGGCTGCCTGCGTATGGCTTCATGAGCCATGGCATTAAGGGGTAAGCTTATTTTCTGGTCTGGGAAGAAAGTCCCTTGCTGCAGCTTTTGAAACAGACCAGAGTTCCTGAAGATGTGAGCGTCATGTACCTTTCACGGCCATCCCATGTTGATGTTGGTGAAACGTCCCTTGTGATCCACCAGTGCTTGCAGTACCATTGAAAAGTACCCCTTTTGGTTTATGTACTCATTGGCTTGGAGCTCCGGTGCCAAGATAGGGATATGGGTTCCATCTATCGCCCCACCACAGTTAAGGAATCCCATTGCAGCAAAGCCATCCACTATGTCTTGCACATGTCCCAGAGTCACTACCCTTGATATCAGCAGCTCTTTGATTGCGTTGGCTACTTGGATCACAGCAGCCCCCACAGTAGATTTGCCCACTCCAGATTGATGCCCAACTGACCGGTAGCTGTCTGGTGTTGCAAGCTTCCACAGGGCTATCACTACTCACTTCTCAACTGTGAGGACTGCTCTCATCTTGGTATTCTTGCGTTTAAGGGCAGGGGAAAGCAAGTCACAAAGGTCCATGAAAGTGTCCTTATGCAAATGAAAGTTTCGCAGCCACTGGGAATTGTCCCAGACATGCAACAGTATGCGGTCCCACCAGTCTGTGCTTGTTTCCCGGGCCCAGAATCGGTGTTCCATGGCATGCGCCTGCCCCATTAACACCATGATGTGCACACTGCTGGGGCCCAAACTTTGTGAGAAGTCTGTGTCCATGTCTATGTCCTCATCACTCTCGTCACCATGCTGCCATCGCCTCCTCGCCTGGTTTTGCTTTTGCAGATTCTGGTTCTGCATATACTGCAGAATAATGCCTGTGGTTTTACAGTGCTCATAATTGTGGCTATGATCTGAGCAGGCTCCATGCTTGCCGTGCTATGGCGTCTACTCTGAAAAAAGGCACGAAGCGATTGTCTGCTGTTGCTCTGATGGAGGGAGGGGCGACTGAAGACATGGCTTACAGGGTTGGCTTACAGGGTTGTCACACAGAATGGCCCCCTCAAGCATTGAACTCAAAACCCTGGGTTTAGCAGGTCAACGCTCAAAATTCATGGCAGGCGGGGAAAGGGGGAGAAAATGAATACAAAAAAAAAATCTGGTCTTTTTATTGTTTTGATCCACCCCATCTCTCTTATACATCTTAGGCTGGCAGCAAACGGTGCAGTACGACTGCTAGCCATCGTCGTCTCCCATTATGCCCAGGTGCCCCTGACCGACCTCACTGAGGCTGGCCAGGAGCACACATGTCAGCCCAGGTGACCCCGACTGACCTCGCCGAGGTTGGCTAAAAGAGCACCCAGGAGACAATGACGATGGCTACCAGTCATAATGCACCGTCTGCTGCCAAAAGGCAATGAGCTGCTGCTGTGTAGCAATGAAGTACCACATCTGCCAGCACTGAGGAGATGTACGGTGACAGAGAGATGAGCGGGCTCCAAGCTTTCTGTGGTAAGCCGTTTGCACGGGTAACCCAGGAAAAAAGGCAAGAAACGATTTATTGCCATTGCTTTCATGGGTGGGGGGCTGACAACATTTACCCATAACCACCTGCGACAATGTTTTTGCCCCATCAGGCATTGGGAGCTCAACCCAGAATTCCAATGGGCAGTGGAGACTGAGGGAACTGTGGGATAGCTACCCACAGTGCAATGCTCAAAAAGTCAACACTAGCCTTGGTACTGTGGATGCACTCCGCTGACTTAATGGTCTTAAGTGGCGACACACAATCGACTGTATAAAATCGATTTCTAAAAAATTGACTTCTATAAATTTGACCTAATTTCGTAGTGTAGATATACCCTTAGTGAGGAAATGGAGTGATGTGACTGAACAGATAAAAACCAGATTATCACTGGCTCCTTCAGAGGTGCACAAGACTCAGAGAGGGAGCAAAGAACATTCCCTATGAAATAGGGGCCAATCAGAGTGACAGTCCCTGTGTTCTTCTGGATTTACAGGCTGTATTTCTCCAGAGATCCCATTGGTACAAGTCACCTCCAAAAACTTATTGTAGAGAAGGCTAGGCTCCCTTCAGGAGCTCCTGCTGTGGCAGCAAACTCTACATCTTTCCCCATGTGCCAGTGGCCCACAGAGAAGAAGGATGGTCCTGTGGTGAAGGCATTGGACTGGAGCTCAGGAGATCTAGGTTAAATTCCTGACTCTTCCACAGATTCTTAGGATCTATGACCCAACAAAGAACATAAAAACATAAGAACGGCCCCACTGGGTCAGACCAAAGGTCCATCCAGCCCAGCATCCCATCCTCCGACAGTAGCCAATGCCAGGTGCCCCAGAGGGAATGAATAGAACAAGTAATCATCAAGTGATCCATTTCCAAGCACATTTAACTTTAAGCATGCAAGTGATTCCATTTATTTCAATTGGAGTACTCACATGCTTAAGGTTAAGCCCATACCTAAGTGTATTACTAGATCAGACCCTTCATTTTTCTGCATTTTCCGGTTCCCCTTCTATAAAGTGGGGATATTAACATTTCCTTTGTCTTCTTTATTTAGATTGCAAGACCTCTGAATCACAGATTGTCTCCTACTACATGTATGAACAGCACCTAGCACAATGGGGCCCTGATTGTGGTTGAGGCCCCCAGGTGCTATTGTAGTACCAAGAATAAATAATATGTCCCATGAAGATTTCAGTGCTATTTGTGAAAGAACAGATTTGATTTTTCTAACTGACTGAATTGTTATGGAATTTTTGCATTATCCTTTCCAATTCAACACAATCTATTGGTGGTCATAACATGTCCTTATCTTTAAAAACAACAGTTAACAACATCTTGATAACAGCCAAGGACTTAATGATATAACTATAGAAATATTGTTACAAAGGGCAAAAAACAACAAAATGAAGGACTGGCATCATATTCAGGGCAAGCAAGCGAGACCACTCATGAATTATCTTTAAATTACATTTTTAACACATCGTTTCTCATTTGTCTCTCTAACCCTTAGCATCTGGATCTTGTTTAAAGTAGAAATTGGGCTCTGAGATAGGATTTTTAGTTGCTGATGACTAGTTTTATGAAAAGATGTTTGCTGCGCTGAGAGAGAATACACACACTAAATTTATGGATTTATTCAAACATATTAGGGGCTGCCTGACATATATCAAATAACTTTCCAGTAATAACCACAAACACACAGAGGAGCACAAGTGGAATTATCTACTCCCTGCTATGGTTTCTGGAGCTCAACCAGAAACTCAAATAAGAATCAACTATCATATTACTCAAGTTAAGCATGTTGGGAAACATTCTACAGTCTGCCTGCAATCTCACATAAATTAGTTTCTATCTGCATATATTAGGAAGGTGTTTGGATATTGCACATATAAAATAAGAGGACAATTAAGTTCACAGCAAAGAAATACAAACATGAATTTTCATACATTTCAGAAGTTGCTTATCACAATAATTAATGAAATGCATTTTGTGATGGAACTGCAAAGCAAGGGACTGTGGTTCACCATACCTTGGACAAGCGGAGCTGCGAGCAGCTGTACCTGCTGACGCTCAAGTAAAGAAAGCATCTCGGACCCGCCAGAGGCTTACCCTGAACAAGCCATGAACCAAGTTTGGGAACCCCTGCCCTAGGGGCTTGGGCTACAGAGTGGCCTCAATAATTAGAATTTTAATTAATGTCAGAATGCTCTAAATATATGGTTATACTCAGATCCCACAGGAATGGAGTTCCTGATTTAGATTTTGTGTTCTGTCTCATGCAAATATTTTCTACCTGAATAAACTGTTTTCCATCATGTGATTATAACCTTTAAGCGTATGTCTACAGTGCAATTAAAAACCTGTGGCTGGCTCATGCCAGCTGACTTGGGCTTGCGGGGCTTGGGTTAAGGGGCTGTTTAATTGTGGTGCAGACATTCAGGCTCAGGCTGGAGCCAGGGATCCAGGACCCTGCAAGATGGGAGGGTCCAGAGCTCAGGCTGCAGCCCAAGCCCAAATGTCTACACTGCAACTAAACAGCCCCTTAGCCAAAGTCAGCTGGCATGGGCCAGCCATGGGTGTCTAACTGCAGTGTAGACATACCCTAAGAGTGCTGCTCATCTGAGAATCTTATATCATTCTTACAACAAATTCTTTTATTTTCTTTGGCTCATTTTATCCATTTTGGTCATGCTTTAGTCTTAACACTTATGTACTATAGGCATTAATCCTATGATTTTATTAAGTAGCTATTTATATCTAGTGCAGTTATAAATATCTTGCTGCATTTCAAATAAAAAAGGCAATATATCTGGTTTGCTTATCATTTTACCAGAACTGAGCGTCTTCATACTCTGTCAGTGTATTAAAAAAATACATTTATGCCAAAATTACATTCTGGACAGCACATCTGATGGCAACCACACATTTATGCAGCACATTAAGAAGTTTCTGTCTCAGTTTTGACATACTTTTCAGGGCTTCTTTCAGACCCTTCTGTTAAATGTGTGTTACTATAGTATATTAATGTTTATAATAAAGACAACTTACTGGAGGTCCGGTTTCCCCTTTTGGCCCTCTTGTATTCTCCATTTCAAACATTTTGTTAAGATCTTCATAATCATAACTGTAACTTTCAACATCAATTTCATAACCGTTTTCTGCATCATAAGTCTCGTCAGCATCAAATGCACCTTCCTCCCATGGATTGAGCTGATTATCCAAAGACAGGTCTACGGTAGCCCTGTATAGTGTGGTGTTCAAGATTTGCTGCATTTCCAGGGGTTCGTCTGAATGCTGCTTGGCCTTTACTTGTGTTTTCGCATCTTTGATCTTACTCTGTTTTACATGAGAAATGAGGAAGAGCTCACTTTTTCTGCCTGCATCTTCTGTGGCATTATCTGAACTATTTTGAGATGATCCCAGGTTTTTTTTGGTGCTATTCCTCTTTTTGATCAAGCCCTGTTGATTAATTGACAGACTGAAGTTTTCCTGGACATTTGCTTCAGGTCTAATTGTTGTGGACTGAGATTCAGATTTTACAAGCTCCGATGGAGTAACAGTTCTTAATGCTAAGGATTCAGGTAGGGTATGGATTGGTGCAGTGTTGTTACTAGGAAGGCTTAATGCTTCTTTTTGTGAGTACCATGATTTATGTTCAGATTGGTTGTTGTCACCAAACTGTTTGCTCGGAAAGTTTACAGACACCCCAGCTGATGTGTCGGGAGGTGCTGGCAGAGATCGGTATGTTTCAGCGTGGCGACATTGCTGTTTTACATATTTACAATAGTTTGCAGAGGCTTGTGCAGAGGGGATAATATCCAGTTGACATATTACTCCTTCGAAGCTGACAGACTGAGAGTTCATCCGTCCTAAGGTAAACAAACCATCCAAATCAAATATCTGTACTTTAGAAAGTATTTCCCTGCTGTAATATTTCTTTCCACACTCAGCAAACACTGACACTGTCTTGTCTCTAATATCAATAGCAAACGAATGCCATTGTTCATCATGAATACTGTAATCAAAATATACAGACTGCTTCCCTCCAGTATATACCACTACCTTCCTTGGTAGCAACTGTACACCAAACTGCAGTCTGTTTTTGTTTCTAATACTGAAAAGAAAAGCATTGTTTACTCTATAAGAGTGTAGCCCAATCAATAATGTGAACTGATTTCCTAGACTTGGTGGTATGACTTGAGTGATAGGGGATTCAATGTGAGCATCTCCGGTTAAAACAATGCCTGATGCTGTTAAGTGAACCCCCTGAGGTAATGGAACAGACGACAAGGGCATTGTAGACACTGTTGATGGATGTTGTGTGTCTTTCCCACCAAGGCCTAACTGGTGAAGAACATCTATGCCTGCAAAAGAAACAAAAAGGGGAGGGATGTATTATTGTTTTATTTCATTCATATGCATATATAGCATATAGACACACACACACACTAATACCAATACCAGCATCTGAATACAATTATATTTCACAGAATAAATGTACTGTATACTGTTAGGTCACTAAATTCCAAAGTAAGATACATCAGTCAATTATTTAAATGGAGAGCAGAAACCTGACTAAAGTCAGCTAAACTAATGAACAAAACAATCCCCAAGTTGTTTTTTAAAACCTGAGACCCAGCTTGTCTCCTCACTCGGTTCACCCGCTGGAAGTGCTATGAGGGGAGGAATCTGTGTGATGATTCCTTCATAGAGACACCCCCACACACCATGCACTTCATTATCCTATGGGGGGGGGGAGTTGCCCTCTTTGCAAAAGTCCCACTCCCAAATTTGACAGGAATTGAGGCAGAGAGGACCCATGCTTCCACTTTGGTTCTGGCCTTACACTCCCCTGGCTTCGATAGAATGACCCCAATGTAGGCATGTTGCCAAGAACTCTCCCCAGCCATAACTCCTGCTGCTGTATAGCATGGAGATTGAGAACTGTCCATGTACATTTATTCCCAGTACTACAGTGGGATTACGACTTGGTGAGAACACTCTCACAACATTTTACACTCCAACAAGCTCCCAAAACGTAAAACATGGAGCAGCTAATTTACAAAATGGAACAGTTCCCAATTCCTGTCCTCTCTCCATTTTCCAACAGACTGAAAGCAGAATCCCCACTTACTCTAAATTCACATCCTCACTACTAATCTGCCACTTTCAAGCTGGCAAGAGGTCATGGATTACTTACATAGCACCACAGTACCCTCCTTTAAAATACTTCTTTTAAATTAGATAAAACATGCTGCACTTTTTTCTGTTAACCTCTCATGCTACAATGCTTTACCCTGTGGCATAAATTGCATTATTGAAAAGACAAGGTAGAATTTTGTTAAAGACAGATGACCAGCATATTAGCAAAGCAACAGCTCACCAAGTACAATAAGAGAACCTCCAGTTAGGCAGAGAGGTAAGTCTGACAGCGGAGATATTGAGCGTATTGTGGATATGCTGCATTTGATACGTGAGGAGGAGAGCTGCTGCCATTCCATCAGGGTGCCCCACCCACCACGCAGTAATGAGGCTGGCTTAGAAGGAATGGGATAGCCCTCAGTTGCAGATATCTGTGCCACAGGACAGTCAGAGGAAGAAGAAAATAAAGATTTCCCCAGAGGGACAAAGGGTGGCAGCTCAATGACAACATTTGTACTCCTCTTCCTCTGCTGAGTTTACTCATAAAGGGCATAAAGGAGGTAAACCATGCAGAAGCACTCTGACCATGCAAAGGAGAAATAGGCCAGGTAAGGGAGGGGAATCAACAGGACAAAAGTGCCAGTGCTCTCCATCGTTTAGCTCTTAGGCTAAAAAGTCCCCATCCTGCCCCCATCCCTTCTGTTGATCAAGAAGCTGCAGCTACACAGAAATGATTTAAACTAGGATTGCATTATAGTGGAAGAGAGAAAAATGTTGTAATCCATTAACATGTAGCACTCACGAGATTGCTGCTACAACTGTGTGGGTCACTTCAGAAGGATCCTTGCTGTACAAACTACTTTTGGCCCTGAGTGGGGAATAAAAGCCTATTTCCTCCCAGAGGATGAATATATTCTGATCAATTAATAGAAATGAGAGAGTAGGCCTCTGGCTGAATTTGTTTGGTATCCAACAGTGGGACCAAGCTATTACCCCTGACTGGGGAGAGATTAACATTTTCCATCGTATTTTGGCAGAGGGTACTTTGTGCTATGTAATTTGTGTTTGCATTATGTAAATAAAGCTGAGGCTTTTTAACTATTAAGTGGTTTCAATGACATTGGGAGTGGCCAGTGGAGGCTAAGGATTTCTGCCAAGGTTAAGGGAGTGGAGGCACAGCTACAAATAAAATTAAAAGACAGCAATTGAAACAAATGGGTATTCACAATATTAGATTTCCTTTTCCAGCTCTCCCACTCTCTGTTTACTGAGCATATTAGTAGCAAATGTTAAGAATAGACACATCTTGGCTCAGTTTCTAAAGATAATACAAAAAAGCTGGAGATTTCCTTGGAAGTGTTTTAAAAATTGGAACCAAAAGCATAAACCTGAGTGCACTGTACAGCTTGAAAATTAATTACACACCTTGCAGTGGTTCTAATCATGTTAGAGAGTTTGCAGTAGTGCCAAGATTGTACTGGCAGGTAGCCAGCACAGACCAGGGCAACAGAAAGCATATCTTTGGAGAAAATCTTAGATACCTGACAATTTCTTAGGATGCCACAAAGTAATTACCATATATACTCATTCAGAAGCTGAATATTTTTGGTAAAAAACTGACACATCAAAGAGTGGGGTCAGCTTATAAACGGGTCTACACCAAAATTTGATGATTTTAAACTGTATGGAATCATTGAATTGAATATCTAATACATTGTCATTTTGTTAACCTGGAGTGTTCACAGGCATGGAGCCCCTCAGCTCTTTGTGGCCACAGTTCACCATTCCCAGCCAATGGGAGCTGCGGGAAGTGGTGCCACATCCCGCAGCTCCCATTGGCTGGGAACGGTGAACTGCGGCCACTGGGAGCTGAGGGGCTCCATGCCTGTGAACACTCCAGGTAAACAAAACGTCCAGGCTGTCATAACATTTCTTCCCAGATCTGGACCTTAGTGTCCAAAATATGGGTGTTAGCATGAAAACCTCCATGCTTAGTTACCAGCTTGGACCTGGTAATTGCTGCCATCAGCCAGGAATTATACAGTGCCTAGCTCACCGTGGTCTCCCCAAAACCTTCCCTGGGGGACCCCAAGACTCAGATTCCTTGAGTCTCACAACAAAGGGGGATAAACCATTTCCCTTCCCCCTCCTCCCCTCCAGGTGTTCCCTCCCTGGGTTCCTGGAGAGATATACAGAAGCAAGCTCCGTGAATCTAAACAAAGGGATTCTACCATCCCTGTTTCAAGTCCTTGAAAGACAAGCACCGAGAGAGCTAATCTCTCTTCCCCCTCACCCAGAGGATATGCAAAGTCAGGCTTAGTAAATCTAACACAAAGAGATTTTCCCCCTGACTTCTTCCTCCCACCAATTCCCTGGTGAGCTGCAGACTCAATTCCCTGGAGTCTCCACTAAAGAAAAACTCCAACAGCTCTTAAAAAGAAAGCTTTATATAAAAAGAATGAAAAAGGACATAAAATATCTCTGTATTAAGGTGACAATATACAGGGTCAATTGCTTAAAGGAAAAAAATGAATAAACAGCCTTATCCAAAAAGAATACAATTTAAAACATTCCAGCAACTACACACATGTAAATACAAAAGAAAAACAATATAAACCTATTATCTTACTATCCTTGTACTTTCAACTTGGAAACAGAAGATTAGAAAGCCTGGAGATAGAAAAATCACTCTCAGAGCCGAGAGGGCACAGATACAAGACAAAGAACAAAGAACTCACACCCAAAACTTCCCTCCACCCAGATTTGAAAAAGTCTTGTTTCCTGATTGGTCCTCTGGTCAGGTGTTTTTTGTTACCCCTTTCCAGGTGAAAGAGACATTAACCTTTAGCTATCTGTTTATGACACGCCCCTCAAATTGCAGACAGTGGGGAACCTCACTGGTGGCGATTTCCTCTAGAACTTTAAAATAAACAGATTAATACAACACATGTAACTAACAGACTTTTACATTTTAAGAACACTTTTTTAACTACTGGATTCTGGGAAACTCTCACGAGAGAGTGCATCAGCTACTTTGTTAGAAGCTCCTGAGATGTGCTGTATTTCAAAATAAAAATCTTGGAGAGCTAAACTCCAACGAAGAAGTTTCTTGTTGTTCCCCTTGGCAGTATGAAGCCACTTTAGCGCAGCATGGTCAGTTTGTAGCTGGAACCGCCGTCCCCAAACATATGGGCGTAGCTTTTCCAGGGCGTACACAATGGCATAGCATTTCTTTTCACTGACTGACCAGTGACTTTCCCTCTCAGACAGTTTCTTGCTGAGAAATACGACAGGATGGAAGTTGTGATCCGTTGCTTCCTGCATGAGAACTGCTCCTATACCACGCTCAGATGCATCTGTGGTTACGAGGAATGGCTTGTCAAAGTCCGGGCCATTAGCACAGGGTCAGACATGAGCGTTGCCTTAAGTTGGGTAAAGGTCTTTTGACACTCATTAGTCCACTTAACTGCATTTGGCTGGGTCTTTTTGGTCAGGTCGGTCAGTGGGGAAGCGATTTGGCTGTAGTGTGGTACAAATCGCCTGTAGTACCCGGCCAAGCCTAAGAAGGATTGGACCTGTTTCTTTGACTTTGGGACAGGCCACTTTTGGATAGCATCCACCTTGGCCTGTAGGGGGTTTATGGTTCCTCGACCCACCTGGTGTCCCAGGTAAGTCACTCTGTTTTGGCCTATTTGACACTTTTTGGCCTTAACAGTTAGTCTTGCCTGCCTGATGCGCTCAAAGACCTTATCCAGGTGTTTGGGCCAGGAGTCCGAAAAAATGGCTACATCATCGAGGTAGGCAACTGCATATTCGCCCAGTCCTGCTAGTAGACCATCTACCAGCCTCTGGAAGGTGGCGGGTGCATTTCGCAGCCCAAAAGGAAGAACATTAAATTCATACACCCCCGCATGGGTGACGAATGCTGACCTTTCCTTGGCAGGTTCATCTAGTGGTACTTGACAGTACCCCTTGGTTAAGTCTATTGTAGAGATGAACTGGGCACGTCCCAACTTCTCCAATAGCTCATCGATGCGTGGCATTGGATAGTTGTCCGGACAAGTTACCGCATTTAGCTTATGGTAGTCCACACAAAAGCATATTTCCCCATCTGGTTTGGGTACCAGAACCACTGGAGATGCCCATGCACTGGTAGATGAGCGGAATATACCCATCTGTAGCATGTTCTGGCTCTCCCGTTCTATAGCAGCTTGGGCATGAGGAGACACCCGGTAGGGTGGGGTTCTAATTGGGTGAGCATTACCTGTGTCAATGGAGTGGTATGCCCGTTCAGTCCGTCCTGGGGTGGCTGAGAATAATGGGGCAAAGCTAGTGCACAGCTCCTTGATTTGTCGCCGCTGCAGACATTTCAGGGTGGTTGAGAGGTTCACCTCTTCCACACCACCGTCTTTTTTCTCTTCGTAGTAGACACCTTCAGGCCACTCAGCATCTTCTCCCTGGACTGTAAACTGACAAACCTGTAAGTCTCTGGAATAGAAAGGCTTGAGAGAATTAACATGGTGCACTCTGGGTTTTATAGAGGAATTAGGAAATGCTATGAGGTAGTTAACAGGTCCCAGGCGCTCTTGGACCGTGAATGGCCCTTCCCATGATGCTTCCATCTTATGGGCCTGTTGCGCCTTCAAGACCATAACCTGGTCTCCTACCTTGAAGGAACATTCTCTGGTATGTTTGTCATACCAGGCCTTTTGCTCTTCCTGAGCATCCTTTAGGTTTTCTTTAGCAAGGGCTAAAGAGTGTCGGAGGGTGTTTTGTAGGTTGCCTACAAAGTCCAGAATGTTAGTCCCTGGAGAAGGTGTAAACCCCTCCCATTGCTGCTTCACCAACTCTAATGGCCCCTTAACCTCGTGGCCATACACAAGTTCAAATGGTGAAAACCCTAAACTGGGATGTGGTACAGCCCTGTAGGCAAACATCAACTGCTGCAACACTAGGTCCCAATTATTAGAGTGTTCGTTGACAAAGTTACGTATCATGGCCCCCAAAGTTCCATTAAACCTTTCCACCAGGCCATTGGTTTGATGGTGGTACGGGGTGGCAACCAAGTGGTTCACCCCATGAGTTTCCCACAGTTTTTGCATGGTCCCTGCCAGGAAATTAGATCCTGAATCTGTAAAGATGTCGGAGGGCCAACCTACCCTGGCAAAAATGTCTGTTAGGGCCTGACACACAGCGGTAGCCCTGGTGTTGCCTAGAGCTACTGCTTCCAGCCATCGGGTAGCAAAGTCCACTAAAGTCAGTACGTACTGCTTTCCTCTGGGCATCTTTTTTGGGAAAGGACCCAGAATATCCACAGCTACTCGCTGAAATGGGACCTCAATTATGGGGAGTGGCTGGAGAGGGGCCTTGACCTGGTCTTGGGGTTTTCCCACTCTTTGGCATACCTCACAAGACCGGACATACTTGGGAACGTCCTTGCCCATCCCCTCCCAGTGGAAGGACTTCCCCAATCTGTCTTTGGTTCTGTTCACCACAGCATGGCCACTGGGATGATCATGGGCTAAGCTTAAGAGCTTCCCCCGGTACTTAGTTGGAACCACCAACTGTTTTTGCGGCTGCCATTCTTCCCGGTGTCCACCAGAAAGAATCTCCTTGTATAAAAGTCCTTGGTCTATAACAAACCGGGATCGGTGAGAAGAGCTGAGAGGCGGTGGGGTGCTCCGTGCTGCCGCCCAAGCTTTCTGAAGACTGTCATCTGCTTCCTGCTCAGTCTGGAACTGTTCCCTTGAGGCTGGGGTCACCAGTTCTTCCTCAGACTGTGGACTTGGACTTGGTCCCTCTGGAAGCGATGTAGGTGATGGGGTTGTTTCCGTTGCTGGTGAACCGCTCTCTGCTGGAGTACCTGAGGGTATTTCAGGCTCTGGCTGAGCCTTTTGGGTATGGCTGTCTGTCGCTTCTGCCAGTTCTGGCTCGCTGGCGCCCTCTGGCGTTGAGTTTGAAGCTGTGGTTGCAATTGCTGGTGCTGGTTGCTGTTCCAGTTCCGGGCCTGGGACTGGAGGTGCTGTGGCTGTTTCAGTGGTTGGCATGGAATCCGGGTCCACTACCTCTGTCTGGGTCTCTGGTAACACAGACGGGGCGTCTGTGGACGGCTCAGGAACAGGAATGGATCTGGAAGCTTGCCTGGTTTGGCTGCGTGTAACCATTCCCACTCTCTTGGCCCGCTTCACCTGGTTGGCCAAGTCTTCCCCCAGTAGCATGGGGATGGAATAATTGTCATAGACTGCAAAAGTCCACATTCCTGACCAGCCTTTGTACTGGACAGGCAGTTTAGCTGTAGGCAAGTCTACAGCTTGTGACGTGAAGGGGTAAATTGTCACTTGGTCCTTTGGGTTGATGAATTTGGGGTCGACGAAGGATTGGTGGATAGCTGACACTTGTGCCCCCATGTCTCTCCATGCAGTAACCTTCTTTCCGCCCACTCTCAAAATTTCCCTTCGCTCTAAGGGTATCTGAGAGGCTTCTGGGCCTGGGGATCTTTGGTGTGATGGTGGTGTAATGAACTGCACTCGGCTGGCGTTCTTTGGGCAGTTGGCCTTGATATGTCCCAGTTCATTACACTTAAAGCATCTTCCAGCTGACTAGTCACTGGGTCGAGGTGAGTTACTGGAGACTGGTGAGGTGGAAGAATAGGGTGTCTGTGGCTTTCCTTGGGTTGTAGGTGGGGTCTTTGGCTGCCCTCGGTTTAGGGTTTATTGTCGGTGTGCCCTCTGGGGTATTCGTTCCCCTTGACAGTAGCTTTCTTGCTTTCTGCCACTTCCATCCATCTGGCTCCAATTTCCCCCGCCTCGGTGAGATTTTGGGGTTTTCCATCTTGTATGTATTGTGTTATGTCCTCAGGAACACCATCCAAGAACTGTTCCATTTGTATGAGGAGGTGCAGTTCGTCTATGGATTTAACCTTGGTTCCTGATATCCAGACCTCATAATTCTTTCCAACGTAGTAGGTGTGTTTGGGAAATGACACATCTGGTTTCCACTTTGGGGTTCTGAAACACCGACGGGCATGATCCGGGGTTATCCCCATTCTGTATCTGGTCTTGGTTTGAAAAAGTTTATAGTCGTTCATTTTCTCCTTAGGCATTTCAGCTGCCTCCTCTGCTAAGGGTCCACTGAGCTGTAGCCTCAATTCTACCATGTACTGGTCTTCAGAGATGCTGTATCCAAGGCAGGCTCTTTCAAAATTTTCCAAGAAGGCCTCGGTGTCATCACCTGCCTTGTAGGTGGGAAACTTCCTGTGCTGTGGAACAAGTATTGGTGAAGGGTTGTTAGGATTGGCTGGAGCATGCTGCCCAGCCTGCGCTAACTCCAGTTCATGTTTTCTCTGTTTTTCCCTCTCTTCACTTTCTTATTGTTGTTTCTCCATTTCTCGGCGGTAGGCTGCCTCTTCTTCTTGTAGTTTTCTGTGGTGGGCTGCATTTTTGGCATCTTCTTGTTTTTGTAGCCTTTCCACCTCTTGTTTGTGAGTTGCCTCATCTCTGGCCATTTGTGTTCTTAGTAGTTCTATCTGTTTTTCCATTGCTTCCAGCTGTACTGCTTCTGGTTTTCGTGACATTCTGGTTCCTGTTTTCTTGTGTTGGGGTGCCCTCCAGTGTTTATTGTCTGAACTGCTGGCTGTGTTGTCTTCTAGGGTCTGCCTAGCAACAGTGACTTTTTTTTTCTTCCTCTAGCTAATCTTTTAAATGTAAAGTAAACCAGAAAAACCACTTTATTTGCATGTGTATTGTGCTGGGTACTTGACTCTCAATCGGAGTGCTATTGTATAACAAAAGACCGTTTGTCACAGCTTAATGGTTCCTTGCTTAATATGCAAGCTACTGCCAGGAGAGAACAGAAAAAAAAATTTCTCTCTGGTTCCTTTTAAAACCAAACCCTCTCTGCTCAAAAGCCCCTAGCAGAGAAAAGAAAAATATAATATTCCTACTGGCTTCTGGATTCTATCTTTATCCCACTGCTCTGCCACCATGTCACAACATTTCTTCCCAGATCTGGACCTTAGCGTCCAAAATATGGGTGTTAGCATGAAAACCTCCAAGCTTAGTTACCAGTTTGGACCTGGTAATTTCTGCCACCAGCCAGGAATTATACAGTGCCTAGCTCACTGTGGTCTCCCCAAAACCTTCCCTGGGGGACCCCAAGACTCAGATTCCTTGAGTCTCACAACAAAGGGGAATAAACCATTTCCCTTCCCCCTCCTCCCCTCCAGGTGTTCCCTCCCTGGGTTCCTGGAGAGATATACAGAAGCAAGCTCCGTGAATCTAAACAAAGGGATTCTACCATCCCTGTTTCAAGTCCTTGAAAGACAAGCACCGAGAAAGCTAATCTCTCTTCCCCCTCACCCAGAGGGTATGCAAAGTCAGGCTTAGTAAATCTAACACAAAGAGATTTTCCCCCTGACTTCTTCCTCCCACCAGTTCCCTGGTGAGCTGCAGACTCAATTCCTTGGAGTCCCCACTAAAGAAAAACTCCAACAGCTCTTAAAAAGAAAGCTTTATATAAAAAGAATGAAAAAGGACATAAAATATCTCTGTATTAAGGTGACAATATACAGGGTCAATTGCTTAAAGGAAAAAAATGAATAAACAGCCTTATCCAAAAAGAATACAATTTAAAACATTCCAGCAACTACACACATGTAAATACAAAAGAAAAACAATATAAACCTATTGTCTTACTATCCTTGTACTTTCAACTTGGAAACAGAAGATTAGAAAGCCTGGAGATAGAAAAATCACTCTCAGAGCCGAGAGGGCACAGACACAAGACAAAGAACAAAGAACTCACACCCAAAACTTCCCTCCACCCAGATTTGAAAAAGTCTTGTTTCCTGATTGGTCCTCTGGTCAGGTTTTTTTTGTTACCCCTTTCCAGGTGAAAGAGACATTAACCCATAGCTATCTGTTTATGACACAGGCCCACTAGCGGCTTATCCTAATGGGCCAGGAGCCAAAGTTTGCCAACCCCTGAAATATAGGGCTGGCTTATGAAAGTGTCTTACAGTTTTTGCTATTTTTACCTATCCATCTTGGGGGGTCAGCTTATAAACAAACGGGCTAATGAACAAGTATATGTGGTAATTTATCCCGGCTGTATTTTAATCCATCATAAGCTAATAGCAAACACTTGATTGCTAGGCAACTGCCAATTTAATGCATCTGGTAATGAAAAATCATGATTTGCCATAGGCTAGATTCTGCTTAGTCATGACATGGGTGCACAGGGGGAAGAAGCACTTGCATTGCTCTTGCAAAGACCAGGTAAAATTATAGTTCCTATGCTCTGGGGAGTGCAGGTGCTCCCCTGAGGAAATGACACCCCAAAGGCAGCAGCAGCCATGGCTCTGACGCCTCTATGCAGTGGCCAGCTGAGGCAGTTGGCTGCACAGGATGGAACAAATTGCACCCTACAAAAGGTTTGGTGCTACCCCTAGGGGCAGTGTCCTCCTAATTCCTGCCTGTGCCTAAATGGCACATTCTAACGCTATAAACACCTTACGTTTGTGATGGATTGTGTTTGTGTTTGAAAAATGACATGCATAAGCATGGACTTTGTCAAAAGGATCAGCTTTGAAGGATAAATCAGAGATGGCTCAAACAAAGTGGGCTATTAATTATTTTTTAAAATCACTGTCCATTAAAAATACTGTACCTCCCTCTGAAGTAATAACACAACTGCCCAAAGTCAGGCAGTTCAAATGTAAAGATGACATTGATGGACTTAATACAATCCTATTGCCTTTAGAAATATAGCAGAGGAAGGAGGCCCTCAATAACCTAGGTAAGAGCTTCCCTCTTAAAAATGCATCAGCACAGTATTATCACAGAGCTTGATTGTGTCAGATATACTTAGCCCAGAGAAAGGGACAGCAGTGCTGTGAGGTGCCACACTGCCCTAGGGAAACACTAGGAGGCATTGTGCTTCAAAGAGCCAGAATTTCTTCCAGAGCTTAGAGGCTACTTTGCTGCCACACTCCTTAGTTGGGTGCAGTATACTCCCTCCAGTGCAGCCAACCTGCCCCTTTGGCCAGTGCGTGTTGTGTTTGGCATGGGGAGGGAAAAATGAAGCTCTGGCCCAGGCTTCTTTAGGGTACTGTGCACCACCAAAGGAGTAGATCCAGAGTGCAGGGATTACACTGGCCCTTGTATGGGCTATGGAAGGGGGACCACAGCTCCTTATATGCCCCCACTCCCACTATGGTGCACCCATTTAAGAACCAGCCAGAATCTGGCCCATATTGGTTGACTGGATAGCTCAGAGGATTTGTAATAGGATATAGACCCTTTCGTCCCCAGATCAATGACCAAAAGTTATTACTTCATGATGGCTATTCAGTGGCCTGTGGGCAGTGGTGAGATGGAGCCGGTTCGCACCAGTTCGCAAGAACTGGTTGTTCAATTTAGAAGACGGTGTAGAACAGGTTGTTAAAGGGGCCGGCAGGTGGGCAAACTCCGTGGGCCACATCTGGCCCGCGGGACCATCCTGTCTGGCCCAGCTGAGCTCCCAGCTGGGGAGGCTCCCTTAGCCCTTCCCCTGCTTCCCCAGCCCTCGCAGAGCCCCAGCGCACCACACTGCCGGCGCCAGTGCTCTGGGCAGTTCTGCAGATCCTGCCACTTTGAGCAGCATGGTAAGGGGGTGGGGCTGCAAGCTCCAGCGGGCCACACAGCATCCATACATGCTGCCCTGAACAGCATGGTAAAGGGGCCGGGCCGGGGCTGGGAGGAGGGGTTGGATAAGGGGCAGGGAGCAGTTGGAGGGGGTGGAGTTTCTGGGGGGGTGGTCAGAAGATGGGGAATGGGGGGGTTGGGTAGGTGTGGGAGTTCCAGGGGTCTGTCGGGGTGGTGGTGGATTGGGTCGGGGCAGTCAGGGGACAGGGAGTGGGGCGAGTTGGGTAAGGGGTTGGGTCCTACGGGGCTGTTAGGGCGGAGGGTCTCAGGAGGGGGTGGTCAGGGACAAGGAGTGGAGGAGTTGATGGGTTGCGGGTTCTGAGGGGGTAGTCGGGGCGGCAGAACATGGGTTGGGGGCGGATGGATGGGGGAGACAGGCACATGGGGCTTGTATTCACCGCGCGTTTCCCTACCAAGTCTTTGGTGGCACTTTGGCAGCAGGTCCTTCACTTGCTCCGGGTGAAGGACCTGCCGCCAAAATGCCGCCGAAAACTTGGAGTGAGTGAAGACCCCACGCACCCACCCCGTCACCGAAGTGCTGCTGAGGACCCAGTAGGGAACCAGTTATTAGGATTTTGGGAGCTCATCACTGCCTGTGGGAATGAGTTTTGTCGTCTTAACAGTTCAGTATGTGTGCCCAAATCACAAAAATCATCACTACAACTGGAACCTAACAGGTGAAGAACTGAAGGGCCATGGAATTTGAGCTGCACTCCCACCTCTAGAGTTTATCCTTCTAGCTCGTTGTTGTGATACATTGGGGGGAGGTAGTCTGGGAAGACTATTTGGTGGATGACTCAAAGATTTCAGTTTACAGAGCTTTAAAAGAAATTATTAATAAATAAGATAATGAGCAGCAGTCATTTTGCATATTAAATGGAGAAAGGTCTAAGATGGCAAGCATCCTGTGACTGCAAAGCTCCAAGTTAAATATCCTTATCCATCAACATGAGTCCTGTAACCTTGCAGTGTTTTCATCCTTATGATTTCTAAAATAAATAATATTCATTTTCATTTCATGGCGTTTTCCTCAATAAACTGTATGGGTGGAAATGTCATTGGTGAATCTGGTTGTCATTTAAGCAAGTGAGAAGAGTAAACATGGACATCACAGTAGAGGTGAGCTAACAGGTGGACTGTTTGCTGAAACACTTGAAATCCGCAGCACACAGAATCATGTTAGTATCTGTGCCAACAACCATAGAGAAATTGTGCTCAATTCTTGGTTCCTCATTCTGTTTATTTTGAAAAGTACCTGATGCTCCAAGAGTTTTTAGAAGCTATTCTCTTAGTTTGCTGAAACACAAAAGCAGGATAAATTTAGCTTTTCTTGTTTCAAAGAATGGAAAAAAGAATCTCTCTAATTCCATCATAAAAGAATAATGGAAAAAGGAAAATAACCAAAGATCCTTGTGAAAAAGAAAGCATAAATGTTTTTTACACCAGCAATATACTAGTTCCCTCTGAACAAGTGATAGCTCAGGAGAGGGTTAAACACAAAGTAAGAGCAGAATGAATAAAAAATGACACAAAAGATTAAGTAGCAACAAATCACCCCAACTATACTGCCATACTTACACTGTCTATGTCCTAACATGCAGCTACAAACTGTTCTGAGTATTTGATTTCTGGTCAGGTGTGTGGGTTTTTTGGTCGCTTTTGAATACATTAAGTTTGGTTTTAGCTTTCACAATTCATCATGGGTTTTAGTGACATGTAATCCTCTGAACTCTTTCTCCATTATGAAAGCCATTATTTTTCTATACCCATTAAAGGTCAGTTGTTTTCCCTTATGTATGTCTGCACATCATCTGTCTTCACTTACTCTTTTACCCAGTAAATACGAGCATATTTGTCACACAAATTGCTATGGCTTTTGCAGCCTGATGCTTTTCTCCTTCTTCTCTAATGCCCTGCAAAATTCATTGAGTTGTTCCACCACTGGGTGTATGGCGGAGGGGGGTGGAATAAACTTTGGCTCTCTCTCTTCCCTATCCCTTTGTGGCCCCATCCACCAATAGTAGTGAAGACCACTGAAAAACCAACAGCCTCTCCCCCCAGTTTTTGGCCACTGAAAACTGCAAAATTTAAAGTTTTTTGTGTTTTTCATCTAAAACCTCAAAAAATTGCCAGAAATGGATGTTAACATGTCACAGTGTAAACATCCACCAAAAAGCCATTTTCCACTGAAAAATACATTGCCAGAAAATTTTCAACCAGCTCTAGGCACTGCACTGGGAGTCGGGTGACCTGGATGCCCAGTTCACCAGCAGATATATAATCATATATAATCAGACCCAAATAATGACAGCACAAGAGACTGAAACTGCAGTGTTGTGTGGCAACAGTGACATATAAACTGCAGCAATCACTATGTAGCAGTGTCAGGATACAACACCCTGACTGTTTTATGGCTCTGCATTTCCATCCTACCTTCAGGAGGGCTTGCACATTTTGTACAGTGGGGGTGCTGAGAGCCATTGAACCACACTGTGAACCCTGTGTATGATGAAACCGCTTTAAGTCAGAGGTTGTTTCAGCACCCCCAGTACCTTTAGTTCCACCACCTATGTCTCTCTTATCTCTTTTTGCTATCCCTGCCACTCGTGGCAGCTGTGAGGAAGATAGCGTGACCAGATGTCCCGATTTTATAGAGACAGTCCCAATTTTTGGATCTTTTCTTATATAGGCTCCTATTACCCCCCACCCCATCCCGATTTTTCACATTTGCTGTCCGGTTACCCTAGAGGACGAGCTACTTGGGGTGTCCTCACCACTTCAGCCCTCCTAGGATGCAGGAATGTACCCTTCTAGCTGTTTGGTCAACTCTGCAGTGGGTAAATGCGACTGGCCAGCTCAACATCACTGTGCAAGTCCAGTTGCTAAGCCCTCCCTATGCTGCATCAGGTTTTCGTTAACATGGGGAGCCACTCCTCTGACTGATGCTTGAAACCAAGCGGACTAAGTGAAGCAGTGAACGGGGCTGGCTCTACAGTTTTCGCCGCCCCAAGCAGCACGCCGAATTGCCGCTGTGGGCTGCGGGGGCAGTCCGTGTGCCCTTAGGGTGGCAGGCGCATTTCCGCTGCATCAGCAATTCAGCAGAAGCTTCTATGTTTAGCTGAAGCCGCCTCGGATAGCTAAACATAGAATCTGCCGCCGAATTGCCCTCACCGCGGAAACACACCTGCTGCCCTAACGGCGCACGGACTGCCCCCACCATCCACAGTGGCAATTCGGCGCGCTGCTGGGGGACAAAACAACAGGGACTGCTGGCCCTTGCAGAATGCCGTCCCAAGCACCAGCTTGGAATGCTGGTGCCTGGAGCTGGCCCTGGCAGTGAGTACCAATTAGACCTGTGGGTTGCGCATGCAGAGTTCCCCAGACTGACTTGTGGCTTAGGCCCGGTGCATGCAAGGACATTTACACAATGCATTGCTTCTCAAGCAATGTGTGCATAGCTGCCTTGTAAGAACGAGAGAGGAGGGAATGCATATTAATTACTCCACCCAGAAACACGATGTTTGGCAGAATAACTACCAATATAACCTCTCCTTTCAACATATCAATCAGAAAAAAGGCACTAAGATATTCTTAATGGGTGGCATCTAATCTTTGGCAAACTCCCTAGATAATTTTGTGAGCAGCTTAGTACTATCTCTGGATCTGCTATGTAGTTTGACACAGGGATAGGCTGCTTGAATTGTCTGACATTTTGCTGCTTCTTTCTTTGAATTTCTTTTGATTCTGAGAAATCTAAGCAATTTTCTCTTTCACAATATGGTTCCTCACAAATCGTTCTGCAATCTACCATACATTTAAGTGACTTCTTAAAGAGAGATTTTTAGGAACTGAAATTTTGCAAGCATGGGCATCTCAATATGTCCTGATGCCTTTTCCTATTTAAAATAACCCCACATATGTTTTAAAGCAGAAAACTTTTATAAATCAGTGACTTTGTATGTATAACTACTTTTTACAGCCTTTTATATTACTATCTCAAAGAACCACATGCTAGGCAAAATTAATGCTGGAGCAGGCTGCCATCGCAAGGTCAAATGTATTATTTTGGTCCCAACTAAGCCCTTAATATAGGACTTAAATAGAACTGAAGTGTTGCATAGGACATCTGCTTTAGGGGGAATTTTCATTTAAGGAGATTTCCCATTGAGTTACATAGAACGGATATCAGCTACAAAGGGGGTAATGTCTACAGGAGTGTAATGATACCTGCAGCAAGATTTCTTCATGAAACATGTTATAAAAGAAATTCAAATATAAGAATGTTAAGTTTGTTACCTAAGCCAAGAAAAAAAAATGGACTTCATAATTAAGGATCAGGCTCTGAATAAGTGGTCACAATAAGGTTCAGTACAAGAACAATAATGTGTTCTCTTGTGCCTAAGTAATGATGTTATTCTGAAAACTTCTATACATTTGATGGGTTAAATTACAACCTTCGCTATCTTTTAATGCAATTTTGGGGATTCTTTCCCTTTGCAGTGTGCGCTTAACAATTAATTCTATTAGAATGGTGTCCCTACCTCTCTTTGCCAGAAGCTTGGAATGGCCAACGGGATGGATCACTTGATGATACCTGTTCTGTTCATTCCTTCTGGGGCACCTGGCATTGACAGCTGTCAGAAGACAGGATACTGGGCTAGATGGACCTTTGGTCTGACCCAGTATGGCCATTCTTATATTCATGTTCATAAAGGGGCAAACAAACACCTTTGAAAGTTCATATGCTTATGTGGATGTGAAATATATGGAACAAATTCTTCTTGATGCATCAGAATGGCTCCTCCGATCTGCTTTTTCCTTTAACCTGGGAGCATGAGGCTGGGGTAAAAAAATTGCATGATTCCAAATCACTTTGCCACTGTATTTTATCTACATAGACTTCTAAGAACAAGTGTGTGTCCTAAGCTCTAGGCATCCTTGGCAATCATTTTAAACCCACCAATATAAACATAAAACCTGCAGCAACCTCCATTACACAGCAGTAATTAGATCAGGGGTTCTCAAACTGGGGGTCGGGACCCCTCAGGGGGTCACAAGGTTATTACATGAGGAGGGGTTCGCGAAATGTCAGCCTCCAGTCCAAACTCCGCTTCACCTCCAGCATTTCTAATGGTGTTAAATATAAAAAATCAGTTTTTAATTTATATGGCGGGGGGTCACACTCAGAGGCTTGCTATGTGAAAGAGGTCACCAGTATAAAAGTTTGAGAACCACTGAATTAGATAGTACTTACAGTGAAGTAAAGGTGTGAAAACTAACTAATGATAGCTCCTCAGCAAAATCCCCTTCCCCAAATCTCTTGTAAAAGGCAAGCTTTTCAGTGTGCCCTAGGGCTTAATAAACTTGGATGATTTCAGACCAAGTGGGAAGCAAGTTCCAAAGCCAAAAGGTTCTCAACTACTAGGCTGAGAGGGCTATGCGAGTGGATAAATGACAAGATAAAATGCCCTGCCAACTCCCTCCCTGATGCTCAAGGAGTGTCAGCTTGAGTGCTTCCACTGATCTTAGCTGTGGCAGAGAGACAAGCAGGCTGGGAAGTATGCAGGTCCAAGGCCAGTTGGGGTTTTATAGGCAGATCACAAAGCAAGAGTGTAACATGCTCCTGCTGAGATAGCTGCTCAGCATGACGCACACTCTGTACCTACCACCTTCAGTCCCTGCATGGATTTAAGACCCAGCCCAAAGGTTGAAAAGTCTGAAAATTAACAGTTAAGGGAACCAGACAATTCCCAACCACGAAATAATCTTTCCCAGGCAAAGCAGCCCTAAAACTCCTCAGGCAGCCAGTGCAGGATTTCCCCTTCCTAGTGGTATTTCTGAGTACTGTAGAGCTGCAATAGTAGCTTCTACACAGTCCCCTCCTGGCACAAGGAGCACAGACAGGGCATTCCTTCACCTAACAAGCCCCAGCTAACAGAGCAGCCCCTCAGGGTATCAGGCTGCTTACAAGGACAGCAAAGGGCACATTTGCACCTCCTAATGGTAGAAGCACTGTTCTGGCTATAGCTGAGGAGCTAGTCCAGTAACTTTAAAACTCCTTTTCTGATATTTTGCCAATCTTCCCAGAAAATTTCCTCCTGGGGATGACATGTGGCATGTGAAATTTTGGGGGAACTTGGTATCTTTTGGAGAAGTTTGGAGAGGTTGGTTGAAAACTGGATATAGAAAGGGAAGCTAGCTTCATCCTTAACTATAGTGCAGTTACCATCACTCCATAATGCAAAGCCCATCACTAGTATCTGTTACCACTTCTGCTGCTTCAGGAAAAGTGGAAGCTGACTCCTTAAATCCACCCACCTTCCGTCCCTGTTCCTGTGGTGGCCCCTAATGTAGCTGGCCGAGGGAGCAGTCCATGTACATATATGGCTGTAGGCTCAGCCTGCAAGGCCAAACTTTCTTTCTCTTCCGTTGCAGGACTTGGCTCAGTTGGGAGTAGCACTAGGAAATTAGCAACATCCCAGGCAGCATATAGCATGCTGCTGAATGGGAGAATAGGGAGACAGTCTTGCCATGGGAGGATGGAGAGAGCAGGGGAGAAATAAACAAGTAGTGGAGGAAAAAAATAAGAGCAAGAAAGGAAACAAAGAAACATGCAGGAACAAAAAACACAACACAAAGAAAACGAGAACAGAAAAATATTGCAACTCATAGGTAACAGTGCAAAATGGTACATGGGGAGGAGGGTACTCAGCTGCTGATTCATCCCTACGGATTCCAGCACACTGTAATCAGGAATCAGTCCTTTTCTTTAAACCATATTTCAGTTATTTGGTTTGGTTCTCTTTGTGGTGAGTCTAGTCACCTGCCAAGAGTGAACATTTATTTCAAAGGTGAAGTCATTTAGTGTGCTGCCTAGACAATGAAGGGCAATTTACATGACAGGTACTCAGTGCTATCCATGACCCGTTACTGGCAGCCAAAAATTACCATCCTGACACATTAACTTGCATCAATTTAGGACGCATGTTCCTCAGCTGTCTCTGATGTAACCCTTCACATCTGGCTGTCCCAGGGCACCACGCAGACCAAAACAAAACACCACCCTATTTCCTAACCAACATCTATTTGAATACAAAAATAAGCTAACATGCAAATTTCACTTTTTGCCTAATAATGCCCATCTAGACTAAGCACTTATTACAGACCCTTGTTTTCTTGCAAAGTCTTAAGAAGTGCAAAGGTAACTCAGCCCCAGTTCACCACCCCCAAGAACACCCACTTACAATGACAACACAATCAAAGCCTTTTCACTGTACAAGACTTCTCTTTTATAAAGACTTTGGTTAAATATGTAAGCAATTTCATAGACAGAAAATCTGAGTTATTTTCAAAAGGTCATTTTTTCCAAATGGTTAATTTGAACTTATGATCTCATTGTACTCTATCTGACATTTGGATTAGTAACTTTTGAACAGCTGAATTTAAGGTCATTACTACCAGAAGCCATTTACTTTTTCCCCCCTCTAGTGGCAGATTATTCAAATACTCTCTTATAACGAAGTCTTCTCACCTTGTGCTGGCATTTGTGCGGCACCCACAGCTATGCATATCGCAAGAAAAAGGAGGAGGGTTTTCCTAAAAGAAAAAAAAAATTAAATGTGAAAAAATTCTTAACCAATCAACAGTTTAAAACTCCCTGGGATTTAGAAGGCCCGAATCAAAGCCAGTTGAAGTCAACGAAAAGACTCTTATTGACTTCATTTAGTTATGGATCAGAAACATAGTACCCTCAGATTGTAGAACTTTCCACTGATGCTAATGGGAAGTTTCACACAAGGGTCAAGGATAATATATATCCTCACGTTTCAACCAACACATACCCAGTAGATACATTCTACGTTGTCTTGTGATTCGGAGTCAATTATATAATTTTGAAATTATATTATTGTATATGTTTCATATTTAGAGGCTGTTACATATTAAACTACTTTCTAGAAAAATACTATTGTAATGAAAATATAAGACATGACAATTCGTTACACACCATAATCATGGTGCATTGTACCCATTACCAATTTTATTACATATTCCATCAGTTTATCCAGAAATGAAAATGGTGTTCAGTAACTAATAATTTTCTAGGTCTTTTACTTCCTTCTTTTCTACTTGCATGAGCAAGATCCCAGTTATAACTGCTAGTGTTTCCCAGCAGGCAATGTATCATGCTCTCCTAGGGGTATAAAAATCATAGAACATCTTTGGAATAAGACTCCATGCTCAGAGGGGCACTCCTGTATTCTCAGGTGACCCATGAGCATAGATAGCAACAAAAATAGATCAAGTAAGATCCAGTTAAATAATGTGTCTGGATTTTCTGAGCAAGAGTCCATTAACACTAAATCTGTGTAGTGCAGAAGGAAAATCAACTGTGATAATGACATTTTACAATTTCAGTTCATTTTTACTCTTGATTTTATCACATTACATTTCTTTCTTAAATCCTGCTAATTTTGGTGGATATTCCAAAGTGAAAGAACCAGACTTAGAAATAATTTAACAACCAGGGGCGGCTCCAGGCACCAGCGCTCCACATGCGTGCCTGCGGTGGCAAGCCGCGGGGGGGTGCTCTGCTGGTCGCTGCTAGGGCGGCAGGCAGGGTGCCTTTGGCGGCTTGCCTGCGGAGGGTCCACTGGTCCCGCAGCTTGCCTGCGGGAGGTCTGCTGAAGCTGCGGGACCAGCGGACCCTCCGTGCTTGAGGTGGCAAAACATCTAGAGCCACCCCTGTTAACAACAGTATCAGCTCTTATTTATACAGTATTAAATAAGAATTGTCCCTACAAGAGAATATCAGTTCTTCAAACATTTCACATTATTGTACATATGGACCCAATTCTGCAAACATTTACTACCACAGTGCTTATTACTGTGAATAGCCACATTGGCTTCAATGGGACTACTCATGGTAATAAACACTAGATCCAACAGTATGTGTTTGCAGGGTCAGGCTCTATATCAGTGTAGCAGCTGAATTAAAGGGGAAATATACTTCAGAGCTACAAGTCTCAGCTAAACACCTGTAGTTCAATGAGATTCAATTTCATCAGACTATTGCTCAAATTATGTAAGCCAAGGTCAAGTACAGGATAAACAACCGATTCAAAAAGCACCAGCAAATAGGCTTCTTCTGGCTAAAGTTTAAACAAAAGGACTTCTTCCACTCAGAGTTCATTAAAGGGTCACCTTAGGCCCAAAATTTGTACAAATAAGTTTTTACAAGAGCTATGAGGAGAAATGGTTCTATGATTTTGTAAAAATTCGAGAGAAAACAGTATCTTGTTTGGATTTAAACATTTCTTTAGATGTTCATAACTCAAACACATTAGCAACATGCTAGTGAAGGAGAATCAAAGTGAAAGACTATTTTTATCGTCCAAAGTGTGAGAGAAATGAAATAAGAAAACAAACACAAAGTGGAAAAGTAAGTTAGATGACTGACATACTACTAATAACAGAGGTAAAGCCAATGTTTTATTTAAATATATCAGACTAATTTGCCTCTCACTTATACAGGTTTATAGTGGTGTAACTCCATTGGATTAAAAGGAATTACTCCTAACTAATACTAGTGGAAGAGGAGATGCACTGATTTTGAAAACACCAGTGTCCCTTCCAACAAACAGCATACACGCAGCAAATATTCACCAATAAATAGCTTCCTACAGACAAATTCTGTTCACATTATCCCACTATCAGCTCTGCCCACATATACACAGCAACGATTCTCAACAGCTCATTCTTCTAATATAGTCCTTCCTGAAGACACACATTTTCACTCCAGCTGAAACCAATCTGTCTGAGTCCCCTGGCCACTGATGTTCTGAGGACAAACACCTGTGATACTATGTGGCAGGAGTGAATTTTATAGATCCAACAAGTACAATTCATCAAAGATGTTTTGTTTTAAAAAGATACTTTAAAAAAATACTCCAGTTGGTTAACATCTTTGTTCTTTTTTGGCTGACTGAGCAAATGACACTGGCATCACCCAAGAACCACCCTCCATTACTGATATATTAGGCTAAATATTCTATTAACTGTATGATATTTCAGATGCTTAGGAAAAAATAGCAATATGTACAAAATTAAACTAGGTATAGCTACAGTGCAAGATATGCCCTTATGATGCAATCTGTCACAAATCAAAGGAAAGTTTTAACTGTATAAGGCTTGCATAGTGTTCTTAAGAAGGTAAGCCCCAAATTGTCAAACTAGGTAAGAGGCCTTATTTTCAAAGGAAGTCAGGGTCTTATTTAGGTGCAGGGCCGGCTCTAGCAATTTCGCCGCCCCAAGCACGGCGGCACACCGTGGGGGGCGCTCTGCCGCTTACCAGTCCCGCGGCTCCGGTGGACCTGCCGTAGGCCTGTCTGCGGGAGGTCCACCGGATCCGTGGGACCAGCGGACCCTCCGCAGCCAAGCCTGCGGCAGCTCCACCAGAGCCACCTGCCGCCCTCTCAGCAACCGGAAGAGCGCCCCCTGCGGCGTGCCGCCCCAAGCACGCGTGTGGCATGCTGGGGTCTGGAGCTGGCCCTGTTTAGGTGTCTTTATATGGATTTACTGTAGGTGCTTTTTAGGCACCTAAGCCATGGAAAAGAGTTCATAGACAAGAAATCTGGGTAACTACAGGAGTGTAACCTTAATTGCTGCCTACAACTAAGAGAGATATGCATATATAATAGGTGGGATTTTCAAAGGTGCTCATTGTTGATCTAACTGCTTTCACTGAAATCTCTGGAAATGTTACCATTGATTTAAATGGCAGCAGAATGGGGTCAACATTCAAAATCCCAACCTATAAGTGTGAGTCAAACTGCAGATATCTTTGTTATCTATTTCTTTACACACACATGCAGTATATATTTATATTTTAAAATAGCTATTCAATTTTTTGGCTCTGCTTTTCCTGCTTTCTTGCATGGCTGATAGAATTGCTGTAGTTCTTCTTGCCTTCACAGCAAGAAATGCCTTTTACAAGCATTTTTAGATGCCATCCACCAGCAAAAACCATTGGCTGACATCTGAAACCCAGGTGATGCAATGGGTTTGCATTTTAGGCTTTCGTTTCTGGAGACCTGAATCCAAATCCTAATGTAATGTCACAAGTGAATGTGAGCACATACTAATCCCCATACATACATATCATACGACTTGGCACTGTCTGACTTTACCAGTGAGATGCTCAAAGCTAGGAGGTCAGATTTTAACTGCTGTAACAAAAATACCTATGTATGGACACGTATTTTACCTGCCCACAGTGTGCATGGCTCAACCTCAACCCACTGTTATTAGTGACTTTCTTAAGCACCAATTTAACTCCCAAATTAACAAAAGCAAACAAAATAATCCCAACAATTTCATTAACAGGACTCATAAGAAGGTTGTACTGGGTCCATCTAGCCCAGTATCCTGTCTACTGACAGTGGCCAATGCCAGCTGCCCCAGAGGGAGCAAACCTAACAGGTAATGATCAAGTGATCTCTCTCCAGCCATCTGTCTCCACCTTTTGACAAACAGAGGCTAGGGACACCATTCCTTACTCATCCTGGCTAATAGCCATTAATGGACTTAAACTCCATGAATTTATCCAGTTCTCTTTTAAATGCTGTTATAGTCCCAGCCTTCACAATCTCCTCAGGCAAGGAGTTCCACAAGTTGACTGTGCGTTGTGTGAAGAAGAACTTCCTTTTATTTGTTTTAAACCTGCGGCCCATTAATTTCATTTGGTGGCCCCTAGTTCTTGTATTATGGGAATAAGTAAATAACTTTTCCTTATCTACTTTCTCCACATCACTCATGATTTTATATACCTCTATCATATCCCCCCTTAGTCTCCTCTTTTCCAAGCTGAAAAGTCCTAGCCTCTTTAATCTCTCCTCATATGGGACCCATTTCAAACCCCTAATCATTTTAGTTGCCCTTCTCTGAACCTTTTCTAGTGCCAGTATATTTTTTTTGAGATGAGGAGATCACATCTGTACACAGTATTCAGGATGCGGGCATACCATGGATTTATATAAAGGCAATAATATATTCTCTGTCTTATTCTCTATCCCCTTTTTAATGATTCCTAACATCCTGTTTGCTTTTTTGACCACCTCTGCACACTGCATGGACATCTTCAGAGAACTATCCACGATGACTCCAAGATCTTTTTCCTGATTTGTTGTATATAAATCAGGGCTGCCGGGGGCAAGGGGCAAGTGAGACAATTTGCCCCAGGCCCCGGGCCCCACAGGGGCCCCACAAGCCCTGACCCGGCGGCAGTCCAGGTCTTCGGTGGCATTTCGACGGCGGGGGTCCCTTCAGCGCTGCCGAAGACCCGGACTGCCACCGAGTGAGTAAAAGCACCACAGCTCCCCCACTTTGCCCCAGGCCCCCTGAATCTCTGGGTGGCCCTGAGCTAAATTAGAGCCCGTCATATTGTATATATAGTTGAGGTTATTTTTTCCAATGTGCATTACTTTACATTTATCCACATTACATTTCATTTGCCATTTTGTTGCCCAATCACTTAGTTTTGTGAGATCTTTTTGAAGTTCTTCACAGTCTGCTTTGGTCCTAACTGTCTTGAGCAGTTTAGTATCATCTGCAAACTTTGACACCTCACTTTTTAATCCTTTCTCCAGATCATTTATGAATAAGTTGAATAGGATTAGTCCTAGGACAGACCCTTGGAGAACACCACTAGTTACCCCTCTCCATTCTGAAAATTTACCATTTATTCCTACACTTTGTTCCCTGTCTTTTAACCAGTTCTCAATCCATGAAAGGATCTTCCCTCTTATCCCATGACAACTCAATTTACATTGGAGCCTTTGGTGAGGGACCTTGTCAAAGGCTTTCTGGAAATCTAAGTACACTATGTCCACTGGATCCCCTTTGTCCACATGTTTGTTGACCTCTTCAAAGAACTCTAATAGATTAGTAAGACATGATTTTCCTTTACAGAAACCATGTGACTTTTGTCCAACAATTTATGTTCTTCTAGGTGTCTGACAATTTTATTCTTTACTATTATTTCAGCTAATTTGTCCGGTGCAGATGTTAGACTTACTGGTCTGTAATTGCCAGGATCACCTCTAGAGACCTTTTTAAATATTGGCATTACATTAGCTATCTTCCAGTCATTGGCTACAGAAGCTGATTTAAAGGACAGGTTACAAACCCTAGTTAATAGTTCAGCAACTTCACATTTGAGTTCTTTCAGAACTCTTGGGTGAATGCCATCTGGTCCTGGTAACTTGTTACTGTTAAGTTTATCAATTAATTCCAAAACCTCCTCTAGTGACACCTCAATCTGTGACAGTTCCTCAGATTTGTCACCTACAAAAGCCGGCTCAGGTTTGGGAATCTCCCTAACATCCTCAGCCATGAACACCGAAGCAAAAAATTTGTTTAGTTTCTCCACAATGACTTTACCATCTTTAAGCACTCCTTTTGTATCTTGATCATCCAGGGGCCCCACTGGTTGTTTAGCAGGGTTCCTGCTTCTGATTTATTTAAAAAACATTTTGTTATTACCTTTTGAGTTTTTGGCTAGCTGTTCTTCAAACTCCTTTTTGGCTTTTCTTATTACATTTTTACAATTAATTTGGCAGTGTTTATGTTCCTTTCTGTTTACCTCACTAGGATTTGACTTCCACTTTTTAAAAGATGCCTTTTTATCTCTCACGGCTTCTTTTACATGGTTGTTAAGCCACGGTGGCTCTTTTTTAGTTCTTTTACTGTGTTTCTTAAATTGGGGGTATACATTTAAGTTGGGCCTCTATTATAGTGTCTTTAAAAAGCATCCATGCAGCTTGCAGGGATTTCACTTTAGTTACGTACCTTTTAATTTCTTTTTAACTAACCCCTTCATTTCTGCATAGTTCCCCTTTTTGAAATTAAATGCCACAGTGTTGGGCTGTTGAGATGTTCTTCCCACCACAGTGATGGTAAATGTCATTATATTATGGTCACTATTTCCAAGCAGTCCTGTTATAGTTACCTCTTGAACCAGCTCCTGCGCTACGCTCAGGACTAAATCGAGAGTTGCCTCTCCCCTTGTGGGTTCCAATACCAGCTGCTTCAAGAAGCAGTCATTTAAAGTATCACGAAATTTTGCCTCTGCATTTCATCCTGAAGTTACATGCTCCCAGTCAATATGGGGATAATTGAAATCCCCCACTATTACTGAGTTCTTAATTTTGATAGCCTCTCTAATCTCCCTTAGCATTTCATCATCACTAGCACTATCCTGGTTCCGTGGTCAATAATAGATTCCTAATTTTATATTCTTATTAGAGCATGAAATTACTATCCATAGAGATTCTATGGAACATGTGGATTCACTTAAGATTTTTTACTTAAGACTTCACTCAGGATGCTTGTTTGCCTACTTCTTTAACTTGGCAGCAAGCTAAAGAAGTATGGATTGGATGACTGGACTATAAGGTGGCTAGAAAGCAGGCTAGATTGTCGGGTCCAACAGGTAGTGATCAACAGCTCGATGTCTAGTTGGCAGCTGGTATCAAGCGGAGTGCCCCAGGAGTTGGTCCTGGGGCCGGTTTTGTTCAATATTTTTATTAATGATCTGGATGATGGGATGAATTTCACCTTCAGCAAGTTCTCAGATGACACTAAGTTGGGGGGAGAGGTAGATATTCTGGAGGGTAGGGATAGGGTCCAGAGTGACCTAGAGAATTTGGAGGATTGGGCCAAAAGAAATCTGATGAGGTTCAACAAGGACAAGTGCAGAGTCCTGCACTTAGGAAGGAAGAATCCCATGCACAGCTACAGGCTGGGGACCAACTGGCTAAGCAGCAGATCTGCAGAAAAGGACCTGGAGATTACAGTGGATGAAAAGCTGAATATGAGTCAGCAATGTGCCCTTGTTGCCAAGAAAGCCAACGGCATATTGGGCTATATTAGTAGGAGCATTCCCAGCAGATCAAGGGAAGTGATTATTCCCCTCTATTTGGCACTGGTGAGGCCACACCTGGAGTATTGCATCCAGTTTTGGTCCCCCCACTACAGAAGGAATGTGGACAAATTGGAGAGAGTCCAGCGGAGGGCAACGAACATTATTAGAGGTCTGGGGCACATGACATACAAGGAGAGGCTGAGGGAACTGAGGTTATTTAGTCTGCAGAAGAGAAGAGTGAGGGGAGATTTCATAGCAGCCTTCAACTACCTGAAGCGGGGCTCCAAAAAGAATGGAGCTTGGCTGTTCTCAGTGGTGGCAGATGATAGAATAAGGAGCAATGGTCTCAAGTTGCAGTGCGGGAGGTCTAGGTTGGATATTAGGAAACACTAGTTCACTAGGAGGGTAGTGAAGCACTGGAATGGGTTACCTAGGGAGATGGTGTAATCTCCATCCTTAGAGGTTTTTAGGGAACAGCTTGACAAAGCCCTGGTTGGGATGATTTAGTTGGGATTGGTCCTGCTTTTAGCAGGGGATTGGACTAGATGACATCCTGAAGTCTCTTCCAACCTAATATTCTATGATTCTATGCTTAAGGAAACCCCCATATTCTAAAAGCAAAGGTGGTTCTTCCTTAACATTCTGACAGGTCTATTCATATTAAATAGGGATAGCTATTGTATGTCGCATATATTTATTTTTACATCCTCATCAATAATTACAGGATGAGTCCAAAGGATTCTGCAAAGCTGAATGTTACAGAAATATAACTGGATATGCAGATATATTAATGGAGAGGTAAAGACAAAAGTCTGGCATATACAGCCCCCTTCCCTGGCTAATGTCAAGAACAGGTAATGAATTAGACAAGGAAAAGACTAAAAGACAACCACAGGGGCTAAAGTCCCCCAGTGGTTGGGGAAATCCTATTCCTTCTGCTTCTTTACTCCACAACAGGTAAAATATTTTGTAAATTGTGCCTTTCCCCTGATCTGCAGTTGCACAAGAGAGCTGCTCCGTGCCTATAGAGGAGGAGGGATGAAGAATTAAGGAAGTTGCTGTCATGGGATGAAAATTTATTTGCATGAGTTCTCACTTCTCAAACAAGACCACAACTTTTCAAGTCTTGGTGCTGGTTAAAGGCCAATTCTTACTTATTTTGCTCATATAAGCAGTCCCACTGAAAGCAGTGGGACTGCTTGCTGCATAAGGCTTGGAGGATTTGGCACTAAAAGGGGGTTATTTTTCCCCTCCCCATGGGTTTCTAGAGCAGGCTATTCATTTCTCTGCTGAATAACTCAGCTTGGACCCTCTTCTTCCTGGGACTTCATGATCCTAGTTACAAACCCCAAATTACAAAACGAGTCTTATTATACTTGCCTCAGCTAGAAGAGGATCTTAATCCTTGGGCAAGCAGGAGTGAATGAAATGTTCAAGCCCTGCTCCTCACTCTTATCCAGTCAGACCTTAAGAGAGGAATGAGTGAACAGTAGGGCCTCATGAACATCAGAGACCCCTGACCCCTGACTGTGTCCTTAGCCCAACTCATATCTTTGTGCCTGCTGGGCCACCTTCCCTGATGACACATGAAGGCAGGGAAAGTGGGAGTGTCTGTGTTTGGGAGTCAAGCCAAGTAACCTCAAGCTGACTTACCTGCTGACTGTTTTCTCCCTCTTTCTGAACTCTGGGGGCCCCTGGGGCTGTTTCAGTGTCACTTGGCCACTGCCCACTTCCTGTCCTAGTGTCTGGGTCCCCCCACCCCTGCCCTTATTCCTATCCATTCTTGCCTCCTCACCCTCTCTCATAATTCTGAATATAAGCGTAGGCTGAAGGAAATCACACAATTACATGAGGAATGGAGCAATCAAACGTACTTGAACCACCCCTAGTGAATGTGCCAATCAGTGGTGTTAATGACTGATCATTCTGATAGTGCTTTTTGTGATGTGGACACTTGCCCATTAGACCATGGACTAAACCCATCAGTATTGTTAGTTTCTTCAAGCTGAGGGACTGAATAGTGCAGGGGACTAGTAATGATCACAGCCTGCCCTGGTGAGCAATGACTGAAAATTATTACCACCTGATGACTGTTCAGTGACATGCAGGGCTCAGAATAACAAACGAACAAAAAACACCCCATGTCTCTAGTTGTTACAGTTGCAAAGAAAAGCTTAAAAATGTGAACCAATTGGAAATTAAGCAGAGAAGAGTGTGCAGAGAGCCTAGAACAATAGATGTGAGCTGCCTCATTCATTTCATTTAAATGTTAACTCAGATACCCAGTGATGATGATTTAAATGTCAACATTATTAACTATTTCACTCTTTCTGTATAAAAGGAGTGGAAGGATCACAGATCTATACAATTTATTGAGAGTGACATCTCATTTTGGTGCTGAAAGTGGGTGCCATTTGGGAGATACCACCCTTTTTTGGGGGGGGGAGGAGAGCAAGTCAAGAAGCAAGTTCAAGAAGGCTACCAGAATCCATAAATATATTCAACCAAAAGAGAACCCAGTTCAAAGCTGGAATTTGAAGCTAGACAAATTCAGACTGGAAATAAGATAAATATTTCACGGTTAGAGTAATTGACCAGTGGAGCAGTTTGTCAAGGGTTGTGGAGGATCCTCCATCAATGACAATTATGAAATCAAGATGGGATGTTTTTCTAAAAAATATACTCCAGGAATTATTTTGGGGAGGTTCTATGGTTTGTGTTACACAGGAAGCCAGACTAGATGATCATGGTGGTCCCTTCTGGGCCTTGGAACCTACGATTCTATGAATCAAAGAACCCAGAGAGCACACATGGTCATATTTTGAACATTTACACAATCTACTGTGACCAGCTTCTGATTTTGGTGACTCACGTGGATGGCGCTTATTTTGTGAGCAGATCTTATACTACCACCATTTCCCCCAATTGCACTCCTGGTGACATTTGAATTGGTTGTTTTCAGTCTTGTTCCTAGTTTGCCCACATTAAAACTGGAACTAATTAGCTCCCTTATTGGCAGTGAGATTAGAGAGACTGAGGCCATGTCTACATCTAAAATTTTGCAGCGCTGGTTGTTACAGCTGTATTAGTACAGCTGTATAGGGCCAGCGCTGCAGAGTGGCCACACTTACAGCAACCAGCGCTGCAAGTGGTGTTAGATGTGGCCACACTGCAGCGCTGTTGGGCGGCTTCAAGGGGGGGTTCCGGGAACGCGAGAGCAACCGGGAAAGGCGACCAGCTTCGCCGCGGTTTGCTCTCGCGTTCCCGGAGCCACTCAGCAAACCGCAGGGAAGGAGACCTGCTTGCTCGGGGTTCCGGGACCGAGAGAGCAAACCGGGGAAGGAGACCAGCTTCGCCGCGGTTTGCTCTCGCGTTCCCGGAGCCACCCAGCAAACCGCAGGGAAGGAGACCTGCTTGCTCGGGGTTCCGGGACCGAGAGAGCAAACCGGGGAAGGAGACCAGCTTCGCCGCGGTTTGCTCTCCCGTTCCCGGAGCCACCCAGCAAACCGCAGAGAAGGAGACCTGCTTGCTCGGGGTTCCGGGAACGAGACAGCAAACCGGGAAAGGAGATCAGCTTGATTACCAGAGGCTTCCTCCTTCCACGGAGGTCAAGAAAAGCGCTGGTAAGTGTTTACATTGGATTACCAGCGCTGGATCACCAGCGCTGGATCCTCTACACCCGAGACAAAACGGGAGTACGGCCAGCGCTGCAAACAGGGAGTTGCAGCGCTGGTGATGCCCTGCAGATGTGTACACCTTCAAAGTTGCAGCGCTGTAACTCCCTCACCAGCGCTGCAACTTTCTGATGTAGACAAGCCCTAAGACAGAGCTAGCACAGAGTTAGCTATCCTCACTCTCCTACAGATGTGTTCTCCACAACAGAGATGAAACATATTGGATAAGCCACTCAAGAGGTGTGCAAGCAGCTGTCCTTAAATTATGTAAAGAATTAGGGGATGGGTGGGTCCTTAATTTTGCATGTTGGTTTTAGTGTTACAAAGTATTACAAGGAGTGGATGGGTTTTGAAAATCACTGACAAATATGTTACATAATTTATGGATGCCCCCTCAAGACCTCTCAGGTTTGAGCCCTGAAGAATCACTGATTAGATATACATTAACAGGAATTCTTCTAGATTAATTTTCATGGATTTCTGGTGATAAGAACCTGTTGTTCTGCTAGCAAACATTTCTATTAACTTTCATTATGGTCTGCATTAATGAACTGAGAGACCAACACTTCTGCATGCTGCTGAGAATAGCTCCATACAGACTGTTTGCACTGCAAGTGCAGAGAGAGGATGGGCAGCAGGCCAAGGATGAGATGAGGCCAGTGTACCATTCCTCTCCTCTCTGAGGTAGAGTGCTTCAATAGAACAGCCACAAGGACTATTGCAGTAGTGGCCTGAGAGAACGTCTGCTACTCCACCATGGATTTGGAGGAAGGATGCCTCCCTCCCCAGTGCTTGCACAACTCCCCTGTGAATACCCAAGTTACTGAGGCTGTGCACTATGAATAGGATTTAGTATAAGGTAACAGATGTAATATGTACCTAGAAGAACTGGTTTTTTTTTTAATGTTGACAAAATTTGGAATAAAACTGAGAAAAATAAAAGGAAATAAGTTACTACAAATCTTTTGTGAATTTTTTACCTGATTCTCTTTTATTTTAACCAGTTCTGCTATCTACAGTATCTTAAATATTTCCAATTGGACTACCCAAGGAAAGCCTTACATTAAAGTATTCCTCTATGTCCTCCTCTTCACTAATAAATTTAGGTTTTTTTTTTTATTTTATCGACTGTTATACCAATATAAGATTTAAATAAACAACAGTTCAGGACTTGCAGTTAATCACATGCTAAAAGTCTGCAAATAGAAGTACCATAGGGTTATATGGTTCACATTTAAGAATTAAAGGTTTTGTCATCTGAACACAAAGGGATCCTGGAAGTGCAAGGAAAGCACCATCAGGTACATTACTGCATACCCTGCACAGGGAACACTGGAGCCCAATTTGACCTAACAGCATCCCCTCAAAAAGGTGCTTTTTAGATGGCCAAAAATTGTGTACTTTCCATGAGGCCTTTGTTTGCTTAACACAAACACTCCATTATCCCAGAAGGGGCTTATTCTTTCTAGTATCAGAGGGGTAGCCGTGTTAGTCTGGATCTGTAAAAGCGGCAAAGAGTCCTGTGCCACTTATAGACTAACAAATGTATTGGAGCATGTGACATGCACCCAGTGAAGTTGGCATTCACCCACGAAAGCTCATGCTCCAATACATTTGTTAGTCTATAAGGTGCCACAGAACTTTTTGCCGCTTTTATTTTCTCTATTTGCTCAGCTAACTTGGGGACAAAATACCCCTAAATGTACTCATGCAAGTAAACTCACTGGAGTCAACGGGACTATTTCTGAGAGTAAGCAAGACTTGGCCCAAATTATTTCTGTGTGTAAGGCAAGCAGGATCTGGCTCTTGAATTACACTTAGTTCTCCCAAACATTAGAGGGTACTCATCTGCCTCTTGCTTCTAATTGAGATAACCCCCCCTCAACACACACATTCCCTCTCTCTCTCCCCTCTCTCTCTCTCTCTCTCTCATTGCCCTTTAAGAAAACACAACTATCTTGGATAAATATCTCATGTTGTTTAAACCCTGCCAGGCGGAGCTTCCTATAATACTTTTCTCCCTGGCTGGCCACATAATGAAGTTTATTAATGGATGAGTTGCTACTGATTCTGACACAAGACTATTGGGCAGGGAAAGGACAGCTCCCCTGCCAGGAATGTGCAAACCAACCCCAGTGTCCCAACAGCAGCAGCCTCCCAAGAAGCCAAACTCCTTCCCTGCTGCTACTTTCATGTTGCTGTTTACACAAATGTATGAGATTTTCAAACTCTTCAATCCCATTTCAAATCGTTCAGATTTTTTCCCATCTGGACCCAATTTTCAAAGCCCTGAATTACCCATGAATGCATCTGAGGGCCTAATTCAGAGAATGCAGGGCTTGGGAAGCGGAGCTGAAGGAACAATTTGGTCAGTTAGTAAGTAAGAAATAGCGGGCAGCAGTTCTAGGCCAGTGCCTGGGACACAGGGACCTCTCATGCTTAAACAGCTGTCAGGTGTAGAATTTAAAGTGACAGAATACAGAGCAGGATCTTTACTTCAGCTTAAACCCAGAAACAATCCCTGTAGCACACAGTGTGTCTGGACTTCTAAAAAACAAAAGTTATTTAAACCAAATTATTATTATTATTATTATTATTATTTTATTATTTGCATTAGTGTAGCGCTCAAACTAGCTGAACACCACAAGTTTGGGACACACTTAGGTAAACTTCAGTTTGTGCTGTTGTACTGCTTTAACAAATGTATTTGCATTTATCTAGCATTAAGATCCCTCTACAATTTTGTTTAATCCCACAGTAAAAAACCTGTTGCTTTAGATTTAAGGTTGCTCAAGGAGAAATCCAACCAACACAATCACCGAAGATCAATCAGATCCTGAATTAAGGCAACCTACATTCATATGCCTTAACAACTAAACATCACTCAAAGATCCCTCACCTCCACAACAAACTCCCTTGCACTTGCACTATATAACCAGTCACAATGTACAAACCAAATGCCTCTACTGCCCACTCAGATTTACAAGCAACCTTAATTCTGACCATGGCTAGGTTAACATATAAACTTGACAGATGATGTGCACTGGTAAAGTCTATAATGTTATTCTTACATGAAAAAGTATGAAATCATAAAGTTGTATGTTTTAGTGCTGCATAGAGGAATTTGGTGTGTGCACAGTGGTAGTTATATGTTGCAAATGTAAGAGAAGTTGTGGAAGTAAGGAGGCATTTGAATATAGGTTGCCTGACCTCATGATCTCCTTGATTTTCAGTAATTCAGAAACCTAAACTGTCAGCAAAGGTTTGGCTTGTTAGTGAGAATTTCCCAGTTTTTAATAAATACTGCATATGTCAACTCTGATAGTTATTCACACCGCTAGCTGTCATCATTGACAGGCAGCAACTCCCACAGAGCCTCAATCCACACACACCCTCTTGGACCCTTGCATACAGCCTGGATTGCCCCCAGGCTCCCCACCCCACACAACTTTGCTGTCCGCCACAGGCCCCAGCCTTTCAGTCCTGGTAATATATAACCCCTTCCAGGCTGGACTTCCCATTGAAAAGCAGAATGTGGTAGGGTATAGGGAGGGACATGGATTGTGCATGGAAAAGGGTCTGAGGCTGGGGGTACAGGTGGACAAGGGAGGATGTAGCTACAGGAAAGTAGGCATGGCATGGGCATAGGGATAATCTGTTGGGGGTTATGAATCTGTAGGGGATCTGGGAGTGGCTGCTGGGAAGGGGATGAGGGGACAACAGAGTTGGGGGGATTTGGGCTTGAGCTGAGGGGCCGGGGAGCAGAGCTTAGAGGAACTCTGCAATGACAAGCCACGGCGGGCTCACCAAAGGAACCATGGAGTTCTCCGCTTCCCCCATCACGCTCCCCGCAGCGCCCTGCTCCCCCTCTGTGCTGCTCACCCCGCGCTGGGGTCCCCCACATGCGGCTGCACGATGCGTGGCGAAGGGGAGCAGGGCTGTGGGGGGACTGAGCCAGAGGGGCAGCGTCTGGGCGGGGGGAGCCCCACTCCACTGAGCCATCGGCGCTGCCTAGGGGCGGGGAGGCTCGGCGGTGCTCCAAGGCAACGGAGCCTGGGAGCCGCCAGCAAAGCAAGGATTCCCCCCTCCCCCCCCCGCACATCACACCCCCACCCCGGGAGCCCTGCGCGCCCCAGCTCAGCCCGCTCCCCCATCAATTCCCGCTGCGCCTTCCCACCCCACCCCCAACACCTCTCCCCAGCCCCGCTATGCCCCCCTCCGCAGGTGTGACAGGGAGCAGCAGCACCGAGCTCCTCCCTCAGCGTCCCCCCGGCCCCCCCGCCCGCCATGCCTGGCGCCCGGCCCCTCTGCTCCCCCGGCCCGGCAGCAGCGAACGCACCGGCTTTGCCCGGCAGCACTACGGGCTCGTAGCAGACGGGGCGGGGCAGCGCCCGGTGTGCGCCGGTTCTGGAGTTGGGGGCTCTGAAGTCATTTCCAGCGGCAGCACCGCCCCAGCCCCCTGCCCGTCTAGCTCGGCCGGCCCGGGGATGAATGAGCGCGAGGCGGACCCCTGGGTGACGGGGCCATCCGGGGAGTGCATGGGGCATTTCCAAGGCGGGCTCAGCTCACCGATGTGGCGTCTGCCCCAGTCGGTGCCCACTTGAGCTACACGTAAGTGAGCAAAGCGAACTGGCTCCTCCAGAGGGAGCGTGTCAAACACGGAGCCTAATTCCATCCCTGGGCTGTGAAACGGGGATTTCGAGCTTTTTAAAGTGCAAATCTCACCCCCGCCACACACACAACCTCCCCGCACATACAACTCCATACAAATATCGGAGGACGTCTTTGCAACTCCCCTCTGGTGGCAGCGAACTGCTGATCTGGGAATTTTCCGCCTCTCAGCTCTTCGCTAGGAGGCTGCAGACTTCACAAACGCTACTACGAAATGATTCATTTCTGCAGACAGGGCCTGGGGCAAAGCAATTTTGGGGTCCCTTCCATAAAAAAAGTTGCAATACTATAAAATACTATATTCTTGTGGCAATCCCTGCCGGTAAGGGCAAATTGCCCCACTTCCCCCCTCTGGGCGGCCTTGTCTGCAGACTCTTTAAATAGCCACTAGCCTGCGTAATCAATCTTATTAGGCTGAATAGGGGAGGGGGGGGGCGGCTGCAGCTAAGGACTAGCAGATTCCCCTACAAGTGCGTAGAAAAAAAGCTACTTGAGCATATTCTCGATTCTAAAAATAACGCCAGCGTCTGCCCCATCTGAGAGGAAGTCAAAATACCACTTTCCCTTAGTTTCCTCACATTATTGCCCTCTCTCCAACAGCAGCAGCTCACCAGTGACAACAAAATCAGCCCGAGCCCCGCAGCAGCTCCTGTACTATTGTTGTGTCCTCGAGAGGAGAAGAAAGCTGCGGCAAAACATACACACGCAGTCATCTCTTATCAACCCCTTGCCCAAACCCCTCGCTTCATAACTCGGAAACTCCATAAACTACCCTGGATGTAAAGGTTCTTCGCATTGCTAGACTAACAGAGCTACGCTAGCACCGTTCATCTGGAGAACGCACGGAGCGCAGAATTCTTCCCTCCAGGGGAGAAATCGCAAGCACAGGAGCCGGCAGTTCGGGGGTTGGTTTTTGTTGGTTGTTGAAGATAAGTGAATCCCGTAACTCATTTCGGAAGGGGGAGACCTGGAAGTCGCTAAATCCGCGAAGCCTGTTTTAGCCGGCAGTGGGAAAAGTGCCAATAAACTTTTCCTTCTGCGCGGCTTGATTGCTTTAACATAAACCGTCTGCAGGACCCGCCTTTTAAACAGGCATTTTACAATTGCAAGACAAGGGAAACGCGTAGCTCCAAAATAAACTGCCTGCAGTGCTCACAGACACTGACAAGACGTGCGCCGTGTGTGCAGCGAACTGCAATCGTCACTCCCACCCCACAACACACACGCTTGACTGCTGGGCTCTTACTTACGTTTTTGCTATGGGAGAGATGCTTCCAGTCCTTGTCCTTTTTGCTCCTAAATGCATTTGTCTGCATCTGTCCGAGCAGCGAAGATCTAACCGAAAACAGAAGCCAGCTCCAGACCGCTCAAGGTTCAGGTACTGTCCATGAAATCAACCCCAGAGCAGATGGTCCCTTACGAGCTCTTGGCAAGCCCTAGTGCGTCCCCCACATGGTGAAGGAGCCTGCCTTGGGGTCTCACTCTCGGGGGAGTTAGGGAGGATGGCATCAGTAGAAACAAGAGCGGAGCGCTCGGCTTCACACGTGGTTCACAGACAGGAGCCTTGCAAGTACAGCGGAAGCCCTGCATTGGACTCGGCGATCCGCTGCGGGGATGGGGCGGGGCGGACCGGGAGGGGACGTGCAGGAGAAATCCTTGGCTGGGGTGAAGAACCGCTGCCAGGTTACCAGAGCCTTTGCAAAGCGCTTGGCCGAGGGGTCTAGTGGCGATGCACAGGCGTGCAGCGTTGAGCGCAGCCTGCCTCTGGCTGGGTTACAGAGCCGCCAGCCGACCCAAGGCAAACCCTCCCCACCCGCGCTCGGTGTTAAATTTCACCGCTCCCTGATTTGCGATTACATCATCAAACCCGCCTCACCCCAGCCAGGGCCGAGCCGCGCAGAGCCCCGCAGAGCGCGCGCCTGGCCCTAGGCTGGGCGCACGCGGTCTTGGGGCTGCCGCCTGCGGAGGGAATTGCCACCGCCTCCTCGCTCGGCCGCAGCACTGTCTGCAAGTTCTAGCAGCCGCCGGCTGCATCGGCTCCCTTGGGGGCCCTGCGCCTCTTGAAGGGCCAGGGGCGCCGCGCAGCCTTTGTGATCACTTCCCGAACGCATCTGTCCAGAGGTGGCCTCCTAAAGCATCTTCTCTGTCCCTACTCCCGCCTTCCTTCTTGCTCTCTGCTTTTCTCCCCAGACACTTCCTTTCTCCCCCGCTGCTTCCCTTGTCCTCCCTCTGCTCCCTGCTCTCGCCCCAAAAGCCTCTCTCAGCTGGCCCGATTTAGCTCTACACCAAGCTAAACGAGAGTAAGGCCAATGAAGTAATTAGGAGTCCCTCTGATTTACATCCACGTCCATGGGAGCCCGGATAACAGCAGTCCACTTCCCTTTCTTGTCATGGTCCTGCTCCAGCTCCCACTGACAGAAGCCCCTGGCTAAACTCTGCTGTCCTGCTCCCTGACAGCCTCCCTTACCTGCAGCCTTGTCACCTTATATTTACTCACTTCATAAAGAGACATTGTCAAGTCTCCTTTTTATTATACAGTGAATCCTTTCTAAGTATGACCAATTTAATAAAGAGGGGAGGTTTTGTTTCATTTTGTTTTTGGAGCAAATCAAAGACACCAGAATTTTTCAGAGTCCTTACCCCAATCTGCTGTTTGCACGTTACCCAAATGGATTAGCAGTGGTGCCGCTAGGCTACAAATGAAGGGGATGGGAGACATAAAACTGATGAATGTATTTAATAAACCTAAATGGTTAGCATCTGCTTAGATTCCTGCTGGGGTTCAGCAGCAAAGTCCTGGCAGAAAGATATAGGCTCAAATAAAATGTGGGGAATGGGGGAAAAAAGAGGATGAAATGATATATAGAGAAAATGACTTTGCTGGAGGTTTTGCATCTCAAATGTAATTAAACCAGGATCTAAGAAAACTCCCTCTGGAAAATGTATGAAGAACAGATGTAATTTGGAAGCTCTGTAATGCCAGAAGAAAGAGGACACTTTTCTGCCTTGTCTTTTTCATTTCTTTTCCAATGTTCCTACCTTGCCTCAGTGACAAATATATTCTATAGTGTTATCTTACATACCTGTCAACCTGCCTTCCAAAACATTCCTGGTATAGAATTGAATAATAGGAGACAGTGCACTATATACATTACAGACAACGACAAATGGCCAGCTCCCACAATGCTCCCTCGGGCAAAATCCCATTTACTTCAGCAGAAGTTTTATTTGAGTGAGAACATTAAAGATTTTTCTGCACTAACAAGGGCTACAATTCCAGGGAACAACGATGGATCTAGAAAAGTTATCTGAAAGTTTTAAGCATTTAACTTCACACACACATATATTCCTATTCAACATCAGAAAACATCCAAAATGTATATCGTCCCACTGGCTACCGTGATATTCCTATTTATTCAGTTTTGAAAGGAAAGGAAGAAAAGCCAACAACATATTGTATTGCTACCCTCATTTCTTTCATTAAAAATCAGCAGCTGAACATGGCTATGTATGTGTTTGTTAAAGTGGGAATTCTTGTTCATTAGAGTATTATAGTGGTGGCCTTACCGTTCTGTAGTGAAAGTTGTTAGCATTTCCATTTTAAACCCCACTTGAATGAGCTCCAACAACTACAGTGTAATCAATCAAGCAATTAGTTTTTGTGTTTTGCATTAAGCTGAGCTAAAACAGGTACATTAGAACGATGCCTTCCAAGAATTAGCAAAAGTCTATGAACCACTTAAACTGAATGCTATATAACAAGATTGTTAAACATGTGACTTGTTAACTCTTTAACATCGGATGTAAGAAAGTGATGAAAAAACCTTGGGGAAGGTTGAATACTGGATCAATCCTGCCCTTCACACTGACAGGAATAGAGCAGTGTCTTGGTCTTTTGGTGCTATGGGAGCCATCTCTGCACAGGCAGATGTTGTGCTGAGAAAGGAGCAGTGTGCCTTAGGCTTACCGTAGGCAGCATACCCATGGCTGATGATTTTGACTATGCCCTCATGGGAGTGCAGTGCACCATTCATCACACATACTCAGGTGAGGCTGTGAGGTAGTTTCTCACTTCCTCTGATGTTCCTCACCTGTGCTGGCAGCCAACCACCTTTGTATTTTTTAAGGTATCTAATGTGATTCTTCAGTTTATTGTTAAATTAATGTCACTGAAAAATAACACAGTTACACAGCACTTTTCACTCACAGCTCCCAAAACAGAAGTGCGTAAGCATTGTTACTCTCATTTCACAGATGGTGAACCTGAGGTACTGAGAAATCAAATGACTTGCCCAAGTTCACACAGCAAGTCAGTAGAAGAGCTGAAGACAGAAGCCAGGTCTCCCAAGTACTTGTCCAGTGCCTTATTTTTCAAATAGTCTGCAAATCATATATTAATCACTATACTGTACTAAAAGTCAATCAATAACAGCCTTCCATGGATTTTGACATGTTTTAATGCACAAAATCCCCTATGTTTAAAGCTATCCAGTTACATGTGTTTATCTCCGGAACTATATATAGTAGTCTGTGTACTTCTGAGCAATAAAAACTATGCTTGAGCTCCAAATTTGTCCACTTGCCTTGGCAATGGACAGTGAAATTTGAGTTGCACTTCCTAAGATGAGTTTTTCCCAATTCCAGTTTTTCGGTATCTCTTGCCATTTCTCCTTGACCTCAGTCTATCACTGATTTATCTTCTCTCTCAAGCAAATCCTGGGGTTACTGGGACTGAAAATTAGTTCTCTCAATATTGCTTTTGCCTTTCCTCCAGGGCTGCAGGCTGTTTCAGCTTTTTCTTTTTCTAGCACTTCTGTCCTTTCATGAACCAGCTTGTTCACTGACACACTGCTAAACTCCACTTTTCAAAGCACAGAGCAGGAATGACTCATAGATGATGTGAACTGGTCTGAGGCATAGAAGATGGTTCATACAGCTGATTCTTTTTCTAGAAAGGAAATTCTATAGACAGCAATGGTCAGATTTTTTCCAAGACCTTGATATAACAAAAAATTAATAGGATTTTTCCCCATTAATGTAGGGCATGACATTGTCTAGGCCATGATTCAGAGTTAGGGTCTGATTCTTCTCCCACGGAAATCAAGGGGAGTTTTACCATTGATTTCACTGGGAGTAGGATGAGACCTGTACATATTTTCTGGTTCAGTCCCACAATGTGGGATTTTTGGCAACGGATCTGCACTGCAACTGAGGCCACTTAGGAGATTTATTTTCCCTGCACATCACAATACATGGTGGTAGGCTACGTACCTAAATTGTTGGAATGTAATATAGCAAAATATTTATTTAGAATTCTATCAGTGGCAGCCAAAAAGTAAATAACACTGCTTTGGTAAAAGAAAGAATTGCCAAGAAATCAAATATGGATTTAGGAAATCCAAGAAATGGAAAGAATTACAGCGTGTTTTTGATGGCTAAATTAACTGGCTAAATTAAAAAGAAGATGGACTCCAGTTTTAAAAACTAAAGACTTTTCAGTTCTGTGTAGAATGTGAAAGAAATAGAATTGAAATAACCAAGCCAGGTTCTTGGTTTTTTTGTTTTTGTTTTAACTCTAGTTACATACATTTTTTTCTATTAAAGAAATTAGAATGAAATGCAGTATCTTCTAACTCTTGGTTTTATTATGACTAAAAGTCTGGAAAGGCCTTTAAAATGAGCACAATACATATGACTTATTAAATGGATTCTATCCCTTTAAATTTTCTATTAGCAGACTGGAAAAGTAATTAGCATACAGTTACATTGTTCTGAGTTCAGACTGTAGGGTACCGTAATTTTCTGTCTTGCAGGGACAACATCTAGAAACTGAGAGAGAGAGAGAACAGCAATTGAGTTCAAGCCTGTTATTAAAAGTGGCATGTATCACAAAGGCAAAATCGCCAAGCAGCACTGAGATTCCTTAAGACATTCATTTAGAGCCAACAACAAAGGAATATACCCAGCAAGGAATAAGAAAGCAGAGAAAGAGCAGTGAACTGTGAGATGAAGCAAAGGTTCCAAACCCACAAGGTTCCTGTGATTCAGGCTGAGAAAGGTGTTGCAGTGAAGCCAATATACTTGAAATTGTTACTAAGACCTGGCAACACCCATTCATAAAGCCGCTTCAGTAGCAAAAAACTACCATAACTGAGTAAAAAGTTGTTCAAAAGATTAACACATACTATTAATACAAACCATGCAGAGGAAATTCTACACCTCATACTGAGATACTGCGAGGTCTTTATTTAAGTGATGGTGTAACATGTGCCATCCAGGAATTATGAGAAAACTAGCCAAACGCTCAAGAAAATACCAAGGGGAAGGGAAAAAGTCAGTCAGAAAATACTAGAAAAGTGAGAAGCCAATGGGTAGGGAGGGGGGCAAGATGCATGAAGGGAACTTCAATGTGAGAATTTTAAGAGTGCATTGGCAATCGACCGGAGACCCACATCATCACATTTGGCACATAGGCCAATCCGCCTAGAGAGAAGCATGGTGAATTTCCATCTGCAGCTCCCTTGCAATTGGCAAAGAAGAGCCCTGAAAGGATCCAGAAAGAACGTGGTGATTTTAATCCTTATTTGTTCTTCATCCCATCCTTGCTAGAACAATTTGTAATCCAGAGAAGAACTGGAAATACACATTCCTACAGTGGATAGAATTGTTCGGAAATAAGCTTTTTTCTGGGATATTTCATTGTACCGAAAACACAGATATAGTTAAGAGTCTTGGATCTGATAGAGAATTTGCAATCACATGGTCAAATCATAACCTCCACAGGAAAGTCTCGAGAAACAGAGACCAACAGAGGGTCTCAATCAGTGATCTTCCTACAAATCTTCCCATCAGGAGTAGGGATGCAAATCTCCTAGCCAATAGAAGATCAGAAATCCCTGGGAAAATCCTATGCATTTCAGAGCAAACAAAGAATGCCAAGGCAACTGTGCTACTTCCCCAGCCCTCTTTCCCAATGATAGGAATGGTCCATTAGAGCCATGCAGTCAGTGGCTCTCCACCAATGCCTGAACCAAACTGAGAGAGGGACTGGACAGAGTGAAGCAGATGTCTGTGAACATAATACTGACAAGGTCAACATTATCTTATACACAGAAATCCTTATGAGTTTAGAGGAACCTGCTGCTATGGAAAGCAACAGAACAAACGGCTTGTAATATTTAGCTTGGCACAGATGAAAATAGAAGTGCTGTCAGCCATTTATGGCAGCTGAGGTTCCAGAAGTGACAGTGGGTCTAAGAATACTCCTAACATTGTGATCCTCTTAGGATAATAGCAGGCAATCTCCCTCAAACATGAGGGAAGAAACCACTCCTGCAGTACTCTCAAAATCCTTCTTCCATTCCGCTAGCACCATACCATTTTATCTGAATGTCTTTCAAATCCCAATCTCAGATGGGCAACTGAAAGCCACAGTCACAGCACCATTCAGGTCTGACAAAGCCAAGTCAGCAATAGTGGGCATCCACATAGTCATGACTTTGCAGCTCAACCTATCTTGCAATCTTCCCCAGTGGCTTTCCCATACATGAACAGAGGGGTTGAAAATGGTGAGTCTTGCAAAAACTCACACAAGAGATCCTTGGGGAAAATAAATGTTTGCCTAAACACGTCTTGCAAAAAGAGAAAAAAAAACCCCAGCAATCTAGAGTGAGGCTGTCCACCTCAGCCTGGCTCTGCCAACCAGCTAACAAACTCATGCAAGTATTAAGGTCGCTGATACTATTAGAGGAATAGGATGGACACCTGACAATTATCCACAGCGAGGCTCCCAACCTAGAAAATTGGGATCTCCTAGGCCTATCCCTCTATGGAAGCGTTTGAGGGAAAAACCCACTCTGAATCAATGGAAGGGATAGTTAACTCCAAAAACCTCAGTCCCTTACTCCTAAAAAACCTTTCTTGATGACCACCTCCTCTCATGGCAAAACTAACACTGCACTTCCAGGTTTTGGTGGAATAAATAGCTTTTTCAGTGCTATCTTGTAAGATACAAGAGTTTAATCTCCTCTGACTTTGAAGCATTCCCACTGCAATCACCAACAGAAGTTCTCAGTTTGCTTCTGCCAAATTACATTCTGGCAATAGCAGGGAAACTGAGGTACTGTGTCCGGATTTGGCAAAGACTCAGCCCCCCACCATCTGGCCTAGAGTCAATGTCAGTGGCTAACACTGTATTTCCAACTCCATTCTGATGCAAGTTTTTACATATAAACATAGTCAAAAATTACTCCCAGATCACAGTTAGCCAATACATGTGTTAAGTGTAGTATACATCAAAATAGATATTATGCCTATAGTATTAATACCACACATTATACATGGGGTGTTGGGAAGTTATGTTAACTGAATGTATTATGGTTTTCCCACAATTCTGTTCGCACGTCAAATATCCCACAACACTTTGCAAAGTTGAAGTCAGCTTTGGCACTAGAAAATGGGAAACCTGTCAAAGCAAAGATGAATGAATACTGTATACCAAGTTCAGTTAGGGAGTACTTTCATGGCTCAGCAACACTTGGAACGTAGTATTCAAAACAAGATACAGAAAAGCATACGGAGATACCAAAGGCAAAGCTGGCAAAGTAGTGGGTTAAATTTAACTTAAGTGACATATAGGGGCCTTTAGTTTGTAAACAACACAATATAAATAGAAGTGGGTTTGAGGGTGTATCTTTGAAGCACTCGTTCTGTGTAAGGTCAGTGTACGGTGACTTGCTTCCAGAAGGAGGCTATGTATTGAAGTGTTTGTCTTTAGGCAATACATTTGGTTAACTTTGGTTAGTTGGTCTTTTAAATATTTTTTAATAACAATTGACTATATTTTAAGCTATATCACAGAAGAGGGGAAAAATCAACAGAAAATCTACAGTCTTTGGTCTGGAAATGATACCAAATGAAACAAAGTGGCTGGGTAAACTCCATTTTTGTAGTCCCAGATATGAATCAGAGCAAATAATGATGAAATAATTTGCACTTTTCTTCTTAAAATCTCAAAGTAAATGGCAAGGTGAATAAGTATTAGCCCCATTTACACATAGGGAAAGCAACGCAAAAAAGATATTAAGTAACTTGTCTAAAGCCACACACCAAGTTGTTTCAAAGATTGACTAAAAGACAATTATTCTGCTCTTTAAAGTAAGTTACTCCACACTTGCAGCACTCCAGTGTGATTTTTTTAAACAGCTTACGAGTTTGTTTTACCACACTGTGTACATATTATATGGAACCATCAGTAAACAACTGCTACAGATCACTGAAGTTAGTAATCTACTGCTAATGATATCTGTTGACAAAGCTCATCAAAACTCTAGTGCGACTTGCAAGTTCAGTATTTGTATACTAATTAAAATGGAAGTTACAGCATTGCCCACCTTCCTTTTTGGAATCAATATGTTGATATCAAAATCTTTCAATGCTCATTAGTTCCTTTGTACAATGGAAAAAAAAACCCACAACCAACCCAGCACCCTTGGAGCTTGGCATCTTTATGGTCAGCAGTTTCTCGCCTCAGAATCCAAAGGGAGAGAAGACAAAAGTATCTCCTAGCATGACTCATTTTTGTACCATAGGCAATACACTTCTAATTAAGAATTATAGATCAGGCATGTAGGACTGCAGCAAAACAATTTTCTATTCAGAAACTCCTAAGTGGATTCTTTAAGTAGACATCTTCTCAAAACAGCAGACAGCTGAAAACATGGAGCTAGTAGACCAAAATAAATTGGCTGTGTAGTTCTTCAACACTGATATTTTTAAGGCTGTAGTATAATTACGTTTTTAAAATCCTTTACAGCTGTAGTACCAACATAGCATGGTATTTTTAATAGCCTATTTCCATAGCATGGGTAACATCAGCATAGACATGGGCTAGATCCTGAAAAAAACTGACGTCAACTGGATTATGTGTAAGAGTGAGTATTATTCAAGAGGATTAAAGGACTGGGCCCTTAAGTAGCTCCAATATGGTTTCAGCCCAGAGAAAGCATATCTGATGGCACTGAATGTTCTCAGAAAGTGGAGGGTAATTAAAAAACAAAAACAATCCAAAACCAATCAACCAAAAATCTCTAGTAACAAAGTCTAGAGAAAAGATGGACAGCAGAAGAAGGGAGTTTTCTCTCCAGATAAACATGAGATCCATCAGGCCAGAATTGCTAGAAGAATTTTTAATACAACGAACTATAAAATCCTCATGGTTTGTTAATCTTCAGATGTTGCCCTAAAAATAGTCCAACAGTGAACACATATGAGTATGAGTAACTATTTGTATATATAATCCTATCTTAGATTACACACAGAAAAACATCTCTATATTAAAGTAACATTATAAGGTGTAAAGTCAATAACTCAGATGTTAGGAATCTGTGCTGTCTTAATCCACCTCCTTTGGGCATATGCATTATGATGCAGCCTTTAATTAAGTGATCATATACTATATTTCCCCTTCAAGTCTCCTGCTTTATTTCATGTACAAGACAGACTTACTGTGGGATGAATCAGGGTTTTCTCAGTCCCCACTGTCATTCCCCAGCTGTTCCCAGATACCCAGTCAGTCCAGTTTTCCCCCTTCCTGACTCTTCATTTGATCAGTCTCCCCCAAGGCCCAACCTTCAGTCACTCCTCCAGCTCAGAACTGTAGAATGTCAGGTTAGAAGAGACCTCAACAGGTCATCTAATCCAACCCCCTGCTCAAAGCAGGACCAATCCCCACACAGATTTTTACCCCAGTTCCTATATGGCCCCCTCAAGGATTGAACTCACAGCCCTGGATTTAGCAGAACAATGCTCAAACTACTGAGCTATCCCTCCCCCATGTCACAGTCTCCCCCAACCCTTCTCCCAGTCCTATTTACCTCTCTCTCTGCTTCCCCTAAGCTCTTTGTTCCAATCCTACTCCTCTTGCCACATGTATGCAAACCAGGCAGCTTCCTCCACCAGACTGTCTGGGTTCAGCACAGAAGAAACAGGCTCCCTGCTCTCAGTTCAGGTGCATGGACCCAGCCCTCACACAAATTGGCACGGCCCAGAACTACAGTTACAGGGAAGTCCTGCTCTTCCCCAGGTTAGAGCACACCCAGTATGAACAGAATCTTCAAGGAATTATTTTTGAAGCTCAAGCTACACTGCTGGGCAGGTTGCAAACTGCAATTTTTCTTTTTTTCTTTTAATACAGTATGAAGACAATCACAGCCCACAAAAAATCAAAATAAATTTAAATCCTGAGTGTACATTATTTATATGCCATTACATCACTCCTTTTCCCGATGGAACAGTATAATTTTACCTGTGCTCCACAAGGGAAATAACTTTTAAATCCACCTAATTCATGCAAGCACTGCCTTCAAAGCAACCACCTATGGAGTGGAAGTCTGAGGGCTCTGCAGCTTAGACCATTCGAATAATGATGAGGCAAAAAAAATCTCTTTTTCCCCTGTATTTTGTTAGTTTATTGGATCACTTTTTGAATTTAAGAAGTGTTCATGGCATTGGAGTGTACTCACAATAATGGCATTTATGGTTATCAGATGTTTTAGCTTTGCTATAAGATTGCATGACACTACAAATGACCTAATCTCTCCATCATGAACATTAACCCTTGGCTGTTACATTTCAGTGGTTTGTCTTACATAAAGTATGACTGACACACTGTCATGCATTTGTCACAGAAACGGAGGAAAATAGTTTAGAAATTTTCTTGCAAAATGAGTTTGTTACTAGGTGACAAGAATTGCTTGTCTTTACAGGAGAATTCTTAGTTATTGTAGGAAAGATGTTTAACAATTAAAATATACATTAAAAAAACTGGGGTGCATTTCCTTACATGTTTTTCAGATGATTGTCCTGCTCTTGAAGTGGAATTAAAATGATTACAAGATCCCTTCCCATGGTTTAATGTTCTTTATAACCTAAGCATGTCAATTTCATGTTGTGCAGTTCAGTGGGGTAGTTGGGGAAGTATGAAATGAATTTGAAAAGGATTTCCTACTGAAAACTGGTCAGGAATATCAGAGTTCTTGTCTAGTGCAGCCCCATCGCCCTAGGAAGCCAAATTTGTGAAATAGTGGGGAAAAAATCCGAGGAAACTGGCATACAACCTGTTAAATGTTCCAAGGAAAAAATCTCTTTTCAGAGCTACCCAACGAATTTCATCTGTTTTTCTCTGTATAGGCAAGTGGCCGACACCACCAATTTGGTTGACTTAATGTACCCTTTCACACATGCACATCATCTGAAAGCTTATCATGTCTACTTTTTGAGGAGTATGATATGAAGCTGTCAAGTGGTGCTGTTACTGTAGGAATAGGGATAAATCTAAATACAGTAAAAATAACCACTTTAAATATTTGCATTAGTTTGTAAGTTTAATGATTATGAATATTTCAAGACATAAAATTGGATTTCTTTGTGACCTCAAAGGATCACAACAATCAAAAGGATAAGACAAAAATCAAATAAATGTGTAGAGGTATCACTGAAATGTAATAGTACTGGTGAAATATCTAGTCAACGCTGTAATCAACATCTTGTTCATCATTGTGATCCTTGTCCAGAGTGCCTGAGTTACCAGAGTCTTCATTGCCTTAGCATTACATAGTTCTGTGCTGGGAAGATTGTTCTGACTACAGGACATAGCTGATTGAGCAGTGACAACCTTCTGATACAGGGTCAGGTGCCATTGGGCCCTTAACAAATACAGGAAATAATTCATCATCCACATTTTCCCAGCAGTGTTGCAATGGTGATCCAATATTGGATTTACTTATGTGCAAAGACATCCAAGTCTTTGTTTGCCTAAGATGCTCTTTTGACATGCTCTTCAAAACTGTCCTCACATAGTGGGAGTTAGACCAGTGCCTTGTCCCTTTTTAAGCTAGATTGAGGTGCAGGAATTCACCTCACTCTGGTTACACAACGTGCCTACCAGCTTCCTTACTGCAGAAATTGAAGCTTGTCTGTGATTCTCTCCCAATCTGGCAAGATCTCTGAAGTGTAAGCGCCTTTTGTTTTGAGAAAACTAAACAGATTCCCTCCCCCAATTCTAAATAGGGATGACACAAAGTCATATCCTGTTAATGTTTGTTCAGCAAGACATATGTTGCAGAAGTCAGGAGTGAGTGCATCACAAACTGCATGCACAGGTATGAAGCAACACTTGTCAATTGTGCTGGTAATGGTGCCTGTTTCAATCCACATATCATCTATGTGTTCCAATTGTGGAAAGCAGTGAACAGCAAGGATTAAAACATCTGAATCAAGTGACCTAATTACTACTGTTCCTTTGCACCAAGAGACTCAAAAGCTATATGGGAACATGCAGAAACATACTTACGTCCACTTCCGCTTGAGGCTATACAAGTCTTGTGCTTCTTCAACACCTATGCTGGTGATAGACTTTGCTACTTCACCTTGCAAAAGCCTTCTGCAAGAAGTCATGTTTGTGCTGTGTGCGCTCCTACACTCTTAGGCGATTGTTGGATGCCATGTTTAGAAACTTTTCCCATGGAGATATAGGGCATGCACCAATCACCTGTATTTCTGGAATCTAACCTTAGATCCTGTCTGGTGTTGTCTTTCTGCAGTTTTCAAAGAGTATCTCTGTCAGATCTGTCAAAGACTTGATTACAGAATTAGCTTGTCAAATCCTTTTGGACCCGCCAAGTGCTCAGCAGCCAATTCATGGAATGTGTGATATTTGTCTCCAGCTATCTATGTATGACAGCGATGGCATCTCTGAGGTACACTGTGGTTTCTTTGTTGCATGCTCTTAACACACAGATTCTTTCAGCTTGAGCTTCCAGCTTAGACCCTAATTCAGCTTTGTCTGTTCTTCTCATGGTTCCATCAGCCTGAAAGAGGGACATAGACATAGATCCTATTGAGTGACTAGGAACAGTTGCCACTGAAACATCATCTCTTCATCTGGCTAAGGACAGGGTTTTGTGGGAAAGAATTTCTTGAGTGATAGCTGCTGTGGGTGCCCTCTTTCTTGTCAGACTTAAATTTTGTCTTCTTGGCCATGTCAGCAAATGTTTTGATTTCAGATTTCTTGACTGGGATGAAGAACCTGTGTCCCCCATCAGAATCAAGTGCACTTCTCACAACTCTCTCAATTTGTTCTTCACTAACACCTATTATCAGTAGAGACTCTTGTACATCTGATGTTACATGCAATCATGTAGATATATTGATAACCACTTCTGATTACAACACTATGCTGCTCATCCATGTGAGCTATAAGGATACTGCCAAGTCTGACCCTTACCAGATCAACAGTGACTACAGGGATCTGGGAGGTAGGGTGCAGGAGTCGGGGGGAGCAGGTTGTGTTCTCGTCCATCCTCTCATTTGAGGGTAAGGATCCAGGCAGGAACTCATGCATCCTGGAGATGAATGCATGGGTGCACAGATGATATCATTGGGTGGACTTCAGCTTCTTCAACTATGTGATGCTCTTCCTAGAAGAGACAGGGTCCACCTGATCAAGAAGGGGAAGATCATCTTCACGTACCAACTTGCCAACTTAATGAGGAAGGCTTTGAACTGGATTCGATGGGGACAGGTGACAAGACCCCACAGATCAGTATAAAAAAGTTGACATTAACAGAGCATTAGATGTTGGCAGGGTGGGGGAGGGGGCATGGGAAAGTACAATAGGATCAAAGGAACTACCAGAAAAATCAGTGTGTGTTATATGTAAGACACAGGAGGTAATTGTCCTGCACTATTCAGCCCTGGTGAGGCCCCAGCTGGAGTACTGTGTCCAATTCTGGGCACCACAGTTTAGGAAGGATGTGAACAAATTGGAGCAAGGCCAGAGAAGAGCAATAAAAATGATAAAAGGTTTAGAAAACTGACCTATGAGGAAAGACTGAAAAAACTGCGTATGTTTAGTCTTGAGAAAAGATGACCAAGTTGGGACCAGATAACAGTCTTCCAGTAGGTTAAGGGTTGTTATAAAGAGGACAGTGATCACTTGTTCTCCATGTCCACTGAAGGTAGGACAAGAAGTAATGGGCTTAATCTGCAGCAAGAGAGATGTAGGTTAGACATTAGGAAAAACTTTCTAATTATATAGGTAGTTAAGGTTTGGAACAGGCTTCCAAGGGAGGTCTTGGATTAGGTGTCAGTGTCCACATTTTCTTAAAACTGCCAACTGTAACATCAAGAGGCTGTAGCTAAAAGTACCTTAGATTCAGATATCTTGAACTGATTATAACTATTTGCACAGTTGTGAAATAATTAGCCTAAATGATCTCTGCAGACCAATTATAAATTAGCATTACCTTGTAAAAGGCCGAGATTTATTTTTGACATTTTAAGAGTTGCCAAGACAACTGCAGAACACAGTAAATTGGGATTTTGTATAATACTTCTAAATCATCACTGCAATCTCAAGTGTTTCACTACTGCAACCATGAATGTAACAATATTACTTTGTAAGTGACTACGAGACTGGAGACAGAGACTGAGTTCCATTCATTCAAAAATGACAAAACCAGAAGTTCTGGTTTCGGAATCAGGCCCTTAGGTGGAGTAGCTCACTTTATTTAAAATTCCAAAGCAGACATGTTATCTTATATAATTTGGCAAAAAAGTCCTGTTAAACAAAATACATAAAGAAAGAGTTTCTCAGTTAACCCCACAAAGTGGAATTACCAATGCTCATCTAATTTATCCCTACTATCTTCCTTCTTTAAATGGATTAGAAATCAATAAAATCTAAGGAATAATCAAGGATTCTGAAATAAACAAGAAAAAGAATGAATAATTACTAAATTTAAACACACACTTCTGTGAATGATCAATAATAAATGTAACAACCCTCTATTGACCAAATAGCGTCCACATGCTTCCTTCTGTCTGTGAGTACCCTCACTGCCTCATTGGCATTTTCAATAGGAAATCAGTGTACAGCACTGTCCTTACTTTATTTATCTACTTATTCACAATGGCATACTTTACATTTCATTACAGATCAGAGCTGATATGTTCTTGAGTGAGAAAGAGAGAGAGAGAGATTTTTGATTTTGCTGTGATCTCAGGGTTAATTCATAAAGAGCACTTTCACAGTTGCACAGAGGTCCCACAGTGATATGCCAGTATTTTTCAATTATCTGGCTTCACAGATTCTAGCTCCAGAAATCAAACATCTGTTTTATGTCACTGATCATTGATCTCAGACAGCTCATCATTTTAGTGCCAGCTGAAAAGTGTAATCAAGCACATCCTCAATTTTTCAGAGCAAAATTGCCCAGATAAGTTTTTTGTTGATGATAAACAATGCTAATAACCTCATGGCCAATGATCTTCTATACTGACCAAGTTCCCCTCCTCCTCCAACATACCCGTCACACCATTTTCCACTGTCTTCGGCAATCATGATTGATGTCACAATGCTGGTAATGTGATGCCTACTCTCTGTTCCCTTGATTCTTTCTCAAACTAGATCATCTCTATCCTTGTCTCACCATGTCTAATTTTTGCATTGGTCTCACTCAGAGCTTCTGTCACAAAGGGCTGGGTTTTCCTGCAATTAAGATGTCGGTTGTTGGGGAGTTAGATTTGGTTGTGAGACGATATTCTTAGATTCAAATGCTTCTTAGGTCAAAAGTGGAAAGGAATCTGGTAGTTGCATACTAGTCCCAAATTCAAGTGTTCATAAATCACAAAACTCCTACTCAAAAGGGTGGGTTGTGTTTGGTATTCTGAGGGTGCACAAGCTGGGAGAGCACAAAATACCTTCCTCCTTCCCATTGGTGTGCCACCAGTGCAAGAGCTAAGCATTATTAAGTCTGTGCTCTCCTGAGCTCAGGGACTGCACCCTCCTCATACCACTTGCAAGGCAAGCTACCATAAAGAAGTCAGGAATTATATAGTACTAAAGAAATGACATTTTGTTTAGGGCCCCTGTACATTGCTGAAATGATCTAATGGGACCTTAGTGTAAATGAGAACTGGGCCCATTGTATCTCCATTAGCACATTTCACTTCAAATCATAGGAACAAAACAGCTCAGAGTAACTCATAAAAACAATGGCCACTGTGAAAAAGCTCTCGAGATGACCACAAAACAAAAAAGAAGCTACCACGAAGAATAGTAACCATATAATGGGCTAGGTTGTGCTTGATCCACCCAGGAGGGTGAGTGACCCACCCAGGACGGGGAAAAGGACCTCACCCTCTTCACAGCTCCTCCACACAGAATTTAGGCATAACTATAGTCCAGGAAGTCATTGCCAGTATGCCACTGACAGCAGGTGGTGCCATGGTGGGACAGAGGGGCCTGCAGCATTGTCAACTCATGATTTTATCAGAAGTCTCTCAATATTTGGTGTTTTTCTTAAAGCCTCAGCTCCTGGAATCATGTGACTAGGTGAGGATCTCAGCTTTCATTACAAAACAAACAAAACACACACACAATTTTATCCCTCCTGGCTGGAGAGAGAGACCCCTAATGGCTCAAACCCTAGAAGCTTAATCAAAAGAACATCAAATGTTGTTTTTAAAATCTCATGTTTTAAACTAATCTCAGGATTTTTGAGTAATTGCGGTTGACATGATGTGCACTAATTGCTTGGGAGGCATCGTTCCTTTTGGACTCAAACTGTAGCTCAGAGCTCACACGCAGGGGGCTGGAGCTGCTCTGCAGTGCTCCCAAAGCAGGACTATGCCTTAAGGACACAATCTCCCCACCATGTTTTTACTAGGACCCACTGAGTACCCCAAATCTGAACTCCAAGCTTTGGGGATTTCTAAATCCAGATCCAAACCAAGCTCAAATGTTGCGGCCCAGATCAACCTCTAGTTTATTACAATGTATCTAAATTAGAAATGAGAGTCTACACAATTCACTGCAATAAAGTAAACACTGTAGTGATACATCAGAATACACAGTACAGAGCTTGGAGCATGAATAAGTTTTAAAAAATCTTATAAAAATCTGCAAAATTTTTGTCAGTCCAAGAGATACTACATTGCTATACAAAGAGATAAAAGGTGTGAGGAGAGAAAGGAAGAAAATTTAGTAACTGATGCCAGCAAAAGCAGTATTAGTGTCTCCAGAGATGGGTGCCTAAAAGAGTCAAGCCTCGTTTTAATACCTTCAATCATAAAAGGTGCTCAAATCTCATACAGCACCGTCACCCTCCACTTTTCCACCTGTCCCCTTCTTTATAACGTGTAGCGCTCAAAGGAAAATAAACCAAAACAAATCCATTTCAAACCGCAAGTGTCCTGGGGTAAAAACAGTCTGTGAGTGTCAGCGAGCTGATGTGCCACATAGGCCAATGGCTGAGGGAAAACAGAACAGTTTCATTCTTCTAGGGACTTGGTACTTGAAAGAGGATGTTAGGTCTGCTACAGCTGCAGGAACTAATGTATATTTTCCTGTAGCTCAAAAAGGTAACACTTATTGTTGTAACTAAAAGAAGCATGAAAGTTTTAAGTGAGATGGATTCCTAAGAAAGAAGCCAAGTGAGGAAAGTCTTTCATTTGGCTTATCTTCAAGTGGGGCGCAATCATGCATATAGCTGGCCCCCAATTGACTTCAGCAGGAATTAAGGGCACTCAGCACCTTGCCACACTGGGCCTTTGGTTATCATTTATTTTACCAGGAGGCACTACTGGATCTGCTACTTTAACAGTGTTTAAATACTGGCTTCACAAATGTATAAACTACCACACAAGTAAGCAATCAACAGACAGGAAAGTTACTGCTTGTGGGCGAGGATAGAGAGCACTGCACAGTGCAGATAGAGTCTTATGTTGGGATAGCACAGTGGGGAAAAGCAGCTATATAGGAAGTATCTTCCCCTTTCTGCATAGATTAGTGTCTTCCATAAAACAGCCTCATACCCAAGGAACTGCCTAGAAAGTGAAGGGGCTGTGTCTCGGGACAGATAGAAGACAGAACATTAAGTGGTATAGTTCCCTGGGGAAACTGAGTAACATAGACAATAAATGTATGGTTAAGGCTCTGCGTTCTGTGATTCCGTTTTGAAGGGACATACAGCATTGGTCTGATAGTTACTGGCAGCCTGGCAACTACATCAGCCATGTTATGCAGCCTCTTGAACAGTCATGGGATTGGGATCTGGTTCGCAGGCCACAACCTCTGGTCCTTTTCCAGGTCCTGGCCCTGGTCCTACCCCTGCATGCCCTGAACCATGGCCAGTCCCATGAGTCAGGAGGGAATGTTCACCTAAACTGCAGTTCTAATACTGCCACAGAGTTCTTGACTGTGTTGCTCTCCTTATGCAGTGAGGGAGTACATGGAAACTCTTTTTTTTAGTATCACTGGTGTAAATCAGGAGAAAGCCCCTAGGTTTCAAGGCTCTTATTTTTAGGTCACTGGCTTGAATCTAGGCCAGGTTGTCAGTGGGAAAAAAAACCCATTAACCGCTGATGTCTCTTTGATGTTCTGTATAAGAGGAGTTGGTGGGTTTGATCTAAATTGCGATGGACAAATGTTGACATCACACTGTAACTAATAGCCTTGTCAGCAGTCTTAGCTGAGGGGCCAAAGACCGTGCACGGAGGCTGAACTATATCATCATCACCAGTTAGTCCTTCTAGGCATATTGGCAGGGAAGTGTAGGGAAATCCATACTGCCTATGCTGGCTTCTGTCATGTGTTCTTCAGCCTATTTGGCACCTAAATCCACTACAAATATGAAAACTTCCAGTAAATTCACAGATTCATTTTTCCCTTTTTAAAAAATATGAAAACAATATATAAGCTATGATCCTTTCAGGAAAAGAAATGTAAATCACCACATCTGCATTGTGTCAGGATATCATTTTAAGCCAATCTCATAAATATTTTAAAAGTGAAGCACTCAGGGGAATATTTTTTAACACTATGACAGTCACTTCCATGTTAATATTACATAATCTATTTTCCATCCTTTCCTATGTCTCTTTAGTTCAGTTTGAGTCACTTGATAATCTTCCATAAAGTTTGAAGAAAATGATACTTGTAGCCTTTTGGGAGAGGAAGTGTTTACAAAGCATATACATAGACTGGGATGGATCCAGAATAGATTAGTTGCAAGGACAGTAGTCAGAAACTTGGAGAGCTCTAATGGTTAGTATGCTGAATTGCCTAAAAACTCAAGCTTTATTGTGATTTCTGGGTCTGGTAGATTGCTGCATAGAGGTGCATAAATTCTACTTTATACTCAGAAGTCAAACAAATATGATGGTTAAGTTCAGACCTTAAGTGAGTGTAACATCAGTGAAGTTTTAGTCACTTACCCTAGATATGACTTTCGCCCAAACTCAAACTGCATTACAACAACCCGGTCTAATACAGCATGATCTAGTAGGGAAATGCAACTAGGTGGAGCTACTAGAAGGTGAGTGCATAACTGGTTGGAAAACTGTTCCCAGAGAGTAATAATCAGTGGTTCACAGTCATGCTGAAAGGACATAATGAGTGGGGTCCCACAACGATCGGTTCTGGATTTGGTTCTCTTCAATATCTTCATCAATTATTTAGATAATGGCATTCAGAGCACACACATAAAGTTTGTGGACAATACCAAGCTGGGAGGGGTTGCAAGTGCTTTTGAGGATAAGATTAAAATTCAAAATGATCTGGATAAACTGGAGAAATGGTCTGAAGCAAATAGGATGAAATTCAATATGGACAAATGCAAAGTACTCCACTTAGGAAGGAACAATCACACATACACACATACAAAATGGGAAATGACTGCCTCAGAAGGAGGACTGCAGAAAGGGATCTGGGGTCTTAGTGGACCACAAGTGAAATATGAGTCAACGGTGTAACACTGTTGCAAAAAAAGCAAACATCATTCTGGGCTTTATTAGCAGGAGTGTTGTAAGCAAGACACGAGAAGTAATTCTGCTGTACTCTGCGTTGATTAAGCCTCAGCTGGAGTATTGTGTCCAGTTCTGGATGCCACATTTCAGGAAAGATGTGGACAAATTGGAGAAAGTCCAAAGAAGAGCAACACAAATGATTAAAGGTCTAGAAAACATGACTTCTGAGGGATGATTAAAAAAATTGGCTCTCTTTAATCTGGAAAAGAGAAGACTGAGAGGGGACATGATAACAGTTTTCAAGTACATAAAAGATTGTTACAAGGAGGAGGGAGAAAAATTGTTCTTCTTAATCTCTGAGGATAAGACAAGAAGCAATGGGCTTAAATTTCAGCAGGGGCATTTAGGTTGGACATTAGGGAAAACTTCCTAACTGCCAGGGTGATTAAGCACTGGAATAAATTGTCTAAGGAGGTTGTGGAATCTCCATTATTGAAGATTTTTAAGAACAGGTTAGGCAAACACCTATCTGGGATGGTCCAGATAATACTTAATCCTGCCATGAGTGCAGGGGACTGGGCTAGATGACCTCTTGAGGTCCCTTCCAGTTCTATGAAACATCCAAATTAATATTTTCCTATATAGTGAAGACTGAACTAGTAGCTACCCCCAGCAGATCACCCTCTGATCTTAAAAGCCATCCCAAAGTATCCTCAATGTTTTTAATGGGATTCTGTTTCTAGTGAAGATCCTCAAACACCAGCAGAAACCAGTGAAAGTTCATCTAGGGTGACCAAATAGCAAGTGTGAAAAATTGGGACACTTTTTCCCCCGGGAAGGGTATAAATGCATGCAAGACAAAGCCCTTCATATAGAGACATCTGGTTGATCTATCCAGGTCCTATTGTATAAGCAGGTATTTTTCATTGAATGACCTGGATCTCCCTGCTCTCATGGTCACGTTTTAAAAGACTGCACAAAAATGCACAGTATATAACTCAGACTAATTTTTACCACAGTTAGTTGTTTTCTGGTTAGATTTTGGCTAACTCTTGGCCTGTTCCAAACAGCATGTCCCTTGTCAATATGATATTTGTCTATTGTTCTGAATGTGCGGAGAGCAGCCTTTAAGGATTGATTCAATGTATCCTTCTTGGGGACAAGTATCAGAGGGGTAGCCGTGTTAGTCTGGATCTGTAAAAGCAGCAAAGAATCCTGTGGCACCTGATAGATTAACTTCTTGGGGAGGCGTTCATGCACACGTGCACTGAGAGATGTAATGATTCAGCGTCTTAACAGCAATAATATTGAGATACTCCATAGATGCAATACATATCTGGTCATTCTTCTCTTCTACCCATGTTTGGTTTTATTCTATTTTGCTCAGAGTTGCTTTAAATGAAATATTGACTCTTCATTCTGGACCTACTATAGGCACAGCATACAGGGTACAACTTGTAAATATGATTAAAATGTGTGCTTGTGAGTATTTTAGTAAGGGTCTGCTGCATAGCAATGGTGGTAAGAACATGAAGATTTATTTCCTGGCCTTAGTCAAATGGACCTGGGTTACGGTTCCAAAGACAAATGCACGTGCCACAAGAGGGGTTCTGTATGTGCTGGCTCCAGTGGTTACTCTTACATACTTACAAAGGGACTATCAAATGCATACAGAATTCATAATCAAAACTGACAACTAGTATAATCAATTAATATTGTAATCACACGGTCACTTCCTGTCTTAAAACAGTACTTTCTGCAGTGGCCTATCCAACTGCTAAGGCCAATTTGGCCTTTGACGCCTATGTGTGCTGCTCCTGTTCTTGCTCCATCATCGATGAACAGAGTCTTGCGTTAATTCTGTCAGCACAGAACACTGTCAGTAGCATTCTGGTTTTCTTAAGACTCCCACAGGCACTGTTGGTTTTGGCTTTATTTAGAGGGGGTTTTCTTCCTCCTCTAAGACTAACTATAAGAGGTGATTAGGTCATATAACTTTGGTGTACATAGTGTAGCTGTTACCTTGGCAGTTTGCCAGCTAGCATCAGTTTGAAGTCTAATATTTTCTCTACAGTTGGCCCAAACTCAGAATTTCCAGTTTGCAGGACATTTTGACATAATCAGTACAAAATGAAATTTGAGTGAGACAGATCCCTTTGCATGAGAAATTTTGAAAAATTTGGTAATTTGTTTCAGAAACACCCCACACATGGTGTTTGTGACATTAGAAGTGCTCCCCTGCACAAAAAAACTGACAAAGATCATGTCAATTTCACTAAGGGGCAACCAGGGCTTGTGGTTCAGGGACAACCTTACCCTGCAGACTAGCCAGAACTGGAGATAAAGGGCTTCAAGACTGCCAGGCCAGCTGGCTCTACAGGCTCACATGTGCAAGTACGGTGGTAGGGTCTGGAACGCTGCATCAACAAGATATTTATAGCTGGTACGGCCTACTGGAAAGACACAGGAGCAGGGCCGCCCAGAGGATTCAAGGGGCCTGGGGTCTTCAGTGGCGAGGGGCCCTTGCTTTGGCGGTAATACGGAGGCGGGGGGTCCTTCCGCTCTGGGACCTACCGCCGAAGTGCCCCAAAGAGCAGTGGTGGGGGCTCCCCACCGCCAAATTACCACTGAAGACCCGGCACTTTGGCGGCAGGTCCCACTTTGTCAGTAATTTGGCGGCAGGGGTGGAAGGACCCCCTACCAGCGAAGACCAGGAGCAGAAGAAGCTACTGGGGCCTGGGCCCCGAGAGAGTTTTCTGGGGCCCCCAGAGCGAGTGAAGGACCCTGCTCCAGGGGCCCCGAAAAACTCTCGTGGGGGCCCTTGTGGGACTCAGGGTCTGGGGCAAATTGCCCCATTTGCCCCTCGCTCTGGGCGGCCCTGCACAGGAGGAGCAGAACATGGGACCACTCAGCAGCTCCTCCAGCGCAGCTGTACTGTCACCAGCCTTTCCACGCAGGGTCTCCTCCATCTGTACAGCAGCCCTGCCAGGACTGGGCAGGGGACCCAAAGCATCCAGAGTACTAGCCCAGATGCCTCCTTGGGCTTCCCAATTCCTGCAGCCTGGGCAGTGGTGCAAGTGGAATCCATTTCTTACCCATACAGGGGGATGTCTATGACCTCCTCACATGACCCTCCATATGACTCCTTCCCACCCCACACCCAGCCTCAAGGCCTCCAGCAACCAGTCAGAAAACCAGGCAGTTTTTGACAGAACCTATTTGATTCAACTAGAGTTCATTGAACCAGAGATGTTTTCGCAAAACATTTTGTATTTGATAATTTAGCATTTTTCAATGAAACTCTGTTTTGTCAAAAAATTCCCAATCAACTCTAGTTCTCTCACCTGTAATGGCAGGCATCATTGTGTCATTCTTTATTACAGTAATTCTTCTGCTGCAGATTCGTGGCATATTGCTCTTTAGAAATTGATTCAGGTTTACTTGTCTTCAGCTCAAAAAGCTTGACGGATGTTGGCACTAGGATTTTTTTGTCCTTTGGTCCACAAGTCATAATAAAGCACCAAAAGCCGTCTGTCGATATTTTAAACAACGACAGGTATTGATCTCAGTGCTTTTGTTGTTGTTGGCACTTTCTTTGCTAATTGCACTGACATTTCCACTAACCTATTTGTGTGTGCATAGTAAGGGCTTGACACGGTGTGCTTGAACTGATTATCAATGAGAATTACTGAAATGTGAGTGCTTATCTGTTATTAACTCATCTGGAATCTCATGATGATCAGACAGCAATTTACAATGTATTATGATATTGCTACTCAATTTAAAAAAAGCACAACTAAGCAGTAGTCTACTAGAAAAAGGTAATCTTTACAGTTTAATTCAAATAGATCTGACAGCCTAGGCCCAACGGTGATCAAGATCCTCATATGGTTTCAGTGGTTCATTTATATTTTGCTTCCTGGATTGACTGTCTGTTTCACACTTGCATATCTTAGGCCAGATTTCTTGGTCTGTTATGGCTCTTTTGTGCTGCTCTGGAGATAGAGGGGGTCCTCACACAGCTGGTTTATTCATCCAGGTGAGGACTGCCTCTGTTTTGTGTGTTGTACATAGTGGTCTGCTTTTGTGTATACTTTTGGAGTGTTGTGGCCCTTAATAAAACACCTACTAAAATCATTCAATAACCTTTCATAAAGAGGTTAAGAAGAGCAGAATTTGATTCAGGATTATCATATTTTACAAAAAAATCCAGGTTTCTTCTTTTCTGTAGATATGTGCATCATGACCCTGACTCAGTCTTTTTCCCCTCAGTGAAATGCTGTGTTTTTCTTCCAATAGCAGTTATATATTCTCATAGCCTATTACATGCTTCTTAAAGAAATTGTTCACTGGTACATATGTAGAACTTAAAATCTAAGGACCAAATTCTGCCCTGAGTTATTACGTATGTAACCTAATTATTTTCATTCATTCTGTGAGAGAAATTGGCCAGCAGTTTGAAATAAATTTTTCCTATTACTCTGAAGAGAGAACAAAGAAGTGTTTAGCAGGCAGAAAAGCTGCCCAATGAGATCTGCTTTCAAGTTTGTAGAGACAATTGTCCTATTAATTTCCCCCTTCCTCTGACAAATCTTCTAATCACTTTACCCTGTCCATGCACTCTTATACATTTTCCGTTTCCCTCAGATTTTCTACCATTTGTTAAGTTTCAGAGTAGCAGCCATGTTAGTCTGTATCCGCAAAAAGAACAGGAGTACTTGTGGCACTTTAGAGACTAACAAATTTATTTCAGCATGAGCTTTCGTGAGCTACAGCTCACTTCTTCGGACACATAGAGTGGAACACACAGACAAGAGATATTTATATATTGTAACCCTTCTGCCCCTTCTGCCCCTCTGAGTTGGCAGCAACAAGGGGTTCCGTTTCAGTAACACAATGCATAACCGGCTCGAGCCCTCACCCAGTGACCTGGGACACTCACATACCACACCCCCCTGGGTGCCTCTAGGAGGCAATACTTCCCCTCTTGCAAGCACGGAGTCTGAGTGTAGCAAAATCTTTTTAATAAAGGAAGGAATCTATGCGGCATCCCATTGGAGAAACACCACAAACAGGGTTATAACACAAACCATAAACAAAAACCCACCTCCAAGTATGTTTGGCACTGTCCTTTTTCCCCTTAGGGTTTTAAGTCCAATCACCCCAAAGTCCAACAACCCAAAAGTCTCTGGTCAATGCCACTCCAGAGTTCGAGAGTTTATCTGTAGAGGTCCCTCCCCCCAGCCTGGGTAGAAAGGGGCACCTTACATGGTCCGGGGCCAACTGCCCTGCCTCTCTGTGGGTTCTGCTTCCGCCTTCTCCACGAACTGCTCCGCTTTACCAGCTGCTCCACTCTGCTCCTCCAGCCGTCCTCAGAAACTGCTCCGCTCCACCAGCTGCTCTGCTCCATGAGCTGCTCCAGTTCTCCCTGCAAACTGCTCGGCTCCACTCGCTCTGTGGGCCGCTCCACCCGTCCCACAGCTACTCCGCTCTGCCAGCCGCTCCGCTGCCACCAGCTGTCCCGTGATCCGCTCCAGCCGTCCCCACAGCTGCTCCACTCCGCCAGCCGCTCTGTTCCACAGTATATCTTCAGGCTCCCCCACTAGTTAGCACAGTACTCAGTGCTCTCAGCTCAGTAATTTCAGCTCTTTAGTGATTTCAACTCTTAGTGATCTCATTTCTTAGTAGGGGAGCCCCAGTGCTAGTGCACCATTAGCCCAAAGTGAGTTCAGCTCAGTAACCTGTATTTAGATTCTTGAGGGAATAAAAAAATCAACTCTGACATTCCACAGTGGAGAGAGAAGGGGGTGGAACTGGTGCTTCTGGCTCCACAAGGAGACTGCACCACCAGGCACAGATACCTGTCCCCAGCCTCTCTCTCCATTCACTGGGTTTTGGAACCCATGTCCCTTGTCTAGCAAGTACCACTCAACTGAGGTTGAGTCATTTCTGTCACAAAGCAGTCCCACAGCTCGGCAGCATGGGATGGGGTAGGCGTGCCTATGCAAACACACTCTCTGAAATTCTTTCCACCAGATGTCAGGGTAGAGCTCGTCCTGACTCTGCTTCCATATAGAGAGAACATGAAAAGGTGGAAGTATGCATACCAACAGGAAGAGTCTAATCAATTGAGATGAGCTATCAACAGCAGGAGAAAAAAAAACTTTTGAAGTGATAATTAAGATGACCCATAGAAGATGTGAGGAGAACTTAACATAGGGAAATAGATTCAATTAGTGTAATGACCCAACCATTCCCAGTCTCTGTTTAAGCCTGAGTTAATTGTATCTAATTTGCATATTAATTCAAGTTCAGCAGTTTGTCTTTGGAGTCTGTTTTTGAAGCTAACAAGCGATGGTCACATAAACACCACCCTATACCGGAAACCCACTGATTGCTATACTTACCTACATGCCTCCAGCTTCCATCCAGGACACACCACACAATCCATTGTCTACAGCCAAGCTCTAAGATACAACTGTATTTGCTCCAATCCCTCAGACAGAGATAAACACCTACAAGATCTCTATCAAGCATTCTTAAAACTACAGTACCCACCTGCTGAAGTGAAAAAACAGATTGACAGAGCCAGAAGAGTACCCAGAAGCCACCTACTTACAGGACAGGCCCAATGAAGAAAATAACAGAATGCCACTAGCCATCACCTACAGTCCCCAACTAAAACCTCTCCAGTGCATCATCAAAGATCTACAACCTATCCTTAAAGATGATTCTTCACTCTCACAGATCTTGGGAGACAGGCCAGTCCTCGCTTATAGACAGCCTCCCAACCTGAAGTAAATACTCACCAGCAACCGCACACCATTCAACATAAACACTAACCCAGGAACCTATCCTTGCAACAAAGCCCGATGCCAGCTCTGTCCACATATCTATTGAAGTGACACCATCATAGGACCTAATCACATCAGCCACACCATCAGAGGCTCATTCACCTGCACATCTACCAATGTGATATGTGCCAGCAGTGCCCCTCTGCAATGTACATTGGCCAAACCGGACAGTCTCTATGCAAAAGAATAAATGGACACAAATCTGACATCAGGAATCATAACATTCAAAAACCAGTGGGAGAACACTTCAACCTCTCTAACCACTCAGTGACAGACTTGAAGGTGGCAATTTTGAAACAAAAAACCTTCAAAAATGGACTCCAAAGAGAGACTGCTGAACTCGAATTAATATGCAAATTAGATACAATTAACTCAGGCTTAAACAGAGACTGGGAATGGTTGGGTCATTACACTAATTGAATCTATTTCCCTATGTTAAGTTCTCCTCACATCTTCTATGGGTCATCTTAATTATCACTTCAAAAGTTTTTTTTCTCCTGCTGATGATAGCTCATCTCAATTGATTAGACTCTTCCTGTTGGTATGCATACTTCCACCGTTTCATGTTCTCTCTATATATAAATATCTTTTGTCTGTGTGTTCCACTCTATGCATCCGAAGAAGTGAGCTGTAGCTCACGAAAGCTCATGCTGAAATAAATTTGTTAGTCTCTAAGGTGCCACAAGTACTCCTGTTCTTTTTACCATTTGTTAAGTTACTCTTAGCTGCTTGTTGACATTGTAGCTCAGCTCAGAAAAGGTTATATTCAACTGCATGAAAATCTTGAATTGCTTCTCTAATGCCTGGTAATGACAGGCTCCTTAGGGAATTATTTTGGTCTTATTCTTCTGGTCATTCTTAATTTTACTTTGTCTCATTGTTATGTAAACCCATATTCAATACAGTAGCTCTTCTCATGAAGAGAATATGACAGTAAATCTTTTACAAATTTCTCCTGGAATGCCTGTATTTTCAGTAATATGATATGTTTTGCACAGAAATAAAAAATTCAATTTATGGGCTAAATTATAGTCTCTGTTGCAGTGGTGAAAGTCTGTAGTGACAACTGACTTCAAAGGAGTGACTCTCAATTGATATTGGTATAAATGAGATCAGAATCTGGCTCACAGTTTGCATGTATACTGCTTAACAACAGAGATTGGGAACCCTTAATTTTTGCCCAGCGAATGGCTGGTTACAAACTTAATTGGTATATTTGTAATTCCTTTTGGGCCCAGTATGCTCCCCTTGACCTCAATAGCAAAACTCCCATTGACTACATTGATGAAGGATCAGGCCCACGTGAAGCTTAGTCAAATGACTATTTCTAGAGAAAAGCGTCATATCATGTGATGTGCCCACTACCAGATTTTATCTATAGATTGTAGGAAAACATAACATTTAGGCCCAGACTGGAAGCTAACTGAAATCAATGGAAAGACACTGGTGGACTTCAATAAGCTTTGGATTAAGCCCTAAGGAAAGCCAGTACTCAGTTGCACAGTAACTTCAGTGGGAGCTGTGAACCTGTATCAGAACTAAATTGAGAAGTAAATATATAATATTTCAGCATCCACAAGTGCTAATAAAGAAGTATTACAACCCACATGGCAGGATTTGAAATGAGTGCCATGTTCCTTGTTAGGAATTACCAAGAAGCTCACCACTCTGTTTTGCTTGAAACTAAATATAAGTGAATGGGACAAACACATCCTCTTTTCTTTGATATTTCTACCTGCAAAAACCAGACTTAAAAAAAAATACAAAGCTACAATACTTTTTTAAAAAGAGAGCCAAACTTTTAAGGATTTCCTGCACAGACACGTCACAACTCTTTGCATCTGGACCCTTCAGTTGCAGTGCAATATTTAACATGAAGTGTCACACTCCTACTGTGGGAAGTGATGGGTCACAATATTATAGGTTAGCCCAGAAATGGGTGAAAGTGTGGTTTACTAAATCCATGGTTTCCGTAAACAAAACAGAAGACCTTTAAAACTAACTTTAGAAAAAGAAAAAATGAACCAAACTTTGAAGTTGATGATGTTGCACATATTTAGAAAACTATCAAGAAGAAGAAACAAACAAACCTCTTAAAGGAGACCAAACCCTGTAGTCCTTATTCAGCAAAATTCCCATTGATTCAATTGCCAGAATAAGTATTGCATGATTTGGCTCAATGGAAAACTAATATATAGAACACAATAGCGAATAGTTAAATACAATCCAAAGCAGTCTGTAGTACTGAGAGTTGAAGTTGCTTCTGATGAGTTCCACTTGAATTCAACAGGCTTGATTCCCTTTTCACTCCAATTGGTTTTGCACTAATTCTCTTGACTGCTTTGGAGTTACACCAGCTTCATATTGGTGTTTGGAGAGCAGAACTGGTCTCAATGAATTTTATGATGATGGGTCTCAGTTTTTATCCTTAGCAAGAACAGAGTTGTGTCCTGCTCTAAATTGTTTCTTTAGGCCAATTTATTCTTCTTTTGATTTGCACATCTTTTGGGTGTTGAGAGTTAGTCACTTTGGAAATAAGAGAAGATGAGTAAACAGGGGAAGCATGGGATTTGCACTTTTTGTATGTTCTAGTCTATTAGAGTGATCTCCAATTCAAGGGGTAATTCATTTCTGAATGGAGACCTGTCTCTTAACAAAGTCCTTTGCAAAAGATACTATTTAATTTTATTGTCCGATCTAACCGCTCTAGCATACAAGTTTCTGTATCTGGAAAAAACAAAAAATCATTTTGTGTAAGATTTTTGGGACACTATAAAAATGTATATAAACAAGTACAGTAATACACATTATAAAAAAAGAAAAAGAAAGAAAGTACTTTTGTTCCCAATAATTTGCTTAATTACGTATGTACAGGTTATAAGCATCTGACATGTCAAATCAGCCATCAGACTACTTTTATCCTTTGCTTAGGATATTATTAATGGCTACAACAGCAGGCTGCCAAATAATCCAACGGAAAACAGACCTCTGTCTGATGAAGCACCCAAAACAATTGTCCATCAGAATGTTAAATAGTAAAATCCACCCCAAAGTATCTAGCATAAATGAGTTTTCCATTTCATTTCCTGATTCAGCATCTTTAAAATGAATGAATTTGTCTTCTTGATGAGTTTTCCAGCCTTGTTTAAGAAGAGGAAATGGAAAAAAAGACATTGGTTTGTGCACTGAGCAAGCAAGCAAAAGCTATGCAAATTTCTGTCATGTTTCCTTTTTATTCTAGAACAAAGTAAACTCTGACTCTCTGGTAGGTAACTCCTTTGGGAAGAGAAATCTTATATATATTCAGAAAGTGAAAATAACTGGTAACAATATACATTTCTGTGAATGGGTTTTGGAGAAACCTCTGAGCCTCCTCTTCTAAAGATGAGTAAGAAATGACCACCTGTGTTCAAACTCCACTACTTTGAATTCCAACACTGAGCCAGTATTTAGCAAAATAGATGTATATTTGCTCATCTAAATGTAGAGAGTGTAAAACATAAATGAAAAGTAGAGTGTAATCTTAATAGTTCCTTTTAATGTAAGTTTTTTTTAAAAAACTTCATCGCTAAGTACAGTTCGTCTGTGGCTGTTTTAATATTTGTTCAGATCATAATGCATTTTGTGATACAGCATCATGCGTTGTGAAGAGTTTTTCCTTCATAGAAGACTAAGTAGTACTTTCAATCAGTAGTAGTTTCACAATCAGAGTTACTGTATAGTTTTTCCTATACTGGACTACCAAGCAGAAGGAGAAGATACATTGTATGGTTATTTTTCAGCAGAGAGAGATCAGAAAACATCTTGCATGTGGTCTTAGTCTATTTCACATTATCCTATAGTACTCGACTGCCAGTTGTTGCTGTCTTGGAGTCTGAATGAATGCAATGGTCTAAGCAGATGGTGGTGAAGAGGCAGGATATGATACTACTATGATTTTTAAGTTACAGAATGTCTGAAGAGGTTCTATAGTCCATCATAAGATTTTGGGCAAAATCCTAACCATCATTAATAGATCTGAGCAAAATATGGAATTTCCATCCATGGAAAATTCTAACACGTCAATATTTGGTTTTGTCCCAAATCAAGACAGAAGATGAATTTAAAACATTTTTGCGGACTGAAAACTGAGAAATTTTGATTTGGAAGTGTCAACACATTTTAACATTCCTGACTTGGAAATGTTTCATTTTGGTTTGTTCAAATCACGCAAAATGCCTTTTTGTTTTAGTCAATTCAACAGTAAACGTCATAGGACTGTCTGCCACTCTAAGTGTCAGGGAGAGCCAGAGAACAGCCAGCCCTGTTCTGGATAGAAGCCCAGTAGACAGGTGCTGGGGATCAGCCAACCCAGCTGGACAGCATCTAGTAACTAGGTCTGATTTAAGGTTGCCAGTTTTGGATGGACATATTCCTTGAGGTTTCATCACGACATAATCTCTAATAAAAGATTAATCTTTAATTCCTGGTGGATTGGCAACCCTAGTCTGATTATTCCCAGCTGGGGGATATAAATGAGGGCCTAAGCCACATGAGGGAGTCTGGGACCAGGAGAGGGCTGAGGGAACCCTCTCTTGTGGCTTCAGCAGAAGGCTGCAAGAGGAGAGGAAGGCTCTGTGGACCATCCTAAGGCTGGGGAAGGTCCAGACCTTTAGCTACCTGAGGACAAAAGGTTCCCAAAATCTCACTTGAGAACAATAGTCTTGCTTTTTGTTATTATTCCACATTTCCTTTTGTTTGTGTGTTGAAGAATAAACACAGCCCTGAGCAGAGGCTACAGACTGAACTGAGTGTGGCCAATTGTTTGTCCCAGGTTGGTGACCAAGTCCACCACCTTACAGTTGCCTCATGGGAATTGTAGTTTAAGATTACGATGCCCCCATTCTTTCCTATGGGCTTCCTGGTGGACTACATCTTCCATGATGGGCCCAGAGCCATGAGACTCCCATGATGTAGCATGCAGCTCAGTGAGTGGGAAATCTGCATTTTATTATGGGAGATATAATCCTCCAAACTACAACTCCCGTAAGGCAATGTGCTGATAGGAAAATGCAATTTAAATGTTTTGCTGAACTAAGCATCTAGGGTCCATTAAAAAAGCCAAAAAACTATCTTGATTTGCTTTCAACTGACATGAAATGAAATATTCCCTTTTGATTTTCACAATGGGAAAAAGTTTTCAGCAAAATTAAAAATTTCTTACAGGAAACTTCGCATTTGTGAAAAACAGTTTCCATTGGAAAAAACATTCTGATAGAAAACCAGAGCTAAGGTTCTGCCTATTTTGTCAAATTTCATGAAGCATTACCAAAGAGTCTAATAGGCTTAGATAAAGATGATCCTTTTTAAAAAACAACCTCGAGACAAGACTAGGAAGCAAAACAAGTTTGAGAAGAAGCAGAATGAGGGTTGTATACAGATATACTAAACTGACTGATAGCAACGAGGACTCTAGATAATATCTTATTGCAATACATGTTTTTGTTTGCACTTTCAAACACTGCTTAGCAAAGGGCCAGTCCCAATGGAAGAATTACCATAGATTTAATTGAGATTAAGGTTTTGCCCTAAAACTGAGTTTCAACTGCTTTTTCTCATAGCATTTTTGTCATCAGTGGAAACTGCTTCAAATCCAAATACTCAGATGCCTTCTTGATTTTCACAACTTTGATTCTCTCTCCCACTTATTTTGTGAGTTTCCCACATTAACTCTGTACATTATGCCTTCACTCTCATGTGCATGCTGGCCAGACACTATCACAAATGTGAGAGAGTTTCAGGAGACCTGTCTGTGAGATTCAGAGAGTATACAGCAGCAAAGAGTCCTGTGGCACCTTATAGACTAATAGATGTATTGGAGCATGAGCTTTCGTGGGTGAATGCCCACTTCGTTGGATGCATGAGAGAGTATATAGTTATTTCCCCAGCTACAGCACTCCAAACAGTACCATCACTTTCAAGCTGACAGCTGGACTCTAATGTGTCTAATTCTCATTTACACTAAGGCCACTTTGCACTGCTCTAGCAGTAAATATAGTTTACTTCACTGTAAAGCCCCTTCACACCGGCAGAACAGTAGTGTGGCCTTATTGTCTGTGAGAATCAGTCCCAGATGTCTGACAGGAAGTGCTAGATGAAAAAAATATATACACCGTTACAAATATAGTAACTTTTCATTCACTTTCAAACCTTAAATTTTCCTTAGACATATAAAGACACATATAATTAAGGATGTTAAGCTGGCTACAGGAATACAAAATATGTCCCTGCTCTAAGTGGTAGGACAGGCCATTAATCAAAGAAGAAAACATTTATAGAAGACCGGAGGAGGAGTAGCAATGCCCTGTCTATTCTTCTTTTTCCCAGCTGAATAAACTAGGTCTTAGCTTGAACTAAGCTATGGTCATGAGAGGGGATTTTATAGAGGAGACATATTCCTCAAAGTGCTTTCTCTTTTCCTACCAACATCACCTCAGTCTTTCCTGGCATCAGGTTTAGGCTTTGTCTACTCTACCACTTCTGTTAGTAAAAACTTTTGTACGTCAGGAGTGTGACAAAAACAAACAAACCACACCCCGACCAACATATGTTTCACTGGCGAAAGTGCTGGTGTGGATAGTGCTATGTTGGCAGGAGACCCTCTCCTGCCAACATAGCTAACGCTGCTCATTGGGGGTGTTTAATTATGTCAGCAGGAGAGCTCTCTCCTGCCGTCAAAGAGCAGTTACACAGGAGACGTTACAGTGGCACAGCTGTAGCGCTAAAGCCATGCCGCTGTAAAGTCCGTAGAATAGACCTGGCCTTAACCACTTGCTCGTCAATGGAGGTGTGCCAATTTGATCCAGGCATCACAAAAAAAAAGACAGGGATGTGGGTGTCGTCCCTCTACAGCTGCCACTTCAGCCCATGCTGTCTCAGCAGCTCTCTCAATCGCTTTATATAGATCATTAGCAGTGAAAAGAAATGGAGAAAATATCGTTGAAGGAAAGCCTTGACTGACTGAAAAAAGCCATTAAATACAGAAGTTATTTAGTACTCATTCAGGTGATCGCCACTATTGGTGCAATGGGGACTCGATGATACAGTCCTTGGCAGCAGCTGTTTCAAATAGCTAATAATGCTGCAGCCCGCAGTGCAGCACCAGCTGACCTATATAAGGCAGTGTCCAGTTTGCCAACACAAGCCCAGAGACGAGTCAGGTTTTTAATACACTGACAACCAAGATGTGAACTGGAGAATAAAAAGCCAATTGTATGAGGTTGTATGAGATTAGTTTTATTTTCCACTTCTCACAGATTTAACAGCATTCCCAAAGACCTTCAATATACGAATACCTTTAACTGAATATTTATAATACGGCACCCAACATTCCCAGCTATAAAGGACCCAAATAAGTGTGAGAGTCCCTTCTTAAGATCTATAGCATCTTTGAGCCAATGTTAGCACTTAGTGCAAAGTGTCAGTGACACACATGAGGCTCTTGTTTCCTGCCTGAACTTGGCAGAGGACAAAAGGTTTGAAGACTTTGCAAGCAAACATACAGAAGATCCAGTTCAGACTGAGGAGAAATACAGAGTGCTCCTCCTGCATAGTGCATTACATGAAAGACACTAAACATGGATAAGCAACTGAAGGTTTTGCATATATTATGCAGTAAATAAGGAACAGCGTGACCATTTTCAAGCTCGGTTGTCTATCATTGGGCACCACAATCCATATTTAGGCACCTAAATAAGTTGCCTGATTTTGAGAGGTGCTGAGCATCGATGGCACTCAAGAAAGTCAGTAGAAACTGTAAGATCTGAACACCTCTGAAAGATCAGGCCACTTAGATGCCTGAATCTGGATTGAGCCACGTTACAGCACCCAAGTTTGGGCATTTTGCCCAGGATCTTTTTAATTACAGAACAATTCACAGCATGTAACTGTGCCAGGTTTTGCAGTTTTTGAAGGAAATGACTTTGAATGGAAGTGAAATGAATTTTTCAGTCTGCTGTAATGCACGCTTAAAATAAACCCCCCAAACTAAGGCCAAGCTGTTTTAAGGGATGTATCAAATGATCTTCTGATTCGTCATGTGATGTCTAGTTTAGTTGTATTGGACAGAACTGCACTTACAGGTAGTGCTTCACTCTTTAAATAAAGAGGGAGAGTCTGGCAGTACATTTTTCTAATAGTGTTGTTAAAGAGAACTTACAAAGATGACAAAAGAATTTGCTAATATGATGCAAAATCAATGCGAGAGGAAAGCAAGATGGAAGAGAATGTCAGAGCATATTTAGTTCAGTGAGGCCTTTAGATTTTACCATAATACAAATAATAATACAGTCCTAGGACTATAGAGTTCCATTCTGCAGGAAGGACATGTCCTTTTTACAAGAAGTCAGGGTTATTCAATGGAACCTGCCTTGCAAGATGGGCTGGAATTTTAAGGTTCCTTATCTTAGCTATTTTGTACATCCATCATTCACAGCTTAAATAAGACTTGAATCCAAATATCCTGGGTTAAAGGGGCCACACATTAAATAAGAATGGGAGATTTCTACAGTCAGAGGTTTTGTACTGTCTCAAATGATCATTTTCTTTCTTGGTTTCCAAAGGTAGTCCAGGTTCTCAATCCCTGTCCTTTGAAATTTAAACTCATAATACACCCCATGCACCCAGAAGGGTAATTCTAGGGGTGGAGGAGGGGGGAAAGAGGACTGTTTTCCTTCTATTGGGAACGAGGTCTCCTTCAGCTCCTAAAGCCTTGCACACACAAATAGTATATTTCACATTCAGAATTTTCCTTTAGCCTCCCTACTCATTAATTCACAGACTGACTGGACTAGTTTTTCACTCTACCTGCTCCCCACTCCTTTTTAATTCCTATTTGTCAATCAGATTTTTCCCTCTATGGATTTCACTCCTTTTCAAACAGCATCTAAGTGGAACGCAAACCTTCAAATCACATTTTGGGGTGTGTGATATTTGTGAGATCTTGATTGTCAGAAATATGTGTTTTCCCATCCCCAGCATGTATGGTACTTTACTATGTACATCTGACCTCCAATCACACCAAAGTCTGAATATTAATTGCTGTCATTGCCAGTAAAGGCACTAGATTATGATTAGCTAAGGTCTCATTTTTTGTCGTGACAATAGATTTTAAGATAAAGTGTTTTGGAGCCAAATCCTAAAGTCTTTACTCTGTCATACCTCCAATTAAAATCAATGGCAGTTTTGACTCAGTAAAGAATGAGTGATTTATTTTCAACCAGCTGGATTTTTCTAGATTCTCCCCCGCCTCAGATCTACAAGAGAACAGAAGATAGGACTAAAGCTGCTTTAAACTACTTGTGCTGCAGAACCCCTCCTTGCAGGGAAGGAAGGCTCAGGGGGCAGCTGAGAGGGTCCCTGCACTGCTCCTAGTGGGGCCAGTTACTAGAAGGGAGGCCAGGGACATCTGCTTGGATGCCCCCCTTGCTACTGCAGAGATTCTGAGACTTACAGATCTTGGGAGCTTTCCGGGGAAAGGGAGTGGGGCCGTTGGCATCTGTCAGAGGGTTATTCCTGTGTAGAGGATAATAGGTTAAAAACCAATTTGTGGCTTTGGCACTTAGTCACTGGGCTCTTCAGGGGTAGTGAAGAACCACACTGCCCATGGGGAGGGGATAGGCCTTAGGAATCAACAGGAAACTAAGCTTGGAGTGGTTAAACATAATGCAAGGGAACTGGGTAGGTTGCATGATCTTTATCTGCCATCCACTCTCTGGGGGCACCCCTCCACAAACCAGTACAAGGATAAGCGGAGAGGCTGTGGTCCTGCCTCCTTTTGGAGCAGCGTGCATCCCTGGGGCTGCAGGGAAAGAGAGTGGGTCCTGTGCTTCCACAAGTATAAGGACTGCAGTTGTGAGTGACCCTTGCAAGGGGCACATGAGACATCGGGAAACTCCTTTTCCCTCTCCTCCCACCCCACACACCCAGTTGCCCCACATTAATCTGACAGTCTGAATTCTGGGGCTGTTGTGCGTATGGCTACTTTGTCGTTGCTTTCTGCAGAAAGGAGAGGCTGCATCTCTCATACTGAACTCACTGCCTTCTCTTGACCCTAACTCCATTCTTCATTCCCTCTCTCCTCTTCCTAATCCCAATATTCACGCCAGACAGGTAGCTCCAGACAAAAATTTTTCTTTTCACTTCCCTTTAATCTGTTTCCTTGGAAGATCAGTTTAAAATCCTTCTCCTGTCTCTCTCTATTCCTCCTTGCTGTCATCCCCTCCTCCTCTAACTTTTTAAACAAGGACTAGCCTTTAAATAATGTAAAGAAGTATCTTCGAAGGAATGAGGAGGGCTGTATCTATGTAAAGGAGAGCATTAAGGTGTGGGGTAGCTGCTAGTTTACTACAAAGAGATAGACTCAAAGGATTACCAGCTGCTCCTCTTTCCTCCCTATAATTCTACCTTTCCCCTTTTCAAAAACTGCTGGGAAAGCAGTCTGAAAATGCTGCTGCTTCCACCTGCCCTGGAATAGCACCACCCACTACAACTGCAGTCTCACTCTGTGTTGTTTGAATTGGAGTCTCTTTGGGTATCTTTTCCTGTCAGTGATCAACAGGAGGCCTTGTTTATGGCCATCTCCGGTTCACAGAGTGAGGAAAAACGCAGAACAATCATAGTTGCTGTACATGGCAATTACTACAGAGCCAAAGTTACATTCTAAGACAGTCACATAGCTCTGTCATATTGTCCGACATCTGGGGCAGCTAATTCCAGTCTAATCCTGCAGAATCACCAATTTGAGGGAATATTTTAATGGTATATGGCAAGGTTTCCCTTTTTGCAATGTGTAAACAAGACGCATGATTTAGTTAAGAAAGATAGAGACTGACTTTCTGTAAATAAACAATCCTTCTAAAACTTGGTGCAGTACTCAAAATAAAGCCTTCTTTCTTCCAAAATGAAGGAAATAATCTTCCACCCTACACTTTTCAGCACCTCTTTCCAAAAATCACACCACTCTCTTCCTACATTACCAGAATGATACTCCCAGAATGACCAAGTCTTGTAGCTGTAATGCCAAAACAGTGGGGGTTATTTCCTTTAATATAATGTCTTGCTGAGAACCTTCTTAAAAAGGTTCGGAGTCAATTCAGCCTTGTTTCAGTATCCACAGTTACAAGAATCACCGCCTCAGTTTAAATGGTAGTAAAACACCTACTTTGCTGTCACTGCACCTCCAAATGCCTTTTCAGCAGCATGAGAAACATTTTTAATGATCAAGTGAGTCCAAATACTGACAAGGCTGAATAACTGGCACTGGAATGGCGATGAAAGTAAATACCAGTTAACTAGGATTCCTGTAAGTGAAAATTCTAATAAACTTTAGATACTAGTGCTACGGCTTCATTTGCTACAAATTCAAAGGTCAAATCTGACAGTCCTACCCATGAATGATGTCTATTCACAGCTGAAACAGGGGATTGTACCAATGGAAGTTAGACATATATTCCATGAGGTGACAGTACTGGAATGACTACCCCAACTCAATAGATTTTATTTAAGACAGATGAGCATATTTGACATGAATGTTCTACAGTGTGTCATACTGGCATCCTCCTGCTCAGCAGAGTCAATCAGAAACCAACAGGACTCCACTGGCCATCACATACAGCCCCCAGCTAAAACCCCTCCAACGCATCATCAAGGATCTACAACCCATCCTGGACAATGATCCCACACTTTCACAGGCCTTGGGTGGCAGGCCAATCCTTGCCCACAGACAACCTGCCAACCTGAAACATATTCTCACCAGTAACTGCACACCACACCATAATAACTCTAGCTCAGGAACCAATCCATGCAACAAACCTCGATGCCAACTCTGCCCACATATCTACACCAGCGACACCATCACAGGACCTAACCAGATCAGCCACACCATCACTGGTTCATTCACCTGCACATCCACCAATGTAATATACGCCATCATATGCCAGCAATGCCCCTCTGCTATGTACATCGGCCAAACTGGACAGTCTCTACGGAAAAGGATAAATGGACACAAATCAGACATTAGGAATGGCAATATACAAAAACCTGTAGGAGAGAACTTCAACCTCCCTGGCCACACTATAGCAGACCTTAAGGTGGCCATCCTGCAGCAAAAAAACTTCAGGACCAGACTTCAAAGAGAAACTGCTGAGCTTCAGTTCATCTGCAAATTTGACACCATCAGCTCAGGATTGAACAAAGACTGTGAATGGCTTGCCAATTACAGAACCAGTTTCTCCTCTCTTGGTTTTCACACCTCAACTGCTAGAACAGGGCCTCATCCTCCCTGATTGAACTGACCTCGTTATCTCTAGCTTGCTTGCTAGCACACATATATATACCTGCCCCTGGATATTTCCATTACATGCATCTGAGGAAGTGGGTATTCACCCACGAAAGCTCATGCTCCAAAACGTCTGTTAGTCTATAAGGTGCCACAGGATTCTTTGCTGCTTTTACAGATCCAGACTAACACGGCTACCCTCTGATACTAATCAGCAGAGGATTTGCCTGACTGACGTATATAGCTTCAGTTAGAAAGTCTGGAGAGATGTGCCATTCAAAAGCAATATACCAACTACAGTGGGACAATATGGACACTAGTGCCCACACTCTAACCAGCATGTTAGCAGGAGAGGAATCATATACTACAAAAGTTTTAGAGAAATGCACTCTCTGTTGAGACAAGACAGCCAGCCTCTGGTAAAGTGGTTACAATATTATGGGCAAGATCCAGATATTTTTTAAAGTAATCATTATGATCCTTAAAAGCACACTTGGCAAGTCCTAACATTTGATTTATTGTAATTTTTAGTGTCTCTTTTCAATTTCTTTCTACAATTTGTTTTACAAAGCAAATGCTTCAGGAAAAAAATCATTGAAGAAAGAAAACCAACGTCAGTAGCCACAACCAATTCTACTGTAACATAACTGGTGTGTCTGTACAAGGGAGAAAAATATCATTTTAATCTGTTAGGGCTTAACAGTGAGAAAATGATTTGCAAGTTTTCCTTTCTTGACCTTTTAACAGACAACCATCTAAAGGAGCAGGGCCCACACCTCTGGAACCTGCTACCTCTGCAGGGCCACCAGAGCATGAGTTCTGGGAGCTTTAAGCAGAGTGAAGCTTTTATGGGACAAATTCTCTGCTGGTATCAGTTGTGAGACTCCCTTGAAGTCAATACCACTGCACTCATTACCCCAGCAGAGAATGTGGCCCTAGATGCTTAGCTAGGCTTTTATAGAGACCCAAAGCAGGGATTTACCCACTCTGGTTTCAGACCTGTCCACTCAGCATGCTGTGTCAATTTCTTCTTTCAGAAGACATCCACCAGCTTCCAGCACTGTTAGCTCACTGCCGTGATTTAGTCTGGCTAAGTCACAGGAATCCAGTCTTTCCAAAGTTAGCTAGAGTGCAATAGTCTTTAGCCTTTTGTTTTCTCCAACTTCTTGCCTTCCTGGGCTCCAACCAGAGCCTTCTCCTCTTGCTGACAAGGGGTGTCTGCACCCTCCCAACAAGGAGCCCATGTCCATCTCCCACGGCCCTGGGAACCTAACAGTTGGACGGTCTGCCTTGCAATGTGACCTGCTCTTGCTTTGTGTCCCATGACTTTTCATATGTGGGCGACATAGGCCCAGGCCACCTCACTGGCCTTTCCTCGCTGTTCTCTTGCTCTTTAATGGAGCACTCACTGGAGTCTCACCTGGAGTCTCTCTACATGCATGAGCTGACACAGCCCTAAAACTGCCCTTTACATCTCCAAACAGGCCTCAAATTTCTCTCTATGTAATGGATAGTCCTAAACAGCCTAAACAACAGCCATCACTACCCGGTCTCTCCATAAGGTTTGCTGCTTGTAAGCCGGTCGTGTCGGGGCTCGTCCCTCTCAGGCGCGGCGGGGAGCCAGGGCGCCTCCTAGCACGCTGCAGTCCGGGTAGGTTTAGCCCCTCCGCGGGTGTTGAGGGGGTACAGGGTCTGCAAACAAGGTAGAGCCCCGGCCCTCTAGCCGGGGTCGGGGCTCTCAAAGTAAATAAGCCCCAGCCCTTGGACAGGGCGGGGCAGTAGCCGTTCAAGCTCAGGCCTCTAGCAGGGGCTGAGCAAACACAGTATCAGCCCAGGCCCTAGGCAGGGCGGGGCACCAAACACAAGTCTAGTTAGCTCTAGCCCTCTGGATCAGGACAGAGCAGTGGCAAAGTCAAAGGGGGGCCCAGCCCTTGGTTCAGGCGGGGCACCTAACACAAGTCTAGTTAGCTCTGGTCCTCTGGATCAGGACAGAGCGGTGGCAAAGTCAAAGGGGGGCCCAGCCCTTGGTTCGGGCAGGGCACCAAACACAAGTCTAGTTAGCTCTGGCCCTCTGGATCAGGACAGAGCAGTAGCAAAGTCGGGAAGAGGGGGAGTCTGCCACCCGGTTACAGGTGGCAGGGGGAACGCAGGACCTCCCACTCCACTGCGTTCCAGCCCGGGGCCCTAGCAGCGGTCAAGACCCGCTGCGGTCAGTGGGGATCCTGGCCGCAACACACTGACATGGGTTCGGGCTCTTCAGGAGCCAAACCAGGGTCGGCTACCCCCGGGCCACTTCCAACCTCCCCCTCTCTGGGTACCTGGTCCTTGCCAACGTCATCTGGGGGGTCCCAGACCATGGGCTCCTCCGGATACCGGTTGTGGGGAAGCTCAGGCCAATCCTCGGGGCATCAGGTACACGGCAGGTCAGGCCGACGTTCCTCCGGTTACCGGATCTGAGGCAAGTCCAGCCAGCGCTCCTCTGGGTAGTGGGCGCGGGGTAGGTCCGGCCAGTGCTCCTCTGGGTAGCGGGCACGAGGCAGGTCCGGCCAGCGCTCCTCCGGGTAATGGGCGCGAGGCAGGTCCGGCCAGCGCTCCTCTGGGTAGTGGGCGCGGGGCAGGCTGGGCCCGACGGGAGCCCGGGCACCAGCGTCTGTCCTCTCCGGCAGCCTGCGCCCAACTGAGCGCTGGGGCCGGGCTTTTATACTTCCTGTCCCGCCCCTTGACTTCCGGGGGGCAGGGACAGGCAGTGCTGGCTCCGCCCACTGAGGCCCCTGCTCTGGCTCGTCCCTCTCAGGCGCGGCGGGGAGCCAGGACACCTCCTTACACACAGCCCCCCTCAAGGCTGGCTCCCGGGCAATGGGGCCAGGCTCGTCCATGCCTCCCAGGCGGGAAAGGAAGTCTGCATTGGCGTGGTCTTTCCCCGCCCTGTGGCGGATGGTGAAGGCGTAGGGCTGCGTGGCTAAGTACCACCATTGAAGCCGCATGTTGTGGTCTTTCTTACGGCTTAGCCATTGGAGGGCGGAGTGGTCAGTGACCAAAGTGAACGGGGCCCCAAGGAGGTAGTAACGGAGGGCATCGCAGGCCCACTTCGCCGCGAGGGCCTCCTTTTCGATGACTCCCTAGTTTTGTTCTCTGGGGAACAGCTTCCAGCTGATATAGAGAACCAGATGCTCCTCCCCATCCACCTCCTGTGAGAGGACAGCCCCGAGCCTGACTTCCGACGCGTCTGTCTGTAGGACGAATGGTTGCTGGAAGTCTAAACAAGGCTAAACAAGACTGGCTTGCTGCAGAGGCTGGCCTTAAGTGACTGGAAAGCCTCGTCACACTCGGGGGTCCAGCGTACGTGTCCTTGGTAAGGAGCCCGGTCAAGGGGGGAGGCCATTGCTGCAAACTGAGGAGTGAACCGCCGATAATAACCCGCCAGCCCCAAGAACTGGCGGACTTGGCGCTTCATGGTTGGCGGTGGACAGGCGGCAATGGCCTGAACCTTGTCCACAAGAGGTTTCACTTGTCCACTGCCAACGGTATACCCCAAATAGGTGGTCTCACACCAGCCGATGTGGCACTTCTTAGGATTAGCTGTTAACCCGGACTCCCACAAGGACCTTAGGGTGGCGGCGACCTTGTTCAGGTGGGTTTCCCACTGCCGACTGTAGATGACCACATCATCTAGATAGGCTGCGGCGTAGTCATGATGCGGTTGGAGGAGGCGGTCCATCAAGCGCTGGAACGTTGCGGGTGCCCCATGAAGGCCGAAGGGCATCCGCGTGAAGTGGTACAGGCCGGTCGGAGTGGTGAACGCGGTTTTCTCCCGGGAGGCCGGATCCAGGGGAATCTGCCAATACCCCTTGCTTAAGTCCAGGGTCGTGATATAGCGGGCCTCTCCCAACCGGGCCAGCAGCTCATCTATTCGGGGCATGGGGTAGGCGTCAAATTTGGAGACGGCGTTAACGCGCCTAAAGTCAATACAAAAGCGCTGGGAGCCATCGGGTTTAGGCACCAGGACGATGGGACTACGCCACTCACTTTGTGATGGCTCAATTACTCCTAGGTCCAGCATCGCCCGTACCTCGTCTTCAATGATTCGCCTTCGGTGATACGGTAGGGGTCTGGCCGTGGCCCGGATCACCACCCCCGGCTCCGTCTGAATCTGATGATAGGCCATGGAGGTGTACCCCGGCTGGGCCGTAAAAGTGCGAGGGAATGCTTGAAGGAGGCAGCGGGTTTGCTCGAGCTGCTCTTCTGTCAGCGTTTCCCCAAGCTGGGGCCCATCGGGGTCTTCCGTAGTGTGTACCTGAGGCCCTAGTTCGGGTTCTGGTGGACAGGGATTGATCAGCAACCCTTCTCGTTCCCGCCAGGGTTTAAGGAGGTTAACATGTTACCGTTGGAGCTCTTTCCGTCGGTCGGGCTGACGAATTTCATAGGTGACGGGGCCCACCTTTCGCACCACCTCGTACGGGCCCTGCCATCGAGCCAGGATCTTGGACTTGCTGGAGGGGAGAAGGAGTAAGACCCGGTCTCCAGGTTGGAAGTCCCGGGTGCGCGCATCCCGGTTGTACGTCTGGGCCTGCATCTCTTGGGCGGCTTTTAAGTTTGCTTGTGCCAGGGTCCCAGCCTGTTTGAGACGCTCCTGGAGCTGGATCACATATTGCAGGAGACCCTGCGCGGGTGAGGGGGTTTGCTCCCAGGTCTCCCTCATCAGGTCCAACAGGCCCCACAGTTGGCGGCCATACAATAGTTCGAACGGCGAGAATTTGGTTGAGGCCTGGGGGATCTTTCGCACCGCCAAGAGCAAGGGTGGGAGTAGCTGGTCCCACCGGCGGAGGTCTTCTGGGGGGAATTTCCTCAACATATCCTTGAGGGTTCGATTAAACCTCTCTACCAAGCCGTCGGTTTGGGGATGATACACCGAGGTTCGCAGTTGCTTGATCCCCAGGAGCCTGCACACCTGCTCCAACAGCCGCGAGGTGAAGTTGGTCCCCTGATCCGTGAGGATCTCCCGGGGCAAGCCGACGCGGGCGAAGACCTTAACCAGTTCGCCTACGATGGTGCGGTCGGTGATGTTACGGAGCGGGATTGCCTCGGGGAACCAGGTGGCGTAGTCCAGCATCACGAGTATGTACTGGAACCCTGCAACACTCTTAGGGAGGGGTCCCACCAGGTCCATGGCCACCCACTCGAAAGGGGTCTCGATTAACGGCATCGGGACCAGTGGTGCCTTGGGCGTCCTCGCCGGCACGGTCAACTGGCAATCCAGGCACGAGGTGCAATAGTCCTTCACCTCGCGGTATATCCACGGCCAATAGAAGTGCCCCAATATTCGGGCTAGGGTCTTTTCAGTACCCAGATGTCCGGCAGCCGAGACGTCATGGGCCAGTTTCATGACCGCCCGCCGATGACAGCGGGGTATGAGGAGTTGTGATCAGGGCTCCCTGGTGTGTGCGTCCCTCTCGACCCGATACAAGCGGTTTTGTCGCAACTCGAAGTGTGGCCACCGGGCAGCTCGCCCGGGATCGAGGATAGTCCCATCAATGACGGCGAGCTGGTCATATGCCTCGCTGAGGGTGGGGTCAGCTCTTTGGTCCCGGCAGAAGTCCGTGGGGGCCGAGGGATCCCTGGCCTCGCCCGGGGAAGCATCGTCCCCGTCCTCGGCGGCGGGGTCCCCCGGGGAGTCCACCTCATCCTCTTCCATTTCTGGGGGCCTCCACTCATCGTCCTTCCCTTCTGGGGCCTCTCCTTCCAAGGCTGGTACGGGACCCAGGCCGCCTCCGGCATGTCGGCATAGGACGGCCGGAAACCCAGGCCATTCCCGGCCCAGGATCACTGGATACGCCAGACTCGGTGCGAGACCTACCACCATCCGTCGCATCTCCCCGTCTATTGTCAGTTGGGCCCAGGTGCTGGGGTACGGCTGTACGTCGTCGTGGATACATTGTAAGCGAATGTCCCCCAGGCGTGCATCCGCCGGGGGACCTAAGTGGTTGCGGATTAAGGTCTGTCCGCAACCGGAGTCGAGGAGGGCCTCGGTCGGGTACCCCTCAACCATCACAGGCGCCATAATCTTGGCGGGCTGTCGGTGCCGGGCCCGAGCCTCCCCGGAGCAGACTTGGCCAAAGGTACACTCCATTTGGGGGCAATCCCTCTGGAGATGTCCCGACTTGCCGCAGGAGAAACAAGGCCCTAGGTCGGGTCGTCTGACTCGGGGCCGGATCCTGGGGAAGTCCCTTGCAAGGTTCCAGGGAACCTTCCGGGAAGTTGGGGCTTGGGCCGGCCGTGCTGGTGGGGCTGCAGCCCGGGTGGGTGTCGCCTTCTTCTCGGGGTTGGGGCATTCTGGCCCCGGTGGGGTTGGTCAGCCTGTCGGGCCCACCGGGGCTTCTGCCGCCAGGAAGTCCTCCATCCGGGTGACAGCGGCAGCCAGTGTTGCCGGTCGATGACGGAGGACCCAGGCCCTTCCTCGCGATGGCAGGATGTGGGTGAACTGAGGCCCCTGCTCTGGCTCGTCCCTCTCAGGCGCGGTGGGGAGCCAGGGCGCCTCCTTACACTGCTATTATTTAAAAATAAATAAATCGGTGCACTTCTAGTGACTTCAGTGGTTGTATCATTGTACAAATGAAATTGAAAGGAAGACAGCCATTTTTCTGATACAGCACTCTAAAACTGATAAGGGCAACGATAAGTAGGGGAATACAGTTGGAAGCTTAATAAAAAGTTAGAGGCGTATTGTATTAAAGAAAAACTGGTTTCATTTCATATGAAAGCTGAAATCTCTCTGCTGTATGTTAATACCCAAATTGTATATATGCCCCTGTCCAAAGATCTACTCTTTCATTTCAAAGTCACAGGTTTTAAACATATGAAGACAAGTACAGGAAAGTTAGATCTTAGATCTGTGATTAAAATGTATAATTTCAAGAGCTGATTTATGGAAACTATATAATTTAGGCACAACGCTGTGGATAGCATACGTTCTGAATTTTACCATCTGTGTTCTTTTTACAGTCTACATGTACAAGAAATCAATATCCGCTTTTAAGATTCCTCACTCAAATTCATAGTCATCACTAGGATGCAACAATGTGCCAGGGCTATCCAGGGGAAACCACCACCAACAGTAAATGCGTTATTAATTAATTTAAATACACCTATTTTTATAATAAAGATTAATGGAAAACAAATCTAGAAGATGCACTATATGCATAATAATGTTTCTAAAATAGATTTTCCAAAGTTTACACCTATAACAGAGTTCACTCACCACGGCAGTGCTTCCTGCTGGCTGTCCCAGGGATTAGTCTGCTAGCCAGTGCACCCTCTGCTGGTGGTGTTTCACCACCATCACTTCTGCTCCTGGACCGGTGTTGCTCCAAGGATGCAGCAGCCTCTTCAGCCCTCCAGCTGTGCCGCACTCTGTGTACCGCTCTTCCGGGGGACAATATCACAGTCCCTCAGTGTGGGGAACTCTTCTTTAGGTCTGAGAAACTCTCATCTGTAATTCATTCCTCTTGAGATTGGCTAATGGTGCAGAATTATTGGAATCCCACATGTTAAACACTGAAATGTATGTGGGGTTATTGTATATACATTATTTTATAATATTTATAGTACATAAATATCTAATATATAATATATAAAAATTGCAAACCTTTATTATTTTATGCAGGGCCAGTGCAAGGATGTTTTGCACCCTAGGCAAAACTTCCACCTTGTGCCCTCCCTCCCCGCGCCCCCGCCCTGAGACACCCCCCCTGCAGCAGCTCCCCCCTCCACCCTGAGGTGCCCCCCCACCCCAGCTCACCCCTGCTCCGCGCATGAGCACCCCGAGAACGTCGTCGCTGCTTCACTTCTCCTGCATCCCAGGCTTGTGGCGCCAATCAGCTTAGGCGCTGCAAGCCTGGCAGGCGGGAGAAGTGAAGCGGCCACAGCGTGCTCAGGGGTGAGGAGTTCCCCTGTGTGCTTCCCCCTCCTTACTTGCTCCAGGCGGCCCTCCCCGCACTCCCCCATTCCAGCGCCCTCTGCCGAAATGCCAGCGGCGACTGGGGCAGCTGAAGATCTGGCCGCCACGGTCGCTGCCGAAGAAAATGGCGCCCCCCAAATGCCAGCGCCTTAGGCAACCCAGACGGTTGCCTAAATGGTTGCACCAGCCCTGATTTTATGCAACAAGACAAATAAATGCTCTAGGCCTTACAAACTTTGTCTGAGTTATTACAAATAAAAATTGTATGCTGCATGAAATGAGTAGTTCTAAATAGGTAAAGAATTCTGTGTAAAAGAAAATTCATCAGCATCTGCCTTTAAGTCTTCAGATGCTATTTTGTTTTTGCTACTGCTACGCAATCTTATGACAATCCAGGGAAACTTCTATAGCAGTCAATAGGGTTCCCATTAAGGAAAGCACTTAAGCATATGTTCTAGTCTGTCCTTATTCAGAACAGCAGTTAAGCAAATTCATTGAGTTCAATGGGACTTTAATGTTGTCTTGGATAGAAGTATTTTTCTGAATCAGGGCTAATATGACAGAAGGCTGGATAATTTCTGTTAGAAAAAATGCTGTGCAAAGTCTGAACTGAGAACAAATCTTGCATATTACTAAAGCCAATTAGGAGCAGCTTTAAATTATTTTCCAATTTAGTGGATGAAAAGCTCATGTAATTTGCTTTCACCTTCTGGGTTTGATACTGTATGTCTTTTGGACAACACATACTTTGCTGGTCCTCCCTCCCCACACCACAACTGGCAAGCTTCCTCAAGATACGCACCAACTCAAATGAAGCAGAAAACTGACTATGTAATTCCAGTGAGAGTTGCTTACATTTCTGCAAATTACTAATACAGAGGAGCTAGATTAAAGTGTGTGTGCATCTGAGCAGAACAGATAGGAAGGCCAAGTTGCTCCATGCCTACTTTGCTTCAGTCTTCTCACAAAAAATAACATGGGACCAGATGATTAGCGAAGTTACCATAGACAATAAAGGGGAAGAGAAGCAGATGGGGATAAGTAAAGAACACATTAGAGATCTTCTGACCAATTTCAATGAATTCAAATAAATGGGGTAGAATGCTATTCACCTCAGGCTACTGAAGGAATTATCTGAAGAAATCTCAGAGCCACTGGCAATAATATTTACAAATTTGTGGGGGACAGGAGAGGTCCTGGAAGACTAGAGAAGGGCTAACGTAGTGGCCATCTTTAAAAAGGAGAAAAAGAAGGTGCTGAGCAACTAAAGACCAGTCAGCCTGATCTTGATGCCTGGGAAGCTGCTAGAGCAATGAATGTATAAAACAATCAATTTGTAAATACCTGGAGGATGAAAGGGTAATCACTAGCAGCCAGCATGGATTTACCAAGAACAAATCATGCTAAACCAGCTTGATTTCCTTCGACAGGGTAACTGATTTGATGGATAGGGGGAATGTGGTGGGCATAATATACCTGGACTTCAGCAAAGCTTTTGACACAGTCTCACATGACATTCTGATAAAGAAGCTGAAGAAATATGGGCTTGACAGAACTACCATTAAGTGGATTCATAATTGGTTGAACAAGCGCAAACAAAGAATAACTATTAATGGAATGATTGGAGGGAGGTCTCAAGTGGGGTTGCACAGGAATCTCTTCTGTGTCTGGTGTTGTTTAATATCTTTATTAATGACCTGGATGTAGGTATTGAGAGCCTATTGATCAAGTTTGCAGATGACACTAAACTGGGAGTGTTGCCAATACGTTGGAAGATAGAGCCAAAATTCAGAGGGATCTTGATAAACTGGAGAACTGGGCTACTGCCAGCAAAATGAAATTTAACAAAGACAAATGTAAGGTGCTACATTTAGGGAAGAAAAACCAAATGCACAAACACAGAATGGGGGGAAATTGGCTTGGCAGGAGCACTGCTGAGAAACATCTGGGAGCTGTGGTGGATCACAGCCTCAACATGAGTCAGCAATGCAATGCTGTTGCAAAAGCAAATGCAAGTTTAGTGGCATTAACAGAGGCACAGCATGCAAGTTACAGGAGGTGATAGTTCTACTCGGTGTTGGTTAGGCCTCCGCTGGAGTGCTGTGTCCAATTTTGGACACCAATGTATAGAAAGGATGTAGAGAAACTGGAAAGGATCCAGAGGCAAGCGACAAAGATGATCAAAAGGATGGAATGCAAACCATATGAGCAAAGACTGAAAGAACTGGGTATGTTTAGTTTGGAAGAGAGGAGATTAAGAGGGGGATATTATAGCAGTCTTCAGACACTTGAAAAGTTGCCACGAAAAAGATGGAGAAAAATTGTTCTCTCTTGACACAGCAGGCAGGACAAATGGCAATGGCTTCAAAGTACAGCATAGCAGATTTAGATTAAATCTCAGGAAAAACTTCCTAACTGTAAGAACAGTAGGACAATGGAACAGATGCCTCGGGAGGGTGTGGAAACTTCTTCACTGGAGGTTTTCAAAAGGAGGTTGGATAGCTGTCTGTCTTGGATTCTTTAGACCAGGAGTAGGCAACCTATGGCACGCATGCCAAAGGCAGCACGTGAGCTGATTTTCAGTGTCACTCACACTGCCTGGATCCTGGCCACCAGTTCAGACAGCTCTGCATTTTAATTTAATTTTAAATGAAGCTTCTTAAACTTTTTAAAAACCTTATTTACGTTACATACAATAGTTTAGTTATATACTATAGACATAGAAAGAGACCTTCTAAAAACATAAAAATGTATTATTGGCACGCGAAACCTTACATTAGAGTTAATAAATGAAGACTCAGCACATCACTTCTGAAAGGTTGCCGACCCCTGGTTTAGACACAACAAATCCTGCATCTTGGCAGGGGGTTAGACTAGATGACTTTGCAGTCCCTACTAACCCTATGATTCTATGAGATATAAAAACATAATGCAATATATAAGCTTAGATAGAACAAACTCCAAAGACTTAGTAGCTTTGTTTTGTTCATAGCAGGTAGACTCCCTGGCAGCATGCATTGGCACCATTCATCACAGTGGTTATAAATAATCTAAAGATTAAGATTACACTAATAATACATTCTGTTATGACATTTTGTCAATGGTCCATACATTAGGGAAATTCTGCTATGCACTGATAATATAAATTATGATGGCTTAAATCATGCATGTATTAACTGATTCATAATAACGCTTCCTCCGTGTCTTAATAGCACAGAGTTATGTTTTTTAAAGCATCAGGCCTACTTGTGGTGCTTCCAGGATGTATTGAGATGCAAGATCTCAACAAAGTTTCCTAAAATCAAAGTGGAAGTAACTTCTTTTTTAACCCTTTTTGTAAGATTAAAACAAAAAATGATGAATTGAACTAACATTGAGATTATAACCGAAGTGAACAAGAGCCAAGAAATTCCAATTTAAGACTTTAACAACTTCATAATTCTTTCCATTGTGGATAATTAATGAAACATATGGTACACACATGATTTTCATGCTCTTTTTTCAGTGCCTACTCAAGATGGAGATCAAGATAAAGCAGAGTCTTAAGTTAGAATATCAATTCTTGCTTGTATCACAGCCTTCATTTTAATTCAATTGCTGTTTTATTTAGCATAGTAGAGAACAAAAATGATCATAGTCTTATTTTTTAATTCTTTACTTTGAAACAGAAAGCCAAAATTCAGAACATTTGACTAATCTAGCCTAATTATTCATTTGGAATATGATTGCAATTTCTTTGAAGGAACAACTTCCCTCCCCGTTTCATGTCATCCTGAACTGGTCTTTTACACTTATAATCTGTTTCCTGCATCTAAATCCGTGGGTTTAGTTTACACTATGTATCATGCCTTCTCATATCATTGCCACACATACTTTCTTCCTGAAACCTGGTTTTTGGAGTATTTAGTTTTTGGAATATTTATTTGCACCTTCCCAACTGCAAATTGATTATTTTGCAGATCTGTTTCCAGGAGATTTAAGGGTTTTTCTATTTTTCAGATTTTCTATTTTTCACCTCAGCAGTCAAAAACCTTCCTACCATTTACCATCTTCCTAAGACTACAAAAATCTTAAGGTAGCCTTTATGTTGTAAACTTTCTGTTGTTGGGTACACGTGTATCCTGTTTCTGAAACTGTACAATCTTATTGTACTATATAAGTGATCTTTATTCATGATCAGTAGAACATTTTGTCATCCTTATGATTAAACATAAGATTACATCATCACCTGGAACAACAAGAACCTCATCAGAGATTATTTTGTACTAGTTATCAGACAAAATGTTAATAATGCTGAGTGGCAGAGATTTGCTAGAAGTCAGAGGGCTAAGAGCCTGATCCAGTGCCCTTTGAAGTTGATAGAATTATTTCTACTGACCTCAGTGAATTTTTGTAAAGTTTGTGCTAAAATGCTGGTTTATGTTTGAAGTAAGGATTTTAGTTCAAGCTGCCACTCCTATGCATGTGAGCGTCTTAGTGAATCAAAAACACAGAAGATATACCATGCAACGTCCCCCATTTGATGTAATCCAATGAGCAAGTCTTGAAATCAAAATAGACCATAAATAAAAATTTGCTGAAATCTAAAGACGGAAGCTTTTTGCAAACCTTTTTTGTCAAATCGCAGTCTACATCAGTGGTTTCCCCAGGAATTGAAATTAGGGGGGGTGTTCAAATTTACAGGGGGGGTGCCAGGACCAATGAGATAAATTAAAGAGATATGAATAAAGTAAATGTTTTGTTAGGATTATGCAAATTTAACATAAGAATAATGCAAGTTACACCAAAACACATAACAGGTCTAGATTTCTAAAAAAATGTACATTAATAAAAAAGTATTTAATTTAAATTGACTTTTGAAAAGTAAGCCATCATGGGGTAAGAGGGCAGTCCTCTCATGGATCAGTAACTGGTTAAAAGATGGGAAACAAAGGGTAGGAATAAATTATAGGTGTTCAGAATGGAGAGAGATAAATAGTGGTATCCTTGAGGGATCAGTACTGGGACCAGTACTGTTCAACATATTCATCTGGAAAAATGGGTAAACAGTGAGGTGGCAAAATTTGCAGATGATACAGAACTATTCAAAATAGTTAAGTCCCAGGCAGACTGCGAAGAGCTACAAAGGGATCTCACAAAACTGGGTGACTGGGCAACAAAATGGCAAATGAAATTCAATGTTGATAAATGCAAAGTAATGAACATTGGAAAGCAATCTCAACTATACATACAAAATGATGGCATCTGAATTAGCTGTTAACACTCATGAAAGAGATCTTGGAGTCATTGTGGATAGTTCTCTGAGAACATCCACTCAGTGTGCAGCAGCAGTCACAAAAGCAAACAATGTTGGGAATCATTAAGAAAGGGATAGATAATAAGACAGAAAACATCATATTGCCACTATATAAATCCATGGTACCTGCACTCCTTGAATAGTGTGTGCAGATCTGGTCACCCCTCCTAAAAATATATATATTGGAATTGGAAAAGATACAGAGATGGGCAACTAAAATGATCAGGGGTATGAAACAGGAGGAGAGATTAAAATGACTGGGAATTTTCAGCTTAGAAAAGAGATGACTAATGGGGATATGATAGAGGTCTACAAAATCTTGACTAGTACAAAGAAAGCGAATAAGAAAATTTTATTTAATTCTTCACATAACACAAAAACTAGCAGTCACCCAATGAAATTAATAGGCAGCAGGTTTTAAAAAAACAAAAGGAAGTACTTCTTCACACAATATAAAGTCAACCCAGGGAACTCTTTGCCAGAGGATGCTGTGAAGGCCAAAACTATAACAGGATTATAAAAAGAACTAGATAAATTCCTGCAGAATAGGTCCATCTGTGGCTATTAGCCAAGATGGGGACAGATGCAACACCATGCTCTGAGTGTCCCTAGCCTGTTTGCCAGAAGCTGGGAATGGGCAACAGGGGATGGTCACTCGATGATTACCTGTTCTGTTCATTCCCTCTGGGACACCTGGCCTTGACCACTGTTGTAAGACAGGGTACTGGGCTATATGGACCATTGGTCTGACCCAGTATGACCATTCTTATGTAAAAATTAATTATAATAATAAAAATGTTTAGTACAGAAAATCCCCAACATAATGACCTCCCAAGATAGCAATAATGTGAGATAACAACCTTGGCAAATAATGCATTTTAAAAATCTTGGCCTACTAGGAAACATATTTATTTAAGTTTCCATTCCCAGTCACAAATCTAGCATTCTGGAGCAAAGTGACTAAAATATAGTCCAACAAACAAATGTTTATTTAACTTTTCTCTCCCCCGCACCCCACTCACCGGTGTCATCCTTGGTCAGTGGAGAGTACACTCAGAGTTCAGAGGTGCTTTTACGTGAGTACACCCTCCAGGTGGGGGACAAGAAGGCACCTTGCTCGTTCCTCCAGCTGCTCACTGTTTGCTCTGGCCATGGCTGTTCGTTGTGCCACCGTTCACTCCACCGCTCTGTTGCCAATGGCCCTGCGGAGTCACCTTCTGCTGCCATCTGCCCTTGTGACCTCTGCGAGTTGGTCTCTTGAGGTTCCACCAGCTCTCAGTCATTTCAGCTGAGTTCTCATTAGGGGAACCTTGCTGCTAGTGCAGTCTGGGCTGTCTCTTCCACAAAAACACTGTCTCACAGGAACACTGTCCCCACAACAGGACTAAGCACTTAGGCCATGTCTACATCTAAAATTTTGCAGCGCTGGTTGTTACAGCTGTATTAGTACAGCTGTATAGGGCCAGCGCTGCAGAGTGGCCACACTTACAGCAACCAGCGCTGCAAGTGGTGTTAGATGTGGCCACACTGCAGCGCTGTTGGGCGGCTTCAAGGGGGGTTCCGGGACCGAGAGAGCAAACCGGGAAAGGAAACCAGCTTCGCCGCGGTTTGCTCTCTCGGTCCCGGAGCCAGCCAGCAAACCGCGGGGAAGGAGACCTGCTTGCTCGGGGTTCCGGGACCGAGAGAGCAAACCGGGAACGCCGCGGTTTGCTCTCTCGGTCCCGGAGCCAGCCAGCAAACCGCGGGGAAGGAGACCTGCTTGCTCGGGGTTCCGGGACCGAGAGAGCAAACCGGGAACGCCGCGGTTTGCTCTCTCGGTCCCGGAGCCAGCCAGCAAACCGCGGGGAAGGAGACCTGCTTGCTCGGGGTTCCGGGACCGAGAGAGCAAACCGGGAACGCCGCGGTTTGCTCTCTCGGTCCCGGAGCCAGCCAGCAAACCGCGGGGAAGGAGACCTGCTTGCTCGGGGTTCCGGGACCGAGAGAGCAAACCGCGGCGAAGCTGGTTTCCTTTCCCGGTTTGCTCTCTCGGTCCCGGAACCCCGAGCAAGCAGGTCTCCTTCCCCGCGGTTTGCTGGCTGGCTCCGGGACCGAGAGAGCAAACCGCGGCGTTCCCGGTTTGCTCTCTCGGTCCCGGAACCCCGAGCAAGCAGGTCTCCTTCCCCGCGGTTTGCTGGCTGGCTCCGGGACCAAGAGAGCAAACCGCGGCGTTCCCGGTTTGCTCTCTCGGTCCCGGAACCCCGAGCAAGCAGGTCTCCTTCCCTGCGGTTTGCTGGCTGGCTCCGGGACCGAGAGAGCAAACCGGGAAAGGAAACCAGCTTGATTACCAGAGGCTTCCTCCTTCCACGGAGGTCAAGAAAAGCGCTGGTGAGTGTCTACATTGCATTACCAGCGCTGGATCACCAGCGCTGGATCCTCTACACCCGAGACAAAACGGGAGTACGGCCAGCGCTGCAAACAGGGAGTTGCAGCGCTGGTGATGCCCTGCAGATGTGGACACTCTCAAAGTTGCAGCGCTGTAACTCCCTCACCAGCGCTGCAACTTTCTGATGTAGACAAGCCCTTAGACCTGATTGTCAGTGATTTCAGCTGCAGTGGTCACTTAACAGAACAAAAGACTCTCTATGGAGCCTAATCAGCTCTGTCTTTAAACAGAGGAGAGGGACAACGCCCACCCTCTCTCTTGATGCCTTCAGATCATCACAGGCTAAGTACAGTTCTACTGCCCTTTACTCATACAATAAGAACAACATTTCATCCCCCCCCCCCCGCCCCCACATTCAAGTGGTTTGTAACCCAATCCCAGCCAAAATCTATCACTTGGACAACACAGATCTGTTTGCTGGATACCTAGGTAGATTAGATGTGAATGTAAATATAATCTAGCCCCACAGCCCCAGCTCATCGCTAGCTGTCAGGGAGAGCTCATTTAGACTTTGCTTACAAATCATCATTTGATATTATTAGGTTGGCCAACATCATGAATGCACTGACATAAAAAAAAACAACAGCTGTATAAGGGAGCAAGGAAGCTAGTCTATGTTCATACTTTTCAAATCTAGTATACTTTTTCAGATACACATATTTTATCATACACTGTATAAGCTTTTAAGTGTGTGTTAATGTTTCAGTTTAAATTCAGATTTCCAAACAGTCACAAAATTGGTATGTAACTAGCTCACAAAACTAGGGGGGGGGTGTTGGGGAAATTCGGGGGGGTGTATACGCCCCCTAGGGGAGAGGATCTAGGGAAATCACTGGTCTACATACAAATAAGCTAGGGTGGGTTCCTAGACATTCAAACTTAAACCAGGCTGATTTTAATAATTTTTGGAGCAGAATTTGGTTGGCTCTACAACTGGCAGGTTTTGCTTTAAACCCATCTCATACATAGGGCCAACATTTGCCATGCTACAGGTACTGTGATTTATGCAGACAGTCTGTCACACTAAACTAGTATTTCTTACATAAACCTTCTAAATGAAATAAACCTTATTTTACTAAAAGGAGTTATTGGAGTCATCAGACTATGCCAGAGACATTCTAGCATCTCTAAAGAGAAAGATCTGACAGAGGATGTTTACAATTTAAGAGTTGTTTAGCGTACACAGTATAATTTGCGCCATATGTTCTCTGATTTACAGTTTCAGACCAAACCATCTTCTATTAGATTCTGAGTGCAGGAATATTCCATTACTGCAGTAGCTCTGCATCTTCTGAAGTAAGACATACCCTTTTATTAAATTTGAGATTTTCTTTCTATTGCAGTTTGTAATTGAATAACATTCCTTGAATTATCTATCTGGTCCATGGCTGAAAAAATAAATGATGCAATACACAGAGTTCACTTTAAGAACCTAATTTTCTGGAATCCAATCTTTGTGAGCTGCACACATATTTAATACAGGGAGACAGCTTGGTTTCTGGCGGCTTCTGCAATTGATTTCTAGAGGAAAATCTTTGCCGGCTGCCCCTAATTGATGGGAGCCTGAAAGGCTCCAGATTGAGAATCTTCTACAAAAACAACAAGGCCTTAATGTTGTTCAAAGACTTATGGAGACTGCGGCTGCAATAAGTTAAGTCTTAAGTCCTAACCACCAACTGAATAGTTTAAAATGCCACCCTATAGCATAAGGGTTTGTTTTTTTTAAATGGTCCCATTCCTTCTTGAATTATTGAGTTTAATTACTAAGGAATATAGCAGGGAAAAGAGGAATCATGGACAGAAGACTTAAAAGTGGTGATCGGCCTAAAGAATTGCTTTGGTTACTTTACTGAAACAGCATGGTCTTAGATTCCTCTTCTGAGACATCCTCACACCTGTGTTATAGTATGTGATCAGACCTGTTGCTTGTGTCTATTCATGTAACAGGGCACTGTTGGTAGCACCCTGGTCACTGACATTGCTGCAGCACTGGTTGGAGTGCTGGCTTAATTTAAGTCACTTAATCAGTTTCTGTTGGGGATTACAGACACTTGGGTGGCAATTTCTAGGCTAATGAGGCAATTGGCTCAGTAATTGGGAAGATATAGTGGGAGGAACAGGATGCGCCTGGGCTGAGGAGAGAGGACTGCATGAAAATCTGCCTTGTGTATGCCTGCAGTATGCGCTGTTATATTTTGTAAGTGAAGAATAAATACACAAATGGTAAAGGGGTGACAACCTGGTGTGTGTCTGTGGTTAAGAGACAGGCCAGGCCAGGCAGTGTGCCACGCTGGGTAGTAATGGAGGCACCTTGTGACATTTCAGAATGGTGGCTTCTTACATTACTGACAAAAAAAACCCCACAACCTTTTCATTAGCCTCTTTAAAAAATCTCTTGTAGTCCAACAGAGCCACTACAGCTATTGGGGTTGAATTCTATTCTGGTTTCTACAGCAATTGAATTGTTAAAAGTTTCAGTTACAAAATCTTTGTTATTAACGAAGGGGCATAAACTAGAATGAACCCAGCTTGACTTTCAGCTCTGAGGAGGAAATAGCAGGTTTGGTAGTACAACCTCCCCCCCCCCCTTTTTTTATTTTTACTTATACACTGAACAAGTTAGACATATTCCAATAACAGTCCATGGTACAAGTGCACAGAGTATTCTCTATCACTACCTGTAGTGTCTGGTCTTGTTTAAAGAGATGCACCCAATGGAGAGATGCTACTCCATAACTTTTATTTTTTCTGAAGACAGTGCTCTTATGCAGTTAGTTACAAGTTAGGTTTTGTAGGTCACTTCTATTCAGTTGGGCTAATCATTTTGGACCATATTGGTGAGTGGTTACTCACACAGATAGTTTAATTCATGACAATGGGGACTATTTGGGTAAGTAAGAGTTTTGCAATCTGGGTGCAGCAGTAGAAGAATGGGAATTTCCCACTTGGCTTGGCCTGATCAGGGCATGTGTTAATAGGGAATTTCTTCTTTGTTAAGCCTTTTGTTTTATGATTTATTGTAAGTCTGAGTCAAGTGAATATGGCTTTCTTCTTTATGCCATTCAGGAGATGCTTTATAGCCATCTCCTCCCCCTTTCTTATAACATATCCACAATTTATGTGTGACCTCTTATTACATAGACAATAGGGCCACCCTCCAGCACCAACTCTCTTGCTAGGGCTTGGCTTTCCCTAATCAGGCAGGCTCTTCCTCTTCCTTCTAGGGCCCACTGCACAAGACCTCTGAGAACTGAGAAGGGATTCCCCAGCTCTGGACAATCCCCCATCAACAACATTTTTCACTTTTTGTTCTTTCCAATGGCTCTCGGCACCAGCTCTCCTCTGCTGCTCCTCTTTCTGCCTGCGTGATGTCTCTCACTTCCTCAGGGAGCTCTCAAGCGCCTCTTCATAACTTCCTCTTCTCAGGCCCAGCAGCCTTCTCTTAAACCCAAGTGGGAGGCAGTGGGCAAGTCACAGATCCACTGGACCCCACTTCCTTGTAAGGGGCCAGTCACCCTGTGACAGACTATCACTATGTCCTTCTACAATCCAGCTTGATCTTGGCCATGGCAGTACACTAACATAAATCATAATAAAATGTTTGCTAGCATTCCCTACTGTTGCTATCAGCATTTCAGGACAACTGGTGGTATGTGCAGCAAAGTACAGTCTACTAGAAATAACCTTTTAAATACCTGTCATCATATTAGTTACAGTCAACACTGAACAGCAAATATAACACTAAGGTGAATAAAAATCCTCAGGTTCAGAGCTGAAAGCTAAAAATGTTTCCAGCACTTGCAGACCAGGTTTTCCACTGAGCACAACTCCATTGAAGCCAATGGCTTGCACTAGTGTAACTCAGGAGAATGACACATGATCTAGCTACATTTTACAAAACTAGATTTTAAAATGTAGACGTGACTTTATCAAGACATTATTTGAAATATGTATATCATTGATGTTTTTTCTATTGCCACCCTGAATCCAACAGTAGATAAGTATATTTATCACTAAAAGTCTATTTAATTCTGCAGCGTGCAAATATCAATTAGCATAATTTATAGGCAGGAGATTGGACCTTTGATTTAGGAAAACAAAATAATATAATGCCCTGTTCAAAGTCAATATAGGAGCACAGATCTCACTAAATTGTAACCCAGTGTAATTTTGCTGTGACCTGATCTTCACTTCCTACTGTAAGTGCACATATATCTTTTTAATGTGTCTCCCTTAAAAACAGAGTGAGGATGCTAACTTAGTTTTAAACATAATCCATCTGGCAGCTAGCATCTTTGAAGTAAGCTCCTTAATGATTTTGCTGAAGTCAACACAACTCACTAACTGTTAATTAAGCTTTTTATCCTATAGTCCACAGACTATAGAATAAAAAGTTCGGATAATAAAATGAGGGAAACATGAAAGGTTTTCCTTTGATCTGGAATTCTTCCCACCACAATGAGATCACAAATGCTTCATTATGTTTTATCAACTGACAGAAGTTCAAAGCTAACACTAGACAGAAATTGGCAGTAACCACTGCATTAAATATTTACCATTCTATCAAATACCTTTATTGGGCATGGTAGTTCCCAGAGACGTATATATCTGGGTCATCTGTGTCCCAAGAGAGCTTCTTCAAAACAGTAAGGATGATAATCAAATATATAGAATATCACATATGATGATCATACTCACTTAACTGATACGCTCAAGAATATCTTTGCCAAATTACCTGTTACCTGAAAAAATTGTGGGTAAACAAATAATCTGTTTATTACTGGACTGATGGAAACAAAACAAGCAGCAAACAGAAAAACCAACAACCCAGGAACACTCTCTCATTCAAGCATTCACAGCTGCTAGCTACAAGACTGAGGCTGGGAAAGACAAGAGATTGAGCCATCTGAGGAGACATAAGGAAGAGGCATGAGTAAGGTCGCAAACTAGGATGTACGATAGCAGAGCAGAATGTGTTTTTGAAGAATTTCTGCTTCCCTGCCCCAGTATTCAGCCTATGTCCCTCTCTCTGCCAATGTCACCTTTAACTACAGTTCTTCCACTTGATGAATTTTATGCAGCTATGCTCTATCGAGATACAGTGGGAAACCCAGAGGGGTGGATTGCCCTTCCTTTGAACGGAGCAGCTACTGCGTTGTTAAAGCAAATTTATAGCACCCTCACCCAGGAACCAGCCAATTGGTGAAGTGAAAATAGTGCCAGCAGGATACTTGGAGGAATGACCAGTGAACAGGCTTCATTCCCTGTGCCCACTCAGAACAGCAAATGGGCACTGACTGGGCCAGCAAGGTAATGGACCAGTGCCAGAGAAGAGCAAGTGGCAGTGAGAGATCTATAGCAGACCTCTCATCTGAAGCAGCAGTCAGCAAAATCTGTTCTGAGCCATGGAAACAGTGCTTCCCTATGGATCAGGAACCCACCCATGAATGAGCAGAGCAGATTGTAGAGGGAGAAGCAGATAGAGAGCAGGTTCCCTTTCACACTCTCTTTTTGTCTTCTACGTGAGAGTAAAAACAATCACGGCTTGTTGGAAATGAAGCTGGAATGGCTCCATCTTTAGGTTGTCACGACCCTCCACTTATCCCTAGGCACCTTATGCAGATACACGCCAAGCAACCCAACCAGACATTACAGGTGAGTAAGACAACAAATGGGGGAGAGGAGAGGAGAGGAGAGGAGAGGTAATAACAACAATAGGGTATTTAGTATAGGCTAGCTGTGTTCACAGTTCACCTAAATCCTTAACAAATTGCCTTCTCACATGACAGAGACATTTTTCATAGCATACATAAAATGTGTGTTGGTATTATGAGTGAGAGCCATGCAGCCTGATTGTGCAACCCCTTACAGTGATGGGTCCAGGGGGTCTTCTTAATGATATGGCCTAATGGTATTAGAAAATCTGGGCAAAGAGACTTGGACCCAAGCAATACTTCAGTGTTCAACATCTCCAGTACCATGGTTGTTTCAAGTTGTTGGCCAGGGAACAGTGGATATAATATTGTCCGATCTTCCTTATTTTGGATAGAAGGATGATAGAAGGATGAAGATTTATAAACATAAAATTCCTTTCTTGAACACCTTTTGAGAAGTGCAATTTTAATGGCTCACAAGTTTCTCCCTTGTGGCTAGTGATCAAGCATATGAAAGCTGATTATAGAAAGGGATTAGATAGAATTAGAGATAAAAACTGAATGAAAGAGTATTACCAACACAATCAAATACAGAAGCAGTCGTGAAGGAAAATAGCTTCTCACTTTGAACACTAGAAAGGTTTCCAGAGGTGCAGTCCTGCTGGGACACAGCTAGTAACTCTTTTCTGACCATTTCACACTTCTCTCCCTCCCTCTCATTAACCTCCTATTGCCTCTTTTGAAAAATCTTCTGGAAAGTTCATTAGACATGATGTCAGAGACTTTGCTGTTCTTTTCTTGCCCTAACAAGACTAAAGTATGCTTTCTCCCTGTGGCGCATTCTCTCAGTGCTTTAGACTCCTCTCCACATTTTTTCTATTGACTTGGGGTCGAATCAGTTCCTCACCTCTACAAATAAGTGAAAGACAAGCTGAGTCAGCAAGAGTGGGCGCTAATATTGGAATATGCCTCTGTGAAGAACAAGCAGAAGGTATATAACTATTACTGGAGAGTAGGATTTTATTATTTTGTTATTTGGTACTCACTGAGGAAGGAGAGAGAGGGGAATCTGAGAAGGAAGACTTTAGAATTTCAGAGAATTCTGAGGCAAAAACCTCATTAGGAACAGAGACATCAATACCTACAGCAGAGATACTGTACCAGGAGCATTGTCCTTCAAGAGCTCAAGCCTATGAAGTGCTTAGCAGCTTTAGCTCCTGCTGTCTTCATTGCCTTGCAGGATCTGACTACTATTACTCAGCACTGAAGGCGATGAAGACAGCTCCTTGGGAAAGGCCCCAGGCCAAGATCATTTTCCTGTGTGATGCCATTAACAGAACAATGAGAAGTATTCTTAAAGAAGAACAAGAACTCTATAAAATAAAACCATATACAACTCGTAACCAAGATAAAATTCTGAGATATACAATAAAAAAAATAAAAAACTTCTGAAAAACACACTTGAAAATAAATCTTTGTGAGGTGACAATACTACAACCTATGTTCTCCTGACAGCTCTGCTTTATAGCTACAGAACAATATTAGTTAAGGATGGACTTTAAGTATAAGAGTAAGTTTTTTAAAAAGACCTAAGTGACTTAGGAGCCAAAGGCCCCTTTAAAGGGATATAGGCTCCTAAATCCTATTGACTTTCAATGAGACTTTGGAACCTAAGTGCCTGTCAGATAGGCTCTTGCAAAAATGTTATCTTAACTGATTTTGTTTGGTTCAATTAATATTAATTTCTATTTTTAATTTTTCCTTAAAGGAATGGAATAATACTGAGCTGTGCAATTGTGGAGTGGCTAATATACAATGCCTAATCCACAAAGAGTAACATGCATTAATATGGCAATCCTTATTCTTATGGAGTGCATGCAGCATGGAACATTGACCACTGCTATTAGGTTTTTGAGTGACAACATTGGCTTTGATGGAGTTTCATCCATTTACACCAGCAGGGAATTTAGCCCAATGACTTAGGACCTGATCCAAAGCCAACTGACATCAGTGGAAATATGCCCATTTGACCTTAATAGATAAACCACTGACAAACTACATCCAAAAAGAGTTGCACAATACAGTTAGGTGTGGCATTCTGTCAGCACATATACAGTTAATCCTAAGTATCCATATCACAAAACCACTGTTATAAGTGATATTCTCATATCAAAGCCCCAAAGTTAAAAGGTATGAGACTCCCACTCTCCATAACGGTAATTCCACCAGATAAGGATTGAGGCACATTAACAGGGCAAAATAGGGAAATGTTTGCATTGTTAGTGTACCTATAGAGCTATAGATAGGCCATCTCTAATGAGGGCAGTCTGGCACCTTTCATTACTGCTAAATTCTACTCATTTATATTTATTTATATTTTTAAGTTACATGGAATGAAAGATAAGTATGAGACCTCTTCAGGATGAACTGAATGACAGAAAAGTCAAAAAGGATTTTATGAGGACTGGGTTTGAATATTAAACAAGTTAAGGATGCAAATACATTCTCAATTTGCACATGAAATTATGCACGCTATGTTCACAAGCTGGATAACTGAATATGTAAATGGATATTTATGGTCACTTGGATGTGCAGCTATCCAGTTTGAATACACGGCTGAGGTATGCACATAGATTTTGCAGACACAGTTGCATGTCTGCAATGCACGTCTATAAAAATAACAACCCTGACTTTCAACAAGATCTTCATCTTGGGTATTATGAGTGGGATTTTTTAAAGAAATCAGTGTTGGCCTCTCTGTTCCTACTGAAGTCAACAGGAGTTTAAGGATTGATTTCAAAGGGAAGACAGGACAATGCTGAATGTTTTTGAAAATTCCACCTATATGTTTTCTAAAACAAAATTGTTAATATATTTTAAAGTCTTAAAAATCATGACGTGAGATCAATTTTTTTTTTTAAATAGACTTAGGTAGCGGAGAGTCTACAGTTCCTTTTTACACTGATAAATATGTTTATGTACTAAAGACTTCTGGAGATGATTTTTATTTGATTAGTGCAGGCATTGTTTTATTTTGGAAAGTGTGAGAACAAGTTTTGGGATATGTGTCTAGAGGTTTAGATAAGTGTATGAGATGCCTGAGTGAAGTCTATAGGAATTGCTTGTTGATATTAAACGAATGATGAATTTCTTTACCAACATCTGGTATAAATGAAGATCACGTAAATCATGGGTATCTGGGGTTAGCTTTAACTTATGCTACAGAAACGTGCATATGGAAATTTATATGGAGAATATATATAACCTCCATCCACTTACATTTCTCTGGGAAGTTTATGTTGATATTGGAACTACTAAACATTTTGCAATGAGCAATATTTGGAAAGTTCAGACATTAGGTTCCTGATTAAAAGAGCAACCTATTGGTGGTACATTTTTGATCTAATTATAAATAATTAATTGTGTTATAGGTTATTGTGGTCATAAACAATGCCCTGTAGCACTTATGGGAGAGGTGTCATGTTACTTGTAGGGGATGGACTATGCTATTGCCTTTAAAGCATCTGAGCATGACCAGGGTGAGCTAGACATTTTGAGAAGCCTGAACAGCATCAGATTGAGAGGAGTACTTGTGCAGCTTAAAGAAAGACAAGGTGCGGTCTTCTCTCCAACTAGCTTGACCCTTGAGTGTCTGTTAATCATTACAGTACTGTGACCTATTGTAAGGTCGTCTAAGAATCTTCATACACTATCTTGTGGTAAGATTACAGTTTGCCTATATCACTAATGAACGTTTGAAATACAGACATTATATAGAAAAATGAAGAGAGAATGTGTAATAAAAAACAACACAATATATTGACATCCTATAGGTTGACTAGTGGGATCTGTAGACTGAAAGTGACATGTTACTTTCAGAATTACCTGCCTGGATATACAGTCAGAAGGATGTTCTTCTGAAACAGGTTTGGCTTGTGGTTGTGGATTCACTGATCTCTTGTCTCTGAGGTTTTCAGACCAGACGTTTGGAAGGTTTTCCTCATGTTTATTCTGTTTTAGTGCATCTTAAGAACTGCAATTCTTTTTAAAGAAGTGTAAGACCATCTACTGCTCTGCCCGTCCATTACAATAATTAATTAGCACAGATAGTTGGGTTTGCTCATTTGTGTAATTAACTGCCACAATTAATTGAACCCCCCTTTTATTTTAAGTAAAAACATCAAAGTCTACTGATAACAGGAAGCCCAGGCTTAATTAAAATCTTTACAAATCTACTTGCACAAACCACTTCAGTTTAGTATATAAATTACTCTTCAATTGTTTCAAGCTCTTAAGGAAATTAGGGAAAGCATAAACCAATACATTGACTCAGTAAGATAAAAATTCAACTGCATGCTCAGAGATTAGACCTTTGTGCATTTATAACGAGATATCAAAGGGAACTGAGTATTCCCTAGATCAGTAGAAAGCAAAGAATGCTAGATACTAACAATATCTTACATTTATTAAGAAAGAGCCTCTGTAATTTGGAGAGGTTCAGGTAACTTGAAAGACAACAGAATTTAGAGACCTATAGCTAAGTTAGTTATTTTCAGTGCCAAACTCTCATAAACTTCTTATTGCCCCTTGTCTGTTTGTAGTATCCACCTGTGATCACTCATTTTATACTTCGTTTGTAAGCTGTCCAGTGCAGGGACCATCTTATGTGTTTGTATAGTGCTAGAACAAAAGGACCGTGATTCCTAACTGGGCCCACAGGCACTACTACAATATAAATAATAATAATACTAATGACAAAATTAATTTCCCCCCACCTATGAAAATTGTTCCATTGTTAGCTGTGCATGTAAGGATTGATGTGTTGTCCATATACAAGCAGATAGTTAACAGCCTAGTTCTTTGGCTACAGGAATTTACAAGCGCAGTTGTGAGGAGGAAGGAAACTGTACACTTGAGAGGATTAACAAGTTTGGAGCAAGGGACAGTGGAGCTTGTAAGTACAGGAAATTGCTTATCTCCAGACTAAAGAGCTTTACATTGCCTTTGTGGGTTCAGTGGCTCTGCTGACAATCTCTGCTGGGAAAAGGGGCATTAGCTGCAGAAAATGAAATAGCTGTGAAAGGAATTTGAATTAATTATTTATGGAACTGATGCTACTTTTGAAACTCAGGTTAAAGGATCTGACATGTCCACAGTGGAAGCTACAGGTATGTCTCACCTGAACAACAGCTTCATAAGTAGCCAAGCAGAATGTATTCAGGATTTTCTGTTTCAATTTTCCTTGTTCGATGTAAGCTTTCAAATATTGTTTGCTGTAATCATATACCAGAAAATACATGCAACCTGGGTGAGTTAACATCATTGAAAGAAACCTTAACTTCTCTAATTTTGCTGAGGTTAGAGCCCTTTATCTTGCAGACTCAAAGTTTTATTATTGCTACTTTTGTGTGTTTAACCTGGATTTTTTAAAGTGGAAAGAGGCAAGCAATCCAAACCTAATGCACAACAATTTACTGGACTAGTCAGAAAAAATTATGTACAAGTAATTTCTGTAAGAGTTTGTTGGCAGTGAAACTAGTCCAATTACTGTTGGACAACTGTGCTCTTTAATGTGTAAATAGAAATCTCCTTTAATTTCACCTATTTGGATTGCAATATCCTCTGTTTGATAAAGTCAAAGAGTTTCAACTAATGGATACAGGACAAGACTTGCCAGGCAGCAAGTCTAAGAAGACTGAAATCAGACTTTTCAACATCGTCTCTTGAACACATATTCAAGAGAGTCAAAGCCCGTCTATCCATTTGTTTCACACAGGTTAAAGTTACGTTAGGACTTCTCATTCATTCATTTAAAGGAATCTAAATATAGCTGCTTTTATTGTATTCATAATAATGTAGCTGTCAGCAATAGGTTTTTCCGGAAGAGATTTATATGTACACTGTAAGTCTGTTGTTCCTAGTTTCAAGAATGTGGTCATAGTTTGTAGTCATCCAAGGAAAGGTGTGTAGTTCAAATATAATTTTTTATTTGCCAGCACATATACACATTGTTTTACAGAGTGGAACCACAAGAGCTCTAAAATGCAAGTCTCACACATACACACTTTCAGATGACTACCATGTGCTCTATGCCATGAATTGTAATCATTAGAGCCAGAATTAAAAATATGATTGAGGATGCAATCTGTTACTAGAGACTGACAATTAGAAAAATTGTCATTACCTTGAGCAGATGAATTTCTCCCATCTGAGAGATGGATAGTATCAGAGGGGTAGCCATGTTAGTCTGGATCTGTAAAAAGCACAAAAAGTCCTGTGGCGCCTTATAGACTAACTGATGTATTGGAGCATGAGCTTTCATGGGTGAATACCCACTTCGTCAGATGCATGGTCTGACGCATGACCACATGCGTCTGACTAAATGGGTATTCACCCACGAAAGCTTATGCTCCAATACTTCTGTTAGTCTATAAGGTGCCATAGGACTCTCTGTCGCTTTTGAGAGATGAATGTGGCCTAACACTTGTAAGAAGCCCATCACTGCCCTAAAGGTCAGATCCCGAGCAATGCAGAGGGCTCGCAACACTCTCTGAAGTCAGTGGGCAGTAGCTACACCAGAAAACTTTACACTCGTTTTCTAGCACCAGAGGAACCGCACTGCTGTTAGCAAGGCTCAAATATTTCTAGCACCAGGTCATGGCAATTTGCAGGGAAATGTGGGTAATTACTACTAAACAAGATCAGCCCTATCTTGTTTGTATTGCAAGGCAATACCTTATATTTGTTATTTTACTAGATTCATGGATTTTAAGGCCACAAGTGACTTATGATTATGTACCCCCATGCCCTGCATGACACCAGCTGTAGCTCTTCACCCAGTATCACACACACAACTTCCATGGTTCTATAAGCACCCTTGGGTTTTACCGAAACGTACTGATCTGCTAAGTGCACATTTATCATAAGTAAGATATTGATAGGTAAACAATCTAGCTCAAAGAATGTTTAATCAGCTCCAGTGTGCTAACATTAAACAAGGACAACCAATTCTGGACCCTAAGTTCAAGACCTTAAGCTTCTGGATGGGTAATCAAATATATACAGGCAGTTTAGTTGCATATCACAGGCCCATTTGCCACAGTGAGACATCATAGGCCAGCCTTATCTGTCACAACAAGAATATTTTCATTGTGAGAGCCACTTGGCCGCATTGTTGGATATTGTGCCTCAAAAACTCTACCCATTGAACCAAAAAACACTGTTTGCTAGCTACTTTGAAAGAATCTCTGTAATCCATATACTCTCTCATATACCTTTATAAAGGTATAAAGGACACAAGAGTCCCCATTATGAGCTCTTAGTGGAAGTACTCCATCTTCATCATCTCTGCCCAAAGTAGATGTAAAATTACTAAAATCTAGAATCAATTATGGAAATATTGGACAGGATTTTAAATGGTTTATTAATATGCACTGCTATTAGACATATTCCTTTGTAGTTTGGCATGCAGCATCTGAACATGTATTTTCAAGGGATTCTACAGCCATGGTTTCATTGGTAGGTGCCATTTTCTCTTAGAAGAAATGTATCTTTCCAGCTGTCTGGTTGTCTCGATCATGGGGTTTTACTCACAGCTGGGGTACCTCCCTGTGGCTGAGGCTGGGGATTAGCTTTGCTGGATCTGATGCCTCCTTTCTTCTCTTGCTGACACTGTGGCCCCTATTGCTCTCTAGGAGTTTTACTGTTTCCTCTTTGTGGTTTGGCCCTCCAGCCGGCTCACTATACAGTTCTCCCCTTCCAGGGTAACCAAGTCTCACTGTTATCTGGGTGCCATTCCAGGCAGCCTTTCTAACCAATTTTGTGCCACTTCCCCAGTGGCTAGTTGGGGAACCCAGGCACACCTGCTAATTTAGGTTCCAGCCCGGGGACCTCACAAATCAGTAGTGAATATCTCCACTATTTCAACCCTTGCTGCCATTTCCCTGGGCTTCTCTGCAGGGAGTTAACTCCTGTTAGCTGTAAGGAGTATTGCTTTAGACTTTGTATGGAAGACTAGGAGTTATAGGGTTTGTATACTTTAGAAACCATAGGTAAAATCCTGACCACACTGAAGTCAATAGTGGAACTTACGTCAACCCCAATGAGGTCAGAATTTCACCCTAAATCCTTAGCCCTTTTCTAGCTGGCTTGTGCTACTGCAGCATGGTAAAGCTGCCAGGAAACCAACTAAGCCAGTCACTGAAGATTGCTGGCTTCCAATAACCCAAGCTCAGATCATAGCAATAAATGTAATCTAAGTACACTTGCACAGTGAGATGTAGGGTGAAATCTTGGCTCCACTGCAGTCAGTGACAAAATTCCCATTGACTTCAATGGAGCCAGATTTCACCCAGGCTCTCTAAGGGCTTGTCCACACAGTGGGGTAATGCACATTAAATGGGTGTGATTTCTAAAGTGCATTAATGTGTGGCATATTAATTGGTCTGTCCAGATGCTGCCGGTGTGCACTAAATGTTCTCTAAAGTGTGCTATGTTAAAGCACACTAAAAACAGTGCACATCAGCAGGGTCTACATGGACCAATTAACGCTCCATGTGTTAGCGTGATTTAGAAATCACACCCCGTAGGTGTGATTTCTAAAGCACCCTGTGTTGATAAGCCCTTAATGGGTTTTTTTTCTCACAGAGAGAAAACTCTAGGATGATGGAGAGCCAGTGTAGAATCTCCTCTACCACCCTCCAGCCCAGCCTTTGGGACAGGGAACACGATTGGAGAGAAAGATGGTGTGCCTACAGGGATCCTGGGTTGTTAGAAGAGCACTTTGGGACCATCTGGGCTGGGCATCAATGAGACCAGCAATAGAATGAAGGAAAACTACTGAGAGAGCAAAATTTGCAAATGATACAAAACTACTCAAGAAAGTTAAGCCCAAAGCAGACTGTAAAGAGTCACAAAGGGATCTCACTAAATTGAGGGACTGAAGAACAAAATGACAGATGAAATTCAATGTTGATAAATGCAAAGTAATGCTCATTGGAAAACAGAAACTATACATATAAAATGGTGGAGTCTAAATTAGCTGTTACCATTCAAGAGGGAGATCTTGGAGTCATTGTGGATACTTCTCTGAAAACATCCACTCAATGTGCAGCAGCAGCCAAAAATCGAACAGAATGTTGGGAATCATTAGGAAAAGGATAGATAATAAGACAGAAAATATCATATTACCTCTATATAAATGGTACGTCTACACCTTGAATACTGCATGCAGATGTCATTGGCCTCATCTCAAAAAAGATATATTAGAATTGGAAAAGGTACAGAAGAGGGCAACAAAAATTCTTAGGGGTATGGAACAGCTTCCATATGAGGAGAGATTAATAAGACTAGGACTTTTCAGCTTGAAAGAGAGACAAGTAAAGGGGGATATGATTGAGGTCTATAAAAATCATGACAGGTGTGGAGAAAGTAAATAACAAAGCGTTATTTACTCCTTCTCATAATGCACAAACCAGGAGTCACCCTATGAAATTAATAGGCAGCAAGTTTAAAATAAACAAAAGGAAGTATTTCTTCACACAATGCACAGTCAACCTGTGGAACTCTTTGCCAGAAGATGTTGTGAAGGCCATCTCTGTAACAGGATTAAAAAAAGAACTAGGTAGATTCATGGAGGATAGATCCATTGATGGCTATTAGCCAGGATGGGCAGAGATGATGTCCCTAGTCTCTGTTTGCCAGAAGCTGAAAATGGGCAAGAGGGGATGGATCATTTGATTGCCTGTTCTGTTCATTCTCGTTGAAGCACCTGGCATTGGCCACTGTCAGAAGACAGGATACTGATCTAGATGGACGTTTGGTCTGACTCAATATGGCCTTTCTTATGTTCTTAAAAGCAAACGTAACTTTAAACCATTTTTGGCCCACCTCTTTGGTCTTGCACTGAGCACGGTATGTGATTTCTGCTCACTAGAACTCTTGGTCACTGTGGCAAAGTAACTGTTTCTCCTCTACTGGCTCAGTCCCCTTTTTCCTTGGAGACACAGGCTTGGGCAAAGTAAAGTCCTTCCCGGTCATGCAGGGTCTGGCTGATCCTTTTCTCAGGCAGTCCCTTGCTCTGTTTTTCTCCCCTTTGGGGAAGAGTGCAAGTCTTCCTGGCTGGAAGAGTTCAGAGTCTTGCTGCACCTACTCGCTGGCAGCTTCTCTGCTTCTCTCACTCACCCCCTGCTTCCCTGCCAGGGAAGGTTTAAAAAGGTCTCCAGCAATTTGGGCCAGCTGAACCTAATTAGTTCCCTGGCAACGCCTGTTCCAGCTGAACCTTATTTCTCCATGGCTATCTCCCCATAACGAATAGGGAGAGGCCTTTTAGCCCCCCTGGGACTAATTACTATCCCTCCTTTGGTAGCTATTTTTCCTGGGTTTGCCACATATTCCCCCCATCCCCCTGCTCAACACTACGGGATTGGGCTACTTGGGTCGGAAAACAATGCACCCTCGACAGGCCACCCGCATTGCCATATTGGGTTCCAGACCTATGTCGTACTGTGAAGTGGAAAGGTTGAAGCAACAGAAGCCATCTTGTTACTCTTGCATTTTTGTCCTTGTTTTGGTGCATCCACTGCAAAGGGGCATAGTCTGTGACCAGGGTAAACCTCCGTCCAAGTAGATAGTTGCGGAGGCTTTCTATGGCCCATTTTACTGCCAGGCATTCCTTCTCCACTATGGCTTATTTCCATTCCCTAGGTAGGAGCTGCCTACTGAGGAAGAGGACGGGGTGTTCGTCATCTCCGACCATTTGTGAAAGCACTGCCCCCATTTGTGAAAGCATCGCCCCCAGCCCTACTTCAGAGGCGTCCTGGGAAGCAGTGAAGCTGAAAAAAGATTTGGGGGTGGTAGTGGATAATCAGCTGTATATGATCTCCCAAAATGACATTGTGGCCAAAAGCACTAATGTGAACATGGGATGCAAAAACAGGGGAATCTAGAGAAGGAGTAGACAGGATATTTTACCTCTGCTGGAATACTATGTCCAGTTCTGGTGCCCACAAATCAAGAAAGGTGTTAATAAATTGGAGAGGGTTCAGAGAAGAGACATGAGAATGATTAAAGGATTAGAAAACATGTCTTAGCTGTGGTCTACACTATAGGGTTAGGTTGAATTTAGCCATGTTAGGTCAATTTTATAATGAATGCGTCTACACAAGCAACCCCTTTCCATCGACCAAAGGGACTCTTAAAATCGACTTCTGTACTCCTCCCTGGAGTACGCTAAAATCGACCTTGCTGGGTCGAATTTGGGTAGTGTGGACACAAATCGATGTTATTGGCCTCCTGGAGCTATCCCAGAGTGCTCCATTGTGACCGCTCTGGACAGCACTTTCAACTCCTGTGCACTAGTCAGGTATACAGTAAAAGCCCTGGAAATATTTGAATTTCATTTCCTGTTTGGTCAGCATAGTGAGCTCAGCAGAACAAGTGACCATGCAGTCCCCCCAGAATTGCAAACGAGCTCCAGCATGGAGCGAATGGGAAACACTGGATCTGATTGCTGTATGGGGAGAAGAATCTGTGCAGGCAGAACTCCTATCAAAAAGAAGAAATGCTAATATATATGCCAAAATCGCACAGGGCATGACGGACAGAGGCTACAACGGGGACACATAGCAGTTCCATGTGAAAGTCAAGTAGCTCAGGCAAGCCTACCAAAAGACAAAGGAGGCAAATGGTCGCTCCAGGTCAGAGCCCCATAACATGCCGCTTCTATGATCAGCTACATGGCATTCTGGGGGGGGACCCTACCACTATCCCACCACTGTCCGTGGACACCTGCAAGGGGGGAGTCTCATACAACACGGAGGAGGATTTTGTGGATGAGCAAGAGGAGGAAGAGAATGCACAGCAGGCAAGCAATGAATCCATTCTCCCTGGCAGCCAGGATCTTTTCATCACCCTGAAGACAATACCCTCCCAAGGCAGGTTCCTGGACCCTGAAGCCGGAGAAGACACCTCTGGTGAGTGCACATTTGTAACTACACTACAGGGTTTAAAAGCAATAGCGTTTAATATTTGATTTGCCCTGAAGACTTGGGATGCATTCGTGGCCAGTACAGCTACTGGAAAAGTCTGTTAACATGTCTGGAGATGGAGTGGGAATCCTCCAGGGACATCTCCATGAAGGTCTCCTGAAGGTACTCTGAAAACCTTTGCAGAAGGTTTCTGGGGAGGGCTGCCTTATTTCGTCCTCCATGGTAGGACACTTTACCACGCCAAGTCAGTAGCCAGTAGTCTGGAATCACTGCAGCACAAAGCATGGCAGCGAATGGTCCTGGGTTTTGGTCGCATTCTAGCAATATTCAGTCTATTTCTTCCTGTGTTAGCCTCCCTTTTTTTTAATTTATAAAGAATGCTGGTTTCAAAACAATAGTGACTTTATTTCCTTTGCCAGCTGTGATCGAAGGGGGGAGGGTGGTTGGCTTACAGGGAATTAAAATCAACAAAGGGGGCGGGTTTGCATCAAGGAGAAACACACACAACTGTCACACCTTAGCCTGGCCAGTCATAAAACTGGTTTTCAAAGCCTCTCTGAAGCACAGTGCACCTACCTGTGTTCTTCTAATTGCTCTGGTGTCTGGCTGTTCAAAATTGGCAGCCAGGCGATTTGCCTCAACCTCCCACCCCACCATAAATATCTCCCCCTTTCTCTCACAGATATTATGGAGCACACAGTAAGCAGTAATAACAGTGGGAATGTTGGTTGTGCTGAGGTCTAACCTAGTCAACAAACAGTGCCAGCAAGCTTTGAAATGTCCAAAGGCACATTCTACCACCATTCGGCTCTTGCTCAGTTTATAGTTGAACTGCTCCTTACTGCGGTCCAGGCTGCCTGTGAATGGCTTCATGATCCATGGGAGCAAGGGGTAGGCTGGGTCTCCAAAGACAACTATTGGCATTTCAACATCCCCAACGGTAATTTTCTGGTCTGGGAAGTAAGTCCCTTCTTGCAGCTGCTTGAGCAGCCCGGAGTTCCTAAAGATGCGAACATCATGCACCTTTCCCAGCCATCCCACACTGATGTTGGTGAAACATCCCTTGTGATCCACCAGTGCTTTCAGCACCCTTGAGAAGTACCCCTTGCAGTTTATGTACTGGTTGGCAATGTGGTCTAGTGCCAGGATAGGGATATGTGTTCCGTCTATCGCCCCACCGCAGTTAGGGAAACCCATTGCAGCAAAGCCATCCACTATGACCTGCACATTCCCAGAGTCAGTACCCTTGTTAGCAGGTCAGTGATTGCATTGGCTACTTGGATCACAGCAGCCCCCACAGTAGATTTGCCCACTCCAAGTTGATTCTGGATTGACAGGTAGCAGTCAGGCATTGCAAGCTTCCACAGGGCTATTGCCACTCGCTTCTCAAATGTCAGAGCAGCTCTCATCTTGGTATTCCTGCACTTCAAGCCAGGGGAAAGCAACTCACAGAGTTCCAGGAAAATGGCCTTATGCATGTGAAAGTTTCACAGCCACTGGGAACCATCCCATACCTGCAATTCTATGCGGTTCCACCAGTCTGTGCTTGTTTGCTGGGGCCTCGAATTGGCGTTCCATTGTATCAGCCGGCCACTATGATGTCTCAATTGCCACATCACTTGCTTTCAGAAACGTCTGTGTCCATGTCCTCCTCACAATCATCCTCATGCTGCTGTCTCTTAGCCAGGTTTTGCACATACTGCAGTATGATGTGAGCATTGTAAACACCTCACGCAACAGCAGTGGTGAGCTGAGTGGGCTCCATACTTGGCGTGCTATGGTGTCTGCACAGGTAACCCAGGAAAAAAGGTGTGACATGATTGTCTGCAGTTGCTTTCACAGAGGGAGGGAGGGAGGGGCGACTGAAAACATGTACCCAAAACCACTCATGACAAAGTTTTTGCCCCATCAGGCATTGGGAGCTTAAGCCAGAATTCCAATGGGCAGCAGAGACTGCGGGAACTGTGGGATAGCTACCCACAGTGCACCGCTCTGTGAGTAGATGCTAGCCACGGTAGTGAGGAAGCACTCCACCGACTTAATGAGCTTAGTGGGGACATACACAATCGACTGTATAAAATCGATTTCTAAAAATCGACTTCTCTGAAATCAACCTAATTTTGCAGTGTAGACACACCCTTCTAGTCAACAGACTCAAGTAGCTCAATCGATTTAGTTTAACAAAGAGAAGGGTAAGCAGTGACTTGATTATAAATTTCTACATGGGGAACAAATAGACTCTTCAGTCTAGCAGAGAAAGGTATAACATGAGCCAATGGCTGAAAGTTTAAGCTAAACAAATTTAGACTGGAAATAAGGTGTAAATTTTTAACAGTGAGCATAACTAACTACTGGAATCAAGGCTCTTGGTGGATTCTTCATCACTGTCAAGTTTTAAATCAAGATTGGATGATTTTCTAAAAAATCTGCTGTAGGAATTATTTTGGAGAAGTTCTATGACCTGTGTTATACAGGACATAAGATTAGATCAGAAGCTGCGGCCAGTAAGTCCCTCAGCCCGTGCCAGTTCCAGCAGCTCCCATTGGCCTGGAGCAGCGAACTGGGGCCAGTGGGAGCCGTGATCAGCCGAACGTGGCAGGTAAACACAGCGGTCCAGCTCGCCAGGGGCTTTCCCTACACAGGCGGCATCCCAAGTTTGGGAAACACTGGACTAGATGATTGTAATCAGAGCTGTCCCTTGGGTACAGTGAATCAGGGTGACTGCCCCAGTCCCCGTACTTTGGGGGTCCCGTGGATGGGGAGGTGAGGTGGGTGAGTGAGCGGGGTGCGTAGGTGAATGGGGAGGCGAGCAGCAGGTGGGCAGATGGGTGGGAGGGGCTAGGAGGAGCCCCCCTACCAGAACCTCCCCCCTCCCACCCAGTGTCTCTTGCCTGCTAGCAGGCCCTGCCAATCAGCACCTCCCTCTCCCTCCCAGCGCCTACCGCCTGCACGGATCAGATGTTTTGTGATGTCAGGAGGCACTGGGGAGAGGAGCGAGATCACAGTGTGCTCAGGGGAGGGGGAAGAAAAGGTGGGGTGGGGCCTTGGGGGAAGGGATGGAGTGGGGGTGAGGCCTGGGCAGAGCACCCCCCGGCAGATAGACTCCGAGTTTCTAATGTCCCAGGCTCCGCACCCCCTTAGGGACAGCTCTGATTGTAACAATTCCTTAAAATCTATTAATAGAAACAAATAATGCCATGTAAAGTAAGACAAAATGCAAACAGTAGTAAATCTTAGGGCTAATTCTGCCCTCAGTTATTCCTGTGCAGCACCAGTGACGCAGGAACTCAGGCAAACTCATCTCTATTGTAACTATTCTGGAAACCGGATCAGAGACTTCGGAAATGTAAACGACATCAATTTGTTCACAACTGAAAGCAGGTTTGAAGAAAGTTGCTCACTGCAACATTTTAAATGCTGTTCTGTGAAAGGAAAACCAGGCACTGAATACCATGTAGAAAAACTGTAGAGCTCTTAGGGCAAATGTGGTTTGTCAAAAGGCTCAGAAAGAACGGATACCAATAATAGGACTTGGAAAAACTGGATGCTTACCATTTCGTTTTGGATACTGTATAGGAACATTCAGATAAAGTGTTCCAAATCTTGGTGAGAAAGCTAAGTGTGGGACTAGACCATGGCAAGAAGGGATATTATTTTTCAATTATTGGATGCGAGGCTCAAACCGATGTGGAATTGAATGGAAAATAGTGCCTACTATTAACATAAAGTTATTAGTTTAATCAATATGGTGAGAAGACAGAAGGGAAAGGGAATTCTTCTTGTTAACAATTTGCTGTTCAAGGCCTGATCAGATGCCAAGAACAGAGACTAAATGATTAGGCTGCTAAAAAGAAACAAGACATTGTACAAAAATCATAAAGTACTCTTGTTTCCAGATGTTAGTCTGGTAATTGAAGCCAAAAGAAGAGAACGGAGTCCCAGCAAGTGGTATTTTATAAAAGTGGGAACAGAAGCTTATTTCATAGACCCAGATAAGCCCTGTGTGCTGCTGGGGGTAAGAACTGTTTGTGTAGGTATGTGGAACTCTGCAGAGAAACTACTGCAGAAGTGATAACAGAAAATAAGCCCTGGTAGGATTTAGACAATGTCTCTCGCACAAAAGAGTGATGAAGAGGTTTGTATTTGTTGTGGAGATTTAATTTGTTCTGAAGAGTTTGCTTTGTTTAAGACCTTGGGTGATGGTTACCTGACAAGACCATGTCATTATAGGACAACCAAATTTCCTCCTCGTTACTACATATGCAGACTGAAAGAGAAATAAACATGAACACCACCACTGAATGCTTCTGTCTAGGGGAGAAATTTCCTTTAAATACAAGCATACAAAAAGGGGTTGTGGCCCAGGTACAGAAAGCTTTATATTTCTATCTCCAATCCATGCATTCCAGACAGATAGATATAAGCACCATTACATTCTAACTGTACTAAAATTACATCAATAATTTGAACATGACTAAATGGATAAAGGCCAAATGATAGAGACCCTCCTACATTAGCTTTAAATGGCATTTTCCAATGTAATTTAAGATGCATTTAACAAGTGTGTTATGCCAGGTATGTTTACTGATGTTTTCCAAAGAGAATGATTTTTATAGTAATAAATTTCCAGACTTACATAGTTGTCGCTGAGGATTTGGGATAAATTCTGGTAATCAGGAGATTTACAGTAATTAATAAACATTGATGGGTAGTACCTTGTTTTGATAACAGGGAATTTAAAATAGCTGAAATCTGGATAATCAAGGCCGAGCTACATACTTCTAAAATATTTGCTTGCGAAGGACTTTTCTTTAACCAGATTTGGATAGTGAGACTGAGAATCAGAGTTATGTCTTTTGGCCTTTCTGGCTTGGGCATTGCATTCTGCCAGCTCACAGAAGCTTTCATGCTTGCCATCTTACACTCCAGAATCTAAATTTTCATTTAAAAAAACCAACAACAAACAAAAAAAAGTGCAGCCCTTATTGTTGCAAAGATAGCCCTCAAAACATAAATTGAATAACCAATGCAGCGTAGTCAACTTGAACATCTTGAACCAATTGTGTGACCAACGTAATGGCCAGCTCTCATCTCCACACTGGTCTTTCATTCTCCTTGCATTCTCCTCTACAGCCTGATGATAACAGAACTCATTGAGAGCAGACTCTTCTGTCCATACTCCTTGAACCAGCTTGAGTTGGGAATTTAGGTTTCAGGGACTTTTTATCCTTCAGCACTTGCACTTAGAAGTTGTGAAGTTCTTTTCTCTTTGGGCAGCTCTGTGAAATTTCCCTTACAACAGTAATCTAAATAAAAAGAAGATTTAGTAAAAATAGAAAAGGGAACTAACTAGATGAGGTATTTTCAACTCACTTACAAAAAAAAGTGATTGCCTTATGTCCCTTGAAAGCAGTATCCTCCTTCTGAACTCTTTTGCCCATCTGTTGGCATCACACTGTGTACAGAAACGCTTTTGTCTGCTATCCTCAAGACTTCCCAATCAAGCCCAACCTGATCCAGGGCTGCTACTCCTCTTTCCTAACCGGTTACCTAGGTACACCATAATGTCTGGTAAAACAGCTTCATTCTTCACCTTGTAGAAGATGGTCCATTGAGGAAAAGAAAATCCTTAACTATGATTAATGGCTGCCTTTCAAAGGTTTACAACCTAGCTCAGATTTTACTTTCACTGGTGATAGGCATTTTTGGTCAAGTCCCATGACAAACCTTCCATGCAATTTTATTTAATTTTTTCCCATAACCTATGAATTACAGACAGAGGTTCAGACCTCTGTCACAGAACAGTCAACTCTGAAATCTAATCATATCAATATAAATGTCAATATTGTTACCGGTACTGCTTGACAGAACTCCATACACTAGGATTTTCATTAACACAAAAGGGATAAAATAATCTGATATTTTATTTAAGTAATTATGACATATTTTTTATATTTGATTTTGAAAAAATTGCAGAGTCCCATAACTAAAAACAAAGAAAAATATAAAAACTATTTACAGTGGCTCAGATCACTTTAATGGAATAGTACAGATCTTATAGGTATTTTCCTTTGAATATAATGATCATATTCAGATAGTAATTTATCCAAAAAATAATCTGTGTGAATGAATCTGTAAGAAAATATACAGTATTTGGCCTGGACTTGTCAATGGAACAACCTGTGTCCTTAAAGTTAAGCACATATATAAGTGACTACAAGTTTGAGGCCCAAATTTGCTACAGCCAAATCGGGCTTGAGTTCAATGTGGCCTCTTCTAGTATATAAGAGTTAACTTCATAAAAAGAGAGGAAGAAAGGGGAAGAAGCTCAGTGAAAGCATTTCAACTGCTCTGGGTTCTGTTATGTTTTATACTCGTCATAAAAAGTACTGTGTAGTACATCACATTATAAACTAAGAAAAACAACCCCCCAAAAGAACAAAGTATATTCATGCATTAGGACCATTTTGAAAAAGGTAGAAAAATTTGGGATTTCTTTTGATTACTGAAAATTGGGCTGTAACCTACAGAAAATAATTAAGTGTAAGTAACGTATAGCTCATGTTTTATAATATATTGTATATTGATTTTCTTAGAGGAAAAAGACCTAACCTGGAAGAACACCGGGTATTCTGAAAATAATCTGAAATGCCAACCTAGCATTTTCGTACTTCAGAATGTTTACAGTTTTGATAACCAGGCACAACTGTTAAAAATACATGAGGCTGTTAAAAATACATGTTTACTTTAGTAGTTCATAATTCAAAGGGGCACTTTAGTGGGCGGGGCTGTAAATTGGCAAGTGGATTGCTGCCACAACGGAGTAAACTGCATAACTGCAAGGATCTTTACTAAGAATAGATGTGGTCACAGTGATAATTAAAAAGGGCTTGGCCTGAAAGAAGCCTTGGTGGGAAATGATTAAAGTTATGGAGGTAGTTGCTGGGTGCATAAAAACTACACTAAAAATTACATGGCATAGATTACTTTAAAAGGGTTACATTAAGATGAAAAAGATGCAAAGTATAACTGATAGGCCACAGTTTCTGTTTTTAGCAAAGCCAACGAAAAAAACGGGCATTTGAAGTATTTATGCTAACAATAACTCAGAAGGCACAATTTTTCAGAAGAAAAAGATAACTTGTGTTGTGAGAAGATGTGGTGAGATTGTGGGAAGATGTACACACTTAGAAGCATATTTTTCCATCACTTTTCAAACGAACCAGATCAGAGATTAATTGCTTTGTGTTAATTGCTTTGTATCAAGTATTTGGTACAGTTTAATCTTTGAAAATAATAAAATGTGTAGAAGGTCAATCAATCTCAGAAGTCTGAGATTTCCTGGGAGAATCCTGGGGAGAAATGCCTTTTATGCAATCAGAATGTCAAATGGTATCAGATTTCTCTGTGCAGGATTAATTTACTCATCACTTAATACGGTGATATTTTTTTGGGCTACTTATAAGCGCCAAGGACCTTTGCAATGGGTCTCAAACCAGCCATGTTATGCTAAGAGTCTGGGCTGCAAGCTGTGAATTCATTTTAGTGATGATGTAATCATTGCACCACTGATGGATACTCTGAAGCTTCATCACTCAGTGATCATGCAGTTATGAGCTTTGGGATCAACCATGAACAAAAGAGCAAATATGCTAATCCAAAGTTCAGCTAGGGATAGGTAGGGAGTTTACAATAAACGTGCCCTCTGACTGCAGGAATTCCTTGCCAGAGAATGGCGTCAATGGAGTGTATTTACCTGTATGGGCTCAGGGAGTGTGCAAGTTCCCTGTTCCTGTGGGGGAAGCTCCATCAGCAGAAGCATTCTCCTGTGGAGCTTTACCTGACTGGAGCTCCACAGGAGCCTCACCAATAAAAGCAGCCTGAAATTTGAGCTAAATCACTGCACCTACTTGGTGCTGTAGCCAAACCCCCTTTCCAGGTTGTTCTGCTTCTATTGTTGGTTGAACTGACTGGCTCTAGCTCTCCCGCCAGGGGAAAGAATACAGCTGACTTTCTACTGATACACTGCAGTCTAGATTCTGTTAGTGGAGTAAGTCAGGCTTACTGTCTCTGCCAAGCCTTTCCTCCCATCTGCCCACCTCTCACCAGTTACTTCATGGAGAAAGCAGGAGCTGTTTCCTTCCCCATGTAGTCATGCTCACCTTCACTCATGCACCATCTCTCCCCTGCTCAACCTGACCAAGACTATTTCAGTTCAGTCTCCGACAATTAAGTTTTTCTTTTACTGGCAACTTTAACTTATCAACTTGTCCCTTGACTCCAATCTTTCTTGGCTTCTAACTGCCCCTGCTCCTTCTTATCCTCTTCCTAACCCACTTTAAAGTTAGGAACTAAGTATTAAGTATAACAAAATAATTTGTTATTCCCTGAGCTACTGAGAAATTAATGGATGTGACAGAGCTGTTGAATCCGTGCCTGATATCTGTCCAAGCATTCTCTCCTTTCTATTGTACTTCCTATGATTATGGAGCAAAAGGCTTCCAAAGAAAAGTGGGCTGCCCATCCAATCAAACATGGAAAGGTAATTGAGAGATTCTTCTAAAAATCAACAGATTAATCCAGAACACTTGAAATGTAGAACATCTAGAAATGTTCTCCTCCTTCTAGATGTCCCACAAGAGATCATCCACAAGTTCTAAGGCAACAAATTGGTGGTATTTTAGCCAGGGAAGAGATTGTAGAAGGTAAAATTAGACAGATGGCTCTACTAATAATTCTGAAATTATGCTAGATTCTAGCAGCTTCTCTTGCAACTCTTCACATTCCAAGCAAAAGAAAGATTATGGGGAAAGCCCTTTTGAAAAGGAGTCTTCAGGAGGAAGAGAATTTTCTATAGATATATAACTCTATGTGGGACTTCCAGAACAATCAGAAAACAGGAGATTGGAGACACTTACCTGCAAGTTTCCTTGTAGGGAAGACAAAGTGACAGGTGCCCTTGCAAAAAAAAAGTGCATATACGGGGATTAATTTCTTTCCTTTATTCCCTCTGCTGCAAAATGCAGTAGTGGAGATTTTAGTGGAAGTTATGATGAGTTGGATATTACAAGTCCCTTTTTAAATTTATCTGGAGATCCAGATCTTGGTTCCAGGCACTAATAAGAATACTAATGGACTATGCAAGAGAATTGGGAAGGCTTGAGAGCTAGTAACATATCACATCAGGCTGATGACTCAGCTGTAAGGAACTCAGTGGAGATCACATATCATATGTCTTCTATCAAGAAATCCCTTGAGGAGGCAGGTTTACAGAGGGAAGCTATTAAGTTCTCTATTATCTCTCTGGAAAGTCTCCATGAAAATATCTTACAACAGAATTTATAGCAGCTTTATGCCATGGATAGGAAACAGAGATAAAAGATCTTCTATCAACTCTAAACTACTAGTAATAGCCTATTTGGCAGACAGGATTAAAGAGGGTAGGGCCCCAAGTAGCCTTAAAATTTATGCTTCTGCTTTAAATTCTGTTTTTCCAGACATTAACAAATCTGAAGCATATGATATTATGAGCATCTTCTACTTCAAATCCTGATTTTCTCAAATACAGTGAAAAATGGGGCACTGGTGCATTACTTTCCCTTTTATCAGAGATAAATAATTGCAAGACTAGTGACTAAGTGCTTACTGGCTTCTTTTGGACTAACAGACTCAAAACTCCACCTGGTTAGAATTTCAGAACCTTAATTAAGGGACACTGTGCACAGATATTGAATTTTCTGGATAGAATGGACAAAATGCAACTCTTCTTCCAACTTTACTGAGTCTAGACTGTTCCAGATAATTCTAAACAAAACGGTTTACATTTTATTGTGTTAACAAATATACACAGAAAGGTACAGAGGAAAGACAACTCTTTTGAATGACACTGTCTCTTTAATGGGCTGCTTCTCCTCCCAACTGAAACACTCAAACCAATCTGTCAGGTTGATTAAAGAGACTTGGGTCCACAGATCATATATTAACAATCCTTGGATGGAAGCTACAGTAAAACTTAATTTAAGACAAAAAATCCCATTCATCATGTGGAGTTACTAGTACAAATACAGTGATTAAAAAACATGGATGCTTCAGTACGATCAAGAGCATAATGTAAACAATATAAGTGTCCTTGACCTTGATTTAGTGAGGAACTTAAGCATGAGACAATAGTCCCAATGACATTGATGGGATAGCGGGACTACTCACATGCTCAAAGTTATGTACAGATTAAGTACCATGCTGAATCAGCCTTTAGGTTGTATTGGCACAAACTGTTTATAAGTCAGATGTCTCACCTAGAATTTAAAATCTTATACTATGCAGAAAGACTGGCTTTGTATTAAAAATTAAAAAGCTATAGTGAAATATATTTTTACTAGAGAAGCTTCTTAAAACAGAATAGTGTAGACTTGACCAATATTGCAGCTTTATTTTTCTCTTCATCATTATATAGACAACACAAACTCTTGGTGTTCTTACATAGCTTAAATCTCTTGATCAGTTTCTGCTGGATGAACTCATCTTTGAAAAGGATGTTCAAACTGCCATGAAGAATGTCTGATCACTTTTGCAGAAAGGGAAGGGTCCCACTTGCTAAAGCTCCTACAAAAGAGTATTATAATAGACAGACATTCATGACCACGTAAGCAAGTACAGTACCGATGAGCTCATATTGCTACTTGACAATTCATCTGTAACTTTTTGTAACAACAACTAGAAAGAAGTTGGATGCAACCAGCTTTCTCTCTTTTGAAGTGATACAGCTGCAGCTGAACATCTAAAGATTTTTCTGGAAAAAAAAATCAAAAGCTTATTTGAAAACCACATGGGCACTTACGTTAGTAGCTTTGTCATGAAGTGTCTCTAAAGATGAAAATGACAGTAGAAGGTACATATAGCAAATCTCTATCAAACAGGGCTTCTAGAATGTTAAGATATACATATAGGAAATGAAGAACCTGATGTAGGCTCTGTCATCATTTTCGTGCGTGTGTGGGGGGAGGGGAACAAATAAAATAATTTAAAGGATAAGAGACCCCAAACTTTATTACCTTGGATTGGAACCCGGGTAATAATCATAGTGTTCATATGATTTGATTTGTGATATGGTCAAGAATGTCTTTAAAAGCTGCTTATAAAATTAAGTTTTCTTCCACAGTGCATTGGTGGTGGCTGCATATCATGAGGTTGAGTACAAGCATTACAATGACATCGTTTTAGTGATCTAAATGACATGTCAACTTTGCCACTAGCAGTATGAGAAAAAAAGCCAATGAACATGACTCATAATAAGAGAACTACACATAAAGACATTTGAATTCTGTAATGTGAAAATAAAGATCACAAGCTGCTGTGTATGCTGAAAAACAAGGAGATAAAGCCATAAAGGTACCTTCTAAAATACAAGATGTAGAAATGCTAATGGTAACACATAGCTAATGCTTTATAAAGAAGTAAAATCCTCTTTGGGTTGTCATCTCTCTGACGCTCAGGATGTTTACTTTCAGTGTGGAGGCAACATGCACTTACTACTGAGCAGACATATGATGTATGTGACTTAGCAGTATTATCCAGTTGGATCCAGCAATTGTTTAAACCATTTGGAAGCAATAAAAGAGCACAGGCGGGAACTGTACTGTCTTATTTTCAAAAAAGGGCAGATTTTGGGAACATTCTGATGGCTGGCAATGTAACATATGTATCCTAACATCTTCTCTGAACACTCTCCACTTATCCATATTTTCCTGTAAATAAAATGCTCAAAATTGAACATTATATTCTGGGTGCTCTACACTGGAGTCATACAGACCTTTCATTTCCTGGGCCGTTGTTCCTTTATGAACGCAGCCTAAAACTGCATTGGCCTTTGTTGCTCTCATTTGACATTACAAACTATGTCCAACTTGCTGTCACTATCACCAATAAATTTCTCCTACTGAATATCTGTTTATCCAGATGTATTAGTTCAACCATGCAAAAAGTTACTCACTTGCCCGGGGATAGTAATTTTTTGACAGGCAAGTTATCAACATTAAGATAGGCAAATATACTTTGTTCTTCTGTGTAGTAAATATACAGATTGTCTGCAGCCCTCCAATTCACAATCTTATAAAATCTCTGAGGCAACTACATATATTTCTATCTGTCTTTTAATACTATTAAGCAGCTGGAAATAAAGGGGAAGGATCTAGCACCATGTGATCAACCAGCTCTCTGCAGACCACATAAAGTGCTCCACAGAACACAATTTAAGTTTCTCTGACCTACAAGGCATGACTTACATACATGCCAGCTGACTTTTATATGTTCAAATTTTCCAAGTGTTCCCTTATGGTTCCCTGTTCTTTGTGAACAGTTATTTTTACAAGGATTTCCTCATTTCTGAACTGTCTAAACTTACTTTATTTTTTGTGGTTGAACACAAATTTAAACAAGGAGTTCAGTACCTTAGCTGTTTGAGTCAACATTGGACACTGATCCTCCTACCACTTACTATGGGCCTATTTTTTTCTCTAGTATTTTTCCTCCTGATGTGTTTATAAAAGATGTTATTCTTTTTGCTTAGCATTAACACATCCTGGCCTCCAAGTAAATAATACTTAAGCACAGTCAGAGTATCAGCTGGTAATTCAGTAGCCTCAAGCAAACTCTCAGTGTTTTCTAGTTGCAGCTACCTACAGTAGGAGCATCAAAGTATATGGGTAAAAGGGCTGCATAGCTACTGTCTCTTAAGCTTCAATCCTGTAAATACTTACACATAAGCAACTTTATACAAAAAAACATGGTCCCACAGACTCTACCTTGCACAAGCTTAACTTGACACATATAAGTAATTCCATTGGTTTCAACAGGCATAAAGTTAAGTGCATGTATAAGAATTTGCAAGATAAGGGCTTCACTGATTCTATAACTTCTTTCCTCAGTTCACAAGTAAAAAAAAAAGATGTATTTTTCTAACTGCCAGCCCAGAAATCTCAACCTGATATCTCAGCAGCTTAATGTTTTCTGAGCAGGGCATCATCATCAGTTAGCCTGACCCAACTGAGTTGTATTATACTCATGTGATACTTGAAGCATACAAACTTGTGTACTACATTGAGGTAAAGATTCTGCCTCTGAAATTGTCACCAGTTCCACTAATTCATGTAGCCAGCTATGGTAGGTAAGGTATAGGTATGGATAGAGCTCTGCGTGGATACAAAAATGTGGATCTGCATCCGCCAGGATCAACCCGCGATCCGACCCACAATCTGCTTGCCAACTTTTACCTCTATCCACATCTGCAAGCTGTCTTGAGGGGGTAGGGTGGGGCGGAGATGAGTGAGCGGGGGGGCAGGTGTTGCAGGGAAGAGGAAGCGCGAGAGCAGGGACTGGGGGTAAGGGGCAGGGTCTCAAGAAGGGGCCGTGAGGAGGGGGGGCTGAGCTGCTGGATGGCGAGCACATGCTGGACAGCCCCGATTCCAATCTGCTGCCCAGCCCCAGCCACTGGCCGCCAGCCCAGAGCGCATTGCACCCCCTGAGCTGCCTGAGCTGGATGCCACAGGACAGGTGCTGCTAGGGTGAGCAGATGTCCCAATTTTATAGGGACAGTCCTGATATTCAGGGCTTTTTCTTATATAGACACCTATTACTCCACACTCTGTCCTATTTTTCATACTTGCTAGCTGGTCACCCTAGGTGCTGCCATGAGACACGGTGCCAGAGTCCAGCAGCTGCTGCTCAACATGTACTTGTCAGATACGGGGCCTGCCACCTCAGGGGACAGGAGGGCAGGATGGGGCCCAGGAGGCCTCAGGGCCAGGGTCAGATTCCCCACCCCCCACATGCGTGGGCCTGCCTGAGAGAATGGGAATGGGCTCCGAAGTCTTCTCACCTGCTCCTGCTTATCCCCTGGCTTGTGGACTTTCACCCCTCCACTCCCTGAGCCGTCAGCCAGGCAGCCCAGCTCCTTGGTCTCTCCTTCACAGTCTCTCCATCCCCTGCCAGGCACTGACTCTCCCCTTTTCCTCACTCTCCTTTCACACCACTCCCAGCCCAGGCAGCATACATTTTATCCCTATTTAAAGTGCTCTGGGCTCTGTCGGAATTCAGATTATCTTTTCCTGGACGTATTTGTTGGCTTCATAGCCCCAGCAGGGGGGGGAAGGGAGGGGCGTTCGCCGCCACTGCCACAAAGGGGGCTCAGGACTGGACTGCACTTTATAAGCCGCCCACCAGGTGCTGGGAAGAGGCAAAGTGTCTCCAAAATGGTTTGGGACTTGGATGGGCGCAGCTCAGCTTGGCTCAGCCCTGTGCAAACACGTCTCTGTCTCCACTCCAGATCAATGGAGCTTTGTGAGGCTGTATCTGGATCCGCCCAACTATCCGTAAAAATGGTCCACAGATATGAAGCGGATAGCTGCGTATTTGCAGGGCTCTAATTATTGCATTAAAGTAAAGACAAAAGTTTCAGGTTTTTCTAATTTCCTGGATAGCAGAGGCTAGGTTAAAGGCAATGTATTGGAAATTCTTAAACTATTTATCAAATAAGAAGCCTACACTTACTACAGTGACCTCCATGTGGTTTAATTGGACTGTTCTAGGCTTTTAAAAGTAAACCTGGTACTGGATTCAAGGTTTTACTTCTGCATATCTTGATGTTTCTTCATTCATGATTTTTTTAAAAAGGTTATGATCATTCAGTATTCTAAAAAGGTAAATTCTGAAGTGGTGGAGGAAAATGTTAAACCTAATCAAAAGAAAATTTAGTATTAGTTTTTTAAGGCAGGGAACCAAAAAATTGTAATAGAAAGTACTGTGCTAGTATCACAATAATCAAATATACTTAAATAATAGTTTTCTTTTTTTAAAAAAAAGTGTAGAGTGTAAACCAACAGAATAATACTTCACATACCATTAGCTTGTTGATATGGATATCTAATTGCAAAGTAAAAAAGAAAACGCTGATGCACCAATAAATATTTCATTGCTAGTAGTTTGTTATATGTTGAGAAAAGATTATAGTTAAAACATGTACATGTAAAACAAAATAAGTAACGTCAGTTATATTTTTATATAAAAAGGACATTTATAGGATATTTAATACACACTTAAAATTTATATATTGTTTAGATGTTATCTGAATCTGTTATCTTTAAAAACAATATCACAATTCTGTAAGAATATTTTATACTATTGCTATAGAAAACAAGTTTACATAATCAGGATTTTCCTTCATACTGGCCCCAGTTCAACTAGGTACTTAGGCATGTGGTTTGTTTTAGCTGCATGAGTAATCTCACTGACTTCAAATGAATTACTAATGTGCTTAAAATTAGGGATATTCTTAAATACCTTGTTGAATTGGGGCCATTATCAGGAGGATTATCATCACATTTAGTGCCTCCACATAATAATTTGAATGGATTTTCTTTCAATTATGTGTTACCTATACAAAATATTAAGAATAGTATTTCTATTATCATCATGGTAGCTGGAATGCAAATTGAATCCAGTGAGATTTCTACAGCAATGGAAGTACACTGAATAACAAGAACACATCTTTCATGGAGATTGCACAGTTTTCCCTTCTCTATTGTTCAAGAAATGAAGATTAGTAATGCCATTTTTAGATTAGTAATACCATGTAAACATTCAGAACATGATCAACCAGTGTATATACATCAGGGTAGGCTCAATTCTGCAAAACTTGGAGAGAGAATTTTGCTATGAAGCCCTAATGATACAGGGTTCAATCTAGCAAAATGTCCTCAACTTCCATTGACTTCACTGAGAGTTAAGGACATTTGGCGCCTTCCAAGATTCTGCCCTTTAATTTAAAATATTCTAAATTAAAGAAATCAGCCAAACATTGTTACATATGAGTTTTTCAAGAACTGTACATAACTGTGGATGCTGTGGTTCTGGTTTTCTGATTTTTGTAGTGTGTGCTCTAATTCTTTCAAACATACTTCCTGATGTTTCTCTCTCTAAAGAAAAAGAGGGAAAGGGGATGCAAGTTAGGAATAAAATACAAAATAAAAATATAGTAGGACTAGTATTTCAAGTTTATAACCATGTCTGTCATTCCCTAAAATTTTAGTCAACTCCACACAAACGCAAGACCTTCAAAATGACCCCAAAATCTTGAACCTAAACATTATGTCTCCTGAGCACAAATTGATCTGTTTGAGTAACTTTATACTCTTAAAAAAAGACATGAGTCCTGGGATATCCTTTATAGCAACTGTCGAACATTTTGCATTTCCATCATTAAAGATTTGTGGCACCTTAATTCCAATACAAACTCAAAACTCTCATGCTTATTTTTTTAATGAGAACATCTGTTACTGATCTTTAATGCAGCCTGATTTTTGCAGCCTATGTTATCCTTTAAAATAAAGGGTGAATGATAACACCATTTACTTGTTTATTAGATCCATATATGGTAATTTGTTACATTAAACAAATAGCCATTTTTTAATTTTCTTTTATGCCTATCATAACACGATTTCAGATGTGAGTTACTTAAAATAAACATTTTTCTTAAATTTTTTAGTCATTTATAACATTTAGATTTAATTCTAACATTATATGAAATAATCAGGTTAAAGTGAACTAAAGAAAAAATTACCTTCTTGAGCCCTGCCGTTTCCAGCATCATGGTAACAGGAATAAAACAATATGATTTTTGTTTTTCCTTTCCATAATTGTATTCCCAATTTTATGGATATGTAACTGGAGTAGGTGAACAATGTATATGTTTTGTTTTTGTTCAGAATAACGCTCCCCTCAGGCATAAATAATTCTCTTTTCATATTTATTTTAAACTGGCGCCTAAATACTTCTAGAATGGAAACCATTGAAAAGTATACTACAGACCTGATACAGAGGTATCAGAGAGATTCTGCTGAAAAATAATAGCAATGACTTGTAGTCCTTATCTGAAAGGTTTCAGAACTAGGTGGAAGATTTGAAAGTGGAGTGACAAGGTGAAATAATTTAGAATGCATGGGAAAGTCTCTGGTCATGTGACTTCAATTCTTTTATAAAGCTAAGCAAGTTGTAATAAATCCATGCTTTGAGGCTTGACTACGTTCCCATTGACCTCAATGTCAGAACTCCAACTGGTTTCAACAAAAGCAGGAACAGGCTCATAAAAAATGAAGAAGTGTATCGGTATCATGGATAGATTTTTAGAGGTACTTTTCAAAACAGGGGGAAAAAAACGGGACAAGAACACCCTGCCCAAAATAGAAATGCCAAAAGGGAGTGCGGGGGTGGGAGAGGGAAGAGCAGGGATGATGAATGCTGATGGTTGAAGGAGCAGCAGTGATCTCTATGCTATGTATAACCTGCAGGCTCAAAAGGTTTGTTACACCTTCCCCACCCCCCACCTTCTTTTGAGCTTAGCTATCAGTATAATAAATGTGCTGCTTTCTGCCAAACTCTGGTGGGTCATTAGTTCTCTCTAAGCTTACTAGCTGGCCCAATTTCGGTTAACATTACTGGTGGACAATGCAGGCAGCTTAGTGGAGGATTTGATCCAAGAGTAGGGTCCCCTGGTGCCCTCCAGTAGTCTCTTGAGTGGGTCCAGCTCAAGCCTGAATGAAAAAGTGGTGGGCTAACAACTTGGGGAGGAAAGGACGCCACTACTAAGTATGCCACTGCAGGGCAAGGGGAAGAAAAACGAGAAGCAGCCTGAGCGAGAAGACACCCTCCCTTGGGGAGCTGCGCCACCACCAGGGGTGTTGTTAGAAGGGTTCCAAAAGAAAGAGGCAGACCCCTGGATGCTAGGAGGGGTTCCACCTGGGAGTACAATCCTGAACTAGAGCTCATGTTAGATAAATCTGCACTATATACAGTCCCAACAAGGTGGGACTGGGTCGTGCAACTGCTTGGCTGCTGTGAAAAGCAGGCTGGCAATGGCAGGTGGCAAAAAGTCAGCTTGCCACTGAAACAGATTCACTCAAGGACTGATGTAATGCGTTGGAGAAGGAACGGGATGTGTGGAAGGCGCAGGATCTGACTACTAGCACCCAGGCGTCCTCCCTCTCTGTAGCCGCATTACAGGCGGCGGCAGCAGAGGAGGAGGAGCGGGAGCAGGAGAAAGTAGAGAATGCACTCTGAGCCAGGCAGTTACCCACTTGAAGGATCTGTTCCTGGAGGGGTCCACCCAGTAGAACAGGGCCCCAGGGGCTTATTCAGCCCGGGTCGCCACCATTGGGGTGAAAGCCCAGCATGGTGTGGGACCATATGATGATTGGGATGGGGATATCTGGTATGATCCGGATCCCCCAAATCCGCACCCCAGATGGCTGGACCCCAGACACGGTGTTGCAGCGGTCCAGAGGGTGGTCTGAAACTATGGGCCTGTGCCCGCAGGGTGCAAGGCAGCCCCAAGTACTGGACACACTGTGGCAGAGACCAAGTTGGCTCCTGCACAAGCAATAGAGAGTTAGCAAAAGCCCTGGGTGGCATAGATAATATCCCAGAAGGAAAATGGGTACCCTGCAGACAACTCAAACGAGCACAGTCTGCTGCGGTGGGAGCACTGTGCTAATTTGTTTCTAAGCTATCTGTCAGCTTCCGAACCAGAACATCAGGGGAGCTGGTACCAGCTGAAGAATTATAGAAATACCAAGGTTACAGTATTGTGACAAACTCTGTGTTCAGTGTTCTGTGTTGTATGTTCTGTGTCTCATGTTCTGTGTCTGTCTCTGGCGGGTGTCCTTTGCTAGCACTGGGTCCAGAGAGAGAGGGGATAATACACTAAACAGGGTAAATGCTTTTTCCTCTCTCTACTTCCCCTATCTACAACCAAATTACCAATCACATCCACCTCTGTCCTAAAGACTTTGGTCCCCAATGCATCAGGTTTATTTTTTGTTAGGTTCTCTAATCATTTTGTTGTTAATTTTTGTTATTGATACATTTGTATTGTTAGTTACATTTTCTTGTATTGTTAATTCCACACTTTCCTCTATGCACCCTGGTTCTACTTCCCCAAGTCCTGAAGAGTAGTTCATGGGCCCCCATAACCTGTACAACAAAAGGTCAGTTTAAGTAACAGCAATTTCACCAAGTTATCTGTTACTATGTATCTTCCAAATCAGTTTAACTTTGCATGATAACTGTGGTACTCCTACAAATCTTATTTGTTGTGTGTGCTTAAGGAGATCCTGACCTCAGTGACTTTTACTGTTTGATGGCTATTGCAACATCAGACTTGGGCCTCATTTTGTTTGTCGATGTACCCAATTATTGTGATAGTTTTACTGTATTCCCAATTATTATGACTGTGATTGTTTGCATTTTTGTTTATGTTATATCTGGTGTTTAGTCAGTTGTAATGGTTTTAGTTATATTCACCTGGTTATGATTGTTTGATTTGTTTGCAACAGATCACCTGTGCCCTACGACAACAACTACTGTAATGATCATAGCTCAAGGGGCGGAGTGTTGTAGGAGCAGCAGTGATCTGTATCCTATGTATAACCTGTATGCTCAAAAGGTCTGTTACACCTTCCCCCCACCCTTCTTTTGAGTTTAGCTATAACAAATGTGCTGCTTTCTCCCAAACTCTGGCGGGTCACTAGTCCTCCCTAAGATTAATAGCCGGCCCAATTTCGGGTAACATTGACAATGTTGGAAATAAGTTATAAAAACAGCTAACAGAACATCCTGAATATCCTCATTTGGAGCAGTCGCAAAGGAAACTCACGTCTTCCTTGTTAACACTCAAGTAGGGGGCTGAAATCTGGTCCTCTCCTATGGGTGAATTTACCCTCTCTGTTGGAGAGTTACATCTTTTCTCACTCGGAAGGTTCCCCTGGAATTATTCCACTAATGTGGGGGACTAACCGTTTTTCCAGCCTCAAAGTGGCACAGGTTCATCCCTGTGCCTCCACACTTGGCTCTATAATCATCCCGTTCCCCTCAGAATCTTTGGCAGCGTGGTTCCAACACTACTCCCATGGGCTCCACACAGGAAAATATCCCCAAGATTCTTCCACAAATAAGGACTCCAAACTGCAGACTGGAGACATGGGTAAATTAAGATCTGATACTGCAAGGTATAAGCACTTTCAGCTTCTACTGAGGACATATAGTATGCAACTCAAGTAATCAAGCCAGGCACCAGGCAGCTGAACTAGTGAAGTAAAGACAAGTTTTGCCTGAGTAAAGACAGAGAGCTAGATGACCCTGACTTCAGTAGGTAAAGAGACAGGAGTCCAGCAGATTCTGCTGCTCTGCTCTTTCTCTATCCCTCAGAAATCCCCTTTACAAAAGCTGGGGATCTGAGTTGAGGGTGCTGGAAGAGCACAGCACTTTCTGAGGCCAGGCCCTTAATGTTTGCAGATTCAGCATTAATTTGCTTGCCAAAATCCTATATTTCCAGGAGATCTGATACTACTTCTGCAATTGCCCCTCTGGATCATGCCTTCACAGCTGTAGATCCTTGACTCCTGTAGAGGGCATCAGGAAAGGGACAGAATGATCCCATTCCAACGCTGAGATCTGTTAGGTACCACTTACTCTAGCCACTAAGGCAGAGGAGTCATTATAGCCCTCACTTCTTACTCTGGTAAATTAATACTGACTTCACTGGCTAATCTGACCAATTCCTGGCTCAGCTGTTCGAACTATGTACCAGGTGGAGATTTGTTCCTTCATTTCTCTACTAGGAAAAAAAAGATATACAGTGAGAGAAAACAAAAGTAGAAGGGAGTAAAAATTTAAGGCAATGGGAAAACAATAATTATGCATTGCTTCATACAAAATCCTTTTACGAACGCAAGTCCATAAACAAAGGAAAAAGAAAACAAAGTTATTTGAAATGTTAAACACTCCCATTTGCATTCTAGAGCAATGTTTCCCAAACTTGGGATGCCGCTCGTGTAGGGAAAGCCCCTGGCGGTCCAGGCCGGTTTGTTTACCTGCCACGTCTGCAGATCCGGCCGATCGTGGCTCCCACTGGCTGCGGTTCACTGCTCCAGGCCAATAGGAGCTGCTGGACGCAGCAGCCAATATGTCCCTCAGCCCACGCTGCTTCCAGCAGCTCTCATTGGCCTGGAGCAGTGAACCGCAGCCACTGGGAGCTGCGATCGGCCAGACCTGTGGACACGGCAGGAAAACAAACCGGCCCAGCCCACCAAGGGCTGTCCCTACACAAGTGGCGTCCCAAGTTTGGGAAACACTGATCAAGAGGAATAAAAATCATAAGCATTAAAACTTATTGCTAAAAGAACAAGGGACGGATGATTCCCTGTTCCAGCATAATAAACAAACAGATTTTACTTACAAAGAAATAACAAAAGTACTACAGAGAACACAGTCTTGAAAAAAGTCAGTATTCTAGAAGTTGAATATGTGGCCAGCTGGGAAATAGCTATACAGTGGAATCCTGATTAATTGGGACCGAGGCCAGAATGTATAATCAAAAATTTGGATAATTGGGAGAATGGGTGAGGCTCCAGCTGTCAGCCCCAGAAGCGGCAGGACTGACAACTCGAGCCCCGCTGTTTAGTTAATATGGAGAGCCAGATAATGGAGGCGTGGATAAATGGGGGTCTATTGTATTGTTTTGTATGAATAACATACATGCCTCTATAAATTGCTTATGATTAAGGCTACGATTTAGTCATGGATATTTTTAGTAAAAGTAATGGACAGGTCATGGGCCATAAACAAATTTCATAGCCTGTGACCTGTCCATGACCTTTACTATAAATACCCTTGACTAAATCCTAGCTGGAGGGCCCCAGGGTGCTGCTGCTTTGGGGTGCTCCCAGGGAGCTGCTGCTCTAGGGGGCACCTGGGGCATCACTGCTCTGGGGGCCCCCCGGAGCCAGCTCCACCGACCACTGCTCAGGCCATCCGTGGGGCCAGTGGCACCAGCTACTGCTTGGGCAGTCCCCAGGGCCAGCAGCTGTGGGATGCTGAGCAGCAGCTAGTGTGGCTGGCCCCTGGACTGCCAAGCAGCAGCCGGTATGGCTGACTGTGAGACCGCCCGAGCAGCAGTGGCTGGCGTGGCTGTCCCAGTGTTGCCTGAACAGTTGGTCCCAGGGCCAGCTGCTTGGGTGGCCCTGAGGTCAGCCACACTGGCTGCTGCAGAAGTCAGGGAGGTCATGGAAAGTCACAGAATCTGTGACTTCTGTGACCTCTATGACAGACATGCAGCCTTAGTTATGATTGATTCTTGTTATGGAGACATGGGTTTATTAAAGAAACAAAGCATGAAAAATAAAAATAATCATCTAGATAAGTATCATGCCAAACACTCCAACAACATCATCTGTGAATAGATGACTCCTTGTCCCCAACCCTTGTGACAAAGCTATTTTGCCAAGACTAAGGAAGAGACCAAAGAGTAATACAGGAACTCCTCACTGAACGTTGTAGTTATGTTCCTGAAAAATGCGACTTTAAGCGAAACGATGTTAAGCGAATCCAATTTCCTCATAAGAATTAATGTAAATGAAGGGGTTAGGTTCCAGGGAAATTTTTTTCACCAGACAAAAGACTATATTTTTACAAAAGCAGCAAAGAATCCTGTGGCACCTTATAGACTAACAGATGTTTTGGAGCATGAGCTTTCATGGGTGAATACCCACTTCGTCAGATGCATGTAGTGGAAATTTCCAGGGGCAGATATATATATGCAGGCAAGCTAGAGATAATGAGGTAGTTCAATCAGGGAGGATGAGGCCCTGTTCTAGCAGTTGAGGTGTGAAAACCAAGGGAGGAGAAACTGGTTTTGTAATTGGCAAGCCATTCACAGTCTTTGTTTAATCCTGAGCTGATGGTGTCAAATTTGCAGATGAACTGAAGCTCAGCAGTTTCTCTTTGAAGTCTGGTCTTGAAGTTTTTTTGCTGCAGGATGGCCACCTTAAGGTCTGCTATAGTGCGGCCAGGGAGGCTGAAGTGTTCTCCTACAGGTTTTTGTATATTGCCATTCCTAATATCTGATTTGTGTCCGTTTATCCTTTTCCGTAGCGACTGTCCAGTTTGGCCGATGTACATAGCAGAGGGGCATTGCTGGCATATGATGGCGTATATTACATTGGTGGACGTGCAAAGGAAAAAGGACTGTAAGCTGTCTAAACTCCTCCCTGCCTCATCTTCCTTTCCAAATGCAAATGGATGGATATCATACCAAATGGACTAGAGGTAAAAAATCCACTGCTATCTACATACTACACAGACCACAGTGAGAGATTATGCCATACTCTATCAAAGAAACTGAGGAACCACCTGATCAGCATCCTATACAGCAAACAGGAAAACATCAAAAAAGAGCTCTCCAACCTGGAGACTCTCATTAATAACCAAACTTCCATACAAACGGACTTCACTAAAATAAGACAGGAGATCTACATTGCTTACTTCACCTCTCTACAAAGGAAAAAGGACTGTAAGCTGTCTAAATTCCTACCTGCCTCATGGGGCCACAACCGTGGTACCCCCAACCCACCCAGCAATATCGTCAATCTATCCAACTACACACTCAGCCCAGAAGAAAAGTCTGTCCTATCTCGGGGACTCTCTTTCTGCCCTGCCACCCCCACCAACATGATACAGTTCTGCGGCGATCTGGAAGCCTACTTTCGCGGTCTCCGACTCAAAGAATACTTTCAGGACAACATTGAACAGTGCACTGATAAACAGGTACCCTCCCACCAACAGCACAAGAAGAAGAACTCCACATGGACTCCTCCTGAAGGTCGAAATGACAGTCTGGACCTCTACATTGAATGCTTCCACCGACGTGCACAGGCAGAAATTGTGGAAAAACAACATCGCTTGCCTCATAACCTAAGTCGTGCAGAACGCAATGCCATCCACAGCTTCAGAAACCACCCAGACATTATCATCAAAGAGGCTGATAAAGGAGGTGCTGTTGTCATCATGAACATGTCTGACTACCAAAAGGAGGCTGTCAGACAACTCTCCAACACCAAATTCTACAGGCCACTTCCCTCAGATTCCACTGAGGAATACACTAAGAAACTGCAGCATCTACTCAGGACACTCCCTACACTAACACCGGAACAAATCAACATACCCTTAGAGCCCCGACCAGGGTTATTCTATCTACTACCCAAGATCCACAAACCCGGAATTCCTGGATGCCCCATCATTTCGGGCATTGGCACTCTCACTGAAGGACTGTCTGGATATGTGGACTCTCTGCTCAGACCCTATGCCACCAGCACTCTCAGCTATCTCCGTGACACCACTGATTTCCTGAGGAAACTACAATGCATTAGTGACCTTCCAGAAAACACCATCCTAGCCACCATGGATGTAGATGCTCTCTACACGAACATCCCACACACAGATGGAATACAAGCTGTCAGGAACAGTATCCCTGATGATGCTACAGCACAACTGGCTGCTGAGCTCTGTGCCTTTATCCTCACACACAACTATTTCAAATTTGATGACAATATATATCTCCAGATCCGTGGCACCACTATGGGCACCCGCATGGCCCCACAATATGCCAATATTTTTATAGCCAACTTGGAACAATGCTTCCTCAGCTCTCATCCACTCACGCCTCTTCTCTACCTACGCTACATTGATGACATCTTCATCATCTGGACCCATGGGAAGGAGTCTCTGGAAAAATTCCACCACGATTTCAACAGCTTCCACCCCACCATCAACCTCAGCCTGGACCAATCTACACAGGAGGTCCACTTCCTAGACACCACGGTGCAAATAAGTGATGGTCAAATTACCACCACCCTATACCAAAAACCTACCGACCGCTATGCCCACCTTCATGCCTCCAGCTTCCATCCCGGGCACATCACACGATCCATTGTCTACAGCCAAGCACTGAGGTACAACCGCATCTGCTCTAACCCCTCAGACAGAGACCAACACCTACAAAATCTCCACCAAGCATTCTCAAAACTACAATACCTGCATGCGGAAATAAGGAAACAGATCAACAGAGCCAGACGTGTACCCAGAAGCCTCCTACTGCAAGACAAACCCAAGAAAGAAACCAACAGGACTCCACTGGCCATCACATACAGTCCCCAGCTAAAACCTCTCCAACGCATCATCAGGGATCTACAACCCATCCTGGACAATGATCCCACACTTTTACAGGCGTTGGGTGGCAGGCCAGTCCTCGCCCACAGGCAACCTGCCAACCTGAAATATGTTCTCACCAGTAACTGCACACCGCACCATAGTTAACTCTAGCTCAGGAACCAATCCATGCAACAAACCTCAATGCCAACTCTGCCTACATATCTACACCAGCGACACCATCACCAGACCTAACCAGATCAGCCACACCATCACCGGTTCATTCACCTACACGTCCACCAATGTAATATACGCCATCATATGCCAGCAATGCCCCTCTGCTATGTACATCGGCCAAACTGGACAGTCGCTACGGAAAAGGATAAACGGACACAAATCAGATATTAGGAATGGCAATATACAAAAACCTGTAGGAGAACACTTCAACCTCCCTGGCCGCACTATAGCAGACCTTAAGGTGGCTATCCTTCAGCAAAAAAACTTCAGGACCAGACTTCAAAGAGAAACTGCTGAGCTTCAGTTCACCTGCAAATTTGACACCATCAGCTCAGGATTAAACAAAGACTGTGAATGGCTTGCCAATTACAAAACCAGTTTCTCCTCCCTTTGTTTTCACACCTCAACTGCTAGAACAGGGCCTCATCCTCCCTGACTGAACTATCTCATTATCTCTAGCTTGCCTGCATATATATATCTGCCCCTGGAAATTTCCACTACATGCATCTGACGAAGTGGGTATTCACCCACGAAAGCTCATGCTCCAAATCTATAAGATGCCACAGGATTCTTTGCTGCTTTTACAGATCCAGACTAACACGGCTACCTGTCTGATACTATATTTTTACACACACACACACACACACACACACACACACACACACACACACACACACACACACACACACACACACACACGGTTTTAAACAAACAATTTAATACTGGTATACAGTGATGATGATTGTGAAGCTTGGTTGAGGTGGAGGAGTCTGAGGGTGGGATATTTCCCAGGGAATGCTTTATTGCTAAATGAACTAGCAATTGACTGAGCTCTCAAGGGTTAACTCTCATAACACTCTACAAGGCAGCAGGAAAGGGGGGAGGGCAGACATAGACACACACCTTGTGTGTGAGAGAAAAAATGCACATTTCCCCTTTAAGTAACTGACCCCAGGCTTAAGTACACTGCCTTCCTAATTAAATCAGCTTGCTGAAACCCACAGCTACTGCCTAGAAGCTCCCTCCCTCCGTCATGTGTCCCCCTGCTCTATGGAAGATGGGGTAAGCGAGGTACAGGATTAGGGTGACCAAACAGCAAATGTGAAAAATCAGGACAGTGGTGGAGGGTAATAGCAGCCTATATAAGAAAAAGACCGAAAAATTGAGACTGTCCCTATAAAATCAAGACATCTTGTAACTCTATGCAGGAGCAGGGGGGAGCGGGAGACACTCTGACATTAGCCCCCTTCTTCCCCCCTTCCCCCATACAGCAAGCAGGAATCTCTGGGAGCAGCTCCAAGGCAGAGGGCGGGAGCAGCACATGGCAGTGGGGGGAGGGACAGCTGCTGCACAGCAAATTTAGGGAGTGGGGAGATGATAGGGGGGCTGCTGGTCCATGCTGGTTCCAAGCACCCGCCAGCTAGTTGCAACGGGCTGCTCTTCCTGCAAGCAGTGGACAAAACAGGGGGCTGCCAAACGACATTAGAAGGGAGCATTTCACAACTTCAAATGAGCATGTTCCCTAATTGATCAGCAACTTAACATCAAAACAATGTTAACCGGAACAACTTTAAGTGAGGAGTTCCTGTACTAAACTCTTGCAGATGCTAGCCTACAAAAAGGGAGGGACAGTGTAATGAGACTCATTCTGCACCCCTCCAGATTCAGCCTCTTGGCCCCTGACCTCCGTGAATCAGGGACACTTCTGTCTGGTGCAACAGCCATGTTCTTTATTTATGATCAGTTTCCCACCACATTTCCAACTATATACAGGTTTTACAACTGCTTGGCCTACCACAGGCCTTGCCAGCAACAGACTAGGAGACTTCTACTCCCTCTGAGCCTGACCTCCCCCTCTTAATCTCCAGCCCCACACCCCTTATCTCACTTCCTTATAGCTCCTGCTAATGAGGCTGGCAGGTGTGATCAGTTATCAGGCAAACACATGGCAGTTAACCCAGCCCCAATACATTCTCCCTGATTGGGGCTGGAGCAGCAGGAGCTGATTAAGGGCTTCTGTAGCAGCACCTTGCCACAGGTAGAAAAGGGTGTCAGCAGACTGAGGCTGACACCAAGATGGATGCCAAAAGACAGAGATGCTGTACAGGGTAGGTTGCCTCTCTCTGCCAGATACGGAGTTATCTGGGCTGATGAGTACTTATACCTTAAACTTTCCTTGGCAGCCTTTGTGAGTAAGATTCATGCATGCAGGTCTCTTGTTTCTACCCTGTACTCTAGTACTTTGTACTTTTGAGGAACAAACAAATAATGCTTCATTCGGAAGACACTTTCTGTGTAAATGCAAACTTGCCTTGCTACAGACCCCTGAAGGAAACCTCTTATAGATACCAAATCAAGTTGGGTCTGTGTCATTATTAAGCTTGGTAAAAAGGGACTGCAGCCCAGAGATCCAGTTTAAGAGTTGTTGGACCGAGTGCTTCTACCTGAAACGAGGTGCAGAAAGCCAGACCTGTCAACTGAAGGGTGTATTTGAGAGGAACTAAAAGAAGTCCAAGGTGCAGCTTGCGCTGTAGCTATGACAGGATTAGCACCTTCTATAGAAAAATATTAAACTCTCACGAATCCAGCACCTCAAAGAGCGATCATAAGCCAGCAAAGAGTCACAGAATTCAAGTACCCAACAGATTTCTTTGCTTCCGCATAGAAAAATGACTTCTCATGGAGAAGCTGCAGGAACAGTCATGCACTCCTCTCCAGCAGCCCGAGTGTGTCATTTTGGGCGCTTGGAGCAGCTGGCGGAGAGGTAAATTGCTGCTGGGAGGGGGCATTTGGGGATCTACTGGCTATTGGCTCCTACTGGAGCCGGGCTCAACTGCTAGACCTGGCTGGGCTAGGGGAGGATGAGACTTACTCTTCCCCAGCAAGGAGCAACCATGTCTGGGTCAGATTAGGAACCTCCCTCAGCTGCAGGAAGCTCCACCCTCCAGCTTCCTGCTCCATCACTCCTCAGCTGCAGGGGGAGAGGTGATCGTATGGGGAACTGCTCCTCACCCAACCCCCATGCATCCAGACCCTGCCATAACCAGATTCCCCTGCCAAGCCCCACCCCTCCTCTACCTGGCTCACCTGCCGAGCCCCTCCTCTCTGCCTTTGGACTCCCACCTCTGCACCCAGACCCACCCCCACACTTGAAACCCACCTTGATGAGCCCCACTGCTCAGCCCCCCCTCCAGGGCCCTCCTGCCAAACCCCAACCTAGACCCCCCCCTTGCTGAGCACCAACCACCTTAATCTTGACCCCTCTGCAAAGCCTAATTCCCCCTGCACCTGGACCCCGCCTAATAAACTCCTGTTCATCCAACCCCCACCTCCCCTCACCAAGCCACTGCACCCAGATTACCCCACATAGAACCCTCTGACCCTGCACCTGGATCCCCCCCACACACTAAGCGCCCTCCAAACTTGGATCCTGCCAGGCTGAGCCTGCTAGCCTCACACCTGGATTGGGAGCCAGGGCTGCACGTGCATGCAATACTCTGTCCCTCTCTCTTGCTATCTTGGTATGCCTGGTGTGGAGGGGTAGGGCTCTGGGGTCTTTATGGGGCAGGCCAGGCCCTTGCACTGTGTCAGGATCAGGTGCAGCCTCACTGCTGAGTCTGTGTCCTGGGGAGGGGGGGCGGAGCTGCAGCATTATCTCCCACCTCCATGCAGCCAGTGGCCTGTGTCTCCCCATGCCATGTTGGAGCCTCCACATTTATTTATTGAAAAATAAAATATGAAGATTTTTCAGAATTACAACATAAAATTGGAATCAGAACTCAGAAGGTTCTACCTTAGAGTAAAACCGTAAAAACTGTTGTGCAACCTAGACGCTCATGAAAACTGTTAAAATATAGTGGTACATATTACGCTCTAGGCTGATGTGGAGGGACACTTGTTACTGACAACCCCATAGGTAAGTTACTTTACTCATTTAAAAACCATATAGACTCCCTATCCTCTCCCCTACCCCTGCCCAAGTTGACCGTTTTAACTGTTGGTACAGTCACATACTCCTAGACTTCTTGATAATAGTTGCCCAGAGAAACATGAAAAATTGAAAGATGTATCAAAAATATTCACTAATCAACTGACTACACAAGGATGAACAGGGAACAGACAAAAACGCCAACTTCACTCTGTCTCAAACTTGGAAAGCTCTAACAGACTTCACAGAAATATCCAAAGTAGAAGAAGAAACTAAACTCTCCCTGCAATACTGCTTATCTTTGTCAATGTTGTGCCTTTCCATTCTTACTGTATCATTTCTATCCATTGTAAATTGTTTTTATTTTATTATAATTAAAGACACATCAAAACAATTCTATGACAATAGGGAGACGTATGCCATCAGTTTTGGGCTTTCCCCCTCCCAGCTTCTAGCGGGTTTAAAAAACTTCCTGTGAATCTTAAACCAGAGTTCATGCTAGAAGGAGAAAAAGGCCAGTTCAGAATGTAAGAAGAATCCCTGGCTCTAGGTGACCCGATGTAGCCAGAGTTCCTTTTGACAATGTGCCACCTTCAATTTAGCTGGAATTCATCTCTTACCAGCCTACCCTCCCAAAAAAGTCTGAGGATTTATGTAATATTCACCCACCTCATGAAGGATGAAAGAAAAATGAAATTTTGTTTATTGTTTTTTAAATTAAGGGGGGAAATGTTTGTTACCTTTGTGGTGTTTATGTGGCTGTTGGCAGAAAATACCATTTTACAGCACTGCAGGGCCAGAATCAGGTCCCCGGTCTCTGAAACCTTATGCATCAATTTGAGTACCGTTGTCTCTAGCCGGATGCCATGAAATCAAGGGCCAACATTTTCTATTTGGATACCTGAAGTTAAGCACCTGGGATGCAATTTTCGAAGAGTAGAGGATTTAGACATGCCTTCTATTAACAATAATGTAAAATGTGTTGAAATCCCCAAGATTGCTTTGAAAATCTCCACCTAAATTCATACTTCGGCACTTAAGTAGCTAGCTTGATTTTCAAAAGGCGCCAATCCTTCTTGAAATGGGGCCTTGCTGATAGGGCAAGTACCAATGTGCCACACCTAGGATCAGCAAGTTCTTGAAACCTTTGAAAATCAGGGCACTTATTTAGATTCCCATATAAGGCTAAAGGTGCCTAACTTGAAGCATTCATGTTTGAAAATGTTTGCACAGATTCTTGGTCAGATCAGATTCTTTTACCAGCTCAGAAATACATTTATCCACTTCACTAAGTAGGTCCGGACCTGCTAACAATTTGTTTGTCTGGGTGAGCCTTTAGAATAAGGAGCAGCCCCAAGGGAGGTTACTAAAGGGTCTTAGCAGAGTAGACAATGCTTCACTAATGTAGGAAGATGGATTAGGTATCCTGGAGATCTTTTCCTAACCTGTCATCTATAATTCTGTGCACAAAATATGCAGTCTTTCTGATAGTTTTATGCTTAATTGAATTATGTGAACTGACTCTGTGCCCCAAATTATGTACAAATTCATTTAGAAATATTTATCTATTTAAAACACTTTAGTGTATGTAGTGATTAAATTAACTAAGTAGTTTATGATCAGTGTCAGTAAAGTGATACTCACATTGTTTAATTTGCAGACAAGTCGCTTTTGCTCCTCTCGTCTCTCTCTTAATTCGGTTTCCAGAGTCAATATTTTTGTCTGAAGAGCTCTCTCCTTGGATGACATTTTTTCAACCTCTTCAGACTCCTGTGATGGTAATGAAGGAAGAAAAAGCTATTTAATTACATATAAACCTGAATTTGAAGCACAAAACAACAAATAATTATTTTAAACTATTTTATGCTACAATTGATCGTCTTGTCCATATTTGCTGATTATAATCCTCCCTCTATTCCCCACCTTGAGCACACATGGAATACATTTGGATTTAAAGTGAAATAAACTGTCTCATAGGAAAATACTGCAGGAATGATTAATGGGGTGGGGGTGGGAAGTCTGACTCATCTGTGAATCTGTCCTGAACTGATACTTATTCAGAATCTGTCACTATTACTAGAATATGAGAACAATCATACAATTGTACATTCTACTTTACTTATAGTTAATTTAATGGAAACATTATCACTTCAGATATATATTTTTCTGATTGTACTGCAATAGTTACTTGTGATGTAAGTTCCTACACTTCTTCGCCTATTTGTTTTATTGCTTGAAATCTAATCTTTTCTGTTCATGACCACACAAAAACTTGCAAATTTTGAGTGTGGAAAGCCCTCTTCTGACATTAGAAAGGCTCAATATCAAAGTCCTAGTGGGCTGCCCATTCAAAATGGAAATGGAAATGAAAAAAGACAAGCTGAAGCTTTTGATCAGAAACTCTGTCACTTCTGCACATTTTAAATATTGGGTGGTTGAAGCTCTTCATGTTGTTTGAAGGAAAGAATTCCTTTGTATAAAGATGAAGGACAAAATCTCAGTCTCATTGAAGTCAATGGGTGTTTTGCCATCAGCTTCAATAGGGCTAGGAAATCCAAAGTTCTTTGTATTTATTCAGGAAAAATTCCCATTGACCTATTTTTCCATACTGTCCCCTCCTATGGAATGATCTACCTTTCTTGATTTGTCTGGCCATCACACCTCCTCAAGCCCTTTGTTCTTTTCCAGATTTTTCTTCATTTGAAAATGGAAAAACTGCAATCAAATTTAAAAACATATTACACCATATATACCTTTTTTCTGCCTTCTTCTAAAGCAGCCTCCAACTGTCTGGCTAAAGCATCATATTCTGCTAATTTCTCTTTAAGCTGCAATTCACTGTGCTGAAGACTCTCCTCTTGGTTTGCCAGCTGATGTGCAAGTTCTTCATTTTGTACTTCCATCCTTTCTAACTGTCTTTATGTAAAACAGATACACACATGAAATTTGATTATGAGGAGAAAAATGTAAAAGTGAGTGCTAGTCAGATATCACATTTACCTTTTAAGATATTCATATTTCTTCTGAATGTTACAGTTTTCCTCTTCCAAAGAATGGTTTCTCAAGAACCTGTTGTTGCCATGCATCTGTGAAAATGATGTTTCCATTCTATTTAATGGAGATTTGCACAGGACATTATAAGCCAAATCAAGCTTGCCTTATTCAAGCTATCCTATTCAAATCAGTGGGCCTACTTCATCACCATGGCAAGCAGTATTTGGCCTATATTTGAAGCAAATAAAATACAACTATAGTAGCAGACTATATTGTAACCTAAAGACTTATTATGGCATGAACTTAGGGCTGGTTTACTCTGCAACCTAATACATTTAGTTGGGCAGGTTTAAATTCGTGCAAAATCTGGCTCATAAAGCCTTTTTTCTCCATTTTAAAATTATTTTGTCCTCACAGTATAAAAATAGTGCTTGGAAGCTTGATAATGATATTTGTTTCCTTACCATTTTCCTACATGTACAATTGTTCTTATGCAGGAGCAGCTTAGGAGTGCTGTCTGATGGATTTCATTAAAGCACCAAAGTATTTATTTTGAAAAGAGCAATAAACTTTGCAAACACATATACTAGACTTTAACTATATATATGAGACTATAGCTAGATATAATAGAAGAAAAATACTGATTATTTGAATTTAAATGTCATGTCGACAAACTAGTGATCAGATTCTGATCTCAGGCACACAGTGAAAACCTTGAGAAACATCACTGACATTAGAGTTCCTCTGTATTTAGGCCTCAATTCAGGACCATCTCCCTCTTCAAGAAATCATGCACACATTAGATTAACTTTAAGTACCTACTTATTCTCCAGGAAATTAATGGAATTTACTTAAAATTAAACATGTGATTAAGTACTTTCCCGAACTGAGGCCTTGGACAGGTTTAAGTGAGAGCAGAATCTATCCTATAGCAATAAAGATGATCTTTCCAAGAAATTTAACATAAAATCCAGAGCTTGTATTTTTATACGGATCACAAAAATAGCACATGGGACCTCTTTCTGTTTCTAATGACGTCATTGAAAGTTTTGCCACTGATTACCTGTCAATAAGTTTTAGGAGACTCTTTCTGGTTTTCCCCATTAATTCAAACACTTCCCAGAGCTCTGCTGTCATAGATTATTCTAGTCCACAACGAAGATATATAGTCTGTCACATACATTTAAGTTTAAAATAAAAAAACTATAAGTTGTTTTTCTCTCAATGTTCAGAATCAAAATCTTTGAAAAATGAAATGTATATTAAAAACAGGAGGAAAAACATTCAGGCCCTTAAGAGGTACTATAAACAGTGATTAAAAACTCTAAAAAAGATGATTTCCAAGTAATTTTTAGAAGTCTGAAGTGTCCTTTTTAGTATATTTATATGTACAATACAATGTAACTTGTAAAATAGGATATAATTTACTGCTTTGAAGTTTATGATTTGTAGCCATTTTTCTGAACAAGTATTGCCCAGCTTATAAATTGGGCATTACAATATCATTTTTTAAAAATGCAGTATTTTCATTACATGAAAAAAAAATCCAGAGATTGAAATTACTCCATTAAATATAATGGTGTCCTTTAGAACTGTACAGTACATTAACAAGGAAAACTTTCTGGGATTCAGCTGGGGATTCACGTTTAACATATCTAATTATTCAAAAGAGAAGAGGTCTGTCTTATTAGCTCTAAAATCTAAACGCAAAAATAAATAAGAATTTTCATTTAGGGACTGAAGCTGCAATTTCATCTCTCAACGTACAAAAAAATGCAGGCAGAACGTATCACAAAGAGTATCACAATTGCTTTTGTTCTATTAAGCAAGTGTGTCGATGAGAGAACATTGACATGGGTTCCCTCACATGGCAAAACTACTCCCAAGACCTTCTTCCACATAGTTTAGATACTTTACTATTAAATGATTATGCTCTAAGCACCTGAACCTGTAGCTCCCTAATGGTTTTGGATTTGTCTGCATAGCTCCTTTTGTAGGACAACAGATTTTCCTGATGCTCCAGCAGCCTCTCTTCAGCTACTTTCAGTAAGTCACGAACATGTTCTAACTCCTTCAGCTGAGCCTGTATCTGGCTCCTCACCTGCATGGTAGCATTAAGGGAAAACAGGTAGGTACAAAATCATAAATTATTTGTTAAAAAATTTCAAAAGCTTTCCATATGATAACATACACAATACATCTAAAATTCTACACACATTTTTGCATAATGTTATTCCTCCAATAATAATGAAAAATGGAATGAACATTATGCAGGACCGGCGCTAGGGTTCCTTGCGCCCTAGGCGCATGGCCATTTCGCCACCCCCCGCGCTGATCCTGCGGCTCCAGTGCAGCTGCCGCAGTCATGCCTGTGGGCGGTCCACCGGAGCCGTGCGAGCAGCCGACCATCCGCAGGCATGACTGTGGCAGCTCCATCGGAGCTGCGGACCAACGGACCCTCCGCAGACATGCCTGCGGCAGGTCAACCGGAGCAGCCTGCCGCCCCACCGGCAAAATGCCGCCCCCCGAATAATCCTGGCGCCCTAGGCGATTGCCTAGGCTGCCTAAATGGTAGTGCTGGCCCTGACATTATGGCACAAACTCATCCCTCCAGCCCTATATTTTAGTTAGGGCTCAGTGAAACTGAAAATGTAATGAGATGTTTAGGAAAAGTAACGAACATTTTCAACAAGCTATTGTATGTATACTGCACTCCTAAAATGCTAATTTGTAGGATGCTTAACGAAGCAAACCTTATAGTAATTTCCTTCTTCTCTGTCCAGCTTCCACAGCTTTTCATGAGGGTGGGGGTAAACTAGGCCACTGATTGGTATTTAAAAAACAAACAAACAAATCAGTCAATATGAACATTCTATGATGGGTTCACAAATTGTTATAGTGTGGACCACCTCCTACCTAGTTACTGTCCTGGGAATGACTGCTGCTCCTGCTCTGAAATTCTCACACTGTGGTGATTACAGCAATTGCTTAGAGGGAAAAGTAATGTTAGTGAAGTATTTAATGTATGTTTTGCATCGTTTTATGCACTGTAGTACCTGGAAAACAAGAAAGCCATCATCTTACAACCACCAGCAAGTGGTTCCCAGGCCAGTCTGAGGTTCACTGTTCTACAAAATACCATGAAACCATGTTATACTGTTTGTTAAAGTGGACTACTTACCTCACTTATCTCTAAATTTTTGGCTTCTTTTATTATTTTGTTTTCATTTAACACTTTCTCGTATCTAGCTTTCAATTCTTCTGCCTCCATTTGTAATTTTTGTACCTAGGATACAATACATTTTACATATATTTGCAAATGCTACTCCATCATTCCTTAAAGCTGGAAGCATTTATGTCAAGCAACAGCCTTTCATTTCCCCAAATGGTACTTTGTCATTGCCTATACTTACTTATTCATTTTCTCTATCCTCATAATTGCCTTCACAACTGAGTAGGCTGCAGAAACATTGAATATCACCCAAGCTGCTGAGCAACTGGAGACTGCTCCCTATTCCAAGCCATGTATTGTACTCATACAGATACAGAAAACCTATTTTGACTTTGTTGACCCCAAACTTATATCTTTGCAGTGGCAGAAACTGTGACTTGGCACTATTTAACTATTAGCTGACTCATTTACTTGAACCCCTTGCATCACTCCCCAATTGCAAGAACTGCAGTTTTCCTTCCTTGCTGTGCGACACCTGGTCAACCTGATGAAGTCATCCAAATGTGTAAATGGCAAATGTAGTCTTCTGGGACTGAAACAAGACCAAATTACTTTTCAGATGAGGTTCCCATTATTAATTCAAGCATTGCAGTTATTTTTTCAGAGGCAAACTTTTCTGTCCTGCAATTAAAAATCATCTAACAAAGCCCAAATAGCATTAACATATTCATGTTAATACACTTAGGCTAGGTCTACACTGGGGGGCCGTGAGGATGGCAGTGAGTTCACTGCTGCCATTCCCGCCTCTCGACACGGTGGAGTTCCAGAGTTGACGGCACAGCGATCGGGGATCGATTTTATCGCGTCTACACTAGACGCGATAAACTGATCCCCGATAGATCGATCACTACTCACCAATCCGGCAGGTAGTGTAGACGTACCCACAGACTTTAATGAAAAGCCTCTGTGCTTATCATGAAAAAAAAACCCACAATCTTTGAAACAATTCACTTGAATTTACACAGGCACTTGAGGCTCACTGCACTTTAAAGTTACTTTATTTCATACAGTAAATAAAAGGCAACAAGTGGTTAATATGATTTATAAGCACCTATATCTTCCATTTCAAAGGCTTTGTTACGGCCATATGCAAAAAGTTGTAAATATATAAATATGAATATATCTAGCCATTTCAAAAGCTCATACTACCATGTCTCCAAATTTCAAAAATTCTCATCACTTTAAGATACATGGGGACAAATTCATCCTTGGTGTAATGAATGTTGCCAGTTATTCATTAAGGGCCTGACGCAACTCCCATTGGAGTCACTGGACAGGCTCCTATTGACTTCAGTGGGAGTTGGATTGATTCTAAAGGGCCAAGGCCAACATTTTCAAAATTGTGTGCATAAATTTAGGCTCCTAAACACATTTTTTGGCACCTAAATGTCTGGTGTGGCTTTCTAAGGTGCAGAGGACCTAGAAGCTCCTGCTGAAATCAATGGACCACCACCTTTAAAATGATCAAATTGTACACCCTTTTAGTTAGATAGCAGTAACTGAATTTTTATTTCTCATGGAGATAAAAATATTCAACATTAATTTACCATAATTTAGATTTGGTGCGATGAGATCTTATTACAGATTGGAAAATTCTGCTTGTGAAAAAAGTGCTGTTCTGTTTAAAATGTTTAATAGATTTAACAGAGAGAAATACTACTTCAGTTAAAAAGAGCTTTTACACTGCAGAATACTTAAAGGTAAACCCATTCTTCTTACATGTGTTTCACAGGTTTTCCATGCCTCCAACTTCTGTTACTTATCAAAAATATATGTGCTTTAACAAGGAATTTCCCTCTTTGTATTCCACTCTGTCCTCTATCTCTATCTTTGTAGTGAAATCAAAATAACATCAATCATTTCCACTGTAAGAGATTCCTATGATAAAGAGCAAAATTATGGCTTCACTGCAACAGCAAGTAAGTGGAGAAACAGGGCTTAGAGGGAGAAAATTTGTTTAAAAAAAAGAACGTAATCAAGAGAAGCAGTGAGGAAACGAAGTTTCCTGGCATCATGTTTTCTTTTTTCAGATTTGCTGCAGTGTGACAGACCCCGCTTCACAGAAAATATTTTGAAAGGACAACTCTGAATATAAAATGCCAAATTAACTGGTAATATAATGGCTCATTATCCACCATGGAGAACGAGCTGCAGCTGTTGTGTGGGGGCAGTTAATTGTCCAATCTCCTCCTTCTCTAATCAGTGGGTGTCAGCTAATAGCAGTCTATTTCTGAAAGTAGCCCAGCCACTAGTTTGAACTCTAATAACTACTTAAGGCTGGATGCGCTGAGGAACTACCTCTTGACTCTTATAGCAGGCTAAAAGTTTTATTGTAGCTCCTTGCTCCATAGGCTAGGCCTGTTGGCAGGTTTTCGAGTTTGTAATAAAACTGTTGCCTGGTCAATAATTTCAAAATATGAGTCAGAGATGTCAATCAAGGGTGTCCTTACGCTATCACTGAATTCAATAAAACATCTAATACATCATGCTAAAATTTCCTCTCCGTAAACAAAGGCACATACTACAAAGGAATTGCTAAGGAACTCAAAACAGATTTGTAAAATATGGGCTTTACTGATATTTCCCTAGCACTGAGACAAAATATCCACATGCCATATCAACAGACTGCCAAAACATTACTCTAGTGCTACCTCACTAGTCCCCGGACTGTTACCAGATGTCCTGGTCTGTGGGGATCTTTTTTCAGATGATGAGCTTGGAGAGGTTGTTTGAAGGCCAGAAGAAGGAGTTCAGGAAAGATTTATTTCAGGATGGGGTCCTCATCAAGTAAGGGCTGTAGTAGTTTGATGATACCATGTATGGGTTCCAGTGTGGGGTGGTAGGCGACAACGAAGGGTGTGCAATTGGAATGGGCTTTATATCTGTACTGAAGCAGGTTCTCTCCAGGTATTCGGGTCGTCCATTCCATGATGCGATCTACTTCTCAGGTGGAGTGTCCTTGTTTGGTCAAGGTGGTTTTGAGTATTTTAAGATATATATCCTGGACTTTCTCCTTGGAGCATAGTCTGTGGTATCTGAGTGCTTGGCTTTAAATAACAGATTTCTTGGTGTGTTTGGGGTGATTAATGGATCTATCAAAGTAAGTGTGGTGATCCGTGGGTTTCTTGTACAGAATTGTCTCTAGGGTTCCATTGAAGCTGATCATTGTGTCCAAGAAGTTGATGCTAGCAACAGAGTGTTCCAGAGAGTGTTTAATGAGTGGATGGTGGTTACTGAAGTCATGGTGGGACTCTATGAGGGAACTTAAGTCATCTTAAATATCATTGATGTATCTCAGGAATATCATTTGTTTCATGGTGCATTTGTCCAAAAAAATTTCTTCAAGGTATTATTTGTTATCTATATCCAGGTACTCAGATACCATTGACTATGCTCCAAGGAGAAAGTCTGGGATAGACACCTTAAATCACTCAAAACCACCTTCACTAAACAAGAACAGTCCACTAGAGAAGTAGATCGCATCATGGAACAGGCCACCCAAATACCCTGAGAGAACACTGCTTCAGTGCAGAAATACACCCCCCTCTGACAGCACACCCCTAGTTGTCACCTACAACCCCATACTGGAATACATAAGGGGTATCATCAAACAACTATAAACCATACTTGATGGGGACCCCATCCTGAAAAAAAACTTACCTGACCCCCTTCTTCCGGCCTTCAAACAACCCCCGCACAACCTCTCTAAGCTCATCACCAGATGCAACTGCCCCACAGACCAGAACAGCAACTCAAAGCGACACCAGATCCTGACAGAACAACAGATGCAAAAACTGCAGGTGGTATCTCCACTATTACCATGATTAACACCCCTACAACACATCTTTCAAGATCCATGGATCCTACACATGCTTATCACAGCATGTGGTGTACCTCATACAGTACACTAAATGCCCCAGTAACAACTGTGTGGATGAAACCACACAATCACTACAGTCTCGAATGAACTCACACAGCAAAATGATAAAAGACAAAAACACCATATCACCTGTGAGTGAACACTAAATCTGACCTATCAGTCCTCATCCTCAAAGGAAACCTGCACAATAATACTTTCAAAAGGAGAGCCTAGGAACTTAAATTCATAACTTTGCTAGACACTATAGCCTTGTCTTCACTACAAAGTTTTGTCAGCAGGGGAGCTGTATACACTACAGAGCTACTTTGGGCAGCAAAACACTGCTGTTTTGCCAACAAGATAAAACCACCTCGACCCGAGGCGTAAAGCTTTTTGTGGCAAAGTTAAAGCGACAAAGTGTCAGGTCAGTGTAGACGCTGCTGTTTGTTTTGTCAACATAACTGGCTTCCACCAGTATCCTACAATGCATGCAGTGACCACTCTGCTCACTGTTTTGATCTCTGCTGCCCTGAAGGTATGCGTCCCTCCCCTTTCAAGACTCCAGGACAGCTGAACATGCTGCTCTGCTCTGGGAACAAAGAGCAAATCATTAACTTGGAATGCTCCAGTTGTGCCCTGCACTAGGAACACAGCAGCAGGCAGACTGCTGTTGCAGGGAGTGGAGGGAGGGTGTGTGGGGATTGCTGTGCTGCTTTGACATTCCTTAGCATTCAGAGCTGTTCAGGATGCCACCCCTGGCAGCGGAGGAGGCTGTAGGAGAACTCAGAGGGAATCACAGAACCAAACGCAGGCAGGCAGAGCAGGTTGCTTCGAGAGGGACTGCTGTGCGGAGCAGGGCCAGGGGGGAGACATTGAGGGGCATATCTCCCTCCCCTGCCTTAGGGTAGGTCAGTTGGTCTGCTGTCTCCCCCGCCCTGGACACACCACTCTCCTGTCTCTCCCCACACCACTTCAGTTGAAAAGCAGCTGATGCTCTACTAGGATGCCCATGGAAAGATGGGATTGAGAAACCTGCATCATGTGACACTGCACTTGCCCCACGAAGCATTGCAAACCCTTCCAAAAGCATCCTGCGGCCAGTTGCACATTGGGATAGCTACCACAGTGGCCTCGTCTCTGCTAGTGTGGATGCACTCTGTCAACACAATGAGCATAGTGTGGACATGCAACAGTAGTTTTAATTAAAGCAGCTTAACTCAGGGTGGAGGGATAGCTCAGTGATTTGAGCATTGGCCTGCTAAACCTAGGGTTGTGAGCTCAATCCTTGAAGGGGGACACTTAGGGATCTGGGGCAAAATCAGTGCTTGGCTCTGCGAGTAGAGGCAGGGGGCTAGACTCAAAGACCTTTCAGGGTCCCTTCCAGTTCAATGAGATAGGTATATCTCCTTTTTTTTTTTTTTAATTGTTTTATAACTTTTGCCAACAAAACTTTGTAGTATAGACAAGGCTCCTCCCCACTTTTTGTACTATGACTACAGGGATGCTAATAGAGCACTTCACCTTCAATAGTCCCATAGAATACGTACTAACTACTTATGCTAAACTGTTCAACCTCATATTTAGCTGTGACACTCAGAGCATGGCTTCACTTGCAGATATAGAACGCTGTGAGTTAAACCAGCCTTCGGAAAGCGCAGTAGGGAAAGTGCTGCAGTCTGTCCACACTGACAGCTGCTCGTGCACTGGCGTGGCCACACCTGCGGCACTTGCAGCGGCATTGGGAGTGGTGCCTTACGGGCAGCTATCCCGGCATGCAAGTAACTGCAACGTGCTTTTCAAATGGGGGGTGTGTATGTGGGGGGAGAGAGAGTGGATTTTGGGGGGGCTGAGAGCATGTCAGCATGCTGTCTTGTAAGTTCAGACAGCAGCAGACCCCCTCTCCCCTGCCTCTCTCTCTCACACATGGCATTCCACACTAATTTGTCTCGGAGCATACTTATCTGTCTCAGCAAATAAGCAGCCGGTTGTCAGAAACAGAGCTTTCAAACAGCATATTCGTATTCCTACAGTGAGTTCAAAACAATGACAAGAGTAGCCACTTGACTTATGGGGATTATGGGACGTTTCCGGAGGCTGGTCAGAGCGCAATAATACAACACCTCATCCACACTGGCACCACGGTGCTCCAGCAGGGGCGCAGCAAAAGTTATTCCACTCGCCAAGGTGGAGTACCAGCAGCCCTGTAGCTGCTGAGTCAGAGCGCTCTATGTGCCTTGCCAGTGTGGATGGGTAGGGAGCTAGTGCGTCCAGTGCTCCTTTATTGCACTGTAACTCGCAAGTGTAGCCAAGCCCTCAGTACCTTTCCCAGACCTGAGGAAGACCTCTATGTAGCTCAAAAGCTTGTGTCTTTCACCAACTGAAGATATTACCTCATCCGCCTCGTCTCTCAAATATGATCCTCATCATTATCTCAAAACTGCATATTGACATAAAACTGATACTTAAGCCTTCTAGGTCCATTAGTCACCTGAGTTTTATACTGTTCAGCAAGGTTTTCCTGCTGCTTTACTTTTTCTTGCAGATTTAAGAGTTCAGCTTCAGCCAAAACAGTGTTGTCTTCCAAAGCAGCAAGTAAAGCCTAGATTAAAATACACAGAAAATGAATATTTTATTCTTGTTATAGGCAATACACTTTTTTTTTCTGACAGTGGAGAATTAAGAAATCAAAGCACCATCAGCACTATTATATAACTAGCAATTAAACTACTGGTATTTAATTGTACATGATTACATTTTGTTATCTTGCATGGTAAGTAACTGTGACAAACTCATTTAAATCTGTCAACTTTCATTCATATTTGATCCAGAGTAGAAATACTATACAAAAGACATAAATCCTGTCATTTTAAAGACAGACTGAGTGTGAGTTATTCTAACTCTAGGGCAAACCAAGATCCAATCAGCTTGATTCTCTGGCTGACTAAGATGCAGGCAAAATCAAAGAGGCATTTGAAAGCCTTGATTTAAAAAAAGAAAAATTTGGAATTATTTTCCAAGTTGGAAGGGCTGTTGGATGTTAAAGACTATAGGGGATAATAGTCACTATACAGAGAACAGAGACTATTACACTGCCCCCAGGCAGTGGAATATATTGATCAAACAATATATTGTTGAATTGCCTATGTAACCTTGACTGGCATGTCTGATATGATGATGAATTCTGGAACATCTTTATAGTCTGTGACCACTTTCAACATTAAAGTACAGGGATCTGAAAGGATAGCAGTGATGTACTTGAAACCAGAGAATATGATTCTCAATATATGTCTACACTTCAAGCTAGGAGTGTGATTCCCAACTTGAGGAGAAATACTCACACTAGTTCTGATCAAGCTACCATGCTAAAAACAGAATGCAGCTGTGGCAGCACAAGCAGTGGGATGGGCTAGCAGCCCTGAGTATGAGCCTGGGGTCTTGGATGGGAAGGTACTTGTGGCAGCTAGGCCCTCCACTGCTCATGGCTACACTCTAGTTTTATCATGGTAGCTTGTTCAGAACATGAGTATTTCTTCTTGAGCTGGGAATAACACCCCCAAGCTTCAATTCCAAGTGTAGGCATACTCTGAAAGGCTAGAAGGACAAAAGGAAAAAGTACTTTCTAGACATGTTTAGGTTTTTAAAAACTTTTATTATAACTAAACGCAGACCAGATATTATGTATACTATTTATTTTATTCTAAGCTGATCTTCTCTCTTCACTCTTAATCTTGTTTTTAACTGGATCTCTCAAGACTTACTGTTTGGGAATTTCACACAGAAAGTCAGATGCCATTTGAACTATGGATGCAGCAATAAAATGACTTGAATGGTAAAGAAGCTTTCTTGTTACAAACTGGATTTCAGTATTTGTAGATCAGATGACATATGAACTAGGCATCTTTTGATGTAATTAACAATTAAATAATAATTGTGAATATAATCTTTGGAGGAGTGGGATGAAGAGTGGCCACCCACACGCCTCAGTGATTGGTTTTTCAGTGTGTAAAGCTTTGGTTTACAGGAAAAGGCCACAATGGATATCCAGGATCAAGAATATGAGCCACAGAAAAAGAGTAGTAGGATAGGTAGCAGCAAAACCAGCAAAGGGAAGTCCTAGAGACGCTTATCAAATTGTGCCAAGCAAGTTTGAAATCTCCCTAACTTAATTTGAAACTAGCTATTAAAAGTCAGCTCAATTCCCATGTTTGGAACATTAGTAAAATTTTGTTTCAAGTTAAAAGTGAAACTATTAGTTAAGTAATCATATAAATAATGATAATGAAAAGGACGGAAGGTAGTGTGGTTAAGATACAGGACTGGGAGATCAAAGACCTATTCCTAGCTGTGCCAGAGATTTCCTGTGTTAACCTATCAATGTCTCATTTTCACCACTTCAAAATGGGGATGAGAATACCTACTTCACAGAGGTCTTGTGATGTTTAGTTCATTAATACCTGTAAAGCTCTTTGGGGTCCTTGGATGGAAGGTACTGGATAAGTGCACAGTTTATTAAAGGAGGCCTCGAGATATTAAAAATGTATAGTAATAACAAAATTTGAATTAAATCTAGGTACTCTTTATTTTAAAAATACATCAGGTATCCAGGGTTATTCTCATACTGAACAATGAAATTATATAACAATCTACCTTTAATTTTGCATTTTCAAGACGAATATTTGCATGTTCTGAATTGATAGAATTAAGCTTTCCATGGATTTCTTCATTTGAATTTCTTCCACAATCTTGTATTTTTTTCAGGTCCTCCAAAAGGTTTGTGATCTGCCTTTATTAAATAAATCAAGAACTTTTGCAGCAACCAGCACAGAGTACTTTTTTAAAATTAATTTGCATATTATGTTCCTCTAGCAGCTATTGAAAAGTTTGTGGGTTTTTTTTTGTTTTTATTAAAGTAACTCCATATATTTACACACTCCAAATGAGCAACAACTGCAGAAGTTGGAAGTTCTTCAGCTTTTCCAATAAATGATGTAATAAGATTAAAGGATGTGAAATGGGGTTAGAACAATTGTAAATAAGCTGATTAGATGGAATGCACAGGCTCTCTTCCAATGCAAATATCAGATTATATATATTTACAGTCCAAGACATTATGATGCAGAATTTAAAAGGGGACTGCCAAATTAAAAGCCATCTTAAAAAAATTTATTCCGTAGGTTACGACAGGGCCGGCTCTAGCAATTTCGCTGCCTCAAGCACGGCGGCACGCTGTGGGGGGCGCTCTGCCGCTCGCTGGTCCCGCGGCTCCGGTGGACCTTCCGCAGGTTTCCCTGCGGGGGGTCCGGTGGTCCCGCGGCTCCGGTGGACCTCCCGCAGGCAGCTTGGCACGCTGTGGCCTGGAGCGGCCCTGGGTTAGGAATACCACCTTCAACTATTAAAAGTAAACCAATTCTACTTTACTTTTCATCATTTATACCAATTTATTTTTTGTACTACAGTCAAATTAGATAATGAAAACTGTCTAATCAGATTCACTTCTGTTTACAGACAGTTTAGCTTTCTGGTACTCATTCACTGGCATAATGTCATAGAATTAAACATTGCAGTAAAAACTAAGCAAAGAAACTTTTTCTTTGAAATTAAAAAAAAAATGAGAACGCTTTCCATTAAAATTAGGTTTTCTGAAACTCAAAACACCAAAAGCCATAAACTTAATTTTGGCCCTTACAAACATGTGAACATTCTTCTTTAAACAGCTATTTGACAAAACAAACATTCTGCATGAAACCCAACTAAAAAGTATAGGCAGCAGCCATTAGTCTTATTTTACGTATTTATGACAAACCTATTGAAATACGAACTGTAGTTCAAACCATAAAAATGTGTAAGGATACTTCTTACCATATGCCAAGGAAAAAGGCATTTTTAGGTATTCAACCTTTTTCTATTATATATTTTAAGATTTTAGGGAGTTCTGTTTCGTCTGTGAATACAGACAAATGGCATACATGTATGCACTGGGGGCAAATCCCATCCCCTATCTGCATGTATGGAAGGCCCATTCTGCAGTGGTCCAATTCAGTGCAGCAAAATTGTGAGTAGAAAGCCAGGAGTCTTTGCAGGGAGGTTCTTCTGTGCTGCTGTGGAGGCAAGGTTTGACAGTGGGCCTGGAGAGGAGAAACCCTGTTCTATCAGTTACTACTCAGATCCTTTAGCTATTCCCCCCCTATGGAGTGTAACCCAAGTAGAGGTTACAGCAGCTCATAGCCTGTAATTACAGCCAGTGCTGGAAGGTGAGAGGGTTCCCTGTGTCAGGCACAGTAAGCCCCTGTAGTAAGGAATGATGTAGGAGTTACTCTTTAGTTATAATGGAAGTTGTGTGATCCAATGAAGAGAAGGCGATAATGCTAAGATATGTTCCATAGTTGAAACATCTAATTCTGAGCACCAATTTCCAAGTTCTAAATTCTACCTGGAATTTTAAATAGTAAAAATATGTATATGAAATTTAATATTATTTCTTATTCATTTGCAAAAAGCTTCAACAGTTTAACTTACTTCTTCAGAGTTTCAAATTGAACCTCTAACCAAGTCTTTTCTTCTACAGCCTTCTCATGATGATTTTTCCAGGCACTGGAAGCTGAAAGTACTTCAGACAATTTGACTTCCTGGAGGATATACAAAATATAGATCATGTAACATAAGAAATGCTTTTTAATTTTGCACAGTTCCTAAACACAAAAAATATTTTAACTTAAAGCAGCCTTAAATCACACCTCAGTAGTATAAACTTAAGCTTGCAATCTCAAGAAGAGGAAATTAAAATAAATTTTTAAATGAGGTAATTTAAATATATTAAATAAACTTGAACTACAGAATTATGAGTCCCTAGAACTGAATCAGAACTAAGCACTCATGGTGTTTTCAAGCTGCAGTCTACAGTATGACTTCAAAATTTGAGCTAAAATGCTTTCTTAGAAGAAATATTTTTGACTGTACTAATCTCTGAGACATAAGAATTCGACTTTTTAAAATAAGAAATCAAAATAAATGCCAAAATGAAATTGTCATAAAAGCAAAATGTTGTGAAAAAGAAATAATAGCTAACTAAGAGTTTCAAACACAAAAGAAGAAAGATAAGATTTTGTGATTTATTTAATGGCAGTTGAGCTTTTCTAAGCAGTGAAGAGTTAGCTACATGTTTCATTAAAATTAAATGCTTTGAAAACCTTCACCTTAAACTTCACAATAGGAAAATAAAGAGAAAGTACTATGACAACACAAAAAAATTGAAATTGAAGTTTGACAAATGGCAATTAAATTAAATTAAATTAATTAATTAAAATGTCCAGTACAACTGAATGTCAGCATGAAAAAACCAAGTTGCATCGTGTGATCTGAAGGTAAATTAAGCCCACAAGGCAGAAACAAAGCAAATTTAATTAGATCCTGATAGAAAAACTAGGCAAATGTATGTCTACAATGGTGTAACATGCTATGAAATGGTATGACAAAAGCATATTTCCACCTGTTGGGAAGTGCAATGAAAGGAGACCAAGTTTTAAATGTACTCTAATGGGCCAACTGATTCCATTCAGAATTGTAAGCCACCGACTCCAGAAAGATCACTTGCAAAAGTTTTGATCCTCCTGGCCTTATGAAATTTAACATTGGTGAAAAAAAGGCAGCAAGAGGCCCTCAACGAGGTCTGAGTGACAGCTGAATGAGAAGGTTCTAACTTCATTTTCAAAGCTCTATAAAATTCAGAGCATATAGCTTACAAAGAGAAATTTGAGCATCTACAAGACATGCTGCCTGCTTGATCCATTTTAAAAAAAGACAATGGCTGAGTACTAAGACATCAAGATCCCAATCCTGCAATCTGATCTGTGTGAGTGGACACTTGTGCCTATTAACTTCAATGTCTATCCACACAGCTCAAACTGCAGGATCAGGGCCCACCTATGAATGTAAGGGAACAAGCTTCTCAATGATATTTAGTGATTAATGTGCATGACTCCTAGTAGCATTAACTGGTGTATACCATACTGAAAGGAGACCAAACCCCCTAGAGCAAAATTACAAAGTGTACGACCACATGGTCCAAGTCATTCACTAAACTGACTTTTTAATTTTGTAAACAAAACAAAGACAAGATGATCATGATGGTCCCTTCTGAACTTAAAGGTCATGCATCTTATCTAGCAATTGCTTTTGGATCACTGATTTTAAATTACCCTTCTCTAAAGTGGAACCAATTAAAATGTACCAGTCCAGAGTACAGTACGCTCAGTTAGTCATTACTGTTCTCCAGTGATGAGGCAGTCTTAATGTTTGATTGCACTTATTATTTTAAACAATACTTGATTATTTAAAAAAACTTTGATTGTATCAACACAGCCACTTACCCTCTTTCTAATTTTGGAAGTTAGTTTTTCAATAGATGCTTCAAAACATTCAGCTCTCTGTTTCTGGGCTCTGGTTGCTTTTTTCAGAGCTTTCTTCTTTTGCTCATTTGTTTCCTTTACAGTTAAAATTTGGTGCTTCTGTTTGCCAATTTGAAGCTTCCACTCAGTTATTTTCTTTTCCAGAGTCTGCAGCATAATTAAGCAAAATGAATATGTTCTGAACATTCTGGGGTAGATTTTGAGTCACAGTAACATAACCATGAAGGGGAGAAAGACTTCCACCCCACCTGCATTAAGCTTCCTGCATCCCAAATACATGCACAAGGGTGAGAGCAGAAGCTGCGCACCCAGTATTTCCACCCACTGCGTAGTGAGAAATGGGGATGGAGGGACAGAGGGGGAGGCGGGTGCATAAGTCAGAGGGTAGGGAAGGAGCCAAATGGTGGGGGAAAACCATGAGGATGGGGGCACAGCAGAATGGGAAGAGGACAGGAATCAGTGAGTAGGTTGTGGGGGGCAGCAGCAGATGGGGACAAGGGTAGACTGGGGTCAGAGGGGCAGAAGAGTCTACAACTACTAGAAAATACTCCCCTCCAGCAGAACCTGGAATAGAACCCAAGAATCCTAAATTGCTACATTCTTCTGTTGTCAGCAAATAGCTCTGAAGACCACTGAAAAAGTGTGTTTTTCTTCATCCTCTAGTGGCTGGCCCACACAGAATATAACCAACTACTACTGCTATCAGTTACTGCATTAGCTCAAGTGGTACCGATATGTGCTGTGGATGGGTCTAAAATCTGCTGATAACCCAACCTGGTGATCAATATGACTCCACATGACAGAAACTTTGTTTTTCCAGTTTGTTTTTGAAAGAAATAGGAAATTACATTTAACCAAGTATATTAAAAGAACATTAAGGCTGCATAGTCACACACTCAAAAGTTAGGAAATGCCAACACTGCCTTATGTGTATGCATTATAGTACAATCTTTAATTACATGATTGCATGCTCTTTTTTCCACAGGACCCCTGCCTCATTCAGCATTCAGTGGTCTAGATGCACCTGCTCTGGGGATGAATAATGGCTGTGCAGCGAATAAGATAATTATCTACAGCACCCCTGCATCATTTGTTGTAGAAGTTAGAAGCACACAGTGAATGAGGCAGAAGATTGCAAGAAGAGAAAGGATGGTCTCAACGTTGAGTCCGATGAATGTTGCCCTTGAGAACTGAATTCTCTCCCTGCCTCAGCTACAGAGTTCCTATGCAAGGCTGGGCAAGTTACCTGAACTAGATTTTTCATGGGTGTTACTATCATGATATTTATGTTTGTTCCTCTATATGGCATTTTTTATTTAAATAAGGATGCTAAAGGCAAATCACATCAAAGACATTAAAACAAGGTACAGTGACATTTGGTGAAGAAAGCAATCAGGTGTATCCTTAAAGCCTGCTTTAAAGAGGGCCCAAATACAGTTGTCTTTAGGATGGTCATCGATGGCATCAACAAGCTACCAGCATGCAACTTTTTTCTTGATGGACAGTCTTAAATCCACATTGATATCATCAACACTTTTTCCACTATGTAATAAAGTAGTAAACATGTCAGCTCCATATACCAGTCTATATAAAATCCTTTCAGGTCATCTTACAATAGTTTAAAGGCAGACATGACTAAATGTAACATGAATTAAAAACAGGTATAGTGCCTTCTCTTTCAAGTTTGGGCTGTGACCCTTTCTAAGGTGTGTTCTAGACACATACATAGCTAGAATAACATGCAATTTACTTGGTAGTCAAAAGGGGAAAAAAGGAACAATGCCACTTCTTGATATAAGTGTGAAATGAAGCAGTTTATATTTGACTTTGATATTTATAACTATGATTTGGGAGATAACATCTTCAATGAATGAAGCAAATTGAGGAGAAGATTTTTATTTGTCAGTCTGTTGCTTATATGCTGGTAAAAGATATTACCTCACCGACCTTGTAGCTTATATTAACAGTTAAAGAAATACCTAGGGAATACAATTGTAAATCTTTTATGTCACCACAAGATGTCACTATCACACTATGACTGACAGTCCTGTGTAGCATGCAGCTCTGTCCTTTACAAAGACTTAGGTAAATTTAAACTTGGAACTAATTTCATAATAAGCAGAAAACATTCAAGCTGTCTGAAGGGTTTGTCAGGGTATCAGCTGACTTCAGTGGGATATGTACACTTAATTACCTTAGACTGCTTTGAAAACCTCAGCCTAGATGGCTGTCTACTCTCACTGAATCTTTATGCAAAGATCAGCTTATTCCTTGAAATATACCATTTAATAAAATGCGCTAGGAGAATTCTAATAATGACACTGTGGCAGAAGTACAAAAAACAATATCCTTCAGAACAAAACATGAAATGTGTATACTTAATTTCATGTTCTGGAGTAAAAGTGTTAGAGAACAAAATAAGTAATCTGCCAAACCTGAAAAAAGAAAATCTACCCTACTTTTAATTTCCAAATGGTCACTTCTTAATGGCAAATACCATATATATAATATGTATATTAGAGCTGTCAAGTGATTAAAAAAATTAATTGTGATTAATCGCCCGATTAAAAAATACCATTTATTTAAATATTTTTGGATGTGTTCTACATTTTCAAATATGTTGATTTCAATTACAACACCAAATACAAAGTGTACAGTGCTCGCTTTATATTTATTTTTATTGCAAATACTTGCACTGTAAAAAAACAAAAGAAATAGTATTTTTCAATTCACCTAACACAAGTACTGTAAAGCAATCTCTTTATCATGAAAGTTGAACTTACAAATGTAAAATTATGTACAAAAAATAACTGCATTAAAAAATAAAACAATGTGAAACTTTAGAGCCTACAAGTCCACTCAGTCCTACTTCTAGTTCAACCAATCGCTCAGACAAACAAGTTTGGTTACAGTTTGCAGGAGATAATGCTGCCAGGAGATAATGCATGTCCTCTGGAATGGTGGCTGAAGCATTAAGTGGTATGTTTAGCGTATCTGGCACATAAATACCTTGCACCACCAGCTACAAAAATGCCATGTGAACACCTGTTCTCACTTTCAGGTAACACTGTAAATAAGAAGCAGGCAGCATTATCTCCTGTAAATGTTAACAAGCTTGTTTGTCTGAGCGATTGGCTGAACAGGAAGTTGGACTGAGTGGACTTGTAGGCTCTAAAGTTTTACATTGTTTTGTTTTTGAGTGCAGTTATGTAAACAAAAAAACCCTACATGATAAAGAGATTGCATTACAGTACTTGTATGAGGTGAACTGAAAAATACTATTTCTTTTATCATTTTTACAATGCAAATATTTGTAATAAAAAATAATATAAAGTGAGCACTGTACACTTTGTATTCTGTGTTGTAATAGCAATCAATGTTTTAAAATGTAGAAAAACATCCAACAATATTTAATAAATTTCAAGTGGTATTTTATCATTTGAGTGCGATTAATCGTGATTAATTTCTTGAGTTAATTGTGTGAGTTAACTGCGATTAATTGACAGCCCCAATATATATATATATATATATATATATATATATACACACACACACACACACAAAAAATGTTAGTATTTGGCATTGCTCTGAAATCTCTATGGTGATATTGTTTTAAAATCACTTTCATTCCTATTTTCCAAAGTGTAAAAATACATCATTACAAAGGTTTATATGTACTATTAGAACATCATATCCACCAAGAAACAGGTATAATCACTGTTAGAATTAAATTAATTTCTATAATTAACTTATCAACTGAGTTTATCTTTGTAGTTGAGTAAGATTCTAGTAAGTCTAAACACAAAAAACCTGCATATTTGTCTGTATGGTATTTATAAGGAGATCATTAGTATCCCAAACATCAGAGTCCTAGGTCAAATCTAAGCCTTATTACTAATCTAGGCAAGTTACCTTTGCAATATCACATATCATAGCTTTCAACTCTTACTGTTCTAGGAGGGCTTTGTGAGTGACTAAAAGACCCAGATTACGCATGTAAGATGATTTCAACTGATTTTTCTGACATATTCAGCTAATACACATACAATGCTTGGTTTAACTGCAAACCTCAGCTTTCCTCAGATTATATAAAATCTCTCCTTCCCCTTTAAAATTATATTGCAAACTTGTATTAATTTCCCTAGTTTCTTTAATTGTGTTTAAAAGATTGAATATCTAGCTAGTTACAACTGATTTGGAGCAACCACAAATAATTACTTGGAGATTCAGTTAAAATGAAATGAAAATGATATGCTGCTCTATCCTTCTCCAGTAAAAAATTCTATTTTAGAAATTTTTAATTAACTATACAGATCAGCTGGCCAAACCTTCCCCCCTGCATATGATGGGAGATGACAGAGCACTTATGCAAGCTGCCACAGACCATGAATTGTAGAAGTGGCCTCTCCACTGGTGCTCCATTGCCAATGGGGTAGGATTCCATGCTACTTTGCCCTGGAAAAGAACCCTGCACAAAGCCCATTTACTCGGCTGTTTTGTTTGAGCTCAGTTAGCCATAATTCTGTATTCAGAGAACAATACTATATGTAGTAGACAAAGAAGCTAATTTCACTTATATTATCTAGTATGTAGAATTGAACTGAAAAGAACCAGCAGGCATGACAGGCAGACCTATAGACAGCACAGACCATAAAAAGAGCCAAACAAAATTGCTCATCTTTAATAAGGGAGAATAAAGTATGGCTAACACAAGGTTTTACTGAATGTCACTGTCATTATTTAGTGTACAAGCAAGAATGAGTTTAAATAAAAAAACAGCTTGGCGGTTATATTTTCAGCTGTAGCAGTCCTGCTTGAAGTTTGTCCCAGTGAAAGTGTGTGCAGCAGAGACCATTATCACAATATTGTTCAGTAAGGCCTGGTCTACACTACACGTTTAAACCGATTTTAGCAGCATTAAACCGATTTAACGCTGTACTCGTTCACACAATGAGGCCCTTTATATCGATATAAAGGGCTCTTTAAATCGGTTTCTGTACTCCTCCCCAACGAGAGGAGTAGCGCTAAAATCGGTATTACCATATCGGATTAGGATTAGTGTGGCAGCAAATCGATGCTATTGGCCTCCAGGCGGTATCCCACAGTGCACCATTGTGACCACTCTGGATAGCAATCCGAACTCGGATGCAGTGGCCAGGTAAACAGGAAAAGCCCCGCGAACTTTTGAATTTCATTTCCTGTTTGCCCAGCATGGAGCTCTGATCAGCATCGGTGGCGATGCAGTCCCAAATCCAAAAAGAGCTCCAGTGTGGACTGTACGGGAGATACTGGATCTGTTCACTATATGGGGAGACAAATCTGTTCTATCAGAGTTCTGTTACAGAAGACGAAATGACAAAGCATTTGAAAAAAATCTCCAGGCTACGATACAGAGTCCACAGCACAGTGCTGTGTGACAAGCGTAACGGAAAGCCAAAGAATCAAATGGACGCTTATGGAGGGAGGGAGGGAGGGAGGGAGAGGGGACTGAGGACTCCAGCTATCCCACAGTCCCCGCAGTCTCTGAAAAGCATTTGCATTCTTGGCTGAGCTCCCAATACCTGTAGGATCAAACACATCGTCCGGGGTGGTTCAGGGTATAGCTCGTCAATGTACCCCCTCACACCCCGTGAAAGAAAAGGGAAAAAAATCGCTTCTTGACTTTTTTCAATGTCACCCTATGTGTGCTGAATGCTGCTGGTAGAAGCGATGCTGCGGCAGTGAAGAGCAGTATCCGCTCCCCTCCCCTCTCCGGTGGCAGATGGTACAATATGACTGCTATCCATCGTCATAATCAGCACGTGAGTGCTCCTGGCTGGCCTCAGGTGAGGCTGGCTGGGGGTGCCTGGGTAAAAATAGGAATGATTCCAGATCATTCCCAGTAGATGGTACAGAACGGCTGGTAACCATCCTCATCGTAGAAACAGGGGGCTGAGCTCCATCAGCCCCCTCCCTTTCCTGTGTAAAGAAAAGATTCTGTACTGCCTGGACTATCATAGCAGCAGGATGCTGGGCTCCTCTCCCCCGCACCGCTTAATGTCCTGCCTGGACTATCATAGCAGCTGGAGACTGCCTCCCCACCATTTTATCTCAGTAACAAGTCAGTGTTTCTTATTCCTGTATTCTTTATTGCTTCATCACACAAATGGGGGAGACACTGCCATGGTAGCCCAGGAAGGTTTGGGGAGGAGGGAAGCAACGGGTGGGGACACCCCCTAGAATGCCATGCAGCTCATCATTTCTGCGGGATCTGACACGGAGCGGCTGTGCTCTCTGGTTCTCTGATACACTGGTTCTCTAGTACACTTGCCCCATATTCTAGGCAGGACTGACTCTATTTTTAGATACCACAAAGGAGGGAATGACCTGGGGGGTCATTCCTGTTTTTGTCTTTGCGCCCCAGGCCGACCTCAGCCAGGGGCACCCATGACAGCAGCAGACAGTACAGAACGACAGATAACCGTCATCTCATTGCCAATTTACAGTGGCGCAGCAGATGGTACAGAACGACTGATAACCATCTCTGCTGTCATGCAAAGGCAAATGAATGCTGCTGTGTAGTGCTGCAGTATCGCCTCTGTCAGCGGCATCCAGTACACATATGGTGACAGTAAAAAAAAAAAAGCTGAACGGGCTCCATGGTTGCCGTGCTATGGCGTCTGCCAGGGCAATCCAGGGAAAAAGGGCGCGAAACGATTGTCTGCCGTTCCTTTCCCAGAGGAAGCAATGACTGACGACATTTACCCAGAACCACCCGCGACAATGATTTTTGCCCCATCAGCCACTGGGATCTCAACCCAGAATTCCAAGGGGCGGGGGAGACTGCGGGAACTATGGGATAGCTACAGAATAGCTACCCACAGTGCAACGCTCCAGAAATTGACGCTAGCCTCGGACCATGGATGCACACCGCCGAATTAATGTGCTTAGTGTGGCCACATGCACTCAACTTTATACAATCTGTTTTACAAAACCGGTTTATGTAAAATCGGAATAATCCCGTAGTGTAGACATACCCTAAGAGTGAACAGCCTTTTTATTATTATTATTCTAAGCTGGAGAAAGTGAACAGAGGCTTATGTTCATATCAAGATTTTTCTTTCTTTATTGAGTGTGTGATAACAAGCAACTGACCAACAGATTGATGGTAAGGTATCAGGTAAATTCAAGAAGACAAGTCGACTTTTAAGACAACTCACCTGCTCGATCTTAAATTTCACATTCCTTGCAAATTTCAAATACTCACAGAGAATCTGTGCCTAGTCTCTCTCCTCCCTTGCAGCCACCCGATCACACCCTTGCAGTCTTTCAACACTGACAACTTCTGTCAACTTTCTCTGTTTGTTAACACTGAATATACATCCCTTTATTAGGCCTTGATCCTGCAAACATTTCCATACCTATTTACCTTAAGCATGTGAATAGTTGCATTCTCTTCAGTCGGAATCCTTATATGTACATGTGTAAGTGTTTGCAGGATAAAGACCTTACTTTGGATACTTTTTACATCATTCTATGAGTGTCTATAGTGTAAGCTATAATTCATTTGTAATTAAGAATGTTGTCCAAATGGCTCTCAAGAAATATCTATTTCCATTATTTTTACTTATTTGGGATTTTCTATTCTAATTTGTCTATACCAGGAATTTAATTTAATAATAGTAAGAGACATTCTAATTAAAAATGGCCCTCTGGCCCTAATATACATTTATTAATTTACCAATTAACTAAAAGTAAACCCAAAGGAAAAATATTTGTAACCTGTATTTTTGCTTTCAACTGATCATTCTCCGCCTCCTTTTTTTGAATCTGGCATTGCAGGTGGGCTTGAACAGCTTCTACTGACTTTGATAGGTGGTCTGCTTTTAGTACATTTACCTATGCAAAGATATGAATACAAATCTTTTAATTTATACAGATATGCCATAAGAAGATTTTTCTATTTTTCTGGTATAATTGATTTCTAGCATATAGTAGTATACACATCCTGTGGGTCACGTACAGACACAATGTAATTATGAAATAGATTGCAAACCCAGACTCAAGCATAATACCCTCAACCGAAGCACTGTCAAGAGCTGTTTTAACCCTTTTATTGAGTATAGTCAGTGTTTTTCCTCCCACCCTCACTTTGCATGGAGCCACCACCCTTGTCTGGTACAGAGGGTAAAAGGAACCACTATCTACACATTTTGGTCAGGTTAGCACGGTCTAGAGCACTAGCCTTCAGCGGGTGATGAACTCAACGAGCACAAGGAGAGTGACTGTGAACAGCCCCTGTACAGAGGCAAAATGGAGGGGGTCTTTTGCACTCTCTTCTCTATAGGAGTGCCAACTTTCTAACAGCAGAAAACTGAACGCCCTTATATAATAACATATGGCAATATACCTATCTCATAGAACTGGAAGGGACCCCGAAAGGTTCACTAGCAGGACCAAGTACTGATTTTGCCCCAAATCCCTAAGCGGTCCCCTCAAGAATTGAACTCCCAACCCTGGGTTTAGCAAGCCAATGCTCAAACCACTGAGCTATCCCTTTCCTTACCCCTTGCTTGTCCTGAGGCCCCAGCCCTTTTCACTCCAACCCCACCTCCGTCTGTTGGTTGCTCACTCTCCCTCACTTGCACATTTTCATTGGGCTGGGGCATGGGGTTGGGGTGAGGGCTCTGCTGGTGGTGGAGGTTCTGGGGTGGGGCCAGAAATGAGGGGTTCAGGGTGCAGGAGGAGGCTCCAGCTGGGGGTGCGGGCTCTGGGGTGGGGTTGGGGATGAGGGATTTGGGGTACGGGGGGGCTCCAGGCTGCGGGGGTAGGGCCGAGGGGTTTGGATTGTGGGAGGGGGCTCCGGGCTGGGACAAGAGGGTGAGTGCGGGAGGGGAAGCAGGGTGTAGTCTCCGGGAGGGAGTTTGGGTGTGGGAGGGGGCTCAGAGCAGGGGTAAGGTTGGGGTGTGGGAGGAGGTGAGGGGTGGTCTCCCAGTGGCGCTTACCCAGGCGGCTTCTGGAAGCAGTGACATGTTTTTCCGACTCTTAGGCGGAAGTGTGGCTAGGGAGCTCTGCATGCTGCCCCCGCCTGCGGGCATCACCCCCACAGCTCCCATTGACTGCAATTCCCGGCCAATGGAAACTGCGGAGCCAGTGCTCAGGACAGGAGCAGCACAGAGTCCCCATGGCTGCCCCTATGCCTAGGAGCCAGAGAGATATGTTGCTGCTTCCTGGGAGCCGTGCAGAGCCAGGTAGGAAGCTTGCCAGACCCGCACCAACTGGACTTTTAATGGCCTGGTTAGCAGTGCTGACCAGAACTGCCAGGGTCCCTTTTCAACCACGTGTTCTGGTTGAAAACCAGACACTTGGCAACCCTACCTCTCTACCTTATGCATTCATGTAACATAAACCTTAACCTTAAATGAGAAATGACAGTCAGGTCCAAACCAACCTCCCCCTCCGGAGCCATCCCTCACATTGACCATTGGAGGAGCTGGAGTGAGGATGGTTCACAATCCAAAAAAAATCTGGAGTCAAACTTCCTGATATGGATCCACCTCTGTGAGAAACACTGGCCCACAGGAATAGCTTTTCATATAATGTTTGAAATTAAATATTACCCTTCTCACAATTTGAAAAATTAGGAGTTTTGTAGGTAAGAATTTAGCACACTGAGATAAAACATCCATTCTGAGGGGGAAACTGACTTACTTTTTCCTGTTGAAGCTGAGAAGAAAGCTCTACAATATGCTTCTCTGTTTCAAGCGTTTCTTTTCTGAGACCCTTCATGAAGGAAAATTAACACAAAATGAAAAGGTCTCAATATGCACATTTTGGGCTACATTTTCATATCAGTGCACCCAAATTGCACATGTAAAAGGGATCCTTTATTAGGGTAACTGAGCTCTCATTTCCAGTGGCACAAACATTTCAAGACGATGCCCCTCTCCCAGACTGGTAGTATTCCATAAGCAGCCCTTGTACTGACACCTATAGTTCAGGTTGCCTTAATTACTGAGTATCAGACTTGCTGGGTTTTGGGGGAGAGAAGTGGAAGAACGGGACGGACAGCTCTTTTAAATCTGATAGCATTCCAAATCCAACGTAGTCAATTTCTGCCCAGATTAGGAACAAAGTGACTTGGGTTATATTTTTTGGCCTTGGACAAGTCATTGCCACCACCTTGGGCCTCAATTTACCCCATTTATAAAATGAGGATAATAATACATGCTACCTGAGATGTTTAGCACTGTATCATGCTTTTCAGCTAAGCATCTTGTTATTCCTTCTCAGTACTGGGGTAAATTGAACTTCCAATTACTTTGTTTTAAAATTATTAAAAAAAAAAAAATACTGATGGAATTTTACAATTCTTTGTAATACTTAAGTTGCACCAAAATGGTTAAAACTTCTCATCACTGCTTTCATGGAGTTAACTGTCTGGATTTATCTTCTGAAGATTTAGGTACTTGGATACCATATTGCCCTTTATTTTCTCATTTATGGCAAATGGCATATTTGGGGGAATGATTTGGAGGGTTTACAAACTTTTAGTTCCATCTGCTTTCTCAAAACTGTGTAGCCTGATTACAATAGTTAACGACTGGGTGGGAATGTGACCTCATGATGGAATGGAAACATTACATAAACTATAAGAAAAAATGGTAATTTTGAGGGGCAACCAATTCACAGCTTTTCCCTCTCTTACATTGCCTATCAATTTATGTCAGAATAAAAAGGCAATGCACTTGAATAACCACAACATTACAGCAAAAGTAACATCTGGTCTTAGAGAACAGAGCTAGACATTCTTCTCAGTTATACCATTGTAAATAAGTAGCATTTCCATTAAAGTTACTTGGGAATTACACTGGTAAACATCAGAAACTGGCCCATGCTGTATATCAGATCATGTACAGCACATTAAACTCTGTGTAATAAGCGTCACACCATACTCATGAAAAATATCACTGGTCAAACAGGTAAGGAAGAAACAAAATGATGGAAATTGGGTGGAAGACAGACAAGTATATCAAAATACACATACGTGTAGTGTAAGACAGAAAGACCAAGCAGTCTTCCTGATCCTAGGCCTGGCAGTTGCCTAGTGGAATTGTATGAGACTGGGATTTCACTGTTCTGGCATGCCTTGATAGAGTAAGGAGCCAGAAAATGTAATTTACTTACATCATTTTCAGTTTCACTTTCAGTTAACTTCTGCATCAAAATGTCAATTTGTTTACTGCTTATCTGCAAGTTCAAAACAGAAAAAACAACCAATTAATTATTTTACAGTATATGGAATTTATGGATTCAGTGTACTCGGAATGGAGACTGAAATACCAACAGCAAGGAGATATTTATTTCGACATGCATGATTATTTACAATTGGTGGGAAATATCTTAAGAGATTCTGTTCATTCTATGTGCGGAATTTATGAATAGGGGAAAATAAACTAAGATTAATTCTATATGTAACACTGATTATTTTTTAAACGGAAGCACTTACATACCATGCTTATTTAATTTTCCTTGTTCAAATAGTAGCCTAAAGGTCAAGTGTGGATTCCATTCATCTATTTTAAAGTCAAAGTGAAGCATTTCCTTAAATGTTTCTGAAAATATTGTTTGATGGCAGCTAAGATTATCTCCAGACCCCAAAATCTTATATCCCATAATATTAACTTCTATCACAAATATAAACAACCTTGGAATGGCAAAACCATTTATGTGGCCATAACTATCACACAATCATCAATTACATAATTTGGCAGTCAAAGTTGTCCTTAATTTATCAATTAGTCTTTTTACCCTAATTGATGGAACTTCCAGTTAAGTAAATCCCAAACTTCTTAACTTCAGAGAATGGGTTCACTGACTTCCAAGGAAGTTTCGATAACTCAGCATGTCATAGGACCAGGCCCAACACGAATATTGAACTATAGGAAGGAGATAACCAGCAAATTGGGTGTCAAACTACAGAGGGATCAGAAAGCAGGGAAAAGCAAATGAGAACTGCATTCTCGGCACTGGTATTTGCAGAGTGCACTCTGCTGGATATTAGAAGCATGATGTACTCTGGCTCATCAGTGAGAGGGAAGCCTTACAGAGCATTCTGAACAGAGCCACAGGACATGTGTACAATGTCCACTTTAGGAATTCACTGCTTATGTATGCTTGGTTTTGTTTGAATACAAACACCTGTGAATTGCAGGTATTCAAACACAAAGAGATAATCACACCATTATTGTAACATAATGCTCTCTATATTTCTTCACTTTTCTTCTTTCTTTGCCTCCCTATTATTTATTAATTGTCATTCTCTATTTGTTTGTCTTTTCCTTTTTAAACTTCCTCTCCTTCCTTGATTATTCTATACACATAGGCTCCAGAAAAAAGAAGAAAATGTCTTCTCTCATCTGATTTTTATTAAAATACTTAATATATCTTTTTGAAGTCAAGCAATTCCTATTCTGTCTTATTCAGCAAATATGATTAAGCTTAAAGACTAACATATACATGAAAGGAATGTATGGTTATTGTATGATATTTACAATTCTATACAAGCATAACATAGTATAGATTTCTCAAAACAAGTTAAACTTCCCACACAACCCAGGGTTGATTTGGACAATAAAGAATATTTGAAATATTATAATTTTGCATTTTCTGTGACTCGCTATTTCTTTCTTTCTTTGAAAACACTACCTTAAAAGATCAGGAAAATATAATAAAATGTGTTCATGCTCACTGTTAAACCACCCCAAGATTGCTTTGGGTCATCTTACTTCTTTATGCTCTGTTGTTCTAAGTAGGTGTAGTAAAAATCCTTTTATGTTTTTGAGAGCCTCTAGTTCCTTTATCAGTAAATCCTCTTGTTTAGAAATCTTAATCACATCTGATGTAGAAAGGTTACACACCTGATAAAATATTAAGCCATAAACAAGTATACTGTAAGTGTACTACAATATTTCCCCAAAACAGCACAATTACCACTATTAAAATTTAGCTTTAAAATATAGAAACCATAAAACTATTTTTAAGTACACTACAAAAAATCATAATGAATATGCAAAATACTATTTAGATTAGGATTTAAACATTTTGGTATGAAATACTACACAATTCAATATTCACTCTTCAAAGTTTGTAGCAGAGAGATCAGGCATATGCTCTACTTTTATGCTCTACTTTAACTTTTTTGCTGATAAAAGGCCCAATTTTCCTCCCTCAAGGGAAAATCCATTTAAACCAAACTAATTATGCTGCTCCAAAAATAACAAAGGCTAATCAGGTAGCAGACCTTTTAGTAAGTACTATCACCTAAGTTATTTCATCCTGATTTGCACATATGTATTCATGTTCTTCTATCTGCAGCTGGAGAAAAACTGAAGTACTATCGGAAACGTTAACTCTGTGGTACAGAAAAGCGTGAATTCCCAGTGGCAATTCTTAAACAAATTAGTCATGAGGGAATGCAAAAAATCAAAATTTCTTGATTCCTAGAATAATATTCGTTTTGTTTTACAAACTTAAATAGTAATAATGTATTTGTATTCAACAGGTTAAGTACATAAAAAACCTCATTTGAAAATATTTTTTAAAATCACAGTAAAAAATGTATCTACTGTACAATATTGTGTATAAACAGGGTTACAGTTGGAGAAGAAGATACAAATGTACTTAAGTTCTGCTCACAAACCCACAATACACAAGTAGCTATATGCTTCTGCTAAAATGATTAGCAGTGAAATAGCTCAGAATGTTGACTTTTAAATTGACAACATTAGGGTTCAGAATTAACATTCATGTGAGATGAAAAACATTCGGCCCTATCAAAGCTCTTATTTAAATATATATGTCTGCACTCAGATATCACATCAGTCAACATTTAGAGTGTTTTTATAATCAACCATATGAGTTAGACATTTAAGGTTTCTTACAATAAATGTTTAATTCTGCAGAAATGAATGGATCAAAAAAAACAACAAAAAAAAAACCCCATACATATCCCATATCCCAGAACACTAACCCAGTTAGAATTCTGAGGGTAAATATGTACACAAACTTTTGTATAGTATTAAAATACAGAAACTTACATTTGTCATTTCAGCAATAGTGACTTTAAATGAAGGCAAAAACATTTCTGTTGAATTGATTGCCATCTCTGCTTCAAGAAGCTTTTCCTGTAATGTGGCAATTTCGTGTTCTTTCAACCTATTCACAAGATGAACTTAATAGAAATCAAATTGCACTAACTATACATGTTTAATATATATAAATATAAATAAACTTTTCCATTTCACAAATATTTATTAATCAAAGGCACAATTTTCTCAAGTTTTCTCGGAGTAAGAACCTCAGAATTTGGTCTACAGTGTTCCCTTAATATGCAGGCTACAACTCCTTTTCAACTGCATATCATAAATTATTTACATTGAACACTTATGGAAACACTTTCTTGCTGCTGCATTCTATGTCCTCTAAAGACAGCAGAAGTAAGAACTTTGTGATTTACCCTATTTAAAAAAAATGTGTAAAGCAAAGTTTATTTTAAGTGTTACCAGTAACTCCTTGGTTGACTGTACCACAAACTTTTAAAAAGCAAATGTACTTTTCACGAATTAGGCTGTTTGCTTTTTGCATTTCACTCAGCCAGGGGAATGAAAATAGACTAAACAATCTCACTTGCAGGATCTCATGAACTAGTACAATATGCAGCAGTGTTTGGGTTGCAAACACAAGCAGGGTAGGACTTTCAAAAAGTTCCCTATTATAAGGTGAAATTAATCTCTGTTCTGAGGACCTATATAAGCCCCATGTTGTCTAAATAGAAAGCCTTAAATGAATCCTCTGTCCAGGCATGAATTGCACCCAGAGAAGATAAATATTTATGTTTTGAACACGTTGTGTGGATTTGAACAGCTAAAGAAGCACAAATAAATGCTGTAAGAACAGATGAAAGACTGTTGGTCTTATGAAATTCTGTAATTGTGTTTTTCCGAGTCTGAAGCATACCATCTCATTTCACTTTCACTCAGGTTTTGTCCTAGGAAGTTTTCCCGTGATCTGCTTTTGAACTGGGGTGACAGTTCTTTCAGCCTGATCTGATGTTTATCCATAACGTTGGTAAATGAACTCCAACTCTGCTTCAAGGGTTCTTCCTCCATGCACGCTGAAAACTTACAAACATTTTATTTCAGTCTTTATCTTCTTCCTAACTATTTCAAGACATATTTTCTACCTATAATAACCAAAGCTTAATCAAAAGATTCTCTATCACAAGATAACAAACCAGAATATGGGGCCAGAATTATTTCAGAAGGTTATTTCAAATGTCCATCATCCCTTTTATTATGGGAAATAGAATGGAATTAAAAGATGGTACCAATTTTCTCCCCACTAACCTATTTCTCTACATATTTTTTCTTTAGTCTTTATGTAAGAAGTCTCATCCAATGCTGTAAAACAGCCAACCCGTTATACCCTGAAGATCAAGCATATTACCATTACAGTGAGAAAAATGGAAGTCCAGAATCCAGTTTGTTTATTTGTATAAATGGGCAGAAAGAAGGATGTTTCTGATGATAGTTATCATAGCAACAAATTTAGCATTAAGGCCACATAGTTTAATTATTAGCTTCTTAAAAACGTATAGAAAACCATCCAGCTGGGATTTCTAAAGGAGCCTAAGAAAGTTAGGCAACCAAATCTTATTTAATTTCAAAAGAAAATTGTGTGCTTAACTCCCTGATGATCCTTTGAAAGTCCCACCCCACAGGAATTTGCAGCTAGTCAGGAATTAAGTAGAATTTTCTTTATGCTTTCGCACACATCATTCTATGAATTCCTTCCAATTTAGCAGGAAATTATTTAATGTAAGGGAGATACGAACAAATATGCAAATATCTCTAACCCAAAAGGAGTGCAAGAAAGGCTTAAGAATGTCAGCCTCATACTGATACTATTTTTAGGTCTTCCACAATTCCCTACTTGGTCTGCTTCTTCACTTAGATCAGTAAAATATTTTCCAAGTTGGTTGACTTTTCTGATTCTAAAATAATCTTCACAGGACTGAATCAATGAACAGAGTTTTGCTGCTTCTCCAGGTGTAATAGGTAGTGTATGTCTTGTTCCCTACAACAACAATATTGAGAATTATGTAACAGTAACAACTGGGATCACTCACTGCTAGGCTTGCTATCCTTACCTGCCACCTGAGCCTAAGAGACATCTCAAGATAAAACAATTTATTGTCTTTATTAAGTAGAAATACTCAAGAAAAAAATTTCAGGACGAACTAAATCAGGGGTCAGTATCCTTTCAGAAGTTGTGTACTAAGTCTTCATTTATGCGCTCTAATTTAAGGTTTTGCTTGCCAGTAATACATTTTAATGTTTTTAAAGGGTCTCTTTCTATAAGTCTGTAATATATAACTAAACTATTGTTGTATGTAAAGTAAATAAGGTTTTTAAAATGTTTTAGAAGCTTCATTTAAAATTAAATTAAAATGCAGATCCCTCCGGACTGGTGGCCAGGATCCGGGCAGTGTGAATGCCACTGAAAATCAGCTCATGTGCCGCTTTTGGCACGCATGTCATAGGTTGCCTACCCCTGAACTAAATCACCATTTTCATCAGTTATTTCCCATTATTACTAAAGGCCCTACCCTGTGATGTAATAGAAGGTGAGAATTGAGAAAACTGAGAATTTAGCATAACACTCTCTTAATAACTAGACAATAATGTCACACTTATTTACATCTCGTCATAATGTGAAATTTTACACCTAACTTCTATTTTTTCCATTTTCATTTCTTTATTTTTCCACAGGTTTACATTTCATAGAGAACTTTAATCTGAATGACATATGCTGGACAAGGTCGGCTCCAGGCCCCAGCGCTCCAAGCACGTGCTTGGGGCGCCATACCACGGGGGGCACTTTGCCGGTTGCCGGCAGGCAGCTCTGGTGGACCTCCCGCAAGTGTCCCTGTGGAGGGTCCACTGGTCCCGCGGCTCCGGTGGAGCATCCGCAGGCACGCCTGCAGGAGGTCCACCAGAGCCGCGGGACCGGCGAGCGGCAGAGCACCCCCTGCGGCGTGCCGCCATGCTTGGGGCAGTGAAATGGCTAGAGCTGGCCCTGATGCTGGAAGTCTTATGCTACTATTACGAAAACGTCCTCTGAATGTCTAGAAGTTATAGAGGACAATTTTTTAATTCCAGAAGTGTTACACACAGCACAAGGGAATTCTGTAAAATACCTCATCTTGACAGGTATTGCAGAATTAAAATGAGTGTTTCCAAAGGTGCAAGTGATTGTGACTTGATTACATTTGTTGCATACAAAGACAGTCACAGTGATTTAAAAGGGCCAATTATACAAAGATGAAAACAATTATGAGCCAAATCAACGGAGAGAAAGAATTTAAAAGGGAAAATATTAAGGATAATTGGTAGTTGTTTAAAAACATTTTACTAGATGCCAGAAAAAGGTACAATCCCACAACTGAGAAGGCTATACTACCTAAAAAACAACCTGGTTTAGAGGGGAGGTGATATACAAAATGTATTTATATAAAAAATGAGGTGCAGTAGCTAAGTGATTAAAGCACTTGACAAACAGTCCTAGAGGTTGTGGATTGGAGTCTTGATTGATCTTACATTGAAAGGCTGTCTCCAGTTCACCAACACAGGGTTAGAAAAGACACAGGTTTAGCAGGGCAGTCACCCCGCTCTGGCTCAGAAGGGGTTAAAAGCCAGCTGTTGGGGAGGGCTGAGAGCCAATCAGAGTAGGCTGGGAGGCAGCCAATCAGAGCCAGGCTGGACTCTATAAAAGGGCTGCAGGGCCAGAAGGGTACTAGTCTCTCTCCAGCCTTGAAGAGGGAAAGACTGCCTGCAAGCAGAAGGGGGTACCTTGCACAGAGTAGTGCTAAGAAGAGCAGGAGCTCCAGCCTGGCCAACTCCCAGACTGAGGCTTTACTTCCAAGGCCTGAGAAGGTACTGGGGCTGTGGGGAGCAGCCAGGGAAGGAAGAGGCAACTGATCTAACCCCCTTGCCGATGATGAGCGGCCACTTCAGACTGCAGTTTTCCCCTGAGGGAAGGAGCTAGATGAAGACTGGCAGTGGGTCACTGAGGCAAGGCAGATTTAGGGGATTGGGGTTCCTTGGGGAGGGGAAGACCCTGAGTGTGGGGGCCACTGCTTCGGGGCAGTACCCAGAAGGGGCACTGTGGGCCAGGAGGGACGTGGAGCCTGAAGTATAGTGGTGGAGATTGAGAATAAAAAGACAAGTAGTGACAGCAGGAGGTGTTCTGAGGCTGGATGAGTTAATTCCCGGACTGACCAACAAGAGGTGCTGTGGTGGTGAGTGCACGCCGTGCTACCAAATGCATTTGGACATGATGCTAGCCACATTACTCCCTTGTATAATGTTGGCTATGGAAAATGGCACACCTTAAAGACATTACTGCTAAAGTTCCCAGATGACAAAGATTTGGGGAGTTAAAAAATGAAGAGTTCATGTCACTGATACAGAGCGATCTGGATTACTGGATAAACTGGAAAACAATAATACATTTCAATGTAGCCAAATGTAAAGTCATATCTAGGAACAAAGAATGCAGGCCATACTTAAAAGATGGGAGACTCTTGGGGGTCTCCAGTGTAGCAACATACCCCAAAAGGCTAATGCGAACTCTGGATGTAAAAATGAGAATATCAGGTAGGAGAACAGAGAGGTTATTTTACCTCTGTATTTAGCACTGGTGCAACTGACTACTACTGAAATATTGAGTCCAGTTCTAGTGTCCACAATTCAAGAAGGAAGTTGGTAAAATGGAGATGATTCAGAGAAGAACCACAAGAATGATTAAAGGACTGGAAAACGTGCCTTTTAGTGAAAGACATAAGGAGCTATTTAGCTTATCAAAGGGAAGATTAAGTGACTTAATAGGTCTGTTAGGTACCTATATGAGAAACAGAAATTTTGATATTAGAAGGCTTCTCAATCTAACAGATAAAAGTATAACAAGATTCAATGGCAGGAAGTTGAAACTAGACAAAATTTAGACTAGAAATAAGGTGCAAATTATTATGAGTGAGGGTAATTAACCACTGGAACATCTCATCAAAGGCTGTGGCAAACTCTCAATCACTGTTACTATTTTAATCCGGATGGGATGTTTTTCTAAAAGATCTTATACTCAATGAATCTATAACAGTTCCAGTCTGAAGTTTTAATAAATAAAAATTGCAAACTGATGATGCAAGTTATAAAGGGTGCTTAGTTGCAGCAGGAGTAGAATTTTGCTAGAGTGATATAAATATGTACAGCAAAACAGTAACAAAATTAAAATTCATAATCATTTAATGAAGCCAGTTAACCAAATACTAATTTAAGTTGCCCCAGTTTCAGTTGTAAGAGTGAATTAAGTCTCCATTGGTTCTACAACTTATTCTTGAAAATTTACTTGTATGTAAACTTGTTAAGTACGGTAAGTTCTATAAAATATTGATACAGAGGCTTAGTACATTACATTCCATGTGTGTTGAATGCAAATAATTTTCATACGTTCTCAAGTTAAAATTGATACAAAAATATTTTTGCTATATTTACACATTGCACAACTAAGCACAAAAATCTATGACTGAGATTAGACAAATTCCTTCTATGCAGCATCTTGGGAGGGTTAGCATAGCACTTAATTTATCCTAGCTCATCCAGAGCCAGAGAAGCACAAAATAGAATTGATCCATTTTTTCAGTATGTAATTTTTAGAGGTAGCCTTTAATTAGGATATGGGATCCCTCCTACCCAGGGGCGGCTCCAAGCACCAGCACGCCAAGTGCGTGCCTGGGGGGACAAGCCACGGGGGGAGCGCTCTGCCGGTCGCCGCGAGGGCGGCAGGCAGGTTGCCTTCAGCAGCATGCCTGCGGAGAGTCCACTGGTCCCGTGACTTCGGTGGACCTCCCGCAGGCAAGCCGCTGAAGGCAGCCTGCCTGCCGTGCTTGGGGCAGCAAAATACCTAGAGCCGCCCCCGCTCCTACCTTGTGTCAAATGTGCATGAATCTTCTTTTAAGAACTTAACTTCTTAGTAAACATGTAGTGTATTCATACACTTTTTATAAACAAAAGCAGAAGTCTTCCACATAATATCCTCTGTTCTAACCCCATTTTTCTCTTCTTCTCCTCTGAATTTATTTCCTAGTGGTTTGAGATGTGACCAAGCAGCTTCCAATGAACACTTGTCTAAGAGCAGGTCTACATTACCGCTTAAGTCAATCTAAGATATGTCACTCCGGAATATGAAAAAGCAGCCTCTGAGTGACACAAGTTTTGCACTGTTCACACTGGCGCTATGTCGGATGGAGACACTTTCCCACCAACATAGCTTCTGCTTCTTGCAGAGGTGGAGTAATTATACCAAGGGGAAAGTACACTCCGCCAGCATAGTGTCTCTTCACTAGGTGTGCTACAGCGGTGCAGCTGCGCCAATGTAGCGCTGTAATGTAGACTTGCCCTAACTCACTTAATGAATTATCCTACACATATCCCTTATTAGCATTGCACTCCATTCCTAAACAGCAAGAGTAGACTCTTCAAAAGTGCCTAGGGGATTTAGATACATGGCTCTCATTGATTTTCAAGGGAAATTGGGCACAAAACTCCCTCATACCCTTTTGAAAATCAAACCCAAATGCATCCCTTCTTCCTACAGTTTACAGATTGGAAGCAAAATTTGAAGTTTGACTTGAATTCAGGGTCTAATCAATAACAAAGTGCATAGATTACTCTCCTTTGTAGGAAATGCTCATACATCAGTAATACATTAGCAGAGCCGTCCCTTGGGTAGAGCGAATCAGCGTGACCACTCCGGGCCCCACGCTTTGGGGGGCCCCATGGGCTGGTGTGATTGGTCCTGGAACAGACTGTTCTGTCACTTCTGCCCCGGGCTCCACACCCCACTAGTGACAGCCCTGAAAATTAGTATAAATTGACTTACCTCAGCAACATCAGGTGAAGACAACTTTTTTTTAACATGCAACTCTGATAGAATATCGTTATTCTGTGTGTGCACAGATGACAACATTCTGTCTTAATTCTGCAAAAAGATTAAAAGTTGATATAAAAGCATCTATCTACCTTGCCATCATTGTAACAAAAATAACAGAAAAGCAAGCTAGTAAAGGAAGGCAAATTAGCTAAAGGATCACTGATACCTCAGTTCAGTCAAATATAAAACCCAGCAAAAAGCAGGATAAACAAAACCTAGACCCACAGCAAGAATGAGGCTTCCAAATGACCCAGAGTGAAATTCCTGGCCAGAGTCAATACTTAATAAGCATGAGTTGCAAGGATATTTAGTTAGCACGTGCTGTTTACCTGGCCCCGACCACTCACACATTCACTGCACAAAAGTTAAATAACCCCCCAAAACTGAGGGCTGCTGACTGTAACTGACATGGGAGGGAGGGAGGCCCGCCTGGACCCAAGATCCCCCACCCGAGACACAGCAGCCGACGCCGTGAGTGTGAGGGGCCGGAAAAGGGGCGGCACTGAACCGGCGGTCCAGGTCACCCCAAGCAGCTCCCCTTGCCCCGGGCAGGGCCCAGGCACCTTCCCCCAGCGCTGTCCTGCCGGTACCGGCCGGAACCATGAGCCGCCAGACAGCGCCGCGGGCTTTGCCCCGCTCCGCCCCCAAGCAAGAGAGGGGCGCCCCGCGCCCCAGCACTCCACCGCCCGGGCCCGCCCGGTTCCCTGGAGACGTTACCAGCCTCCCTCCGTGGCCGTCCCGCTCCTTCTCCCCGCACTCCCCTGCGGGAAGAGGGAGCCGCAGGCGCTTCCTTAGCAACCTGTAGCCGCCCGCCGCTTCCCTCGCCGGGCGCTCAGGGGCGGAGCCCGCTGCCATGCGGGGCCGAGCGGGGCCGGGGTGACGACACGCAGAGCAGCCCTCCCGTTTGACTGCTAGAGGCGGTTTCCGTCACGCGAACGTGACCATCTTGGCTGCTGCTCAGGACTGGCTACCGCCTGGTGCAGGAGTTGTCGTTATACCGGCCTGGGCAGCGGCTCCAGGCGGGATTTAACCCCCGTGCTGGGGAGAGACCAGCGGCATCTGCCGCCCCCCCGCCCTGACCGGCCCGGGGAGAGCTTGGTGCGGCTCTCGCAGGGCCGGCATTAGGATTTATGGTGCCCTAGGCGAGATTATTAAACTGGTGCCCTTGTGCTTGAGCTGCTCTTAGCAACACAAACATAAGCTTATAGTATTGCAAAACTTGCCACATTCACATTATTAAAACCAGTTTAACTTAATTAAGCACACTGTAATGCTGATGGACTAGCACTAAAGAAGCAGCACTATAGAAAAATTCTGATATGACAGAATGATGCAAATAATATATATTTTTTAATTTATCAAAATTTTATTGGAAATTTATATGAAGAGGTAATGAAACAAGGGTTTGTTTTTAATTAAAAGCAATCTTTCTGGCTTTTTTGGCTGCAAAATCAGTAATAATGTCATCGTATGACAAAGACACAGTCATGTCTTGTTCGATCGCAAGAATAGCAAGACCAGTCAAGGGTTTCTGACTCATTGTAGAGCGGAGATAGTTTTTAATGAGCTTTAGTTTTGAGAAACTCCGTTCTCCTGATGCTACTGTTACAGGAATTGTCAGTAGAATACGAGTGGCAATGTACACATTAGGATATATGTCAACAAGTTTGCGGGTATGAATAAACTGTACAATGTCCATCACCGATTTTGCATGTGGCAACATTGATGACAGTGTACTCAATTCTTCGTACAGTTTAAGTCCATTTAAATCAAAACTATCACCGTGCTTCAGGAAGCTCTCTAGATTCTTGCACTTTGTCATTAGTTGCTCTTGTTTTCCTATTTCGTTGAATTTAGTTATGTCATACAAAAATCCAAACTGTTCATGGTGTACTTGCAAGGTATTAAACCTTTCATCAACAGCAGATACTGCTTTATCCATCACAACATTAAAAAATTCAACCTCAAATTTCTTTTCTGGATCGTCTATGGGCATGATCTGCTGTACAGATTCTTCACAAAGAAGTGTCCCTGGCCTTTTTAACTCATATTAACTATGTATTTACTTTATGAAAGTTGGAGAAAACATTGTGAAAACGTAAAACACTGGCTGCCCAACTTCTGGGCTAGCAAAAGTTATACTGACTCACAGGGAAAAAAAAAAGCAGGTGACTCTTAGTACAACATATGGTCACTCTATACCAGGGGTCGGCAACCTTTCAGAAGTGGTGTGCCAAGTTCACTGTAATTTAAGGTTTCTCATGCCAGTAATACATTTTAATGTTTGTAGAAGGTTTCTCTCTATGTCTATATTATATAAATAAACTATTGTTATTATCTGAGGTCTTGGCCATTGGTCCTGCTCAGGCCACTGCCAGCTGAGTAAATGAAACCCCAAACCGGCAGCGGGCTGGTGGCTGGAACCCTAGACAAGGATCCCAGGCCCTGCTCAGCCTGCTGCTGGTCTGGGGTTCTGACCACCAACTCCTGCCAGCCAGGATCCCGGCTGCCAACCCCCCCTCAGCCCGCTACCAGCCTGGGATTCTGCTCACCCAGGCTGGCAGGAGGCAGAGTGGGGATGGCGGCTGAGCTCCTGACTGGCAAGGGGCCGGCAGCCGGAGCCCTGGAGTAGCAGTAGGCTGAGTGCTGCTGGCACCCCAGACTGGCAGCAGACTGAGCCACTCAACCCCCCACCGGCCCTGCTCAGCCCGCCACCAGCCCACTCAGCCTGCTGCCGGCTGAGTGAATGGAACCCCAGGCTGACAGCAGGTTGAGTGGTTCAACTGGCCTGCTCAGCCCACTGCCAGTCTGGGGTTCCTTGGGGGTCCCCAGGCCAGCAGCAGGTGCTGAGTGGGGCCGATGGCTGGTATTCCAGCTGGCAATAGGGCAGCAGCTGGAAACCCAGAGCAGTGATGGGCTGAGCCACTCAGCCTGCTGCTGCATACCATCAAAAATCAGCTCACCTGCCACCTTTGACACGTATGCCATAGGTTGCCGAACCCTGCTTTATACACTAGTAAGGAGATGAGCATATTATAGTTGTTGGAGGGCTCTTATCAGGAGTAACAGGCTATAGGAAAGTCAGTCAACATTTTTTGTTTCTCTGATGAAAAACTGACCCACTCCCTGCCTCAAACCAAACCTGTCACTAATAAAATTGTCAACAACTTAATTTTCTGTTTTTGGCTAAGATATTGATTTAAAAAAAAATATTGAAATTGGATTCAGGATTGTTAGCAAGAATTTTTGGCAAACAAAGTTGTTAAATGACAATCTAAATGGCAACAAAGTACTGCTTTCATGCTTGGCTCACCCCCTAGCCTGCTGGTCCAACAGCTGCAGTAGAGGAGGAGATAGGTGGAAAACTGCAGGACCCCAAAATCCACCTCTTGGGGTGCAGAGTGGCAACAGCAGCAGCAAACCCTCAGGTCCAATCACATGCCAATGGGCACCACCGCCAGCCCAACAGACCCTGGTGAAGTTAGCACAGCATCTGATCTCAGGGACGGGGCACCCATGTGTTGCCGGCAGATAACTGCCTGAGGCCAAGCAACAGCGGGGAGGTCCGTCGCCTGGTGTGCCGCGCCAATAAACACACCAGGGTGGAGAAGCAAACCAAGTTTATTTGAGATCTCAAAGCGGTGCAGGGAGATTGACTCAGATCAAGCACACCTAAAACAAGCAGTCTGTTCCTTTATATCCATGAGAACTTTTCTCACTGACTAGCAATCCCCCGTTTCCCCTGCCGCCTCCTCCTACCTCCCCCTGTAGCAATTACGTAAGCGCAGGTGCATTAAGTAATCTTGGCCCCGGCAGCTCGTTAGTAAGTTTTCCTTCTGCAAGTTATCTTGTCCTTCTGCTAAAGGTGCACAGGCCTCATTATTTCTGCTTTAGACCAGTTAGAACTGTTGCAACTGATAACGGCTGTTACACCTGGCCTTTTAGGTCGATTAAAGTTCAAACATGGAGGGACTCTTGTCTGCTGAGGCCTAAAACCAGGAAGGCTCCATACTCTTGTGGCCTTCCACCCTCTCGAGTTACGTAGGGTTATGCTTAGTGACACCAACACATGGAGCCACAGCAGCTCATCCTGCCCTGTGCAGCTCCCCCTGGATGAGATGGATCGCTGGCAGCTGCCAGCCCGGGGGAAAGGCGCTCCCCAGCTAGGGTGGCCAGATCCAGATGTCCTGATTTTATAGGGCCAGTCCCGATATTTGGGGCTTTGTCTTATATAGGCACCAATTACCCCCACCTAGAGTGAACAGACAGAAAGTGTGTAAAATCAGGACAGGGATGGGTGGGGGTGGGGGTGGGGGGGTAAAAGGAGCCTATATAAGAAAAAGACCCCAAAATTGGGACTGTCCCTATAAAATAGGGATATCTGATCACTGTACCCCAATCCCCTATCCTGATTTTTCACACATCTGGCTAACCCCAGCCAAGCCCTGTGTGACATTCCAATCCTGGCTGCCTGCCGAGGAAGTGAGTTACTTTCACTTTCATTCCTCAGCAGGCAGGCAGCCAGCCTCCCCCCCCACCTACCCCCAGCACCTCACCCAACCCAGCCCTGACGGAGGGGAGGGAGGAGAGAGAGATGGGTGCTCCTGGGGAGGAGGGAGAAAGGAGGGGGTGCTCCATGGGGCGGGGGGGGAGAAGAATGGATGTTATGGGAGACAACAAAGGATACTGGTTCCAGAGCCACAGAGCCTGCCTCACCTCACCTCAGCCGGGGGGAAAGAGTCACACTCACAGGTGAGCTCCTTCCCCAATCCCTACCCCCTCCCCTTCCTAGAGACCCCAGCAGCCAATCCCATTCCTCAGACTGTGCTGCATTCTGCTCTCTCTAGGACCCAGCAGCCCTGCTCCTACACTGTCTGGGCTGCCTGCAGAGTGGTGCCCCCAGGCAGAGTGAGGCCCTACACGGCTGCCTATTCTGCCTATGCCTAAGGACGGCCCTGGGCTCTCGCTCCCCACCCGCCTCGAAACCACACGGGGCTTTCTCACCCCACCGCGCCCTCCACGCGGCCAGCAGGGGCAAGGGGCGGCCGGCAGCTGCTGCTGGTGACTGTGACAGCAGCGCCTTAGCCCCGCGGAGCCTGGTCCCGAGCGCCGCAGACAGAGCCCGGCTTCGTCCTCCTGAGTCCCCGTCACCTACCGAGAGCAGGGCCAGTCACACACACGTGCAGGCTACACCCGCCTCCCCCTGTCCGCCAGCACACACCGCTCTGGGCTAGGGCCTCCCTCGTCTGCCCGTCACACACCGCTGCGGGCTAGGCTCCCGCTCCCCTCGTCCGCCCGTCAAACCGCTGCAGGCTAGGCCGCCCCCGTCCGCCCGTCACACACCGCTGCGGGCTAGGCTCCCCCTCCCCCTCGTCCGACCGTCACACACCGCTCTGGGCTAGGCCCCCCAGCCCCATCCTCCCGTCACACACACATACAGCCTAGGGGCCCCCCTCGTCCTCTTTTCACACACCGCTCCAGGCTAGGGCCCCCCCAACCCCTCCCAGCACACACCACTCCAGGCTAGGGCACCCCTCCTCTGCCCCTCACACACCGCTCCGGGCTAGGGTCCCCCTTGTGCCCCTGGCACACACCGCTCTGGGCTAGGGCCTCCCTCGTCCACCCCAAGCTAGACCCCTCCCCCAGTCCACCCATCACACACACCTACAGCCAAGGGCCCCCCTCGTCCTCTCTTCACGCACCGCTCCAGGCTAGGGCCCCCCCTCGTCCCCGCTGGCACATACCACTCCAGGCTAGGGCCCCCCTTGTCTGCCTGTCACACACTGCTCCAGGCTATGGCCCCCCTTGTCAGCCCATCACATATAGCCCCTACCCAATTGTCACATGCATCTCCAGGCTAGGGCCCCCCACCCACCCGTCACGCACACAGCCAGCCCACCCATCACTTGCATCTCCAGACTAGGGCCTTCCTCACCCCCTCCTACTCCCTTTACATGCATTTCCAGACTGGGGCCCCTCCCTTGCCCATCCATCACACACATCTCCAGACTAATCAAAAATTGGAGAGGCCCAATCCTAAATTCACCAGCCAGATGGGGCCATTTGATTGTCTATGGCTAGCGAGAAAAATAAAGATGTGCATGGACAGGTGGTAATGGAGTCATTTTCATGCCAAGCTAACCTTCTCTAATGGACTGTCATATTAGCAAATTCTGAACCACAGTGCACTTTCTGCCCGTCAGAGGCACTGAAAGTCTAATAATGGGCTCCAGCAGAGAAGTACTCAATGCAATTCAGGAAAGAGTGTTTGTGGAAAAGTGGCTTTGAGCCATCTTTGAATTCCCTGCTCTTGAGACTGCTCAGCACTGAGCCAGTCTCCTGGTGTAATTGCACTAGCTGCCAATGGCCCCTAGAGACCATTCCAGAAGCCATAAATCATTGCAATTGCATCAACTGCCCCATCTTTGCCACGGCATCACTTTAACATCATTGCCCCTTTTGCCCCCCTACTCAGACCACCAACAGGTGGGGCAAAAAGGGCTGCTGCTGCGGGGCCAGCAATTTAAAAGGGCCCGGGGCTCCTGGCCACTGTGCCCCTCCCCCCCGGGCCCTTTTAAATCGCCGCTGGAGCCCTGGGCAGTGGGGGCCAGGCAGCGCAGATGGGCTGGCTGGGGGAGGCGGACTCCTGTACCGGTAAGAATTTAATATTACTTTCACCCCTGAACATAGGGCCAAAAGCTCCCTTTCATATTAGAAAGGGGAGCACATACAGCATAACTGCAGAGCTGAGCTGCCATTGGCACCAGCACAGGAGGGCCAAGCCTCTGTGCATGGCACTGATCTTCAGAGATTTCTCAAGATCCACGCTGATTTGGGAGAGCCACAGGTTTAGGGGCAACCACTGGTTGTTCTAAAGAGGAACATCACCTCATCCCCCAACAGAATGATAAAAGATATCACACAAGCTAAGACTCAAAAAGTTATGAGTTGTCCGTGCAGGAATAATCTAGACAGAATCTGGCCTATTGCTTTTTAGAATCCAGAAGACTGCAGTTATTGTTGTGTTACTATGACATTCAAGATTCTGTCATGTTCACCAGATTATAACAATTCTAAGACAGATCAATATTGGACTTTAACAAGTTATATCCTTTTAAGCATCTTGCTTTTCACAGATTTGTGAATCTTTTGACATCAGATAACAAATAAACATTAGTATCCGTAACAAACATAAATCAACATTTCCCTCTTCCATTGTATAACCAAACTATAACAGTCTAAAAAAGAAATGCAAAATATTTGTCTGGTTAGATAATATCAGCTTTCAGTACAAGTTGTTGCATATGTCTGTCTTTGAGGGAGAATTTTTAGAATCAGCTCGGATGAGGAAGTTTTTATTTTCTTTCCTAGTCAGAATGACACTTCTGTACTTTCTCCCTTTTTATTCTTTTGTTTATCCCATTGGATTTTAGGCTTCCTTTAGCTCGCCAAGCAAATATGATTCATAATTGTTAAAGCTATACACTCCTTATGCAAGTTTTCACTGACTTTACTTTGCAGCTAGTGTTTTGTGGACTTTTATTTATATAAAGACTCGAATTGTGCTTCTCCTTTTAGCTCAGTTCCTTGCAGCATGGCTGATTATACTGGGACAAAACTGTATAATCATCTAGGATGCTGGGCTTAGCCGATAGAACCTGGACTTTCCTGTTGAATTTAGTCACCCTGCTTATGAAGGAAGAAGTCCTACAGTGAAGTACCTTACTTAGACTCTATTTGTACATGCTCAAATGTGCCAATGCAAATCGATTGCATACCTACTTTCTACACAAAGTCATTTATGCATACTGTGATACCTCACCTCATATTCTTCACAGTGATATTATTATATGATTATGGCATAATTCTGATGTAGTTTAGGCAAGATAGGCCTTGAGAAATATTGGAAAGGTTAAGGTTTTCTGAATATGATTATCCTATTTGTATGCATATATAATTTTTGTATCTGAAGTTAGGAATATTGACTATATATCTGTATTACAAATGTGTTTACACTTGGGGAACATACACTAGGCAAAAGACTGTCAGTCTAGGGGCTTGGCTACACTCGAAACTTCAAAGCGCTGCCGCGGCAGCGCTTTGAAGTGTGAGTGTGGTGGCCGCGCCAGCATTGGGAGAGAGCTCTCCCAGCGCTGCATGTACTCCACTCCTCATGGGGATTAGCTTGCAGCGCTGGGAGCCGCGCTCCCAGCGCTGCGGCCGTTTACACTGGCGCTTTACAGCACTGTATCTTGCAGCTCTCGGGGTGTGTTTTTTTCACACCCCTGAGCAAGAAAGTTGCAGCGCTGTAAAGCGCCAGTGTAGCCAAGGCCTAGATGACTGACTGGGAAGGGCCCATTCAGGTTAAAGGGCCATTAGGAGAAAACAATAGGCCTTAGAAGAAATTTATCACCCAAGAGGGGGTGGGGGTTTCTTCCTGAGGACACTACAAACAGCCTCCAAGCAATGGCTGCTGTGGCACTACATGGGCATGTAACCAGGTCACCTGGTACTGGACTCCATCCTGGAATACCGGTGTTTTTCCACTGACTGGCATGGAAATCAAGCTTTGAGACAAAGGGTTCCCGGCCATATACAAAAGCTATTTAAGGTAGGGGAGTGACATCACTGTGGTTCTTCACTGACTCCCCACCCAAAGAGACTCCTAGAAAGAGCTAAGGAACAAGGACTGAACTGGGGGAAAGTGCTGGACCCAGGCTAAAGGGATTTTTAGCCTATGAAAGGAACACCTGATGTTTTTAAGCTGTAAGCAAGTGCAGCTAGCCTCTTAAGAATATCTGCAGCCTGCTTGAATCATAGATTCATAGACTTACGGTCAGAAGGGACCATTATGGTCATCTATTCTGACCTCCTGCACAACACAGGCCACAGAATCTCACCCACCCGCTCCTGTAACAAACCCCTAACCTATCATCATTTAGGATGAGAATTTGCTACTCATATCCAATCTCTTTCGTATATTAAGCTTAGTTTGCTTGTTTTGTTTGCTAGGTAATCTAATATGATCTGTTTGCTCTCCCTTATAATCACTTAAAATCTATCTTTTGTAGTTAATAAACTTTATTTTTGCTTTGTCTAAAACCAGTGTGTGGGAGTCATAACTTGGGGCAGAAAGCTGTTGCATATCCTTCTCCACATCGAGGGATGGGGCGAATTTCATGAGCGTATACTGTACAGATCACTGTGCAATGCAAGAGGGTATAATTTTGGGTTTGCACTCCAGAGGGGTGTGTGCATTTGAGTAGCTGGGCAGTTCCTTAGCTGTAGCCTACCCCATGCAGAGCTGATCACAGCTCTGTATGTACTGCAACTGGGTGTGTCCCTACGTGTATGTGTGCTGATGCCTGGGAGAGGGCTTGGCAGGTTGGTCACAGCAGTGCAGTGTAAAGGAAGCCCAGGCTGGTGGGCCAGGGTGGCTCAGTGGTACCCCAGTTCCAGGTGGCTCCCTGTGGAGGGAACTCGTCATACATACATATGATGAGTTTTTCAAGTGTATATTGCATATGCAAAAGCAGCTCTGTTCATGTAAATGTTACTCCTGAAAGAATCCTATGCCACTGCACATGTGGAGAATTCATGTCTCCCACAGATTAATTTTCTCTGCAGAAAACACATTCTGCCAGAGAGGCACTGCAGTTATGCCTTTTGCCCACCAAGGGCTGCTGTGGTGTCAGAACAGAGAGCAGTCGGCTTACAGGCCAGAGCAGCCAGCAGTGGATAGGGAGGAGATGCTGCATTCCTCACAGCATCCTGTGTGTGGAGCCTGGTGAGGAGGCAAGGGATTTCTGGGGGACAGACAGAGCAGGGCACATGGGGCTGCTGGGGGTGCACAAATACTGGGGTTGTGAATGGCTAGTGGGGGGACAGACTGAGGTGGATGATGAATGGCAGTTGGGGTGCAAGGACACATTGGGAGAGGGGAAAATGTTCCTGATTGAATGGGAGAGGCTAGGGTTATCCGGGTCTGCAGGAAGAGGCTCCTCAACTCCCTAATAATCCTCCCCGCACAAAAAAAATCCATACTTCTCCCACCCACACCCAACAACCCTCCAGGATCACTCCAGGCTCCTTCCCAGCAATTACTTCCCTCTCCCTCAGCTCTTCCGTTAGCCAGCTCCTCCAAGCCTTTGCATTGCTTCCAATAAGTGCATGAAATTCATTTCTGTTTTGTAGTTTAAATGAATTATTACTCAAAGTTCTGTGGTAATATGCTCATTAAGGAATCTATTTGTCTAAAAACATTTCCTGAATCTTAAGTGCCTTAAGACATCTTGTTGACAAGGTTTTTTTACATAAATTACCAAAATAATTGAAACTGTGTGATTACATTATGTTATTTTGACAAATAAAATATGCAGAATTCTCTTTCACTGGCGACAAGCAGAATTTTGAACAAGGGATGATAATAAAATATGGCACAACCATCCTCACGCTGGACTTTGGCCATGTGTATAATGTAAATGTTTATAATATACAACTTTCACACAACAGTAAATATAGTTCATACAGTGTGTTTCCTGTTCTGATGTAAGTCTGTTATTGTGCTGTATTTTTCTGCCACTCCCAGACACCCTATTGCGTTATCATCTCCTGGCATGTTAGACACCATTTTGCAATCCAGAGAGTCATAATTGATGAATTACAGCACTAGATCATTTTGTTCCCTTTTGCAAAAATGGGACTTTTTAACCATAAACACATCTACTATTAAAAATAATACAATTATGTAATTATGTTTGTGAAATCAACATTTTTATAAGGTGCTTGGTTTATGAAATGGAATGTTCTCAAAGTTTATTACAGTTCAACAATATTCAGTGGAGTTCACAATCTATTCACATTCTATGAAACCTAGCTGAACAATATTTGAATACATCTTTTGAATATAGCTGATGTAATAATTTCTCAGTTGTTGGGCTTCACTGAAGGGCAAACTAAGATTAAGTAGTGAGAACTGTGTAACAACCATGACTGTATACATGCCAACACTATGGATCAAGTGCAGGGATTGAAACTCTGTGTTCTGGCTTCAAAAATATCTGACCTTTATCAACTGAGTATAGGAGGACACTTTTAGCTGTGAGAAAGTAGTAGACTGTTATAACCACTAGGGCAAATGTTAGGTAGAGGCACAATCAAACACACATTAAGCAGTGTATTATACTAGCAAAGATGCAAATCACATTCATCAAGGACATCCACAATTGCTGTGGCCAAGTGTATAAACTCTAACACTCATAAACATACTATAAAATAAAACTTTAGCATCTAAATAAGGCAAAAATATACACACTTACAGTGTGTTTGAATGATTAATTATTATTATTATTATTAATGATAATAATACAGGATTTCACCACACCACCAAAATTTCTTAACCATAAATTTCTTTTTTAAATTGAAAAGGCTGCATGGTATTTATACAGCTGCTCCAAATACACCTTAACTATCTAAGCAAACATCACCCCATACAGTAGCATGCAGTTATAACATTGATCAGGTATCTAGAACAGGACTAGCTAGACCTGGGATGTCAAATCCATGTTGGCTGGCTCCAACTGGACAGGGAGGTAATAGCAACAAATCCTTTAACAGTAAAAGTTCACCCTTGTATACCTTATCTATCGGAACCTACACGATGTTTGTGACTGCTTCTTGAATTCCTTTCTTTGCAAAAACCAGTTAGAACCATCATGGATAACCGAGGCTTTTTCTTCAAAGATTTTCCTCCCATCTTATCAGCCACACTCCAGGTCCAGTATTTCCTATTAAGTCACATTCCAAGCCCATTATATCCAATTAAGCATACCATCTTTAAAGGCAATCTCACAATTGCTAAGCACCAGCACCTAACACAAACTGCAGAACACATATTTTTAGCCAAGGTAATCTAACCCTTTATATACCTTCTAATTCTACAAGCTGCCATGACATTTCATTTTTTTTTTGCTGAAATAAGACAAAATAGTATAAGTAACTATGTTAGTCTTTGAACTAGGTTCAAAACTAGGGTTATTTCAGTATATGCTACATAGACTGACTGACATGGTTGTAACTGTAAGGAAAACAAATATCCTTTTAATTTTTTTTTTTGGCCTGCTGGAAAGGCTTATATGATATGATATATAAAAATTATCAAAATGTACTTAGTACAGTATTGTTTTCAATACAAAGGCCTTTATCATAGATGACTGCATCATTGGATGATCAGTTGTCATGACTTCTGAATAAATGACTATACAATATTTATCATGTCATTACTTGAAACAATTTAATAATCATAGAATATCAGGGTCAGAAGGGACCTCAGGAGGTCATCTAGTCCAACCCCTTGCTCAAAGCAAATGCCCCCTCAAGGATTGAACTCCCAACCCTAGGTTTAGTAAGTCAATGCACAAACCACTGAGCTATCCCTCCAAAACCATTAAACTAGCCCTGTTTCAACTGTTTTTGTTTGTCCAAAATATGCCTTGCTACTTCATTATTTCTAGTCAAGTCATTCTGTTCAGGATGCTGATGTAATAATTATAAATTATGCAAATTTATCTAAAACACCTCAGCCAGTCAATTAAGTTAAATTATAGCTAAGGCAGCTACATCTCTACTCCAAAGATATTTTCAGTAAACTGCCAGCACTTCTTCATACCATACATCTGTTTCTTCCATCCTTTTATCTAACGAAGAGGTAATGTGTTGCTGAGAATTAGTTCATCAGTGATGCACACCATACGCACAAATGTAAACTCCCATTTACTGCAGTGGGACTGCTCGACAAAAAGGGGCTGAACTGAAAGATCACTAGAATGCACAGTGACTATTTTTCATATAGATGTGCGGTATTTATGGCATTAATGTCATTACATTGTCAGTTGTTTGTCAACACAATGCCAGATATTAAGAAGTGTGTGTGTATTGTAACTTAGCTGTGTTATTTGATACGTATGTATTAAGCGCTAAATTGTAGTGTACCATAACAGGGAAAGCTTGGGGAGTTGTTATACTCTCCCTCCTGCCCTCATTCCTCCTCCCCCTCACCAAGCTCCGTAGTGAACAAGGAGAGTGCACAGACCCTAAGACAAAAAGATAATTCCATATACAGAAATATAAAATACGACAAAGGCCAAATTCTGCATTCTGTTACGGATGTGTTGATATGGAATCCGTCCACTGTCCACGCTGGATTGTTTCCAGATTTATACCTGTGTAACATCTAGAAGAATTTGCCCTTATATGTGGAAAGGGCCAACATTTGTTGCCTATAGGAGCCATAACTTTGAATTGTCTGACTTGTGCCTTAAAAACCTCAAACGTAACTTTTCACTTGCTTAGCGTTTTATGATGATATTGGGCTGCTGTATGTGAATAGCCACTTTTAGGCCATCATAATTATATCAGACAATTCAAAATTTAAACTTATCACAAATTGATATATAAAGTGGATAACTGACCCTTGAAATGAAATGAAAGCAGAAAATTGTTGTAGTCAATTATAATGAAGGTGGTTGTTTGGTTTTTATGTAATACACAATGCATAGACTCAAACTCAACATGCTTTCCTCACTGAAATATAGCATAAACTTTCTTACATGGGTTGACTTTTTGAAATCAGTGAGACTACTAATGTGAGTGAGGTGAGCAGGATTTGACTCTGAATGTATATGTCATAGATTGTACAGTAAGTAATAACATTACAATATTGCTTTCTCTACATCACACACACACACACACAGGATTATAATAATCATTCACCAAAAACTACATTAAAAGAACTTTGTGGCACAAAACAATCAAGAAAAATAAAAAGAGACTAAGCAAGTTATATTACACAATTGAAGGGCTTAAAAATGAGAGGTTAGATGGATGGGAAGGTCCAGGAGAGAGATGCTGCTTTAAATATTATGCAAACTCTGCTGGGTGTTTGTCAAGGCTCAATTCTTTATCTGAATTTAAAAAAACAAACAAACGTTTCCATTTTGTTTAGGAAACTGGAGACACTAAAACATTTCTTTGTTCATAGTTTAATTATGGCAATAGTATCTGATCAAGGAAAGTCTCCGTTTCCACTTCCTAGGCATGGATTTAGCTGGTGTATAACTATGGATAACATGCACAAATATTTTACTGATCTTTATTAAGGCAGCTGCTCTGATTCCATCTGCGTATTTTCAGAAAGAGAGCCTTCGGCCTCCTTTAAAAAAGGCAAAAAATCTCACTACCTTGCTAATATTGTAAATGGGGAGGAGAGGTGATGCAAGTCTATAGATTTAGGAGGACAAAGAGGTGAGTGGTAGGGAGATACCCTCTTCTGTAGCATTGCTCCTCACCCTCTTCTGTAGACCCTCTAATGAATCACTCCTAGAGTTAACAAGCCAGTTGCAACTTGAGTCAGCAAAGTGCACTTAACATTTCCCATCAAGATCATTATCTGCTAACAGGGTGGGGTTTTTGGGCAAATACTGTCAGCCTGGTGCCAAACCTCCTCATATGTGGGGAGTATAAATCTGTAATAAATATCCAAATAGTCTGTTTATTCATGTGTACTGTGATTCATGCTTACAGGTTTTTTAAGCATTACTAAGAGAAATGTGCACAAAATGAAGCCATTGTATCATGCAGTCAGGGCCATCCCTAGAGAGGCCCAGAGCCTGGGACAAATCAGCCTCCTTGCTAGTCTCCTCTCCATCCACCCTGAGTGCCCGCCCGCTGCTTGCCTTCTCACCCGCCTGCCCACCGCTCGCCTCCTCACCTGCCTGCCTGCCACTCGCCTCTCCACTAGTCTCCTCGCCGTCCATCTGGCACCCACCCCATCTGCCGGACAGCAGCTCTCCTCCTCGCCGTCCACCCGCCGTCCGCCCGTTCATTCCCTCTGAAGCCTCCTCACTCCCCTCCTGCCTGCCTGCCTGTCATTTGCCTCCTCACCCACCTCCTCACCCCACTTCCCACCTGCCTCACCTGAATATTGGGGCAAATGGCATTCCAATCGCACATAACGTAAACTTTAACATCTCTGGGTGGGAGAAAACACCACAGTAGCCCACCATGATAGCATTTAATTTCAGAAATTACACAAAAATGATGAAGTTGATTAAACAGAATTTAAAAGGTACAGTGCCAAAACTGAAATTCCTGCAAGCTGCAAGGAAACTTTTTAAAGACACCATAATAGAGGCTCAGTTTAAATGTATACCCCAAATTAAAAAGCATAGTAAGAGGATCAAAAAGTGCCACCCTGGCTAAACAACAAAGTTAAAGAAACAATGAGATGCAAAAAGGCATCCTTTAAAAAGTGGAAGTTAAATCCTAGTGAGGAAAATAGAAATTAGAAAGGAGTATAAACTCTGACAAGTGAAGTGTAAAAATATAATTAGGCAGGCCTAAAAAGAATTTGAAGAACAGCTAGCCAATGATTCAAAAAGTAACAGCAAAAAAAAAAAGTGCATCAGAAGCAGGAAGCCTGCTAAACAACCTGTGGGGCCCTAGATGATTGAGATGCAAAAGGAGCACTCAAGGAACATAAGGCCATTGTGGAGGAACTAAATGAATTCTTCACAGCAGAAGATGTGAAGGAGATTCCCAAACCTGAGCCATTCTTTTTAGGTGACAAATCTCAGGAATTGCCCCAGACTGAGATGCCAATGGATGTGGTTTTGGAACAAATTGATAAATTAAACAGTAATAAGTCACCAGGACCAGATGCTATTTACCCAAGAGTTCTGAAGGAATTCAGATATGAAATTGCAGAACGATTAACTGTAGTATGTAACCTATAATTTAAATTAGCTTCTGTGCCCCATGACTGGAGGATAACTAATGTGATGCCAACTTTTAAAAAAGGCTCCAGAGGTGATCCTGGCAATTACAGGCCAGTAAACGTAACTTCAGTACCAGGTAAACTGGTTGAAACTATAGTAATGAACAGAATTATCAGACACATAGATTAACACAATTTGTTGGGGAAGAGTCAACATAATTTTTGTAAACAGAAATCATGCCTCAACCAGGGCTTCCCAGAGGATTCAGGGGGCCTGGGGTCTTCGGCGGCAGAGGGCCCATGCTTTGGCGGTAATTTGGAGGCGAGGGGTCCTTCTGCTATGGGACCCGCCACTGAAGTGCCCCAAAGACCCACAGCGGGGACCCCCCGTCGCAGAATTACTGTCGAAGAACTGGCGGTGGGTCCCGCTTTGGCAGTAATTTGGCGGCAGGGGGTCCTTCTGCCCTGGGGTGGAAGGACCCCCCGCTGCCAAAGACCCAGAGCGGAAGAAGCTCTGGGGGCCTGGGTCCTGCAAGAGTTTTCTGGGGCCCCCATAGTGAGTGAAGGACCCCGCTCCAGGGGCCCCAAAAACTCTCATGGGGGCCCCCGCGAGGCCTGGGGAAAATTGCCCCACTTGCCCCCCCCCTCGGAAGGCCTGGCCTCAACAACCTATTAGAATTCTTTGAAGAGATCAACAAGTATGTGGACAAGGGTGATCCAGTGGGTATAAGTTTCAGAGGGGTAACCATGTTAGTCTGTACCAGCAAAAACAATGAGGAGTCCTTGTGGCACCTTAGACACTAACAAATTTCTTTGGGCATAATCTTTGGTGGGCTATAACCCACTTCATCAGATGCATGGAGTGAAAAATACAGTAGGCAGCTATAAATACACAGCACATGAAAAGATGGGAGTTGCCTTACTAAGTAGGGGGGTCAGTTCTAACGAGGCCAATTCAATCAGGGTGGATGTGGCCCATTCCCAACAGCTGACAGTTCACCCCTTCTTGTCTATCAATGGCTATTAGCCAGGGTGGGTAGGGATGCTCTGAAGTGACCCCTAGCCTCTGTTTGCCAGAAGCTGGGAAGGGGCAACAGGGGATGGATCACTTGATGATTACCTGTGCTGTTCATTTCCTCTGAAGCACCTGGCATTGGCCACTGTCAGAAGACAGGACACTGGGCTAGATGGACCATTGGTCTGACCCAGTATTGTTATTCTTATGTTTTTAACAACCTCCTTTGATCTAACTCTATAATTAGTAATGCATCATATATAAACACACAGAGAGACATGCTCCTTATTAACAGAAAAAATAAGAGATATTTCCTAGTTTGTCACACATGTATTGCTCTGTCTTGACTTGTCAAAAACTTAACACTTAATCCTGGATCAGAGTTCCCAGGCCTCTTTTAACACATCTTACCACATGCTCATTGGAAAGCCAGTTGTACTGGTGCCACTACTCATTTCTTGTGAGTCATTTCAAAACTCTCAGATCTCAGCCAGGAACCTTAGGATGTACAGGGAAGTATCTGAGTCTAAAATAAGACAGTCAGCTATCTGGGCTATTTGTTAGAGACCTTCGAGATTTTAAAAAGAGGCAGAAAATACCTTTAGTTATATTCCTCTTTTCTTAGCAGCTTTTCAAAGTCTACATGTGTTTATTCACCTGAGTTGTTCCTTTTTTTTTTAAAGTTTGGCTTCTGTATTTGATAATCCTAGCTATTTTCCCCCTTAGATAACAGACAGACACAATCCCTGAGGCTGGTTCTGATATTATCTTCTTGGGGCTTGGCTACACTTGCACGTTAGAGTGCATTAAAGCAGCCCTCAGACGCCCTAACGCATGAGGAGTCCACACTGGCAAGGCAGGTAGAGTGCCTGGACTCTGCAGGTGGAGTGCTTCTGGTAATCCACCTCCAGGAGAAGCATAAAGCTTGCTGCACCCTGGCTGAAACGGCCGGGCATCAGTGTGGCTGAACTTTGACACCATCTCAAATCTGTTAAAAACATTGTTGGGGAAGAAAAGTTATTATCTGATCTTATCAGCTCATTCTTTAACCAATGGGGGCAATGGAGGGCATATTTGGGATCACCATGTCTATAGAGCTAGCAGGGAGGCCCTTCTCAGGAGGGATAAGCAAGAGACAACAAGTAAAACCTCTCTTACATTACCTGGTACTTAGCATGTGTTCATCACTAAAGCAGTTTGGCCCCAGATCAGCCCAGAAAGGTTGGGGATCTGTCTCTCTGCTCTGCCTGCCAGGGCGTGGAGAGTTAGCAAGATGCTCTCTTGCTGCTCCCACTGCGGGAGGGGGTGGAGGAAAACGGGCGAGCAGGTTAGGAGCCCCGTCTAGGGTGAGGTGAGCTGGGCCAGTTACTAAACCGCCCTGTCCCGCTCCACTGAGGAGCCGTGCTCCTCCCTCCTAGCTAGTGAGCTTGGCAGCCCAGCCCCGGCACCGTGCAGGCAGCAGGGCGACTGTGCGGGTCTGAGTCCCCCATTGCCTGCGGGATGCGCTGCGGGGACGGGGCTCCTGCTGCAGGCTGGCTGCTGACGCTGCTCACTCTGGCTGCCGCCCGGGGCACTGCGGTGCTGCTGCAGGGCGATGGCTACGATGGGCTACTCATTGCTATCAACCCGCAGGTGCCAGAAGACCAGAAACTCCTCGCAAACATCAAGGTAAGAGGCCCCACGTGGGGTCTCAGTTCGACTCGAGCTCTTCCTGCAATACAAAGCGGCTTCCCTGCAGCTTGAATCGTCCTACAGCTCACCCTTCCCCCCAGAGTAGCACCAGTTCAATAAGGCAGCAGCAAGCCAGTGCAATGCTGGGTTGGAACACTCCGCTTATTGGCACACAATCTCGCTTTAGTTACACCCCCTGGGCCTTCAGCTTCCCTTGTGGGCTGCAGAAATGCTTGAGGGTTTTTAAAAAAAAAATTCTAACCCCACTAGGTTTTCACAAAGTATTTTTCACCGAAAGCTGAAAGGAATTCCTAGTTGCAAGCTCACCAGAATGAAGCAAACTCCTGATATTAATGGTGAGGGGTATTTTTAAAAAACTTTTGTGCAGTAATACACCACTAAGTCTGTTTCTGTGGATGACGTTGTTATCAAGGTATAGATTCAAATAATGAATGTGGGGTGGCCCTGCTGAAGCTGGGCATCTGCCCAAGGGCATAGGGTATAACAATTTTTTTAGATAAAGATTGGATATTTTTCTAAGACATCTGCTCTAGGAATCATAGCGGACAAGGTCTATGGCCTGTGTTTTAGTGGAGGTCAGACTAGATAATCACAATAGTCCTTTCTTGCCTTAGACTCTATGAGTCTATGATGCATTTAGTATTTTGCTAGTGTGTTTTGCTATGTTCGTATCCAGGTGTTCATCTAAGAAGGTGTGGCCTTCAACAGGCCCAGAGTTTCAACATGAAAGGGAATCTGCAGTAACAGCTCCAAAGCCAGTTGTTCTCCTAGTTCCACTCCTGACTGATATTGTGAAAGGTATTAAGGCAATTGTAATTGCCCAGACAAGTCCCATGCAGTATGTATGTTTAACCTGTCTCATTAAAACTGACCTTAAGTGAGATTGTTCAAGCTTAGTTTATACCAGCAGGTTACACAAATGTTACGCTTTATTGTTTGCAATTGTATTTATCACCAAAAGATGATCTGAATAGTGGGTGAAGCTGAGGTGCAGGAATCTGATCTCAGTTTCTGACTCTGACACTGATTCTCTCTGTAGCCTTGTTACGATGACCCTTATGTGACTCAGCTTATCGGCCTGTAAAGTGACAATAACAACATTTAGTTGAAACTCACAAGGGTGGTGTGGGAGTTAATTCACATTTGTAAAACACATTGCAGTCCTTGGATGAAAACACTGTAAAAAGGAGAAGTAGTTTATTTTTTTCTTCTGATTGTCCAGTAACTTTTCTACAGATCTTGCTGCGCATAGTAATATACACCACTGACCTAATGCCCCAGTGACTCCAGTAAGTTTACTGTTATTTTTTAATTTCATTTTATTACTAGGAAATGATAACTGAAGCTTCTTTTTATTTGTTCAATGCTACACAAAGAAGAGTCTATTTCCAGAATATAAAGATTTTAATACCTGCTACATGGAAAGCAAACAGTTATGGGAAACCAAAGCATGACTCATATGAAAAGGTAATATTTAAAGCCTGTCTTAGAAACTGAAGTACCATCATGAGCATGTTTTAAAAACAAATGTTCCTTTTACCCTATGGACACTAAACATCCATTTTCACCATTGAGTCTCTCCCCTCCCCATGCCAGATATACACCTCTTCCCCCCAGTGTACAAAAGCTACATCACTGCACCAAGGCCCCACTGCCTGCTCCTCTTCTTGCCCCTTCTTTCACTCTTGACTATTTGGATGGCAAGAATGAAGGCTCATTAAGGCATTTCTGGATGTGACTTCCTCTTGACTGTCTTATCTCCATCTGAGGATGCTGCTTACCTACAAAACCTCTGGACAGGGCCAGCGCTTCCATTTAGGCGACCTAGGCAGTTGCCTAGGGCGCCAGGATTGGGGGGGGTGGCATTTTGCCATGGGGGCAGCAGGCAGCTCCGGTGGACCTCCCGCAGGCGTGCCTGCGGAGGGACTGCTGGTCCCGTGGCTCCAGTGGAGCATCCACAGGCACGCCTGCGGCAGGTTCACCAGAGCCACGGGACCAGCAAACCCTCCACAGGAACGCCTGCGGCAGGTACACTGGAGCCGCGGGACCGACGTGCGGGGCAGCGAAATGGCCGTGCGCTTAAGGCACCAAAAAACCTGGCACCACTCCTGCCTCTGGACTATATCAGTGTTCACAAGTAAAAAGTCACCCAGTGGGCAGGCTTGCCGTTCTGTAAATCCTCTTAAATATGTAGTTTGTGCACATTCCTTCAGGCCCCTGGATAGCATTAAACCCAGAGACTCTCTGAATGTTTTTGTTTGAAGTCACCCCAACAGTAGGTATAGGCAATCTGCCCTACCAGTGTTATACAGCGGTGGTTCTCAACCAGAGGTCCAGGGCCCCCTGGGGGGTTGTGAGCAGGTTTCGGGGGGACCACCAAGCAAGGCCAACATTAGACCTGCTGTGGCCCAGAGAAGAAAGCCAAAGCGCAGGACCCCGAGGCCTGCCACCAGGGGCTGAAGCCTGAGCAACTCTAGCTTCACAGGGCCACCTGTGGCATGGGGCCCTGGGCAGTTGCCTTGCTTGCTACCCCCTGTCATAAACAGATAGCTAAGGGTTAATGTCTCTTTCACCTGAAAAAGGGTTAACAAGCAGTGACCTAAAACACCTGACCGGAGGACCAATCAGAAAACAAGATTTTTTTCCAAATCTGAGTGGAGGGAAGTTTGGGTGTGAGTTCTTTGTTCTTTGTCTTGTGTCTGACCCTCTTGGCTCTGAGAGTGATCTGTCTGTCTCCTGGCTTTCTAATCTGTGTTTCCAAGTTGTAAGTACAAGAATAGTAAGACAATAATAGGTTTATATTGTTTTCTTTTGTATTTACATGTGTTTAGTTGCTGGAATGTTTAAATTGTATTCTTTTTTGGATAAGGCTGTTTATTCATTTTTTTCTTTTAAGCAAATGACCCTGTATTTGTCACCTTAATACAGAGAGACCATTTTTATGTATTTTTCTTTCTTTTATAAAGCTTTCTTTTTAAGAGCTGTTGGAGTTTTTCTTTAGTGGGGACTCCAGGGAATTGAGTCTGCAGCTCACCAGGGAATTGGTGGGAGGAAGAAGTCAGGGGAAAATCTCTTTGTGTTAGATTTACTAAGCCCGACTTTGCATACCCTCTGGGTAAGGGGGAAGGGAGATTAGCTATCTCGGTACTTGTGTTTTCCAGGACTGGAAACAGGGAGGGTGGAGTCCCTCTGTTGAGATTCATGGAGCTTGCTTCTGTATATCTCTCCAGGAACCCAGGGAGGGAACACCTGGAGGGGAGGAGGGGGAAGGGAAATGGTTTATTCCCCTTTGTTGTGAGACTCAAGGAATCTGAGTCTGGGGGTCCCCCAGGGAAGGTTTTGGGGAGACCACAGTGCGCCAGGCTCTGTATAGATTCCTGGCTGGTGGCAGCTTTACCAGGTCCAAGCTGGTAACTAAGCTTGGAGGTTTTCATGCTAACACCCATATTTTGGACGCTATGGTCCAGATCTGGGAAAAATGTTATGATATGGTGGCATAGCGGTGTGGATAGACAGAATCCAGAAGCCAGTAGGAATATATATATATTTTTTCTCTGCTAGAGCTTTTAAGCAGAGAGAAACAGTTTGGTTTTAAAAGGAACCAGAGAGAATTTTTTTTCCTGCTCTCTCTTGCAGTTTTTGGCTTGCATATTAAGCAAGGAACCATTAAGGAACTATTAAGGGTCTTTTGTGAGACAATAGCACTCCCATTGTGAGTCAAGTATCCAGCACAATATACATGCAAATAAAGTGGTTTTTCTGATTTACTTTACATTTAAAAGATTAGCTAGAGGAAGAAAGGGAAAAAGGCACCGTTGCTAGGCAGACCCCAGGAGGCAACAGAGCCAGCAGTTCAGACAATAAACACCAGAGGGTACCCCAACACAAGAAAACAGGAACCATGCCTTCCAAGACGAAAATGGAGGCCGAGGAACAAATCAAAGAAGCAGAACACAGGCGACAACTGGAAAAAAGAGAAAAAGAGGTGGAACTGAAAGAAAAGGAAGAAAACATCAAGCTGGCAGCCTACAAAAGAGAACAAGCCGCCAAAGAGGCAGCCCACAAAAGAAAACTAGAAGAAGAAGAGGTGGCCCACAGAAGGAAACAAGAAGAAGAAGAGGCAGCCTACAGAAGACAGATAGAACTCCAGAGGGAGACCCACCGACAGGCCATGGAATTAGAAAAGGCTAAGCAACATGCTCCAGCCAATCCTAACAACCCTTCGCCAATTATGGATCCACATCCCAAGAAATTTCCCACCTACAAGGCAGATGATGACACTGAGGCCTTCTTGGAAAATTTTGAAAGAGCCTGTCTTGGGTACAGCATCCCTGAAGACCAGTACATGGTAGAATTGAGGCCACAGCTCAGTGGACCTTTAGCAGAGGTGGCGGCTGAAATGCCTAAGGAGAAGATGAATGACTATAAACTTTTTCAAACCAAGGCCAGATACAGAATGGGGATAACCCCGGATCATGCCTGTCGGCATTTCAGAACCCAAAAGTGGAAACCAGATGTGTCATTTCCCAAACACGCCTACTACACTGGGAAAAATTATGAGGCCTGGATATCAGGAAACAATGTTAAATCCATAGACGAACTGCACCTCCTCATACAAATGGAGCGTTCTTGGATGGTGTTCCTGAGGACATAACACGGTACATACAAGATGGAAAACCCAAAAATCTCACTGAGGTGGGGGAGATTGAAGCCAGATGGATGGAAGTGGCAGAAAGCAAGAAAGCTACTGTCAAGGGCAACGAATACCCTAGAGGACCCACCAACAATAAGCCCTACAACCGAGGGCAGCCAAAAACCCCACCTACAACCCAAGTAAAGCCACAGACGCCCTATTCTTCCACCTCACCAGTCTCCAGTAACTCACCTCGACCCAGTGACCAGTCAGCTGGAAGATGCTTCAAGTGTAATGAACTGGGACATATCAAGGCCAACTGCCCAAAGACCGCCAACTGAGTGCAGTTCATTACACCACCATCACCCAAAAGATCTCCAGGCCCAGATGCCTCTCAAATACCCTTGGAGCGAAGGGAAAATTTGAGAGTGGGCAGAAAGAAGATTACTGTGTGGAGAGACATGGGGGCACAAGTGTCAGCTATCCACCAATCCTTCGTAGACCCCAAATTCATCAACCCAAAGGCCAAAGTGACAATTTACCCCTTCATGTCACAAGCTGTAGACTTGCCTACAGCTCAACTGCCTGTCCAGTACAAAGGCTAGTCAGGAATGTGGACTTTTGCAGTCTATGACAATTATTCCATCCCCATGCTACTGGGGGAAGACTTGGCCAGCCAGGTGAAGCGGGCCAAGAGAGTGGGAATGGTTACACGCAGCCAAACCAGGCAAGCTTCCAGACCCATTCCTGTTCCTGAGCCGTCCACAGACGCCCCGTCTGTGTTACCAGAGACCCAGACAGAGATAGTGGACCCAGATTCTATGCCAACCACTGAAACAGCCACAGCACCTCCAGTCCCAGGCCCGGAACTGGAACAGCAACCAGCACCAGCAAGTGCAACCACATCTTCAAACTCAACGCCAGAGGGCGCCAGCGAGCCAGAACTGGCAGAAGCAACAGACAGCCATACCCAAAAGGCTCAGCCAGAGCCTGAAATACCCTCAGGTGCACCAGCGGAGAGCGGTTCACCAGCAACGGAAACAACCCCATCACCTACATCGCTTCCAGAGGGACCAAGCCCAAGTCCACAGTCTGAGGAAGAACTGGTGACCCCAGCCTCAAGGAAACAGTTCCAGACTGAGCAGGAAGCAGATGACAGCCTTGAGAAAGCTTGGGCAGCGGCACGGAGCACCCCACCGCCTCTCAGCTCTTGTAATCGATCCCGGTTTGTTATAGATCAAGGACTTTTATACAAGGAGATTCTTTCTGGTGGACACCGGGAAGAATGGCAGCCGCAAAAACAGTTGGTGGTTCCAACTAAGTACCGGGGGAAGCTCTTAAGCTTAGCCCATGATCATCCCAGTGGCCATGCTGGGGTGAACAGAACCAAGGACCGGTTGGGGAAGTCCTTCCACTGGGAGGGGATGGGCAAGGACGTTGCCAAGTATGTCTGGTCTTGTGAGGTATGCCAAAGAGTGGGAAAACCCCAAGACCAGGTCAAAGCCCCTCTCCAGCCACTCCCCATAATTGAAGTCCCATTTCAGCGAGTAGCTGTGGATATTCTGGGTCCTTTCCCAAAAAAGACACCCAGAGGAAAGCAGTACGTACTGACTTTCGTGGACTTTGCTACCCGATGGCCGGAAGCAGTAGCTCTAGGCAACACCAGGGCTAACGCTGTGTGTCAGGCCCTAACAGACATTTTTGCCAGGGTAGGTTTGCCCTCCGACATCCTTACAGATTCAGGATCTAATTTCCTGGCAGGGACCATGCAAAAACTGTGGGAAACTCATGGGATGAACCACTTGGTTGCCACCCTGTACCACCATCAAACCAATGGCCTGGTGGAAAGGTTTAATGGAACTTTGGGGGCCATGATACGTAAATTCGTCAACAAACACTCCAATAATTGGGACGTAGTGTTGCAGCAGTTGCTGTTTGCCTACATGGCTGTACCACATCCCAGTTTAGGGTTTTCACCATTTGAACTTGTGTATGGCCACGAGGTTAAGAGGCCATTACAGTTGGTGAAGCAGCAATGGGAGGGGTTTACGCCTTCTCCAGGAACTAACATTCTGGACTTTGTAAGCAACCTACAAAGCACTCTCCGACACTCTTTAGCCCTTGCTAAAGAAAACCTAAAGGATGCTCAGGAAGAGCAAAAGGCCTGGTATGACAAACATACCAGACAGCGTTCCTTCAAGGTAGGAGACCAGGTTATGGTCTTGAAGGCACAACAGGCCCATAAGATGGAAGCATCATGGGAAGGGCCACTCACGGTCCAAGAGCGCCTGGGAACTGTAAACTACCTCATAGCATTTCCCAATTCCTCACTAAAGCCTAAAGTGTACCATGTTAATTCTCTCAAGCCTTTCTATTCCAGAGACTTACAGGTTTGTCAGTTTACAGTCCAGGGAGATGAGGCTGAGTGGCCTGACGGTGTCTACTACGACGGGAAAAAAGACGGTGGCATGGAAGAGGTGAACCTCTCAACCACCCTGGAACGTCTGCAGCGGCGACAAATCAAGGAGCTGTGCACTAGCTTCGCCCCATTGTTCTCAGCCACCCCAGGACGGACTGAACGGGCATACCACTCCATTGATACAGGTAATGCTCACCCAATCAGAACCCCACCCTACCGGGTGTCTCCTCATGCCCAAGCTGCTATAGAACGGGAGATCCAGAACATGCTACAGATGGGTATAATCCGCTCATCTACCAGTGCATGGGCATCTCCAGTGGTTCTGGTACCCAAACCAGATGGGGAAATACGCTTTTGCGTGGACTACCGTAAGCTAAATGCGGTAACTCGTCCGGACAACCATCCAGTGCCACGCACCGATGAGCTATTGGAGAAGTTGGGATGTGCCCAGTTCATCTCTACAATAGACTTAACCAAGGGGTACTGGCAAGTACCGCTAGATGAACCTGCCAAGGAAAGGTCAGCATTCGTCACCCATGCGGGGGTGTATGAATTTAATGTCCTTCCTTTCGGGCTGCGAAATGCACCTGCCACCTTCCAGAGGCTGGTAGATGGTCTACTAGCAGGACTGGCAGAATATGCAGTTGCCTACCTCGATGATGGGGCCATTTTTTCAGACTCCTGGCCCGAACACCTACTACACCTGGAAAAGGTCTTTGAGCGCATCAGGCAGGCTGGGCTAACTGTTAAGGCCAAAAAGTGTCAAATAGGTCAAAACAGAGTAACTTACCTGGGACACTAGGTGGGTCGAGGAACCATAAACCCCCTACAGGCCAAGGTGGATGCTATCCAAAAGTGGCCTGTCCCAAGGTCAAAGAAACAGGTCCAATCCTTCTTAGGCTTGGCCGGGTACTACAGGCGATTTGTACCACACTACAGCCAAATTGCTGCCCCACTGACCGACCTGACCAAAAAGACCCAGCCAAATGCAGTTAAGTGGACTGATGAGTGTCAAAAGGCCTTTACCCAACTTAAGGCAATGCTCATATCTGTGCTCAGGGCCCCGGACTTTAACAAACCATTCCTAGTAACCACAGATGCATCTGAGCGTGGTATAGGAGCAGTTCTCATGCAGGAAGGACCGGATCACAACTTCCATCCTGTCGTGTTTCTCAGCAAGAAACTGTCTGAGAGGGAAAGTCACTGGTCAGTCAGTGAAAAGGAATGCTACGCCATTGTGTACGCCCTGGAAAAGCTATGCCCATATGTTTGGGGACGGCGGTTCTAGCTACAAACTGACCATGCTGCGCTAAAGTGGCTTCATACTGCCAAGGGGAACAACAAGAAACTTCTTTGTTGGACTTTAGCTCTCCAAGATATTGATTTTGAAATTCAGCACATCTCAGGAGCTTCTAACAAAGTAGCTGATGCACTCTCCCGTGAGAGTTTCCCACAATCCAGTAGTTAAAAAGTGTTCTTAAAATGTAAAAGTCTGTTAGTTATATACTTAGTGGTATATGTAAAGGTGCATGTGTTGTATTAATCTGTTTATTTTAAAGTTCTAGGAGGAAATCACCGCCAGTGAGGTTCCCCACTGTCTGCAATTTGGGGGCGTGTCATAAGCAGATAGCTAAGGGTTAATGTCTCTTTCACCTAAAAAAGGGTTAACAAGCAGTGACCTAAAACACCTGACCAGAGGACCAATCAGAAAACAAGATTTTTTTTTCAAATCTGGGTGGAGGGAAGTTTGGGTGTGAGTTCTTTGTTCTTTGTCTTGTGTCTGACCCTCTTGGCTCTGAGAGTGATCTGTCTGTCTCCTGGCTTTCTAATCTCTGTTTCCAAGTTGTAAGTACAAGAATAGTAAGACAATAATAGGTTTATATTGTTTTCTTTTGTATTTACATGTGTGTAGTTGCTGGAATGTTTAAATTGTATTCTTTTTTGGATAAGGCTGTTTATTCATTTTTTTCTTTTAAGCAAATGACCCTGTATTTGTCACCTTAATACAGAGAGACCATTTTTATGTATTTTTCTTTCTTTTATAAAGCTTTCTTTTTAAGAGCTGTTGGAGTTTTTCTTTAGTGGGGACTCCAGGGAATTGAGTCTGCAGCTCACCAGGGAATTGGTGGGAGGAAGAAGTCAGGGGAAAATCTCTTTGTGTTAGATTTACTAAGCCCGACTTTGCATACCCTCTGGGTAAGGGGGAAGGGAGATTAGCTATCTCGGTACTTGTGTTTTCCAGGACTGGAAACAGGGAGGGTGGAGTCCCTCTGTTGAGATTCATGGAGCTTGCTTCTGTATATCTCTCCAGGAACCCAGGGAGGGAACACCTGGAGGGGAGGAGGGGGAAGGGAAATGGTTTATTCCCCTTTGTTGTGAGACTCAAGGAATCTGAGTCTGGGGGTCCCCCAGGGAAGGTTTTGGGGAAACCACAGTGCGCCAGGCACTGTATAGATTCCTGGCTGGTGGCAGCTTTACCAGGTCCAAGCTGGTAACTAAGCTTGGAGGTTTTCATGCTAACACCCATATTTTGGACGCTATGGTCCAGATCTGGGAAAAATGTTATGACACCCCCGAATGCTGGCCCTGGCTTTTATATGAAGAAAAACAGTTATTGTGGCATGGGTGGGCCAGGGAGTTTTAATAGCATGTTGGCGGCAATGAGCTGGGGCTCACAAAGAAAAAGGTTCACTGATCATTACTTTTGGCATATGTTTTCTGACTGGGGAGAAAATATTAGAGAAAAATAAAGAAAAACTTGTTTGGCTAATTATTTGAATGAATGTTATCAATACTAGGCAAAAAATAATGTTAAAATGATTTCCAAAATAAGTTAATGTGTTTCTACTGTCACAGAGAGAGAGAATGTGTAAAATAGACTTTTGAAAGGAAGAAACTGGCTACATACTAGAAAGGAAACAACTATGAAGGGGGATATGATAGAGGTCTATAAAATCATGAGTGCTTTAGAGAAAGTAAATAAGGAAGTGTTATTTACTCCTCCTCATAATAGAAGAACAAGGGGCAGCCAAATGAAATTAATAGGTAGCTAATTTAAAACCAACACAAGAAAGTCGTTTTTCACGTAATGCACTGTCAACCTCTGGAACTCCTTGTCAGAGGGTGTTGTGAAGGCCGGTACTAAGATGGGGTTCAAAAGGGAGCTAGATAGATTCATGGAAGTTAGGTCCATCAATGGCTATTAGCCAGGATGGGCAGGAATTGTGTCTCTAACCTCTGTTTGTCAGAAGCTGGAATTGGCTGACAGGGCATGGATCACTTGATGACAACCTGTTCTGTTCATTCCTTTTGGGGCACCTGCCATTGGTCACTGTCAGAGGACAGGATGCTGGGCTTGATGGACCTTTGGTCTGACCCAGTAGGGCCGTTCTTATGAAAAGGGTATTATCAAGAAAACTGCATATGTTATAAAAGTATTTGCTAGCCTATAGTGTCTCTGTTTATTGTTATATGTACAGGGACTGATTCTTATTTACCTTAAGGCCATTTTACACACTTTAGTCACATAAGGAGGCTGGAGTATGAGTCTAAATGTAATTTTCCTCCACATTAAGGTCCCTTTATTCTCCCTTTATTCTTTAATGTGGTCTTAGTGTAAATGAAAGTCAGACCCAGAATGTTTTTGTTTATGATTTGTATTGTAGTAGCACTTAAGGGTCCCAGTCATGGACCAGGACCCCTTTGTGCTCGATGCTGTACTTACATAGAACAAAATATTACTACACATAATTAATTAAACAAGACATTTTTGTAATTTTAGGCAGAGGTCATAGTTGCTGCTCCTTATTGGAAACATGGAGATGAGCCATATACCCTACAATATGGAGAATGTGGAAACATGGGAAAATATATACATTTCACACCTAACTTCCTAGTAAATGATTATTTGATTGATGTCTATGGATCACGGGGTAAATTTACTAAATCATTCTTAATTTTCTGTTTTTATTCTCCTTTGTGTTCGGCAAAAGAGATGTATCTATGAGAACTCTATAAAATAGTTGCTGTCACTTTCTCATGTGTAGAAGTGTAATTACTAAGTATGCCAAGAGTCATAATAATACTAGGTACTTGTTTTGCTCCTTCCATCTGAAGACCTCAAGGTGCTTTACAAACATTAATAAAACCTCACACCACTGTCAAGTAGGATATTGGAATCTCAGCATTTTGCAGGATTGAGATATTTCCCCCCTGTCCAAAAATACACTTCATGTAGAGCTGCTATACAATAGTCCAAGTTTACCTCTCCTCAGATGTCTGGCCAAAAAAATCATAGAAATGTACATGAGGTCACAGATCTAGTCTATTCTCTCTGCGCCAGGGCATGCTTAAATATACCTATACTATCCTTATTAAAAATCATATGACATGAAATCCAGAGACAAGGTGGGTGAGGAAATTTCTTTTACTGGACCAACTTCTGTTGGTAAAAAGACAAGCTTTTAAGGTCAGGTCTGAAGAAGAGTTCTGAGGAGCTTGAAAGCTTGTCTCTTTCACCGACAGAAGTTAGTCCAGTAAAAGTTACCTTACTCACTTTTTGTCTTTCTCATATCCTGGGACCAACATGGCTACAATAACACAGCAATCATTTGTGACATCCAGCCAATTATAAATATGGAAAACTGATAGTGTTCCAAAAATTATTTTTGTCAGGATTGTCCACTCATTACACGGAACATGAAGTTAATTTTGTTAAACGCAAAAGCACATATTAAATGCAATGATATCAATGACCTAGATAAGTACTCAGGGTAAAAATGCTGTGAGTAGTCCCAATGAAGTCAGTGGGACTATTTATGTGAGTAATGCAAGTAGGGTTTGGAGAAGTACTTACTGGGCTGGCTAAGACAATCTTACCTCTTTCTCTTCCTAATAATTGACTTTCATGATTCATGGTTGTGCCCCTTGTGAGCTTCCAGGTGGTCATCTTTGAAATCACTCATGTGAGTGCCTGAGTAAGAGTTTGCAAGACTGAGTCCGTGAACGTTAAAAAGTCAAGGAATGCCAAAGTTGTCATAGTAATATTAATTCATTTGCATTGCACTGTGTATTCAAGCATACATGAAAAAGCTTAACTAGTAATTTAAAATGTCATACATGTGTAATTGAAGACAAGTTAATTTTATTATGAGCACCAGTAGGGTGTGGAAATTGTCTGCCTTTGACTCACAGGAGGCAACTTATTTAGGGTCAATTCAATGGGAGTTGGATCTGGCCATTAGCCTCTCTGTTTCTTTCAAGCATGGAAAATTAGAGCCCAAGTTGAACTTGGGTTATTGTTTTTTGTTTTGTTTTTTTGAGCAATTATCTTCTGAAGAAAGTCTGTCAGTTGAATAATGGTGTGTGAAAACTGTGGAAATTACTAAAAACTTTTCTCCATTTCATTTTGAGTAAGACTGCTCCCCAAACGCAGACATCACATAATGAGCATGGAGATGAGTGAGTACCCATTGCAGAGAGATTGACTGAGAGATTTAATTTTTCTGTGAGTTTCAGTTCAGTGACTTTTTTCCGGTCAAATAGATGTGAAAATTCAAATCCAAATTATCTCAGCAATGGGCCCATTTTCATGGGAAAATATGTGCAAAATTTGCTTGCAAGTACCATGTCTGAATTCATAATAAGTTCCATGTACTATTCCCACAGGCCGAGTTTTTGTCCATGAACGTGCCCACCTTTGATGGGGGATATTTGATGAGTATAATAATGAAAAACCTTTCTATAACTGGACAAAATCAAGTTAAAGTTACAAGGTAAGTTATTTTACTCTTTTAAATTCCAGTTCTGATCGGCTTTAGAAATATGGGTTTCAGTAGGGTACAAATCTGGTTTGTTTCTGTAAACTTTTGAAGTGTATCTTTTTCTCTTAGTGCCTATTTCACCCCACATAAAAATATCCTACCTACACTGTAATTAGTTCATATTAATTGTATTAATTATTATCCTTTCCTCGCTCCCCATTGCATTTTCCTCTCTTAATGCTGTTGTGGTTAGTTGTTTGTCAAGGACACTGAGCCTGATTTTCTTCTCCTGTAGACTCAGAATTGCTTTCAATCTGGAGAGGCAGATGTTCAGCAATTCACTTTCCTGTCACTCCATCTATTTGGCTATCTGTCAGCTGCCTGTTCCTTTTCTCTGCTGTCTCCCTTTTCTCTTTTCATTTTCCTAGTTGTCTTCTCTCGTCTAATCCTCCCAATATTCTGCAGGCCCCCTTTTTTCTTCCAGAGCTTCTTGTGCTGAGCTAGTTTTTCCTCACCTTTTCTATCATTACTGCCTCAGAACTGGTACCATCACTGCCACGTGACCTGCTCTCACCCAGTGGGATTGTCTCTGTTCATCTTTTTTCTCCATGCTGCCTTTCTTCCCATATGCCAGGGCTGGACATTAGAAAAAACAGCAACATTATGTATGGAATACATTTCTACAAAAAATACCTCTTCAAACACATTAATTGTGTGTAACTCATTAAGGCCATGATCCTGCAATTAGGCTCTGCCCAGTGGACAACTGTGTCATTAAAGTCAGTTTTCCACTCATACCCATAACTGGGGCCTAACTCCAGTCAGGAAGTTCTAAATGATAAATATTCTTTCATTCCCAGGTGCGCGTCTGACCTTACAGGGATCTACATCTGTGAAAAAAAATCCTGCACTGAAGGAAATTGTGTCATCAATCAGTTGACGGGACTTTTTAAGGAAGGATGTGCATTTATTCCTGAGAGAACTCAAACTGCAAAGTCATCAATAATGTACATGCAAAGCTTATCATCTGTAAGTATAATCACAGAAAAACAGATTTTTCTACAAGCCACTCTACAGTTGCAAATATTACACTTTATCCTCCTTTTAGAAATGCTAAGTGTGTTTAAACCTTTATCTCAGTAAACAAACTGTTAAAATATTTCTACCAATGAATGCTGAACTGTTTTCTCTATACTGATGTCTAATTATATATGACAGTCCCTAATAAAAATCTAGAATATCTTTTGGACCCCTAGTATATTTCACAAATCAGTCTCTGCTTTTCAAACCATTATAGAAATGTACATTGTATGTATTTATGGATGTCACTAAAGTAGGATAATATAAGCAATGTTATTGTTTCCACAGGGGCAAATTCTGTAATCCGTACTCAGGCAAAAGTTCCAGTGACTTTCATTGGAGTTTTGCGTAAATAAGGACTGGGCTCAGATTTTCGTCTTACTCATGATGGGTTAAATTATACTTACATGGCACTGGCATGCTGGACATGAGAGAGAAACACACTGCCTAAGCAGTAATATTAGATTAGAGGCCTTTCTATGGGGCTGCAATAGTTTAGTGGATTGGGTATGTGACTGCGAGAGAGAATTTCTAGGTTCTGTGCCTCACTCTGCTGTTAATTTGGGTAGCTCATTTAACCTGTGACAGTGCCTCAGGTTATTGTGTTGGTAAAACAGATATAATAAAGTTAACTGAAAGTGCTCATGGCTCCTGTAGTAAAAGGCACTATATAAGTCCAAATTATTATTTTTCTTACATCAGTATTTGTATTCTTGTGTTACCGGCTTTATTTATTTGTTTCTTCTAGGTTGTTGAATTTTGTAATGAAGGTAACCATAATAGAGAAGCTCCCAATCTGCAAAACAGAATGTGTGACTATAGAAGTACATGGGATGTAATAATAAGCTCTATGGACTTCAATAACACCCTTCCAAGGACCGACGCCAGCCTCCCACCTCCTCCTACCTTCTCATTGCTACAGAAGAGAGACAGAGTGATCTGTTTAGTTCTTGAGGTTTCCCACAGCATGAATGGGGTAAATTGTCCCTCAGAAATATTTCTATCTGTTTATTGTAAACACATTTGACTTGTTTACATTATGCATTCAAACACCTTATCTATACTAACCAGGGACTATTTTATTGCTGAAGAAATTTTCAATCCTGTTATGCGGTGGGTGGGGGCATGTGTGCGCACACATGTTTAAAAAACAACAAAACATGTATTGTAGTGATTATTAAGGCTAAGATTTAGTCACAGCTATTTTTAGTAAAAGTCAGGGACAGGTCACTGGCAATAAACAAAAATGAATGGAGCCTATGACCTGTCTGTGACTTCACAAAAAATAACCGGGGTCAGAGGCTGAGCCCCCACACCATGGCAGGGAGCACAGCTCTGGTTTTAGTGGCCGCAGCGGGGGAGCACAGTTACGGAGGGGTGTGCAGCCCCTGCTCCTGAGCTGTCTGCAGCTGCAGGACAAGAGTGTGCGGCCCTGGTGGCAGCCCTGGGAAGCTGCAGCCTGTGGACACATGGCTCCCTCTGCAGCCGCCAGCAGGGATGTAGTGAAGGGACGTGCCCGCTGCAGCCCCTGGTGGAAGCCGTGGAGCTGGGACACAGCAGGGGACGCAGCCACAGGAAGCGCACAGCTCCTGCTCCCAAGCTGGCTGCAGCTGCTGGACAGGAGCTCACAGCCCAGCTGCAGCCCACTCCCTCCCTCCAGCCACAGGGTAGGGGCTGCTTCCAGCCCTCCAGCCCCAGTTGAAGGGCAGGGATGCAAAGTCCTAGATGGGAGAATGAAATTTGAAGATTGGAAACTGATAAAAATTTCAAAGTTAGCCTCTGATTTTGAGTGCCTTAGTGTTTGGGTGTCCAACTTTAGGCAAGATATTGTTAGTCATGCTGAGAAGTCACAAATTCTCTTGGATTTCAATGGATGCTTACTATCTACCAAAATCAGGCCCAAGGTGTCTCGAGTTGGATTCCAGACACTGAGACACTTAAGATCAAAGGTCACTTTAAAAATGTTTCCTTTTTTCTTTCTCCCCAAATAAACAGGAACCCAAACCAGTATTCTCATGTATAACCTCCCTGACCCCAACCTCTTCAAACGTTGGCTATGTTTGGATTTAGAATGCGTGACCCATTGCCTCATTTTCCAGGTTATGGATGTTATTGGATCCAAAAGGTGGGAAAAAATTCAGCTTCAGAAATTAAGTCCCACTCCTAGCCTTCAGGTGGCTCCCCCTGTTAAAGAACTCAGCTAGGAAGCCCTCTCTGTATAAGCTATCTGCTTGATAGGTTCTCAACCTATTTACCACTGTGGGTGGCCTTCAGTTTATTATGTGGGCCACATCCGATACTAACTGTAGAGCCCTGAGGATGTCACATGGGCTGCAGCTGTGTGCTGATTGAGCTGCAGGATGAGAACTACTGATATAGACAGATATACATGGCTTTTATACAGAACTCTTATAAAACATTCTGTTCTTTCAGGCTTCCACTTATAGCTGCTGCCATTCTCTTGGGCTCTCTCCTGCCAGTGGAGGGCTGCTGGAACAGGCTACCATTTCTTCCAAGGGTACACTGGGAGTGTGCTTCCCATCTTAGGTAGAGAGACACATGCAAGCTCTGCTCCAAATAGCATGAGAAACAGAGCATTGTAACTGGAAGTAGCACATGTGACCGCCCAAGCTAGTGACTTGAGTACAAACCTGCCTAGATGCTATGGGTACCTACTTGGGCAGTTAGTCTGACCTGTGCTACCCCTAGGGTTGCCAACAATCTAATCGCACAAAACCAAACAGCACTGCCCGGCCCCTTCTCCAAGGCCCCGCCCCTGCTCACTCTATCTCCACTCCTTCCATCGCTCATTCTCCCCCACCCTCACTCACTTTTATCAGGCTAGGGCACGGGATTGGAGTGTGGGAGGGGGTGAGAACTCTGGCTGGGGGTGTAGGCTCTGAAGGGGGCAGGGATGAGGGGCTTGGGGGGGGGCCTCCGGGCTGGGGCAGGGGGTTGGGGTGCGGGCAGGGATGCAGGCTCCAGGAGGGAGTTTGAGTGAGGTGATTCCAACTTGGGGCAGGGACTTTGGGAGGAGGAGGGGGTTAGGTTGCAGACTCCAGCCGGGCAGCACTTACCTGAGGCAGCTCTCAGAAGTCGCCAGTATGTCCGGCTCCTAGGTGCAGGGGTGGCCAGGTGGCTCTGCGTGCTGCCTGTGCCTGTAGGAGCCACCCTGCAGCTCTCATTGGCCATGGTTCTCCCATGTGGAGCCTCCCTGGCCACTCCCTGCACCGAGGAGCCGGACATGCTGGCTGCTTCCAGGAGCTGTGTGGAGCCAGGGTCAGCAGGGATCCTTAACATCCCGGTCAGCTGTGATGACCAGAGCCCCCAGGGTCCCTTTTCAACAGGGTGTTCCAGTCGAAAACTGGACACCTGGCAATCCTAGCTACCCCTGGCTACACTGCTATGTTTAGTGTGCTAGCTCAGCCAGTCTGTCTACTGGAGCTGGGAAACATGCCACCAGCTGCAGTATAAATATACCCTAGGAGCTGTGGCAGCCTGGCCTTGCTGACTGCTAGCACTACCCATATTCATCTCACTATTACCTTGTGTTTCCACTGTCTGTCTGTTCTATACATCTCTTGTTTCTCATACCATGCTTAGATTGTAAGTTCTGTTGGGGGCAGGAACTGTCTTTGTGTTAGGCATATAAGGTGCGTACTGCTTTCTGACTGGGGCCAATAGGCACTGCCACAATACTCCTATATCACTACTAATTGTGATAAAGTAGAATTACAAATCCCAGAAAACCTTTCCTGGGAATCTATTCCCCTGGTGTTTTGTGTGTAAGGGAGAAGGGTCAGCTGCCATCTTGATAGAAGATGCCCATTGGATTACGAGCAAGTATGAGAACCATCCCTTAGGGTGCCATTTTTTGCTTCCAATCAAGAAAGGAATTCCTTCCCATCTCAACTGATTCTCTCTCTCAGAAACCCTCAGAGTTTAACTGGCCTGCTGCAGGTAGGGTGACCAGATGTCCCGATTTTATAGGGACAGTCCTGATTTTTGGGTCTTTTTCTTATCTAGGCTCCTATTACTGCCACCACCTTCGTCCTGCTTTTTCACATTTGCTGTCTGGTCACCCTAGCTGCAGGTAGGAATCCTGAGCTGTAACAGAGCTGCTTTTCTGCAATCAGCCCATTGGCCAGCTACTCAGGACTTTACCGTAGCTTCCCTTCTACTGATTAGATATTACCATAGCAAGTTTCTTATTCAATCTAACTCACTTTTCTTCGTTGAACATGACAGCAGCTGGCTGAGACCATCTGTAAATACCTAGGACTGTTCCAGCCGAATCAGGGCTGTTACCAGCTCTGATTTCTATTGACTCCGTTAACCTTTTGTAAGCAGAAGGGGCATTGCCTGTGTAGCTGATCCGATACCAGACTTCATACTGCAGGGCTCATTTGTTTCATCCAGCCTTTGAAGAGAGGTCAGGGAATTTGGAGAATAGGCTCGTGGGGGGCAGGGGGAGAATTTGACTATGCTACTGCTAGGTAAATCTGATTGATCTGCAATTTTTGGTTTTGTAATTTTAAATAATTGATAGGGCATGCAGAGCCTGTCCATGGGCACCTTTTATTCTAAATTGAAACTGGTTTTTGAATGTGCAGTATTTTATGCTGTTTTTCTCTAAGATGCTGTTCTTTTCAGCAGATAATTTAGAGGTGCCTGGTTTCATTATTGCGAATGATTAATAGCACTGTTTGCTTTGAATGTTTTATATATAGGATGATCGGATCAATCGACTGCGTCAGGCAGCAGAATTCTATCTACTGCAAGTTGTTGAAGACAATTCTTATGTTGGTATTGTCACCTTCAATAACGAAGGAGAAATCAGAAGTCAGTTGCATCAAATAGTCAACAAGCACGTACGGAAACAGCTTGCTTCTTACCTACCCACTGCAGCCCCTAGTGGAGGAACAAACATTTGTGTGGGTCTGCAGCTGGGATTTGAGGTGAAGTAGTGCAAGCACTATTTCTGTTTGCATCACTTGTGAAGTCACTAATTATGAATATTTCTGGGTTTTTGTTGCTATATCAAATGGAGTCTGTTGATTATATTGTTTTAAATAATTTTATTGGTTTTCCACTATACATACAATACATTTACAACCTACTAAATATTATAACTAATAAAAATGGATATTTCAAGACAGGGTATTAGATTTTTTTTTAAAAAATAACTTTCCTTTAATTAGTTTACATTGCACAGTCTTTCTTTCATAGATTTAATGATCTGTATTTTAACATGCAATTTTAGCACTAGAAATCACCCAAATGAAAAGTTTCTGAACTCTCCAAAACTCTTTCATCTATTATTGAAAGTGCAGTTCTGCTTTGATAGATGATTAAACAGCAACGGCACTTCTTACTCTGCAGACCTGCTCCCTGTGTGTACTTAAGAGTCTTATCTGCCAACACTAATGACTAAAATACATTTTAACTACTTTTTACTCCTATTTACCCTACAGGGTCAACACAGCAGGGGAAGTGAGTGGAATTCCATTATTTCTTATGCATCAACAGCTCCAATCAGTTGTACCTATGCAAACACACTGAATGTTGCATGGGTTTAGCCAAGGACATAATTTGGCTAGCAAAATCTTTATAACTGGTGGATAGTGAATTAAAAGGAAAGAATCCAGCTTGACATTCTGAGCTAGCAGGGATGATAGATAATAATAAATACAATAAAAAACAGCTGAGCACATTTGATATGGAAATACTTTGAGAGACAAGAAGCCTAGAACCCCTGGATGCTATTTAATGGTACTTATGTCCTGCCCAAGTACACTGGGAAGAGGTTAAAGTTGAAGGCGTTCCCTGTGCTCATTCCTTCTGAAGTTTACCTATACAGGACATTCTTAATTTAGCTGATATTATTTCTTCACTCCATAACATAATGATACGAAATGCAGAGAAACTGATGAATATAAGAGAACTTGCATTATGTTTGCTTTGATATACTTCCTCTTACAATGCCATTTTCCTGTACCTGTATGTGC